>NC_066852.1:1199244-1812008 GCF_001640805.2 Lates calcarifer
TGCAGTTATTCTGACGCAACGCCAACCCAATCACTGTCTGTCAATTACAGCTCCACTTTTACTTCGTTCTTTCTTCAGTGGCTGCAGGTTGTGATTCGTCTCTCTCTGCTCTCAGAGCCCCTCTGCCTCCCAGTTATCAGTCATTTATTCTCTAATCTCTCCATCCAGGAGCAGCCTTGGTCTGGCTCCACATGGCAGAGAGCTGAGGTGGCAGCTGGCCCTTTATCACAGCACAGAACCCGGTCAGGTTACACACCAATACACATCAGGTAAAATACACACATGCAGGACTAAGCACACAGATACAGTGTAGCTGGCAGTCATGCAGGCCTGGCCAGATTACACACTGCGTGACAAGCACACACATGCAGTTTAAAATGTACATGGAGGCTAACATGCACTGGACAACGACACAGGTTGTGCAGGGCAAACACAAGCAGTACTGCACACAGACTGTCAGAAAACTGGACCAGCACCCACTGGAGAAGCTAGACACCAGTGCACAACACAAACCGAAAGGAATGAGATGATAGACTGGGGCATAAACACAGTAAGGTGACAAATCTGTGCCAGAAGCACAAAACAAATCCAACTGTAGTCAAGATATAAATCAGTATGAGAGACTACAGTCGTACATTTGACCACAATCCTTATTCTGCAGCTCTGCAGCTCATTCTCCTCCTCCATCAAAGGTGTATTTTTTGCATTTATTGGAGAGGTAACAGCTGTTGGAAGTTGAGTGCCCTCTATGTTTGGTCCCTCTGTCATTTTGAGCAACTCCACATTGTTCATTCAAAGTGATGCAGTGCTCTCCATGTCGGTTACAAGTCTCTCTTTGTCAGCTTGCTGAAAATCCAACAAGAGATACAAATTTTAGCCATGGTATAATTTTTTTTCTTCACCACAAAAAAAAAACAAACAAACAAAAAAACAGCTACTGCTATTGAAAATCCAAACCTCTGCTCGGTGATGAATGAATTTATGTTTCTTATTATTACAGGTTATTTTATTTATTCATTTATTGGAGCATTTCATAACAATCAGATTTAGTTTCTTTTAAATGTTAATGCCCATGTTGACACACTTCCTGACAGTTCATGAGAGTAAGTAAAGACATCTTAGCAGTCTTTACATCCACATCCTCCTTGTAAATACCAAGAGGATGACATGAATATTTCCTCCTAACTGTCTCTGACATGAATATGTTGGCTTGTATTCACAGTCAGTCAGTCCACCCATGAATCTAGCCTGGACCTGTCCTGTCACACTGACTGCTCTGAATGGATGGGACAGACGCTGAATCATCCAGAAAGTCTAATGTATTATCAATTATTTGATTTCTGCCCGCTCTCGGCCAATACATTGATACAGTGTGGGTTGACAGTGAAAGCTCCATTGTCCAGACTGTCAATATAGCTCAGCTAGCGGCCAAATGGGCCCCACTAATCTATGTAATGTATGTGGGTGACTTAGGACTGAAGACACACTGTGTAAGGGCAGCTCATTTATCAAGTCCGATAATCTACTGCGTTATCAATACGCTGATTGCTGGACAGTCTGAGCCAAATGTATTGATACAGCAGTGAGTTTCTTCTCTAATATGTAATGAATGGAGAATGTTTGAGCTGGAGGAAAGTACACTGTAAAATGAGCCCACAGGGGCCTCATTTTGTAACATGGTTCTCTTTTCCTCCTGCAGGACGATATATTATTTCCATGAACCTGTACAATAATTTTAAACTGTTTTAACTGTTAATTTATCACCACAGTGGCTCCAGACCCCTTCACATTCTGCAGATTTTATTGTGCTGTATAAGTAATTGTAAATGGATAAAAATGCTATTTTTGACAATGAGTCTGTGTGAAACAGCTCACAAACTGAAACATGTTTTAAATCTTTCATTTAGTATTACGTATTAATTCAGGACTTTGTAGAAGCCCCTTTGGCAGCAAACACAGCTTCTAGTCTTCTTTGGTAAGTCTCAACAAACTGGATTCGGGCAGTTTATGTTTGCCAGACATTGTGTTTGGAGATCTGCCCAAAGGGTTCATTTGTTGTCTCGTCAGATCAGAGAATCTTTTCCCTCATGCTCTCAGAGTCCTTTAAATACCATTTGGCAAACTCCAAGCAGGCTGTCATATGCCTTTCACTCAAAGTGACTTGTCTCTCCACCATAAAGGCTTGATTGAAAGAGGTTCTCCCATCTCTGCAGAATACTTCTGAAGCTTTGTTAGAGAGACCATTTGGTACTTAGTCTCCTCCCTGACTGAGACCCTTCCCGTGCAGTTGATGACCAGGAAGAGTTCTGGTGGTTCCAAACTTTCATTTCACAATCATTGAGGCCATACTCAAAGCTTTAGAAATACTTTTATACTCTTTCTCACAACTTTATCACAGAGATCTGCTGGAGTTCCTTAGACTTGGCTTGGTTTTTGTCCTGACGTACAGTGTGAATTGTGGGACCTTATATACACAGGTGTGTTCCTTTCTAAACTATGTCCATAAAATTCAGTCTGCCACAACTGGACTCCAGTGAAGTTTTACACACCTCAAGTGTAATCAAAGCAAACACGGTGCACCTGACCATGATCCTGAGCACCACAGAAAAGGGTCTGAATGTTGGTGTAAATAAGACATTGTAGTTTTGGATTTTTTCACACACTTTTACACTGTCAATGGATGCATTGTTAAACTCAAAATATTGATGACTGCTGCTCTAAGTTATTAAAGATGAAATTTATTAAGACCAATTCTGAAAACAGAATAAAAGTGAGATATTTTTCTTTTTATCTTCTTTTTAACACAAGAGCACAAAACAGTTTAGCATTGTTCAAAGCTCTGCTTCAGTCAAAAGTCACTGCTCAGATAGCTGAACAAATGTGCATGAGGACTCACACATATTCATGTATTTTGCCACTGCACAAAAATATGCATTCATATTTACATCAGAGGTAAATATATAAAATCACAAACACAGTTGGCATTGTGAAAATGCTTCCACTGATGGTATCTGTTTAAAATGTAAGGATTCTTATATCTGTAGAATGAATAGCATAAATTTATTCAGCTATTTCAGCCTATTTCACAGGAATAAGTAGTTAAAGCAGCAATCTGTATCTTTCTCTGTCCATCAATATGGAAATGATCGCTTTGCTCAGCTTTCATGAAGAAAAATCACAGGGGAAATAAAGGGAAAAAGAAGATGGAATGTGAAAAAAATCCCCCATTCATGAATTCATTTTGACCATATCTCCATGTGCCTGAGTAGTTCATATCTCGCTTAATGTGGTTTCATGCAGACAAGGATCTGAAGCTGTTAAATGCAGAGGAAGCCTCACAGATACTGTGAGAGCCTCAATCAGTGTTGAAAAGAGGACTTAGGGAAATCTGTACAGACGGGAACAAAGAAGCAAGAAGCAATGGTGTGAAATTTTTATCAAAATTAATAAATGTTAGCTAAGTGTCCAGTGTCTAAGTCATTATGTCCAAAATGTAGAGTAAACATAGCCTCACACAAAACACCTGCAATGTAAATCTAAATCACTTTCTGTTTAAAAATGAGGTTAAACGTTCTGGTTGAAAGTGACAATGTGAGAAACTTCCTGTGCAGAAGTCGAGGTAATGGCACCAGTCTATTATATAATCAGCAGAGATACAGCAGACTCTGCAGGAGACGGACTGTATTTGACCTTTCCACCGTCGGTTCTCTTGATTCCCCTCCTCACCTGCAGCTACAGGTGTCAGTATGCGATATATATATATATCTATATATATATAGATATATATATATCTTAAAATAAAGGACAAAACTTGGTTTAAAAAATGAATACTTAATTTCAGTACTTCAGTTTAATCCACATGTTGACATTTACAAATGACCAACTGTCTGACATTGACATTATTAGAGACACCTCGTAAATGTGGCTAAAAAGGTTATTTTCATTTAACTTTGTATTTAATTAGCACAAACTTGCACTCACCAAAGTCCAACCCCTCATCTGCATGAAAGAAGTAAAGTGGAACAGCTAGAGCAATCCAGGCATTCTGATATTTTTGTCAAGTATCAATCTGTGTCTTAGTCGACTGCCATCATGTATTTGTCTTTTCTCGATTACAGCCAGAGAGTTACTTTTCCTTTTCCTGTCAGTGGGCTTTTAATTCTTTATTTATTGCAGATAAACTCAGAAAAAACATATGTAATTAACACTGACATTTGATTTATGTTTTACAACTTTTCTAAAGTTGGTTATGAATTATTGTGACAGCTGGATGAAAATGTAGCTGCTGCTCCAGCATTTGGCCCCACAGGCATCCTGAGTGTTGGATGAGGTCCTGCATTATTTGACTTTAATGGATGAGAAATAGAAACTCCGCCTGTCAAACACTCCATTCTCTTTGACTTGAAATATCTACTACGTCTATTTGATTACAAAGACAAGGCATTTGTAGGAGGACTGGAGCAAGGAGGCACTGGAGCATAGCTGTATGATCTTACTCCTCATCTTTTTATTCCCTCAGTCTGCCCCGTCTCTCTCATACATTCAGACTTTCTATCTCAGCACACTCTTGTTTGCTCCCTTTTCCTCTTAGCCAGGAGTAACAAAGCCTCCAGACTGCCGTTTACATATTTTAATAGTAGGAACATGTGGCTATGTCTCAGGTTCTATCACAAGAAAATAATTTAACAGGCTTAAAATGTTTTTACATCATGACTGATATGCTTATCTAGGGCACCTTATGGATAAATGATAAATATACATGATGATAATAATTTAAGGACATCCTGAGTGAAAAGAAACCCCTCTATTTGCCTTTTCTCTTCTCTCATCAATACAAACAATAAAGCACAAATCTAACATGGTTGCATTGGAGCATTTTTCCATCATGCTAAGAAGCTTCAGATCATCAGCTGGTGAGAGTGCTGACCTCCTGTCTTGGTTCTTATCAGCTGTAATTGTGTGGTAGCTTTTCTTGTGTAAAGGATCTGAATATTTCTTCCACTACTTTAAGTCACACAATAAAACTAACGAACCGATGGAGGAAGTGGTACTCCAGCAGCTCCTGTGTTGTACTTGGTAAAATTACTGCTTTTGTCAATGGAGTCTGGTTGAACAAAAAGGATCTTACACTTCAGTAAAAAGGTCTATCATATCCTCATATCATATCCATTTGTCAAACACTTATAACAATCTGAGCCTGTTAGTGGCAAAAATAAGCACTTGAGTGAACATACTCTGATGCCAACAATTGATCATTAGATTACAATGCAGCAGCTTTGCGTGGTTGCCCAGGTCTAAATAGATTTATCCTTTAAAAAGTCAGCTACAAACATTTTCAACCCATCTCATGCTCATGGACCTAACATTATCTTAAATAGCCACCTAGCCACATAAAATCTGCTAGCAACAGTTGTTAATTCACCGGAAAAACTGACAATCAAGGGCCCACTGATTCAGAAATAGCTACAGTTTCTGAGTGGTCAATCTGGATCATGGGAGAACGGAGGACTGACAGGTGTAGCAACAGTAACTAAGGGAGCACAGCTCTTCAAATGAGTGCCAGATTTTTAAAAATAGCTGGAGAAATTTCTGTGGGATAAAATGTTCACAATAATCCAAATGGTCCTTTATCTACAGCATTCACTGTCTTTGAAGGTCAACTTGCTCTGAACAATTGTTAGTTTTCATCCCTCCATGTCAGGAAAAGTCCTGAAGTAGATACATAAGCGGCACCATCTGCAGAACTCATTAAGGCTGCTTTTTGTATAGAGGCTGATGAAGGTATTAAGGTAGCAGTGGGGGAGAAAATAAGTCAGAAAATGAGAGGAAAAGTGGATGGGCTGGCTATGTTTATGGGAGAGAGCGAGGCTTTATGAAGGTGTTGGCTGGGTATGATCACCATTTAGAGTGGCTGATGAAGCATCAGAAAGAGGCAGACAGAGGAGATCAGGGATGGACAAACAGCAGCAGAGAGGGAGAGAGAGACGGACAAAGAAAGATAGATCAAAGTATTCATTCTGCAGGTTAGAAAATACTGTTGTTTTATTTTGTGTGTGTGGTCATAATTTTGAAAATGGAGGCTGATAGCTGAATGTGGATCAGCATAGACAGCAGAGAGACACAGAGCTGCAAAATGACTGAAGAGCCATATTGTTAGGTGCAGATACTTTTGCGTTTGTTACTAATGGAGGCAGATGAAGACATTCACATCAAACTTAAGGTCCACTATTGTCAGAGGTCACATTCAGACTTTCACAGGAGCAGAAGAGGCTCTCAGTATTACTGAGAACATGCAACTGCAAAGCTGTTTCAATGATACACTCCAACAAACCTGCTGACAGTTTTTGAAACTGACTACAGCTGGTTACTGGTATGCTTTAGGGACATGATCTTGAGATCACACATTCACTGCCACGATATTGCAAATATTTAGATATTTAACTTAAATTTAACTTACGTGTTTTATTATCTGAGGATGATTTTGATGTTTTAAAGTTAGTTTCATCATGGCATCTTGAGGAAAAATGCAAGAGGGAATAATTTTTTGCAGAGACAGAGAAGGAAGAAAAAAAAGATGTCAAGACACAAACTGCAGGTACATGCACACTGAGAGGGGAGTTGTCCTGTTTTAGACATTAATTTTCAGCAGGATGCAGGAGTCTTTTGCTTTATCTTTTCAGTACAATACCTGAACTGTTTGGCTAAAAGGAAATGGACAGAAACCCACACAGGTATTGTCTACCCTTGCATACAGCAGATTAAAATATTATGGAAGTCATGAAAAAACACCAAACTCAGGACAAAAAGGAGAAAAAACTAACACTGAGAATAAAACGGGCATAATTTAGAACCTGCACTGGAGCAATCGGCTGAGCCTCTGCAGCATGGAAAAACATAAAGTAGAGCAAAAGGTGACTGAAACACACACTCATGCAAGTAAACAAGTCTGCCAAAAATCCAGAGGTTTCACATCAGTGCAGAGAGAGAAGCACATTATGAACTGCTCGGGGGTCAGAACTGACACATCAGAGAGCAACAGAAACCAACGAGAGGCAACACAAGTCTGAAAGTGGGCACAGCAGACCTTAAACTGGGATGATGGGGCCTATCTACTGTCTCACAGGTGAGGTTTTGTCCTAGTCGGGCTTCTAGGCAGCAACACAAGTTACTCTGGGAAAGATAGAAATATCACAGACACTGCCAGGTGGTCATATATACAGCCAAAGCTCTCAGGGTAATAAACAAATACAGAGAGAGTTAATATAATGTAAGGGATGTAGAAAGTACTGTGGGACCAGAGGAGACAGATTTACAGAGGGCACTGGTCCAGGAACAGCTCGGGGAATGTGACAGCCTAATCTTTCTTTCTCTGCCAGTTACACCACGAGTCTGAAGGAATACTGATGCTGCATAATTAATTTATACACAAAGAGAGCAAGCTCCATTATAGTCAACACAGAAGGATCCCTGCATGGAAAATGTTTGATTTGGCTGGAACACACCACCCAACAAAGTGATGCTGTTTTTATAACCAAGTCCAGCTGGAAGACTTTTGTGCATAAAATGAATAAATGAATAAATTCAAGTGACTGATCGCGTCACGTAATGTTGTCTTTGACATGATTTTATATTTTAATAATTTCCTTCATTTACAATATCTCCTGACTGATTATACCACAGTGATATCACAGATGACTCATTTCCAACAAGCACACAAGTAAACCTTTCAGATTCAATTCAATTTACTTTTCTGTCAACACTGCTTGTCCTTGGGTCATATATTCAAACAATAACAGGACGAAGAGCTTGTAGCCATGCTAGCATCTCTGTGAAGCTGTAGGCACAGTACTCATCTGAGCTGAATGCAAACATCAACATGTTTACATGCTCACAGTGACAATGCTAACATGAACACACTTGCTAATTAGCACATCACTGCACTCATACTGGACTATAAAAAACTGACTTAGTGGTTATGCTAAGCAAAAAGCCAGCTAACAGATTCCAGATATGGTGGCACAATAAATCCAGAGGCTGCTTTTGGAAGCAACATTTTTTTTTTTTGCTGACCTTCAACCAGATCAGAATAGATATGAGCTAAAAGCCAGTTTCACACAAAGTAGTCTGTTTGAAGCAGGTTTCATGGCTTCCTCTGTGGAATGAATTTCCTTCCTAAACCCTCCTGTGTTTACCCAGATGATAGATTGCTGTGCCACAGATTTATCCAGAAAAGCTGAGCAATTATATAGAAAGCGTCAGATGAGAAGAGCATAGTGGAACCATAAAACAGTCCTGCTTCGGTTCCACTCTTCCACTCAGCAGTCATGCCTCATATTATTTCGCTCAGTCTTGCCATGTGGTAATTTCTCTGGTGAATTACCACTTCTTGACCTTTTATGGCATTAAGAAAGGGCACTTTCACACATAAATTGCGTATGGAGTGTTCCTCCAGCCTCTTTATCGCTGACAGAAAGTAAGCAAAGGCAGCAATGGAGTTTCATTATGGGAGGTTTTTTTTCCAGCCATGTCAGCTATATTAGTGATTGAATTCATTTTCTCTTCTCTGCCTTGGATGTGTTTACCACCAGTGGTAATACAGCATTTGAATAATAGTGTCACTGACATTCATTAAAACAAAACTACATGTACGAGACGGTTTCAAGTAAATATTAACCTGTAGCTCATCCTGCTGACTCAGAGGGTGTTGTTGAACATTAAGTCATTTTTTCAATCTAAAATCACGTCCATGAAAAATATACAACCGACCATTAAGCTATGGTGCAGAAAACTACTTGGTCAGGTTTAGGAAAAGATCGTAAATAAGAACTTTGTAAAGATTTGTTGTCATGGTTAAAATAATAAACATAGTTAAGGTTAATGAATGATCGTGGAAAACGACATTGACCATACAGCAAGCAAACAAAAGTCTCTTGTATTTAAGTCCAATGTTTTGTCAACCCATCCATTCAACTCGACCTCCTTCATAGAGCCACTTTTTCCCCACTTTGTGGCTCAGTGTCACCTGATTAAACAATAATTACGAGATTAACTGATAATATAAATAATCATTAGCTGCACTCCTACCGTGTAGCTCTGTTCTAGGACAGGCTATACAGGCTGGACTGAGGGGTTGGAAAGCAGATGACTCATCTGTCAGATGACCTGAATAAGCAGTTTTTGATACTGATCAACACCCATCAGATCCCCACAGATATGCATATCATGGTCTTTTTATGCTACAGGGCAGAAAGATTCTTCCTTAATTCTCCTAAGGGACAGTTTCAGTTTCCAACCTCCAGAAAGGTGAGGCGGTAGATCAGCCAAACCTGCTGGCTCATCCTGCAGCACAGTGTTATGAAGCTGAGAAAACTTTATGCAAATGTCCTCTGAGTCATACGGCAACTACCAATCACACCTGTTTTGATTTCCTCATTAAACAGGAGCACACATTGTTTTCTACTGCATTCAATGCTATACTCATTAGCTTCCTAATTCATTTTGATATAAGTTTAAAGGGGCTATTTGTACATTTTCTCTGCCACTGAACATGGTTTCTTGCTGGGAACGGGTGATGGTTGCCTGTGTTTACAATGCATGAGCAGAGAGCTACTTCTTCAGGGAAGACATGATGCTACACTGACTCTGCTACACTGTCCGCCGAGACAGATTGGCCAGGCTGGGGCTAGCTAGTTAGCATGCTAACTTCATTAGAAGAAAAGAAGTGATCGAACTAGAGCCAAAACATTGCCATAAGCCTGTAAAGGAATGAAGTTTGATGCTGAACTCACAGCGTTTCTGGTAAGTAGACAGCTGTTCACGTTGTAGCGATAGCAAAACTTACATGTAGCTAAAGGCTAGTTTGAATATGAAAAATGATGCATGGAAACACGTGTCTTGGAAAATAAACTACGTCATAGTAGTATAGCAGCAATGTCAGAAAATACCTGCCCAGTTGGAGCAGAGTATGTGAATGACATGCTGATCACCATGAACATGCCTGCAAGCTTCAGGCTCATGGCAGATGAGAGACTTTCCACCTCTTTCTGCTGTAATGTCATCATATCCACCAACAGTAAGTGACCCTTTGCCACTTTGTGCTCAGTTCTGTATTCACCATGATTATTCTTCAGACACCAGAGCCTCTCAGCCAGGTGTGTGGTGAACTCTGAGGTCACTGTGGCCAAAGTGTCATTGGCTTTTACTCGCTTCATTCAAAGGTGAGAGTTCATGTATTCATTTCTGCTTTTCAACTGAGATGAATGAAATTTCAGAAAAGTAATTTTCACTCTGTCACTTATAGCAAAGAGGACGCTGACCTCTTCTGCTTGACCTCAAACTGCTCCATGATTCATTGTTGTTTCAAGTGGCAGTGGATTTGCCTTTTTCTCTGTAACCTCTGACACACACAATGAGCAAATCCTGATTTCTAAACCAGTCGAGCATCGCCCTAATCTCCTTTAACCCTTGTATTTGACAGGCATGCATTTACAGAGCAGGAAGAATGAGTGTGGGTTAACTGAAGATTAGCCACATTGTTTAGCAGAGTGGACTTGAACCCAGGGTGTGTTGGAGTCTCTCCCCCTGCTAATCCTTCTCTTTCTATTCCTGCTCTGGACGCTCAGAGAGAGAGAGAGAACAGCTCATCCCTCTCTCGTTCTCTCCATCTGTACCAGCCTCAGTTGTGACAATTCAATCTGTTCAGCGTCTTCCCTCATGAATTATGGATAAACCCTGCAACCTCTGAATGTGGTGGGATTTACGCTTTATAACTCCTCCTGCTCGTGTCACAGCCTCAGTGCAGATTTGAAAGAGGTTGGGGGAAAAAATCAAGGTAATTCGTAGAGCATAAAGCAGAGGAAATGCCAGTATTATTATCATCTGATGGCAGACCACTGATTGACTCTTCTGTGCTGAAAGCCATTAGCCGAGCTCATTCAGAAAGGGCCAGGCTTCCCTGATGAGCAATTACTGAACCGTCATTCGGTCTCAATGAAGTGAGCTTCAAAATCTGCTTCACCAGGTCACATAAACAGGAAGATGTCACCAAGACTCTTTAAAGGAACAATGGAAATACAAACGTGACAAAATATATATGACAACAAAGTTTACCAGGTGAATAATAGATATATGGACAGTTTGATCGAGAGTGATTATGACTCTTCTTTAATGGTGACCATTATGCAAATACTGCATCAAGTAACAGGAAATATAGAAAGTAATGAACTTTGCAACAATCCAATACATTGTGCAGCTCAGGTGGCAAAGATGCTGTAGTGTCTGACGTTCCATATATGGTTTTTACTCTTTTGCAATGCCTGAAGCTCCATGTATGTCTTTCTATTCTTTGGGTTCATGTTTAGGTTAGTAGCCATGAACATATACATATAAGGAACAGGGATAGGGTCTTTCCTCCCTTCTCTCTGTCTCTTGGAAAAAGTGAGGTCATTGAGTGAGAGCCCAATGTCTTGCTGTAAATCGTAAAGACGACTAACATATATATATACTGGTGTTCAGAGCTGTTAGGGAGAGAGATCCATATTGGCTCGGATCCTCTCACAGGCTACTGCAGTGCTTGTCCGATGCTGAACTACTTTGTAATAAACTTCTATATACAAGTAAGTCAGTGTCAGCGGAGATCTTCTCTTCATCATCTTCACATCGACATCATCATCTAATATACCACAAGAATTTGGCGTCACGAACTTCGGACGTGTTGTGACCTGCGGCGTTCCTGGCAACTTCAGCGCACCTACTCCCGCACCGAGCCTGCAGGATATGGTGAGCATTTCTCGCTTCTGGGGCGCTGGTTCGTTTGTTGAGGTTGTGTGTGTTTGCTGTTTGGTCGCACCGGAAAGAATTGTGCTGTGTTGATGTTTGGGGTGATGCTCCGTTCTAAATTTGATTTTATTGCGCTGTGGACAGCGCATAAACAGGGGGGAGAGTGACAGAGAAGTGAAGAAAATAAGAAGTTTGAAGAAGTGAAGAAAATAAGAGTTTGAAGTAAAAAGTGTAGAATAGCCTAATTAGTAACGATAAGGTGAGCTAAATAACATCATGCAAGATTAATGAAGATTGGGCCCTTATCTTCTTAACGGTAAGACATGTGTACATTAGTCACTGCGTGAAAGTTGGTTTTGAGAGATAGTCGGATTAGAAAAAGAGGAGAAAAAAAGAGAAGGAACAATCCTGGGCCCAGGGCAAATTGGACGGTTGAGAAAAAAAAAAAGAGATATAGGAAAAAGGAATAAAGGGAAATAGGAATAAGGAAGAGATAGAGGAATAAAAAGGTAAAGAGAAAAAGCCGCAGATTTGGTCAAAGCCCTCTGGGAGGCGGTTTTAGACGGGCCAAAAATCCTGGAAAATCACTAGGTGAATTTCAGGTCAGTTCAAGGAACTGGGGGTGTAGAGTGCAAAATTCAATTGTAAGTTCCCACTCGAACACTAGTTGACGAACAGTGTCTGAAGCAGCCTCTCATTGAATATCTACACCTCATGAGGTAGCATAAATTTAGAAGGAAGATAAGAGAAAAAGGAGCGGCAGAAAAGCATGCTATAGGATAAAGTATGAATGAGTAGATTTTGAGAATTTAGGATTGGATGTTGTTTGTGTTTTGGAATGAAGTTGACTCTGCTGTGTGTTTTGTGAATCCTTTTTGTGTCCCTGTTGAGTGTTTGTCTGTGTGTGTGTGTGTGTGTGCGTGTGGAGCGCTGTCTCAGCTGTGTGTGAAAGGCTGTGACACGGGATGGTGTATGGGGTTTATGTTAAGAAGATAGATTTTGTATTGAATAGGAATATATAGGTTGTGGTTGAAAATAGGAGATATAGTAATGTATAAGGAAAGATATTTTGTCTGATACGGATAAGATTTATGAGTTTTTTGAGAGAGGACGTTTTTATGATTAAAACCTATGAGCTTCTTTTTAAGAAGACGTTCTTTTATTGATAAAGTGTATGAGCCTCTTTCAAAAAGACGTTTTTGTTATTGTTAAAATATATGAGCCTCTTACGAGGGGACTTTTGATATTGTTAAAAGTGTATGAGCCTTTTTTGGGGGACAGTTTGAATAAAAACTATGAGCCTTTTTTAAGGACGTTTTTGGGAAAAAAGAAAAGAGAGAGAAGAGGGAGAACTTATGAGCCCCCAAAAGGACATAGAAAGAATAGGAGGATGTTTTATGTGGGTATAAAAAAAACTTAAAGAGAAATAAAAGAATAGTAGGAGATATAGTTCATGGATGATAATGTATTAATGGAGGAATTAAGATGTTAGAGTGACCTGTGTGTTGGTAGGTAATGTGTCTAATGTGTGAGAGTTGGGGAGAAGGAAAAAAGGAGGTGGAGTGCTCCAGGATGCAGAAGGATGGCAGCTGGCCAAGGTGTCATGTGGATTGAGGTTTGCTGACAATAGTGTGTGCAGCTTCTGAATCCAGTCTGCTCAAGGCCAGTGTAGTTTTATCCACAAACTCTTTTCTACAAATACCTGCATTTTAAACATATGTGTTATATAGGTATAACATATCATATGTTGTAGTTGTTTAAAGGAGAAGTTTGGCAATGGACTGATCTGTTAATGCATTTAATCAATAGAATAGAATTATTTGGGTCAAATGCTGTTAAGAGCAGAGTGGCAAATGTGAGTTTTATTGTCTGTGGTGATTTGAGTGGAGTTGAGGATTGAACACACTTGATGATAGTTGGTCCCTTGCAGGAGCGTGTGATCTTTTGAGCCTCATATAGGATTGGACTTTTGTTGAAGAAATATTTGAGGGAACTTTACACATAATTTGAAGGATTAATTGTGTGTTTAGTTGATATCATATGTCGACTTAGTGTTGTACATCCACTGTTATATTGATTGAGTTTTTGGTTCCTTTGGAGTAAGTAAATTTATTGATTATGGTAAAATAGTGGTTTAAAATAAAATAAAATAGATAAATAAAATAGGGAGAAGTAGGTTAAGTATTTAGAAGTAGTTTTAGTAATCAGTTTAAATTTACAATGAAGGGAGCTACTACAATGTCAGAGAAGGATATTAAAATTCAGAGAGTAATTACCCCTGTTGATGTAGTACAGAAGAATAATCCTTTAGTTAAAGGTATTGCGAAGATATCGGAGAAGTGGCATAAGCGTTGGCCTGAAATTGACCAACCATGGCCAGTGGTAGGGACTCTTAACCCCGATGTAATTAAAATAATGCATGTGCTTGTGTCTACATATAAAGCGGAACAAAAGAAGGGTAAAAAGGGGGAAAAACGTAAAGAAAAGAGACAAGTGGAGCTTGGTGTTCTTCAGTTGTTTGAAAACGAGGGACAGAAGTTGATAAAATCTGCAAAAGAAAAGAGAGACAGAGGTGTAGAGGAAATAAGAAAGAATGTAAAGGAAACAGAAAAATTAATGGCAGAGATTAATACACCCTTCTCACACGTGGATCCAGCGAAGAAACCCCCACCTTATGAGAAGAAGGTGAAGTTTGAGGAAGTTTATCCCCAGCTTCCAGTGATCTCTCAGGAGGGTAATTATCAGATTAAAGATGAGAATGATCAGGTAATAGAAGTGGGACAAGCAGAAACGACTATAACGATGTATCCAAGCTCTAAGAGTAAGAGGGAAACTATTTGTGTGGGAGCTAAGGATGATCAGAGTGATTTGGAAGAGGCTATGGGTAGATATGATCCTGAAGTCAGGAGGATGTTGGCTAGAGCGGAAAGAAGAGGAGATAAAACATGGACGACAGAGGACTCAGAAGATGATAGTTCTAGTGAAAGTGAGAATGGAGGCAGTGATTGGGAGGAGCAAGTTCCTTTGCCTTCAAGAGGTTTTTTCCCTGCGGCAACTAGCACTGGAATAGAAGAGGAGAGACGAACGGCCTTACAAGAGGTTGAGAAAAGTATAAATCAATGCCTTTCGCATCTCTATGAGTCATCTAAACCAGAGGATCAGAAAGTATGGGAGAATCAATTAAAGTGGTTAAAGACACAGAGGAAAACCTTGCGGAAAAAGATTTCCCAAAAATTAGGTAAGAGATATTCACTGCGCCCAAGAAAAGGGAAAATGTGTCCAGTGGTTGTTCGAGGACAGAATTTGGAATACAAGCCTTGGCAGAATACAGATATGTCAGATATACTTGAGAAGTTACCTACTCTTCAAGATGGAGCACATCCTTGGATTTCAAAGTTGGAAGAGATTATGGTGGGAACACAAGCTGCCATGGGAGATGTTAAGAGACTCTTGGCTAGTCTCCTTGGGGTTCCAGCTATGGAAGAGATTCTACAGAAAGCGGGACTTGACCGATATATAGGTACTGCTGTGAATGATTCGGAGCTGTTTGCAGCAAGTAGAGGTCGAGTGTGGAGAGTATTGAAAGATACATTTCCTACTAATGTACATCCTGATAATATCTTTATTGAGCCATTAGGACAGGAAGAAAATCCGAGGGCCTATGTGTCAAGAGCCCATCAGGTGTGGAGAAATGTCACAGGAAATGATCCAGACTTGAATCAAATGGAGCAGTCAATTTTGCGGGCTAAAATACAGAAGGGGCTGCCCTTACCAGTGAGGAGCAAATTGGCAGAGGTGGTTGGTCTTGGAAGTATGACAAAGAATGTCTATGCGGATCATATAGCCCATCAAGTGGAGCTATATAGGAAAAAGGAACATGATCAGAAAGAGCAGGATCGAGAGATCCTTAGGAAACTTAATCAAATAGAGGTTAGCGGAAGGTAAGCAAGTGATGAGATATACATCGATTCCGCATATGCATATACTGAATGTCATTTGTTTGGATCAGTGTAGAAGAGCTGAGAGTTTAAGAAAATAGATGGTTCTCCATTGCAGTATTATGCTCAAATAATGAAACTGTTGCATGTGATGATAAACCAGTTGAAGGTCAGAGATACATGTTTAGGTTTTTGTGTAGAGAGCTCATAAGCAGGTGGGGACTTCCAGGTTGGATACTCTCAGATAAAGGGAAAGAGTTTATGGATAAAATGGTGAAATTGATTTAGTAAAATTGGGAATTAGATGGTTTGGAGTAATTTATCATCCACGAAGCCAAAGGATAGAGAGAGAGGAGTGAGATATGCAAAGAAGATTTTGATGTGAAGGTTGTGTGTATATTGAATTCTGAAGGATTGTGGTATGTGAGTTGTTTGAAAGAGAGTTGAAGCAAGTTTTATGAAAGAGAAGGGAAGTGATATAGATGGAGATGAAAGAGTATTGATAGAAGGTGGACTGTTGGAGACATATCTGTTTTGAATATTCATATCTCTCATTATGGTTTTGATATTTCTTATTGTTTTATCCTTTCACTCTATAGAGTGATATGATAAAAGGGGGGAAATGGAAAATGTGATTTATAATCTGAAATGATATGATATTGTGAATTTTACATTTACTTATAGGATCATGATCTGCATTTGATGTTTTAATTTACATCTGTTGTTTGGTACAAGATACTGGTTGGTGTTTTCTTTCTTCCAGAACAGTATTGGGGGAAAGGATCACTATGGGACAATAAGAATGGACTGGAGGACTCTGAACAAGGATACTGTGATGCAATATTCGGAGTCAACACTTCATCGACACAACAGTGACAGTCGACGTTGCTGAGGAGCTGTTGTGGGATGTTTGATTTAGTTTTTGATTTTCTATATTGTATGAGTAATACTTAAACTGTGTGACATTTTCTTAGGTTGAAATTGTTGAAGGGAGATGTCTTCTGTTGTGGGGTAAATGCATTGGGACCTCAGATGTTTTCTTTCTTTTTCTGATGCCTAGGGAAATTGGGGCTAGGCAGGGAAAGGTCCATTGGAAGGTGCGATGGGTCGACCAGCCTGAAAGTGGACATTGTTTGGATTTTATTTTCTGAGGGTTCCATATGTACTTGCTTGAAGTTATATCCTTGTATTAATGATGAAATTTCTCCTTTTAATTGGTTTGGAGTACTATAAAGTGGTCGCCTGGGGCAGAGGGGCCGTGAGAGAATTTCCTGTCTAGATTGTTTGATGGAAATTTCAGGAATGATAGCTGCTTGACAGGTTTTCGCTCTCACACTCCATAAAGTTGTAATTATGCTCTAGGAAGCATGTGTAGGAGGATTGTTTATTACTTTTGCAAACATGTATGTTTTATTCTTATATTTTTCGAGACTATTTTAGCCTCGAAAGGGGGGAAATATGTAGTGTCTGACGTTCCATATATGGTTTTTACTCTTTTGCAATGCCTGAAGCTCCATGTATGTCTTTCTATTCTTTGGGTTCATGTTTAGGTTAGTAGCCATGAACATATACATATAAGGAACAGGGATAGGGTCTTTCCTCCCTTCTCTCTGTCTCTTGGAAAAAGTGAGGTCATTGAGTGAGAGCCCAATGTCTTGCTGTAAATCGTAAAGACGACTAACATATATATATACTGGTGTTCAGAGCTGTTAGGGAGAGAGATCCATATTGGCTCGGATCCTCTCACAGGCTACTGCAGTGCTTGTCCGATGCTGAACTACTTTGTAATAAACTTCTATATACAAGTAAGTCAGTGTCAGCGGAGATCTTCTCTTCATCATCTTCACATCGACATCATCATCTAATATACCACAATGCTTTATTCAGTTCAACACACAAAATACTCAATCTGTTCAACTTTTTCTTTTCAGTTTGCACATACCAGTCCACCAGCTTTCAGGCTGTGCAGATCTAAGCACATACAGCATTACAAACTGTTGTACAGATGCTTGTGTGTAGTTTTTGGTTCAGGTGTTTGAGCACGTAGACGAGGGGAAGCGGTCCACTGAAACCCAGACTGGTTAAAGAACATTTCCCTGCCTCCAACCTGGTTTTCATTTGGAATCATATTTAGCAAAGGCTCTCATTCAGATTCTAGTCAAGCACCAGTTGTGTTAATTAATTGAAAAGAAGTGAGGACCAGTGACAGTGCACTTTATAATGCAGTGACTCTATTGACTGTTTCTGTCTTCAAGTGTAGCCTTGAAAAAAGAGGAGAGGGGCTGAAACTTTAAAGGATGATTCTGGAAAGTTGGGCTTTTGAGGCTCTCTGAGTCCTGATAACGTTACATTTGGGGCAACTTGCTGGTTGACCCACGTTCATTACACTGTCACGCTCTCTTCTTCCATTATAATTTCAGTAGGCCCCCTCAGTGTTTTACGTGTTGTTGCTTCTCTTACCTTATGGACAGCTGAGCAGTTTTCCAGCCGCTCTTCATCTTTTCTTCAGTCAGTTTTGGTGGAGGGGTGAAACAAACGTCTCCAGGAGGACAAGTCAACCTTCACTTCATGTAGATACACTACCGGAACTCCTACAATCCGTGGATCATCATTTCCCTCAGCAGCAGAAGTTTTCCCTCTCAGCTCTGTTTACTCCTGTCCGGATGAATATGATCAACCACCACAGTGACTCCTCCTCATAACAGTCCACGGTGTGATCCACTCTTACACTGAACCTTTTCCTCCTCGTTTTTTTCACAGGACAGTAGCTACAGCTGCAGAGAAAGTTAGCCTCACGCGTATAAACAAACCGGGCACGCGCGGATGAATATCCCGGAACCAGGGCCTGCAAGTTCCCCGGATAACGCATACAGCGTAGCGTCTCTTCCTGGTGGCTACAGCCGGTCACTGTCAGTCAGACTCAGAAACCGACGTGATGATTGATTGTGGTTACATTTTGTCATCGCGTGGTGACTTCTCGGATGGTAATGTACGGAAATGACACCATGCTTTGGTCCACATGTACCGCTGCCTACAACTGTCCAAGCAGAGAGGACCAGTGGAACAGACAGTCAGAAACCAGGAGACTCAAACTGGTAATGTTGGTCTACAACAGTGTAGAGCCTGAATATTTACTGATGTTTACTACTTGTTCGTCCCTTTACTTGATGGATATCTCTACATACCTGAGCTTTCTAACAGGGCGGGGCAGCGGGGCAGCGGGGGCAGTTTTTCAGTTATGTAAGAGCTGAATTCAAACGCGGGATCGTCTCTACTCTCCCGCCAAATCTTCTTTCAAAATGATGAACTGCATCAAGCTGCTGTAGAGACGACCAGAAACCCGCAGGAGGACAGGTGTTCTACCCTTCAAAACAAAAGCAGCAATTCTGTTTGCAAGAAAAGGAGAACATGAAGTGTAAACATGAAGCCAAGGAATCATTATATTAACTGTGGACTGACTCTAGCAAGTGAATACTCACTAATAGTGCAAGGGATTTTCTGGTGTCACAGTTTCAGCCTATACAATGTGACATGCAAACACGTACTAAAACAGACAAGACCGCAGAAGATCATGTCTGAAAAACAGAGCCGAAGAGTGAGAATGGGAGCTTGTTGTGTTGTGTTCACACTGTATAATTTGATGGATTAGCTGAATTCCCATTTAACAGAATGAATTTAGGAACAATTATACTGCAGCTTTGGATTTAAATATATCTTTTACAGGCAGTAGATATTTTCTACATTTTTACACATTGATAATCAGGGACATTTTAGTTCTTTTCACGTCTGAAATATACTACTCTTGTCTTTTATGAATTGATGTTTGGTGGTCAGGACTCTACCTTTTCTGCTTCTCTGAAAAAATGAACATTTGCTCCTGTGATTTCTCATGTCAGTTATATAATAACTGTATGGCCTGATAAACACCTGTGGACTGCGATAACAGCTAACATTTAATTGTGATTCTGGGATGTACAATCTCAAATGAGTTACAGTTACTGGCAATGATGAATTCTCATTCACTGAAAATAGAATGGCGCTTTCTTCCAACTGTACTTGAGAATAATCAAAGCAACTTGTGAGGTGTTTTATTTTGAAGGTCGCGACCGGACGTCGCGTATGTTTGGATATTCCAATCAGCTTTAATGCCGCCCCCACCTCAGAGTGAAAGTTGTCTCCTCCTGGAGAATCAGTGATTCGGGACTCGCCAGTTTCCACCGCCGCTGCTTCGCACGCTTTCTCCCGGAGAGATGAGGCGGAAAGAGAAGAGGCTGCTGCAGTTCGCCGGGCTGCTCATAGCGGCTCTTCTTTTCCTCCCCAACGTCGGGCTGTGGTCTTTGTACAGGGACCGAGTGTTCGACAACTCGCCCGACACGGTGGACGGTCCGGGCGGCATACCCCCGATACAGGTGAGGGAAGCTCAGTTATAAAGCTCCTCGTGTCTTGTCTGTCCAGCTGGGGTCCCGGGACTTTCAGGGAATCCTGAGAAAACATAAGTACTCCGTCTTTGTCCTTACTGTCTCCTAGTTTTTTCTCAACTCTTTGCACAATCTGAAACAAAGAGCATACCTAAGCGACTTCATGAACGACAGTAATCCTCGCAGAAATCAGTGCAGACCGGTAGAGACTGCCTGTCAGGCAGAGTCTTCCACACGCAGACTGGGGTGCAGAGTCAGGACCATGGAGAGTCCTGGTTCAGAACCACGGAGAGCGCAAAGACTGACTTGGTTTTGTAAAACTGCAGAGATGAAGCATGAACATGTGCCGTCGACATAGTTTCATATTTTATGAGGTGACTGTGTGTCTGGTGCATTAGATGTAGAGCAGTAACACATTCTGAAGTTTGGCTTTCAGATCATCTCAGTCATTTGTGGTGGTACTTTTTTGCTGCTGGTTGTATCCAGCAATATCATTTCTGATTCCTCTTTATGATGTAGATGTCATGTAGTGACCCTGCTTTAATTGATGTTACAGCCTTTCAGCATCTGGTTTGTAGCTGCCACTGGTTATTGGCATAAGTGTTTAATGTAAGGATAGACTGAACATTGTAGTCTATGTAATATGCAGGATAATGAGAAGCAGCCACCGCAGGACATCGGCTCATGAAGTGAAGGCAAACTCTGAGGAAGCTGCAACCAGCAAATACTTGTGTAATACTGACTGTGACTAGAAATGATTTTATGATCAACTAGCCAGTCTACAGCAAACGAAGTCGTGAAGTATTCTGTGTCTTTGTCACTGGTATTTACAGCAGCATCTCCCTACAGCAGCAACATTCTTTGAAACCACCTATGGTTAATCAGTTGAAAACTTCAGGATCACTGACATCCCACAGCTGCTGTCAGTGTTTCATTTTTACTGTATGTGTGAGTAGAAAAGCCGCCCTGAGCTCCAAATCTGATTCTCAATCAAAGCATGAAACAACCATTTTCCCACTTTCAATGAGCTCGGAGTGATAAAGATTTCAATTTGTCTGAGGGATTAAATACAGATTCAACAGCCGAAGGTAAAACTACTACTATTAAAGGCAGATGATTTAGTATGAGTTAGGTGGAAGTTCGTGCATTAAATGTATGTGTTGTTATTACACTCAAATGGTGATCCACCGTCACAGACGTGACGGACAGCAGCAGGTTCCCCATCATGACCTTTCTCTGAAAAGATGAGATCAAGTGATTCGAATTGAAGGTCTACGAACTGACTGGCTGAGTTTTCTGACGAGTATTTCTTTTCCTTATGTTCACTGTATAAAACATAGACTCTGTTGGATCCATCCATTTATGTTGTTGTGTGAAAACAGTCCTCACTAATGTGTGAGAATCAGTTACACTTATGATTAGTTTTAATTGATTTTTATTCCATTTTCCAAAGTGAGAGTCCCTAAGAATCTCTTCATGGCACAGTGTTATATTTTGTAGATAATTAAAGTAGGTTGCTGCTGTAAAGCAACTCTCAGGTGTCTTTTTGATTTCATTTAATAAATTGCACTTAATGTCCCTAAAGATTTCAGCAACAACATAAAGGCTAATTGTATAATGTATCTTTATTACTGACTTGGTTTGAAGCTGTGTCTCAGATCATATTTATCCTGGTTCTGTGCTTTCAAGGATCACCACGGTTCGATTAAGAAAGAAAGTGAAAACAACATAAGCCTGAAGTTATATTTGACCTTGGTGAGTTGTTAAATTTGGCTCGTGGTTCTTGTTTTTTTAGACAGATGACTGATGTCTCAGGATCATCCTGGTGAGTTGTCACACATACTTTATGAGCAGGTATTCAAAGGTGTAATAGTGACTGAGCTGATGCTGTTATAGAGGAAGAAGTTGACGTGGACGGGGGAGTAAAGAAAATGTCAGACTTTTACATGAAAGACTGCTGTTCACTCACAGTCAGAGCTGATTTCTTTTAACCACGACTATGGTCATCAGAGATGTCCTCCTAACAGAGACATCAGAGACTTGTTGGAGAGTTGGTTTACACTGGACTTTTTAAAATCAGTCTCATTTCTTGCTGTGTTGCTTTGCCTCTGGACAGCTTCATCTTTTTTATAGCACTGTAATAGTGACTCCTAGAAATTCAGCTTATATGCAACTGGACGGCAACAGCGACTCTGCTTTGTAATCCTTGACTGGATTACACTGAGAGGGAATAAATGAGGTGCAACATTTCTTAACAGCAGCACAGTTGCCAGGAGGTGGCATCCACAGTCCCATCTATGATAATCTGACTTTTATTCATGGAGAAGTTACAATATTTGAGACTTTCCTCTAAGTCCCATTTTGATGGGAGTAAAGGAGGAATTAAGGTAATTTACCCACTGACCTGTTCATCCCAGCATTTTGTTCTTGTTTATATCACAGTCAGTGCTCGTGCAGCAGAAGGTCACGATGGAAAAAATGTCCATATTTATGACTGGCACTCACATCAGAGACAAATCAGAGTTTTATGATTTAGGGTTGATTGTGTGAAAGTTTAAAAAATATTGTATATGATCGTCATACCTATTAATCTATCATCTCATTACCCTGAACAACAGCTTTTGGCTGATGTTCTGTTTGTTTGTGTTGAGTTTTCAGACCCAGAAGGTGTTGTGAAGTAAGAAACTGGTGTTTTACTCCCACATGACATTAACACACCGTTATTATATGAAGGGTCTCTCAGCATGCGTTGGGTGAAAAGCAGTGAAACACACTGAACAGGCTGCCAGGCTGTCATCAGTCAGCATTAACACTTGTCCCATTTCAGTGTCTGATAGAACACAGGACCTGTTTTTAAACTGCCTGTACGCATTCATCTTTTGTTCTGTTTCCTTCTTGTAAACTTTTATTATTGAAAGACAAATGGAACAAAGGACAAATGAGGAAAAGGGAACAATATGTAGTGCTCCCTGTGGGCTGTTATGGCTTCACTGGAGTAGATAAAAATCAATACCCTAATCCTATTCAGCCTTTCCCCACATAAGTCTTGTTAGAGACATTTGTAGCAGATATTTTCTTCCCCTTGTTGGTTTGTGTCTGTTTCACTTGTAGAAGACACAGTGCTTAAACCATCAGAATAAGATTAGGGTGGATTACATACAGACAGTATGAGCTGCAGTCTCATTCATGCTCAGTCTCTCCCACTGATGTTGTTAGATAAAATAGAATATAAATGAATAGCATTCATACATGTTTTTTAAAGAATTTATTTACCCAGGGAGGAAGACTTTCTTCAGCAGCATCCCTGTTTACATTTATTTGACTGCACTTTTTCCACAAATAGATTTCTGCTGTTTGCCCCGGAGCATTTTACTTCCAGGAATTTGCAGTTTGCAGTTCTTTCTACTGAGTACTGATTATAGATCTATTGACTGAACTGTAAGCACTATTCCTTTTACTGTCCCATCAGATCAGACCAGTCACTAAACAAACACTAGATAGACACGTTGAAGGGATGTTAGCCACCGGTGAGTGATACGATTCCTCTCTCCAAGCTTCTTAAAGTCCTTCCTCCAGGCCAAGGATGAGTGGATGAATAATTAGCTGAATAAAAAGCACTCATTGTTGAGCCTGTTGACGTTCAAGCCACGTGATCCTGAACCAGGTGTTTTCTAATGTCTGTGGCCATTAATGGTTGAAGGATTCAGCCCAGACAGATCTGAGCAGCAGCACTTTATGTGTGTTTATTGTGTGACTGAGACCTAAGTCTCCAATTCATTATTAGACTGTAAATGTTTGGTATTTCAGAAATGAAGAAGCAAAAAGCTGGTTTTGCTCCTTTTCTGTTTAAAGATAAATTGGCCTTGGGGGCTGTGTGCACACCAGTGTGGCTAAATGCCTTTCAGCAGCACACTGACAGTTCTTTGTGTTAAACCAATTGATTTGCTCCTCTTAACCATATTGAGAATTGATCGCTGTAGTGGAGGGATGGTGCCACCTGTCTCAACACCACACAGCGTGAGTCAGGCCCAGAAGAGTAAGTCTTTTTTTTTAAAATGGACAGTATGGAGGGGTGCTGGGAGGAGGACTGGGGAGCCAGTGAAAGCCACATCTGTCCTTTAGTGGCCCCATGCTGAACTGTAAGCAGTATTTCTTTTACTGTCCCATCAGATCAGACCAATCACTACACAAACACTCGATAGACACGTTCAGAAGCAACAAGCAGAGACAAGTCAGTGATCTGTGGTCTGAATTCTGCTGACAGAGTCATTCACACAGAGAGAGAAAGAAGACTGCAGGGCTGCTGCTGCTGCTGCTGCTGCTGCCGCCGGTCATGTGACTCCATCTGTAGCTCCAAAACAAAGACAAAGAGATACAGTCTGTAGTTGCCTTCATCACTTTCACAGGGCTCTGCATCTCGACTCAGAGTATCAGCATTTCTCATATGAGTAGTTTCTGATCTTCTGCCTCTGTTGTTGAGTTTTGGTTTGGTTATGGTTAGAAAAAAAAGCATCTGCATCAGGCCTCCTGCTGATCCAGCCATCAGCCACAACCTCCTTTAGAAGTTTGTGCAGTGGTGCAATGTGATGCTACTTCCACCTTTGCTAACTAGATAGATTAGAAAGAGATCATTTGTTGGGAAAACATAAACACAAGTTGATTTAAGCTTATGACAAATGCTGTTGTTTTTGTGGTGAGGACAGGGCCTCATGACTGTAATGATTCTTTTCAACTCTTCACCTCCTTTTAATTGCATCTAATTAACCATAACAGATCCAAACACGACAGAAAAACTTAAATGGCAGTTGTTAATGAGGAAAATCAATCTCTTAATAATTATATAATTGAAAATAGGCAAAACCTTGCAATTAACACATAAATTGACTCAGATGCAGGTCTCCATCTTTTAATGAATATGTGCTTAACGGTTCTTTTGATGTTTGAAACACCTCAGAAGTGAATTTATCATTCACACATCATGGCAAAGCTTTTTTTTTCTCCAGTTGACCGAGTTTGTTCCCTTGATAACAAAAATAAACACAAATGGTCAAAGAAACAGCCTATTTTTATAACTTGTGTAAGATGGATGTTTTTGAGTGCTTAATGTCCGAGTGTAGCAAAGAAAAACAATCATATAAAAGACAACAAATAAAAAAAGTAAATGTGGTGATATGAAGCATGAAGACAGCTGTAATTACATACAATATGTATACCAATGAATGAATGAATTAATAAGAATACTCACATTTCACTTTGTGGCAAACTATGCAAAGAAAGGTACATGAAACAGTCAAATGAATCCCTCTGCTGATGAAGCTCATGTGATGAGCAAAAGCTCCAGAACAGCTTCTAAACAGACCTGGAGGTGACCCTGTGTTCTTAGCATTACATTAATAACAGTATAGGACTACACTTTATACACAGAGTTGAAAATGCTACATTTTTTTGTCACAATGGAGGTAAAATGGCTCCTGATTTTCTCAGCTTCATGTAAAAGCTCAGTGTACCTCTGAAGCCCGGAGCTGGTTTGTGCAGGCTGTTTATTGCAGAGCAGTGAGTCTGGGGCTGATAGCGGCTCCTGTCTGTCAGCTTTGCCTTTAGCCACGATGGGACAGGAAGCTGCTTTTTGTACTGGTGCCACCACAGCTCAGCACTTACTTGCCACCATACAGTATTTCTCTTCTGTTGCTCCCCTGGTTTCCTCTCCCTTAGACATGAAAATAAGGAGCTTATTTGAACAGCTCAGATGGGTTTGGGCTGTGATTGCAGCAGCTCTAACACAGCTGTAAATTACCAGTGAGGCACCCAGCAGGTCCATCACACCACGCTTTGAGCTCTTCCTTTGTTGGCAAGTCAAAATGCTTACAAAAGGTTTTCTTTCTCTCATAGCATTTATTCACCCAGATTACAAAGATGTATAACTTACACCCAGTCATGTCTGTTTTAAGTTCTGTGATGTGGACATTGCTGCACAATCACATTGACTTCTCCTCCTCACATTAAAGAGGAGTGAAGTTTGCCATCGCTGCACCTGAGACACTTGAGAGAACCTTGACCAAAAAAAAAAAGCAAACAAACAAACAAATATCCTGTAGCACTGAGTTTGATCACGGTGTTTCATGGTGATCACAATGGGAAGGAAGGAAGCTTTGAAACATTCGGGTCAGCCTCATTTTTTGTATTTAACAGGCTTTTAAACACAAAGCTAATTCTCTGTTTGCAGTGGCGTCTGCATATGTATCACAGAGTTCAGTAGCAGTAATATGAGTTTAAAATCCGATATCTGCATGTTTCCCAGCTGTATCCGTCAACAGTTTTCATTAATATCCTTTAGCTGTTTGGGAGACTGTAGTCGGCTGTTACTGGGTGATAGCAGGATTGCTTTTAGCTGGAGGTGTGTTTGTGTACAGTTGTGCAGTTTGCCTTCCTTAGTGTGTGTTACTGAGGTCTTTTTATTTTTGTACTTATACAACTGAAAGTGTATCTATCCTGTTAGCGTGTTCCTCGTAGTGTGTGTATGTGCAGATCAGAGCTGCAAACTGAGGAAGTGGTGCAGAGAGAGGGCGAATTTCCACTATGTCATCAAAAATACTGTATGTTGACACACTAGCATTACACCTGAACATGTCATTTGAAAATCACAGGCATTTTTCTGTCTCTCCACAAGATTTTGGAACCTGGCTGCTGACATTTGTTCTTTTTGAGCCACAGCAGCATTAGTGAGCTGAGTCTCTAATGCAGGGTGATAAGGCCTGGCTTACAGTTGGTATTCCAATTCATCCCAAAGGTAGATGGACCTGGCTTTGTGCACAGGGGTAGAGCTCTCCTGAGCTACTAGTGTTGACTGATACATTCTGACAATGTATAAAATGTACAGCATTTCTATGTATAAGACCTCCCTTTATCTATTTCTGAATTGACTTGATAACAGAACTTTGTCCTTGTTCACCTTCTCTTTTTTATGACTGTTTAACAGTTTGTCTACTTATGTGTCACAAATTGAATAGAAAATGTAAATAAGGTCATGGTGTTAAAATGAAATGTTGAATGTTGTAAACACCCTGGTATATGCTTTTCATTGCTCTCAGTGCAGTTAGGGGGAAAAAAAGCAAAAAACAACCACAATGAAAAAAACACCCACACTCTTTGTTTGCCCCTGTCTTCCCTCCTCATCTTTACTTTGGTTTAATGGTTAAAATCAGAAAAGAGCGTGAGCCTTCACCTGAGTTCATCCTCCCCGCCTGTTTCATGAAAACAGCAAGTGGTCTAAACATTTTGTAAGATGTTCATATCGTAGTCCATCAATATCGGGGGCAGAGAGTCTGAGAGCGCAGGAGTTAGAGGATTCCAGGAGTCCTGGCCTCTCTCTGGTCCTCTGGCTGCTCTCTCTGTCTCAGCGGGGGTCTGGATAATGACTCCTTTTGGGAGATAATGGACCGTGCCGTGGCCTCGCTGAGCTCCCCTTTGAGGGGAGTTTGGAGTGCCTCGCTGCAGGGGCCTTCGCCTGGAGGTCGTCTGCCTCAAGCTCATGTCTGACTCGGACAGGATGGAGAGCGGACGCCTAGAGGGATTTGCACCAGAACAGGGCTGCTCAGCCTGAAAGAGAATTTGCACATGCTATTTCACAGCTTCCCTGACACAGAGGAAAGTTGAAACTGGCTCCCTCTCTGTTTTTTGATTGTGTCTCTCACAACTTCAGTGGGATGATAATGCTGCCCTGTGTCTGCTGAATGTGTTTGTAGATTGTTGGCTTCCATGTTAGCTCCTTGAACGTCCTGTCTGCACAGCAATGAAGCTGATACCAGTATTATGACTTTCAAATGGATAATCTTATTCATTTCTTCACACTAAGGCAGGAGTAGGCCAGTTAGTGCACAGCAAAAGTTTTGTGCTCTTAGAAGTGGGAGCAGGGGGTTTGTGAGCCTCCAGCACAGATTGACTCGTCAGTGACATGGCTGAAGGTGGAGGAGGAGGAGGAGCAGGGGGTGAGGTAGAACAGGAAAGGTAATTATGTCTCCGGGGGTCGAGGTAGATCTGTCTGTGATCTGAGAGAACAGGAAGGGGAAGAAAAAAAGAACAGAGGAAAGCTTCCTCCTCTCACTCTGAGCTACTGCCGACTCTCAGCAGGAGGAGAGGAAACAGAAAAGGGAAGTATTGACCCAAGGTGGTCTGATTCATCCTGCTCAGGGAATGAATGGGAAGCTCTGTTCTTGTCAGACTTGCCGCTCTGCCGGTAATACCAACTTTTCTTCCATGCCAAATAATGGCAGTCCAATCTTTGTTCTGCACAGCAGATCTGAGAGCAGTCTGCTCGTTTTGGGAAGACCAGACATGAGCCCGTTACAAGAGTCCACACTGCCAGAGATCAGGGCTGAATCTTGTCTGGACATGAGACATCTTGCTATGAGATGATAAAACACTGACTGAGTTATTGCCTTTATGTGGCTGCTGAAGCTCTGATCTGAGACAAGTAAGTGGAAGTCCTATCAACGTTAGATAACATACTGAGGGTGATTCAAATACTCCAGTGGTATTCATTCAATATTCTTCCAACCAGGGTTCTTTCACAAAGCATTTGGAGGCTGGAAGGCAACAACCACCTTGTGTGATAAAGACCTGACATGACAAACTCTTGGTTTTAACTTTTACTCTGCAAAGTTTTTCACTGTGCTTTAATAGAAAGTTTGGAAGCAACAAGTGAGACCTCAAAGGTCACTGCCATTTTGTTCAGATTTTGCTGTCACTTATTTCTCAGGAGGAAAGTTTTTCCCTCGTTCCATAATACATCCGCTGAAGAATAAAGCCGCTGCTACAAAGCATGATGAGGAAACTCTTTGCAGAAAAGGTGATGCCTCAGAGGTTAGCATGGCATTTCCATTCACTCTGGTCTTTTTTTCATTGTTTTTGTGTGTGTGTGTGTGTGTGTGTGTGTGTGTGTGTGTGTGTGTGTTGGAGACCTTTTCAAGTCTGGTGAGGTGCGACATGTAAGACATTTTCAGAAACCAGAGGGAGATGGCAGAGAATGGTTAGCACGTATTTCAAGAATAAGAAGGAATGTAGAACAATAATGAGTGAAACAGAATGAAGTACAATGCTGTTCAGGGAAGAGAAGAGTGGGAAAAAGGTGCAGCAGGTTAGAGCTTATTATTCCTGGGGTGCAGACGACTGCTGCTAAACTCTGCCTTCCTAAATTACTGTTGCTCTGCCTCTTAAGATTTCCATTCAGTAATGGCACACATCCAGTTTACACTGATAGAAGAAGCAAATTTCTTACTCAAAATTCTTTTTTCACTCTAGGTCTTTCTTTTAGAAATAATTAAAAAAGCCTCTCGTTTCTTTCCAAAAAACTGTCAGTTTTGTCACTGAAATAGCAGCTGTCGCTAGCCAATTTTTATCTGCAAGCTAGCTAGCTAATTAAGCCAGTTAAGCTAATTAACTGATAGTTGCATAAAATGATATAATCTTGAAAAGACTTGAAAAGAAGAAGCCAAAGCTACAGTGCCAGTAAACAGCTGTACGTCAGTCCTCAGGTGGATGTTCAAGTCCTGAAGTGAGTTGTAACCTCACATGATGATGTAGTTAACTGATGATGCTGAAGGAGTCAAAGTTCCTTTTTGTGTTTTGGCAAACTGTCACTTTGTTTTTAACACCCAACGTGCACACACACACAAACACATGCAAATCCATAAAAAGTCTTCAAAGTGGAACTCATAATGTTTATCCACAGCCAGGGACAGATTCTTTGTAAGCAGCAAACATTAGATGAATAGATGAATAGACCATTAAAGGGCTACATGAAAGTTAATTAGTGATCACTCATGCAGGTGAAATCGGCCTCTCTCCCTCTGTCTCTCTGAACGTTTTGCTCAATAAAATATGAATTTCCACTGCAGCCTGTCACTTATCAGACACAGTGCTCTGTAATTAACGATTGAACAGTTGATGGAGATAAAACATGGGCTGCATGGCTGGTGGTGTAGCTCCTATAATGCCCTATTAGCTAGTTCATGCTGCACCTTGAATATTGATTGAGTAGAAAAGTGCCCAGAGCAGAGATTTGTTTGTGGCAGCGTGAAGTCTCGTCCCTGTGATGATGGCCATTAGGAAGGTAGCGGCAGAGCACACAGCAGGGAGGCAGAGCAAACACTACAAAGACTAGAATAAAATGGTCTGTGTTTACTTTCTTTCCTTTCTCCAATGTGAATGCCGCTTACACCAGCTTTTATGAGGTGGGTATTGGAGATGTGTTTGATACTACACAATGCTGCTCCACAGCAGTGTAGATACACTCCTTTATTTGAAATCCTGCACCACCTGCCTTGCCAGTTGAATTGGATCTTTTTCAAGTGTTGGAGTGGATGAGATAGGGTCAGGCAACCCTGTGGGTTTTGTTTAGTGAGGCAGCAGCAGGTGCAGCACTGTGAGACATAAGAGAAATGATAGTTAGGTTCGCTGAAAAGTTTGCTTGTATCCTCTGAGAAATAGCTTGTCTGAATGTGTGATTTTTGCATGTTTGGAATAAAACTCGAGCTATTATATAATTTGAACTGTTGATTACATTGCACTTGTTGTGATGGGTTCATTATCCTGTATTTTATCGTTGTTCATCAGCTCCAGTTCAGATGCTGCTGTAACCTCAACTGAAACGTTTCTCCCTTTAGCTGTGCACTGGTGCGATGCAGAATGACAGTAAATTCAAACTGAACTGAACTGAATTCAGTTGAACTAAATTGAACTGAATGAAAATGAATGTGCATCTATGGTGGGGAGGAAATGGATGTTCCAGTAGAATGCTGGGTTAATGTGGTGTCCAGTTCCATTTCCTGCATATTAGTGCTGAGTGATTACGACAGCTTTTCTGGGAGTTAATTCCCCTGTGTGTGTGTGTGTGTGTGTGTGTGTGTTGGGGGGGTGTTTGTGATGGGGGTGGTTTTCTTGTATATATTTCTGTCTTTTTTTTCTCACTTCTTCCTCATTTTGCTTATCTCCTATTGTCCTGTCTTTTTCTGTATTGATCTGTTTTTCTCAGCCTCCGTTCACACACACATACACGCGCACACAAACAAAAACATACAAGAACAAAGTCACACCAAAACACTCACAGAGACTCAGATTGCAAAAGTTTTTCTTTCTCCTTGTCTTGTTTTTCAAGGTCTTGTTAGAGCAGAAAGCCCCAGAGGAATATGATGGTGACGTGTGCTGAAAATTTAATCAAAGGAAATGGGGCGGCACAGTATCTCTTCCTTTTATTTGGAAACACACAGATGGAATCTCTTTGCATGTCAGGTCATGACATGAGAGGAAATTTGAAACCAAACGAGGACAGAAGACTGAAGTGTTGAGATAATTGTACTGGCATTTTACTGACTGAAACAAAAAAGGATCCATTCATTTCAGCTCGCAGGATGGCACTGGTAGTTGTTAGTGGCTTTCTCATACAAATCATTCATGTTTAACCACAGCACTCACACCATCAACCAGAATAATTAGCCACTAATAATTATGCACTGATTTCTTATGACCAATTGAGGTGATACTGAGCTCTGGTGCATCATCACCATTCATTTCATCCCAAACTCCACTGTAGATTATAGTGTTTTCATTTTTGCGTGCAATTAAAATTTCATTCCATTTTTTTAAAATAAATGAATAAATCATCACATTTTGATTCTTATACTTTTATATTCTGCCTCAGAAAGACGAAGATGGGGATAGTTTGAGTCAAGTTTTTTTCCTAAACACATTTTACTCTGTCATTCAGAATAAAAATCTTATGTTGCTGGACTGTCGCTTTAGGTATTCTACTTCTAATGGACAAAGTTAAATGAAATTAGTAGCTCGGCCTGCAGCATGTGAATAACTCGCCAAATCTCGTAAGTCATTTTGCATCTTTTGCTTTTTGCCTGTCATTTCACACATTGTCATTTTACTACCTACTTACCTCTAAGCCTCCCTCTAAGCCTAACTTAAACGACACACAGAAAGTCTTGATATGCACTGGAGTCCTGGGCACAGGAGACTATTGAGAAAGCACAAGAGAATCAGTTGGCTAAGAGCACAGCTGCCACTGAGTGAGCTGTAAGAATTTGAACTGGAGCTGATGAGTTGATTAAGAGCAGGTGTGGAGTAGAGCTAGGTGCCAGGTGAATGAAGCCACACCCACAACACATACACACACATATACAGACAGACACAGGGGGAGGAGACACAGAAAAACAAAGAGAAACACAGGGGGAACACTGGAGGCATGGCCAAGCCATGACACACCTGTTGTTTCACCAGTCACAGCATCAGGCTCAGACTTCCTTTGGTATGTGACGCATACCAAGATCTTTTGGGATTCAGGTTGCCATGACATTTACCACCACATGACATACAGTACATGTGTGAGGTTCCCATTGGATAGCTAATCCTAAAGATTAAACCACATTTGCCTAAGTCACATTGTATATTCTGTGCAGTACGTGTGTGCTTCTCAGAGACGACTTGTGTGAGACACCTGACCCTGAGGGACATTAGTGTTATGACTGTTTACTCCCTCCACCCCGACGCCCTGTTTACGGTGTCTTTGAGAGTCTGTGCTACAACCTTGGTTACTATGGCAACTGCCAACAGGTACTGTGTCAGCTGGGCTCCTATCAGTGTCTTCACAGCTATGCTATAGAGGCGGACAACAAGTGTCATGAGAGTGACCTAAGGAAACACTAAGTGACACCACCTTAAGAACTAAAAAAGGAAAAATTCCTTCCAGTGTTGATCCATCCAACACTGTAGAACTGTGCGGTGTAATGAACATTACAGCCTCTACTCTGACTCCTGCTGTGTCCCAAATACATACTGCACATTTATCCTGAGCAAGTTCACCAGAAGTGTGTTGTTTATGTACACTGTTTATGTACATGATAAAAATATTAATACTTTTGAATAGGTATAACTACCTGTTAGTATGAAATGATAAAGTATGTTGATTTATAGTGCACTGACTGTTAAGATTAGTATATGGTATGTACTGCTTACAATCAGGGTGTAGTGTGAAATATTGACACAGTGTTTTGGTCTTGTCTACCGCCTCGGACTGATTGGCTTTTCCATCTCTGAAATGTCAGGCAAACAGGAAATTAGAGAACAGCTGTAGGCACTCCCATTGCTCGCCATAGTGGTTTGTTTGACTGTGCTGTGGTATCAGCTAACAGCCTGGTTAATAGTATTCCTTGCAGTCAGACGTGTCGCTTGTATTAACAACGTTTCACTAATTGCATCCTCCCATGGAACTAATTAATTTACATTTCTGCTGTGATCCTATAATATCTTGAGTCACTAAAAGTCATTTCTAAAGCAGAGAGAATTTCATAAATGGCTGCTTATGCATTTTAATGCTGAGTAGAGAATAATAGCTTATGGTGATGAGAGTGTGTATCAGTGTGTGTGTGTGTGTGTGTGTGCTTCTGTCTTTGTAAGGACCAGTTTGAGTTGCAGACCCTATGCAGTGAGGACATTTTGGTTGGTTCCTCACAACTGGTTTTAGGGTTCAGGTCAGGATTTTGGCTGAATGATGCAAAAAAGTAGCACTGCCTTTATTTTGACAGATATCGGGATTGCTTAATTTTCATTTTATTTTACATGAAAAATAATGATGATGTGACTTTTGCTGGGATCTGTGCCAAACAAGCATGTTCCTTTACACATGGAGAATCTGAATTGTTTGGCATCTCTGTAACACCACAATGAGTTTTTAGTTGTGATGGTTGAGGTTAGGGTGAGGGGCTAAGGAATACATTATGTCAGTAACTGTCCTCTCAAAGACAGAAGTACAAGTACGTGTGTTTGTGTGTATGTGTCTATAATGCTGATGAAATTGAATGTGATTTTTTAGAATTTCTATTTTTTTTCTTTGTGTAAACCCAGCTGTCAGCAGCACACTTTAGGAAGCAAAATAAAAACTCCTGCAGGTTTTGGCTGACTGCCACGAGTCAGACTGGAGTGGGTATAACGTCTGAGTTTCTTCTACAGATGTGTTTGTTTGTTGAAAAAGAAGAGCTGTATCTTTTATTCAAGCCTTTTCCAACATCATTTGTATTTGTGAACTGTATATTATTCTTTATGGATCTTTTCTTTCTTTTACTAGCATCTGACACCACTCAGTATTTCAAAAATATCATTTATGTTTTTGAGGAAACATCTTGTAACTAGTTCTTTTGGAACAAACTCTCCACTCAAGTATAACAAGCTGAAAAAACCTGATTATGAAGTATTAATGGTTTGTGTTGTTTTTCCTGTGTGCTCTTGCAGTTGAACCAGATGAGAAAGGTCGCCCAGGTGGGACTCGACGGCGTGCGGCGCACAGATTGGCACGACTACGAAGCGATGAGGAGAGACGCTGCTCGCTTTGGTAGGACCAAACTCTCTGCTGATGCTGCTGTTTTGCTGGGAACATCTGCTCTGTTTCAGCACGAGACCACACATACACACACACACAAACACACACACACTGCAGCACCACAGTTGAACTCTGTCTTTTTTTCTTTTCTTAATTCCCGCCGAGTTGATTTCTCCCTCTCAGAAGCAGTCTAAATCAATGCTGCGAATACAGTTCTGAGTTCATAATTAAACACAGTTAATCTTGTACAATAAGCATTGATTCAGCCTCAGGCCTTGAGTGGGAAACATACCTTTGCCTTTTATTACAAATGTAACAGAATTAACTGGCCTTTATATGCTATTAGGAGATACTTAGGTGGCAAATTAGCTGAATCTGTTAGTACCAAGTAGTTTGAGACTCTAAAATCCACTGTATCAGTAAATACAGTAGATAGAGTAGATTCAAATCAAAGGTTTTTATTATCATGATTTATGATAAAGTATTGTCAGCAGCAACAGCACTCTTAAAAATAAAGCATTGATTAGAGTGTATACTGACTTATTCTGAGTGTAATTCAGTCACTTTTCTAGTGTAAATGCACAATTCATTCACCTGCTGAGGATTATTATGTAGTATGAATATGGGGCACAGCTTGTGTTTGAATGTTTCAGCATCATGGAGAGGGAGAGACAGATACCCAAACCTGAAAAATAATAGCTCAGTGAGATCTTGGCACTTTGTTTTACCTGTTTTAATGATATATTGGAGTCAAAGGTGGCATGGATACAGCATCACATCACTGAGTGTGGGTATGGTCTCTGGTGCCTGGTGGTGTTTTTGAAGAGAATCAATGAAGAAATCTGTGACTGAGGAGGGCTGGAAGATGTAATTTAAGTTATCTACGTATGTAATAAGTTTATTATGTATGCAAAAGTAAGTAGAAGAGTTTATGTCTGAAATGAGGCATTAAAGTGCAGAGTTATTTTCCACAGTTATTACCTTCAGGAATATAGACAGATCATTTCTGCCTAATGGAACAAGGCAACTCACTTTAATTTGATGCCCTCCTCTGACTATAGATCAGCCTCCATGCTTGTGTCTGTGTGTGTTTGTGTGGAGTGCATTGATGAGCGGCTAATGAAACATGCAGCACAGTGTAATTTGATGCACTCTTGAAATGAGCTCAGATTTCATAAAGTTTGTGGATGAGAAAGGTTGTTAGAGAGTGATGAGGTACACACTTGATGTGTGACAGGAGATATAGTACTGTGTAGGTGTTAAATGAATGAAAGTCTTACTGTGTAGAACTGAAACAATTACTTTTAATATTTTGATGAGCAAATTATTATTTAAGCCATTTTTTCCTTGTGGTTTCTCAAATGTGTTTATTTTCTGATTTTTTTATTTTCTGTCTTCTATGATATTAAACTGACTGACGTCGGGTGTTTTGATTCAAAATAATTCATTGCCATATGTAAAAACACCAAACATAAATATACTGAAGAACATGCATAGCATATCCTCCCAAACAAAAATCCAGAATGAAAAGAGAAAGTGAATCTAGTAGAAGTGTAAAATATACAAATTCTACATTAAACATAACTACTTTCAGAAAAACATATTGGCATTAGGGAAGCAAATTTCTGTAAATCCAACATGACCACTACTGCCTGCATGTGTGTGGGGTGCGTACATGCTGCACGAAGAATGCTTTTTCACTGACGTGTATATATGTGTGTGTGTGTGTCACTGATGCAGGTAATGGTGAACAGGGGAAGCCGTTCCCTCTGACTGAAACTGACCAGGTCGACCAGGCGTACAGGGAGAACGGCTTCAACATTTACGTCAGCGACCGGATCTCCCTCAACCGCTCCCTCCCTGACATCCGCCATGAAAAGTGAGTCTTCTGTGTATGTTGGTATAGGTTTGTGTGTGCATGTGTGTTGTTGTGCCTCCAGGAAAATGTATGAAAGCACTTGGAAATGTCAAACACTGAATGTTTTAGCTTGCTCAAAGAAATTCCATCTTCTCAATTCCAATATGGTTTTGACAGTTCACGTTCATCTAATTTTAAATTGGATCTTGAGGGATTAGAAAAAGGAAGTAAGCAGTGGACTGCTGTCAGTGGTTGGTCAACACATTTGCTCTCATAATGTTTTTAGTCGTTTTTCTCAGGTCAGCTCACTAATGAGGTTCATGAAAATGCAAAATCAAGATGACAGAGGTGTGCATGTGAGCATGAATGGCTGTTTGTTTCTACATGTCAGCCCTGTGATAGAGTGGCAACCTTCCACGGCGTACCCCGCCTCTTGCCTAATGTTAGCTGGGGTTGGCTCCATTCCTGCCGAGACCCTCAAAGGATAAGTGGCGCTGCTAATGGATGGATGGATGTGGGTTATAATAAGCTGCTGCCACAGACGAGCTTTGGGGTTGTTTTGTGCAGATGAACGGTCTCTTTAGACCTCATGAACTGGTGCATCAATAGAAGTGCGCTTTATTCACATGGAAGCATTGTGACCTCATTTGGTAAAATGTGGAAGTTTATTTACTCTATGTCCTTTGAATCCACCTGAGCATTTATCTCCATGGGAACAGTAGGTCATGTCCGGTGCAGTGTTAGTCCAGGATTACCACAGGGGCTCTGCTGCATCAGGAAACAGTGAAAAGAAACTTCAAATTCTTTTTTAAAGTTTTAGAATTTCTCTCCAAGAAGCCAAAACCTGTCCAGACTCTGACCTGTGCGCTCCCGTTCAATCCCAGAATGTCTGTGAAAGGCCTTTAATCACAGCTTTGCTTTTGCCTGACAAGAACTTTCCTCTGACACTTGACCCTCCCCTTTCTTTCATGTGGAAAGCAGCTTTGAATGTGTCTTCTCTGCCAGTTTCCCCAGGAGGACTGGTTCTTTTTATCTGTGTTTATAAAAGCAGGCTTTCCTTGACCTTACACATCTCTTGCCATGACCTTTCTGTGCTTTCAGGTACTCAGAATAAATGCAACATACTCTAAACACTCAACGACTGATCGCTGGGTTTTGGTACGGATCTGCAATGCAGAGCCGATGTAGACACACGAAAACTGTGATACCTGGTTTTTGGACAGTCATGGTCGGAGTGGTCAGTGCTTGCACTTTGTATGAAATCTACTCATTCTCTACACCTCAACACTCATACATGCAGATGACAGAGCCGGTCTGAGTCCAGTGTAAATCTCAAGTCAAGTCTCAAGACCTTTTGGGCAAGTCCAAGAAAAGTCTTCATTATTATTATTATTAAAAGTCAAGATACAACATCTCAGATAATGAGATGGCACAATATTGGAGTATTTTCTTTGTTTCAGTTGTGCTTAGTGCTTTTTTTTCACATGACCTAGACCAAGATCTTTCAGTACAGAGGCCTAATAAGTAAATATCAAGCAGTTCAATGCTCTAAGACTTTGATATTACTGATCCTGTGCTGGGCCTTGGAGGACTGAAGCCTATCTGAGGTCTCTAACCTTCTGCTATGAGCAGATATTTTAAAGATGAATAAAATACAAGCTTTACATTTAGTGGTGTTGTACTGGACTGAATTATATTCAGAGGTGTTTCTAATATTCTACCTCCCTAATGTGCAGTATGCAGTAATAAATGTTTAAATGAATTTACACATTTTCCAACAATGTTACCAAACTAAAATCTAAAACTTTGGTGGTCAGTACAATCTAAATGACCCTGATCTGTTGATCTGCTGCCCCTGTTGATTGGACAACCTCTCTGGTCAGGGTTTTCTAAATTGCATGTGATTGCTCCAAAAATGATTTCCATGACCATTTTACTATGACTGTAAACATCAAGGATCAATCTTGCTTAAATGTAGTTGTAATTGATTTATTAGCATGAAAAATGTGTTAAATGAATGGATGCTGTTGAGGACTGATGTTGCCCCTTGGCAGCCAGACACTCATCACTCTCCTGTGACCAATCAGACGGGCACAGCTGCTCTCGCTATCAACCAGTTGCTTGCCCCCACCCAACCCCAGCCTCCCCACCTCATCTGCCCTGTGGGCAGCGTCTGCCTCTTGGTGACTGGCACATCATCTGTGCCTCCGAGGCAGCCAGTCCCAGACCTGCGACTGACACATTCGATTTCTGCACGCCGACAAGATTTAATTGAAGCACACACTCGCTCGCGCACACGTACACACACCTCCATCCCCTGTGGAATTGGACAGGGTTTGTTAAGATTCACCGGTCGGCTGCCTGTCGATCACTCTGCCTGCCTATCTCCCTGCGTTCATATTTGAATGAGTAACACGCAGGCTGATGTTCAACACCGACATTGATCGACTGACACAGTTCACTACACACTTTCTCTCCATCTGCGAGGGAACATACAGTAACTCTCCTCCCATGATTAGCTCCTCTGCAGGGGTCCTGCTACATGCTGTGATGAGCGTGTACAAGGTGATCGGTGTAGTCCGTCATCGGAGCGCATGTTGGTGGCTGATAACAGCTGTATGTGCTTCAAATAATAAAATTAGAACAGTCTCTAATGCAGGGGGAACATGTCACTAGAATCACTGCAGAGCCTGCGGCACTGAGCTCTATTCAGAGGCCTGTCTGAAGCTCTTTGCATTGCAGAAGAGATGATTTGTGTGATTTGTTGTCAAAAGAAAACACATCCAGTGAATCACCCCTTCACCTTCGCCTTTCATAGACAGAGATCTCAGTTTTAACATCAGAATCAGAAAAGCTTTATTGATTGTCTCAAGGCAATGGAAATGTATCTATTGAATTTGGCTCACACAGGCAAAGAGTTAAGAAAAGCTTGGCCGTAAAGTTTAAATAAGTCAACATCATTATTTTTTATTGTGCTAAAACATGTGGAAAAAAACATGTGAAGCACAAAGCTCTGTCTACCTCATTGTGTTTGAAAACACAGAGAACAAATGAAGCTGAAGCAACAAAGTCTGTCTTCAAGAGAAAAATGGCAGCATCAGTTGTTTATTCAGAAGCCTAAAAATACATGGATTTATGTACAGGTCACCTTTCCCCACTCTCAGATACGAGGCTTTGAGACGTCTCTTTTTTGACTGGTGCAATTCTGTATGTTACCATTTACCATTAGCTCTAGCCAAGTCCTTACATACAGAATAGAATTTTTCAGCTGATCATCTGTTGCAGGTTTTTGTTTGTTTGTTAGAATTATTATATATTTTATCCATCAACAGGCCAGGAAACTATAATGGAAAAGGGAAAGGAGTTCTTGAAATCGTGAAGAAGCAAGCAGATACGATTCTCTCTGAAACAGCAAATGATAGCACCTGGATTGGAACAGCTGTCTGCCATCCTGCTCAAACACATCGTTTGAGCACCGAATCCATTTGTCATCTCAGTGACCTGAGATCTGCTGAGGCGGCGAGTGTGCAACCAAAAGAAAGGTTGCTGGATGAGGGATGTGAATGAGACGCTTCAGCAAAGTGGAAAAAGAAAACAATGACAGAATTGTAAAATGGCCACCAACCAACTAATAACTGCTATATTTTGTTTTGTATTTGTTTTCTGTGTGTGTGTGTGTGTGTGTGTGCAGCTGTAAACAGAAGCTGTATGCAGAGAAGCTTCCCAACACCAGCATCATCATCCCGTTCCATAACGAGGGCTGGTCGTCACTGCTGAGGACTGTTCACAGCGTGCTCAACCGCTCTCCTCCGCAGCTCATCGCAGAGGTCATCCTGGTCGACGACTTCAGCGACAAAGGTACAGAGGACACACACTCATCACTGATCAGGAAACACACCTGCACAGATAACACACCTCATCGGACATGATCTATTTGCGTATTTTGATGCTGTTAAAAACTGGGTTTCCATCAGGGACTCCTACACACAACATTTTATACTTGAATTATAATGAGATGCTGAAACGTTAAAGCACCAACAGACAGGAAAAAACATTGAGTGAAGAAGAGTGACATCCTTCTGTAAATTCAGTGGACCTCATCCACAAGCTTCCATGTGTACCACCGGCTTGTTTTTATAGTTATGATTCCTGACAGTGCTGACAGGTCGGTATGCTCTCCATCCATCAGGGGGTTCAGTGTTTTTCAAGGGCTCACAAGGAAGAATCTTACTGCCAGTAAAATAAAGTGACTGATCAGTAACTCAGTTTCTGATTACTGAAACTTACTGATCAGTACCAAAGATGCAGTGACTACTTAGGCAAAGCCTGAGAATTCTTGCTTTCAGAACTTTTACCCTCTGAAACTGTACGAGGTCTGTTTCTGAGATGAGATCTTAGCGTGGAAAACAGCCACAAAGATCCGACTGAATCCAGCAGCTGGAAATCGGACTGATCAGTGGCCTACTGGGAAATCTTTAGAGGATGACTTGACATGTTGCCTCTCTGAACTCCCAAAAGTTTGTAAAACCATGCCCCTTTCTGCAAACACATGAACTAAAAACAAACTGAAAACAAATCGAAACCTGTGTCTGTTGAGGCTCCCTGACATAGACACATAATCTCAGCTTCCTCATTCGTGTTAGTAACAGTAACTATTATAATTATACTATTACAATTACTGTTAGTAACAGTAACTTTTGAATGACGGAGGTGAGATGGTGACCGTGCTCTCAGTGCAGACAGTGGTCAGTGAGATCTCTTCAGAGAAATAAAGCTCTGTTTTGACCTGAAACAGTGAGAGTTTGGTTTAGTAACATGTCTCTTGGTTGTTGAGAGCTGCGGTAATTGGTCATTTAATGATGGCTTTCCATTTTCCACAAGAATGATGACAGTATAATCATATTTTACAAAACACAACATCTCCACTGCAGTGTGTACCAGTCTGCTCCAGTCTGTACAGCATGTGTTGGTATGGTTTGTTTGTGTGTCTCTGCTGGTGCTCTTCAGCAGTTCTTTGCAGCAAACATCTCTTTTCCATTGTTGCATAGTTTTGTGTGTGGTGTGTGTGTGTGTGTGCGTGCACGTGTCTGTGTGTTATTTTCCCCTTTCACTCTCCCTTCACCAGCTCTCTTAAGAAATTGTTTAATTCCGTGTTAATTAGTGCTCTTTGTCACAGACCCTCAATGAACGATGTGTTTACTTCTCGTCTCCACGGTAATGAGATGTTTCTCTGCCTGAGACTCATTTAGAGGTTAACACCCATCAGAGCTCAGAGGCAAAACTCTCCCACTGCTGCTGCCTTGTGGAGTGGAAACAGTACTGTGTAGTACATAAAGCATTTGAAATAACAAAAGATGTGTCAGTATTTCTGGAAAATCTGAGACTGGTTTTAATTTAAAAGAAAAATCAAGATGTCCGTGTAAATAATGGAAACCTTTACTTCCAGTGCAGAATGGTAACATCTTGGAGGAGAATAGAAGGTAGGAGTTTGTATACCATACCTCAAATCAACACTGATGTTCTCCTAATTTTAAAAATACTACAGTCTTACCTTGAAGGCCTTTCACACCCACACAGGTACTTTCAGTTACTGGCTAATTAGACCTCTGTTCAGGTTAAGGTTGGACAGACCTATATACAGTCAGAAGGTAAAACAAACATCATGAACCAGTGAGGTGTCCACTCTTTCACCTTTACAAGTGTAATACAGCTAACAACAGGATGTTGAGTCTGTACATGCCCACACCACCTTCGTACAAAGTCTAATCAGCAAAGTGAAAACACCTGTGTGAGTGGACCATGGCTGTAGAGTCTCGAGGCAGTTTAAGTGTTTCAGTTGCTGAACCTTGACTACTATGTATTAACCCTTACTGGTGTTTCCCTAACCTTTATGAAATACTATTAGCTTAGCATAGCAACATAATTATATATAGCTTTATGAGGAGTAGATGTAGAAAAATCCAATTCAGTTTTTTAATGTATTTTTTAATTCAATGTAGTGAACCTTTTCCAGGAGTATTAATTAATCATGATTAAAAATCATAATCCAGCAACATTATATTTCCTCCACATTGTGTTTAGCTAATATAAAACAACTGTATGAATGTACTGGAAGTCTGCTGACATTTAATCACATAGCATAGCATAAACATATAAAGCTGGAAGCATAAATATCCAATATAGTAAACTTTTACATGAGGAAACCTCCTTTTCCTACATCGTCACTGCCCCCTCACAGATCCCTGTGGGTGGGAAGCAAAGAACAACTCAGTTATGTGAAAATAGCCTGGAACCTGGGATGGGTCCAGGCCCTCTGTCGTCAGGATGGATGGGAGAACATTACACAGCTGCAGGGAGGGGATTTAACCTCTGCAGGCCATCTGCTCGAACATTCCCTCACACTGTCACTGTCCTTTGATAAGAAATGAGCTGGACTGTAATTAAGGCTTCAGAGACACAAGGACAAAGTGAACTTCAATCAGTTCTGGTCTCTGGTTGAGTAGCTGGTGTTGCCGTGTTGGAGAGAATAATCCCAGACAGTTTCTGTGCAGAATGCCACAAATCAATGCTAAGCTTTGAACCCTTGCATAATAAATTGGTGAGCAAGTGCATGATAGTGGGGAGAAAAAGTGATTTATTATAAAGTGTGGTTCAGACTTACAGTGGAGCTTAATTTTTGGTTCACGCATTAATTTACTGAGATGAGAACTAATTTTCTGTAAAAATGTAGATAAAGGCAGAAAGACTGACGATGCGCCTATACTAGACTGTCAGAGTGAATAAGTTCTGCCTGTGTGTTTGCATTTGTGTGTGTTGCTGTAGCTATGGTTCTGGGGGGTTAGAGCCCTTCTCCAGCATAGTTTTTTCCTCCTTGAAACTGAGCAGAAATCTAATCATCCAAAATTGCTGACACATGTTTGGGTGAGCACAGTCTTTAAGGCAAACAACAAGGAACCACCTGGGCAATCGCTCCAACACAACATATCCACAGAGAGTAACCTGCACCTTCTAGCTAGCTAAAGAATGCTACAAATCCTCTTGAGATAACTACCTGGGCCAGTCCACACTACTGGTCTAATTAAAATAAACATGTGGAGTGTACATGTTTGGAAGGAAGAGCCTGTCACATCAATGAACAGCACAGATCCAAAGATTACTAACTAATTTATACTTAGGCAATTTATTGAGTGGGAGCTGAGAGCTTGACCTCATTCCCACATGGACAAAGTGGAGGAGTAAATAGAGTTTAACCATGTCCAGTCCACAGTTTAACAGATTAATGGAAGTATGCATTAAAATGAATGGATCTCCACAGTCCAGGCAGTCAGATAGCATCTAGCTAGCTAGCAGTAGTAGTAACAGTCCTGGTAAATTTGTTCTGGCTGCTAATTTAGACACCACAACAAAGCCAATGTTTGCAACAAATAGAAATGCACTCATGATCTAGTTGTCCTTCAAATAACTGAATCTGTGTGGGTCATTAGTGAGTCAGCCCACCCTGACAAAGGCTCCTTTCCTAACACAACAGATGGTAAGAAACCCTCCCAGTCAGTTCTGCTGACGCTGAGTTACCTCACTCTGTTTAACAGCAGCCATAGAGCCTGAAGTCATACTAATGCCGTGTTATATTTATAACACTTCATTATTCACCAGAACTACTGTAACAGTTATCCTGAGGCCAAATGACTCATGAGGAGACAGTTTTTCAACAATGTGAAGTTTGCCTGTGAGGTGAGAAAGATTACACATGTTGTAATTATAAAAATGATCTCCTGTTTTATAAATGTCGTCATTAAAGGATCCCTACAGTGTTGGTGAAAGTTTTCTCTCTCTCCCTTATCAACCTGCTGTTTATACTGTAATCAGTATGCAGATTGTCAAAGTCTTCCAGTCACCACATCTCTAAAAAAAATAAAACCAAACGTCCACACAGCTCCCAGGAGACATGTACTGACTCCAAGTTTAGCTGCCATCTGTGCCACAACAAGTTGCAGATGACAAAAGCTATTTGTCAGGTGGCAGCGATGTTGCAGAGGTATCATAGCAACAAGAGCCCCAGAGGTACAGTGGGAAAACCTCTTGTCCTTTCATTCAGTGAGCCATCCATTTATCTAGTCACACCCATGGCTCCTGTTTTTTGGTCTGAAAAACAGTGGAAGTTCCATTTGTCACATTCTTGTGTTTGATTTATTCATACAGTAGGAAACCAGGTGGAGATTACCATGTTCACAGGAAGAGTCCATGTAAAAAGATCCACTCTGGGTATTTACGGTTTTACTTTAAACTTGTTTCTTGTGATGCTGACATGCAAGTGAAAGACCTTCGTCATCTACTAAAGAGAATGATGAGGGCTCTGTCTCTGTTGCCAGCTATTAGCTTTGTTTGTTTATTTTCTGTGGTAATTGGTTAGTGAACTGATCACCCTAGAACCTGCTGGACTTAAAAAGACACATCCTTATGTCTTATTTATCAATGTTGTTACTATATGATGGTTTGAATAATTACTCACTAATTAAATTTGTGGCCTTAGCTGTCTTCTGTACTTCTCATTTACCTTGAACTGATTCATGAAAGTGTATTTGCTGATCTTAATTACTGTTCAAGCTTTGTGTGAGAGAAAACCTTTTTCCATATTTATTTCCAGGTTACATGATAGTGACGCTGTTGGATTTAGAAGTTAGAGGAGCTACATTGATGACAACCAAAAAGTGAGATTAAAAAATTAGGAATTTAAGGAAATGAACAACATCCACTGATCAAACAGACTGTACAGACAATCAAGTTCCATATTTATTGTTTTGCTCACTTCATTTTCCAGCCCAATGCCATTTTCTGAAACCATTTTCAGGACTGGAGATGGTCTCATTGTGCTTATTTGGGGCTATCAGAATTGAAATGATGCTGCTCTTGCCTTTTCAAATTTCCAAAACTTAAATGTTCCCCACTAAAAGGAAGTTGTCCATGAAATTACCTCCCTGCTGTCAAAATAACAGTGGAAACATCAGGAGGCAGAGTCTTCATTTTCTTTTTCTTCTCTTAATTTCCATCCTGTGGCAGATGGAGAATTTTCTGCTAAAGCGTCTTGTCCTCCTCCTCCTACACGTCATGCCCCTTCCGTCTGCCTCTGCAGGTTTTTATGCCATCTTCATATTTTGTAAAAATTACCAGTTGCAGTTGAGGGCAGTTCACCACGTCAGGAGAGAGGGACCTCCACCTTTCGGTCACTGCCTCTCTGTTTATCTCTCGCTCTGCCTCTCTCACCCTCATCTGACCAGCAGGCAGATTTACAGCCAGCACTCAAGCATGACACAAAGCTACAGAGTGAGCAAGTGTTGCTATCGGAGCTGACAACAGCTCTTTTATATCACGTTTTGACTTTGTTTACCCGCATCTCTTCACGTCTGCGCTGTACACAATATGAGCCCTGAATATACTATTATACTATTATATATATATATATACACACACACACACAGAACTATACTGCACAGCTGTCACGCCAGAGATTGGAGTTCACTTCCACAATCTCAGGTCTTTTTCTGCATTAAACCAGACCACAGTCTTTTCCTAACTAATCAACTTAATAAGGTTTAATGATTCTCAAATTTGCGAGTTAACAACACACCTTTATTGTGTTACTAGAAAACATAATCCAGCAACATTACATTTCCTACTTCAAATTATTTGTATATAAACAAAATGTCTAGCAGACTGGCAGTCCAGGAGAGGAGGGCCTGACCTCTCATGCAAACTGGTTTCAGAAAGACACCCTCACCACTGTCTTCATTACTGTTTTTACTCTGGATCTGCCCAGTGGTTTGCAGGTCCATACAAACCAGCAGCAGAGACTGTTAGAGACTGCTGGGAATATGTTACCTAGATTTCTGCACTCTTCTGACTGAAACCGTCTTTACAGTACTCCTGGAACTTATTACACAGCTAATTTAACAGCTTTTTGCTTAGACACACAGATGGAGGCCACCTCCCGCAGCCCTTCTTCTTCTTCTAGAAAGTGTTGGCCGTCTAAATGGGTTAACCCTTACACTTACCGTAACCCTAATATCATCACATTATCAGTAGAGGTACAATAGTGATTGTACCTGATCGTGATCATGTCAGCGCTGCCTACCTCTTCCACAGTCATTATAACAGTAGACTGATTCCCACAGCTGCTCTTCTGCTGTGTGAAGATGGTCACACTGGGTAAATGCATATGTGTCTGGCAGCTTAGCATCTGTGGTTGAGTGTGAGCGATGAATACTGCTGGTGGAGCCCGAGTCATTTCACGGATTTATGGCCAGACGGGGCAGAGAAAGTAGCTGTAACTTGTCACTTTCAGACGCAGAAAAGAACAGAGAGCGGCCTCTGTCTTCTCCACATCAGGGGGGAGAAGAGTGTTTATTAGAGATGAGGAGCGGGAAGGTTTTATGTATGAGTCTGTGTGTTACAGTATGTGTCTTCTGGAGCCTCATATGTTCCACCATATCAGCTTTTCTTTGGATCGGATCAACAAAGCTCCATGTCTGAATCTCACAGATGCATCATGTTTAGCTGCTTATATTTCCAAGCCTCACCTCTGCTCCTAATCCCACTGCTGTTGACTTTGAATAGTTCACCCTGAGATGTAAAGGAATCCTCTGCCAAAAAAGTGTCAAATAACTCATCTCCTGTAGCCTTGAAATGCGGCTCTGAAATGTTTTACTGTAGCTTGTTGCCTCGTGGTGAACAGCAGCTGCTGTCAGCCTGGATTCACAGAGGTTTCAGTGGATTCCAGTTGAATGGCATTTTCCAGGGAATGGCCAAAACATCCAAAGAAACTGAAATCCACTACACTACACCACTACATCAGCTTTGAAGCTGCAGGTGATAAAGGAACACATAAGTAGTCTGTTAAGCTTTATGGACAAATACACAGCTTCCATGTGTCGCCATAGTTGAGTTCAGTGTGTACGTTTGTTGTTTGCTACCAACTGTACAAAGGTAAACATAGCTGTGTGTAGGTAAACAGCTAACTGTGCTTGTGACAAAGTGTTGACAGTGTATAGTCATTTTCCTTTTTTGTCTACAGTGAAACTGGGCCACTCTGTTTTTGATCCACATGACATGGAGATATATATATATATATATACTTAATATATCTGTCAATCTGCAAAATATTTCTACAATATTCTCTCCTGGCAACATGCTATGAAATGTTAACTTCAACCTGGGTGAATTCACCTTCTTGTGATCACTGCTTTGAATTTCTGTTTTCTCAAAACAGATTTGGCAAAGCATAGCAGTGTTTTATACAGCAAATATATTTTCTGGAGGATACTGGGTTCTGTTATTGCATCTTTAATTTGTTGTTTTCTCAGAAACATCACCACCACATTATCACATCTAGGATTTTGACACCACACAAAAACTCTCTCAGCAATTTCCAGGTTTATTAGTGGAAACAAGTCGACAATTGTTTTCAGCCATAGCTGAGGGGGAGAGTAGTGCACATTCACACCTTCACACCTGGGAACCAGCCACTAAGACCACACAGGCACATTAACAGTACCAGTACTCTGACAGGCGCTGATGGAAAAGATAAAAGAAAGGTGTTATTCATTCATTTCCTTTGGTCATGTCACAGTGGAGTTTCATAGGAGTGAACTGAGTTTCCAACCAGCTGGTTTGATTACTGTGTATACTGTGTTTAGAATTTATTATAGTTGGACTCCATTTGACTAATTTAAAAAAGTTACTAATTACTTTATTTTCTCTAATTCTGCACGTTTGTTGTCATTTACAAGTCCTCCCACTCTATAACCTTGTTATGTCCTTGTAACATTGTAACTTGGCAGCTGTTTTCAGTGAACTGATATTTACTTTTTGAATCAGTCAAAGAGGAATCGTGAAAAATGAACATTAATATACAATACTCTGATCAACAAGATGCTTAGGGTAAACAGTAACAACAGTAAAACCAGAAACTGCCAAATGCTCAGTGCAGATTCCATGCAGTCCGCTCGACTCTTTATCCTGTTATGTTGTTCAGTTTTGGAGCATTTGTCAATAACATTGATATTTATTTAAAATGAAACACGCTTGTGTCATGTTATCTCAGCCTGTAACAGAGCCTGTATTTATTCAGTGGGACCACAGTGGCACAGTGCACTCATCAGCTACTCTGTGATGGAAAGCTGCCATTGGCAGGTTGATCATCCAATTACTTTCCCCCTTTCTGCTCCCTGATGGGATCAGTTGAGCAAATGGCTTCAGTACTTCATTTCAAATAAGGAGTGGCCTGTACACTGCTCTTATGCAGAGTGTCTTTTGATGTATTTCCAGTTAGATGTAGAGACGGTTTGGCGGTCAGACAGCATGGCTCCCAACAGGCGTCAGCACAGCCTCCAACCTGGAGCCACCACAGAGCTGACTGTAAGAGGTCTGCCGCTAATTGTGCAGAAATATGTCTCACATTTTGGTGGAAGACATATTTTCATTGTGTTCAGGAGGAAAACAGTTCTAACCTTTGCCAGTGTGGGTGCACAACGCCGCCAGGCACAGCTGCTTGTGGAATGAAGCCACAAACATTTTTGCACCTGCTCTTCCTAAGCGATGAAAACAGAATGAAATATTGAAAATGAAAAGTTAACCAATGCTTTCTGTCAGGATTACCACTACATCAAAAAGACAGAAGCTATTCATGCTGTTTTTAACACCACACTGTGAACCCAACATAGGAGGAGAATGACACTAATGAAGTCTGAGTGTTGAGATGTGTTTGTCAGACAATTTTCCCTGTGAGTGTTTTTATGTTTGTTTTAATATATGAGAGGCTTCAAAAAGTGTTTTCCTGTCTTGTGTCCATGTGGGTTTAGTATAAAAAATGCTCTTTTATAAGCTCCTTCCTTACATGCAGTGTGTCTACTCATTGTATTAATTGCATTACTATCACCAGCTATTAAACAACATGCAGAAAAGCAAACAGCAGTTCTTTCTGTGAGCCTTAGTTTGGCTGATATTGTCAGATTTCTAAGGGTGGTGTTAAGGAAAATCCAGGTAATCCAATGGGGAGCATGGGTGTCCTCAGTGAATCCCAGGGCAGTCTCAGCTGGTACATTGTGAGATTTGTCACAGTTTGAGTTGGGTGCTGGATGGAAGCTCATAGAATGAGCAAGAAATGTAAAAGGTTCATCCTCTGGGGAGCACAATGATATTATGTACCATTAGAAACTTTGGCTTGATGGTGGCCCTGGTACTTAATGAACTGATTAAGTTTTTGGACAGTTTTATCAATGATTTAGTTGCTTTGGCTGCCTGAGAAAGCTGCTGTCAGCACTGTGGAGCTTCTTTGAACAGTCTTATCAACACCAGCAGCCTCACCATCTGCATGATGGAGAGGTGAGGAGAGGAAGCAGTGGTGATGAGGAGATAGGAGACGATTTGTGGGCCAGGCAGGGATGGAGGCGAGTGTGAAGAGAGAGAGAGAGAGAGAGAGAGACTGCAGAAAGACTCAACAAAGTTCAACATGTTTATTCATTTTTGTCAGTGTGTGTGTGTGTGTGTCTGTTTGTGTATGTGACTGAGGGTGTGGGGAGATAATGGGGTAATGGTGCTCAGTGAAGTGTGACGGAGAGACGAGGGAGAGAGTGATATGAAGAGGGAGGCTGAGAGGGAGACAGACGACAGAGGACAAAAGGAGCTAATTGAGTGTTGCCATTTAGAGACGTAGAGCCATCAGTGGGAGCTGATCGATTCAGACGTCTTTCTGAAGAGGAGAGGGCCAGATGAGTCACGATTACTGTGTGAGGACAAAGTAAATGGCATCTGCTGTAGCTTTGGTGATGTATAATTGGTCTCAGCATTAAGTTATAACCTAGAGAAGTAGTGTGGAGATTAATTTACAAGCCACTTAGCACATTCACTTCTCTCTGATCTGGCCTTGAAGGTCTCACAACCACCATAATCCCTACCTCAGCGGTTGTGTTATGTTTACTTGTAAATGTATATTCCAAAAACCCCCCCCAAAAAAAGTAGTAATCAATACTGGAGGAGTGTGTTTCTCACTGACTCTTTATATGGTCAACACACACACAGAGGTGGAGTGGACAGACCGAGGGGCTGGAATGGCGTGGAGCTATGGTGATAACAGCTTGTCCTGTGGAAAGAAATCATTTTCATTCACTATAAAATGTAACTATGGGTTGTAATCGGCTGCCTGCACAGATGACCTATGAGGTTGTTGTTTTTTTTAGAGGAGGACAGTCTCCGTTCCACCAGGCTTCATCGAGCTATAACCTCCACTGGGGTATTCTGTAGCCAAGTGTGAAGCTGGATTTATGCTTAGTGCAAGGAGTTAGCAGTCCTCTCATATACAGCTTGTTTGCTTGAATTACGATGTCGAGTGTGAGACTGGCAGGCTGATCATTGCAACATGGGCAGAAATGCAGTGTTACTATTTGGCTGTTAATATGCAAGCGTGCTAAAGCATGACATCATTGGTTTGCCTTTCCTGTCCCTAACACTGCAACAAATACTGACCTACAACATGTCCAGTCCCTCGCTTGACAATCAGATTTTAACAAAGCAACAAAAATTCAAGATGCCAGTGGAGGAAAATTGACAGAATGTGATGGAGTTCACAAGGGAACTGGAATATTTTGCTGAGGGAATAAGTGAACAGCTCCAGTCTTTGGTGGTGTGGAGCATGTGGGGATTAACCCACCTCTCTGGAAACAAAGCTCAGTGGGCCATGTTGGATCCACTGTGTCTCAAAGATAATTGAATTTATAAAACAAATGCATCAGGGAGGATGTTGCTGGTGGTATTAGGTGCAGAAACGTGTGCATGTGTACGTATGTGACTGTGTGTGAGTTTGTATTCATCTAATGGAGGAAACACACTTATAATCCTCAAGAGCTCATATCAAATTGACATCAATTAATATGGTTTTGCATTTGTTTTACTCCTGTGTTTACATAGGTAGGGGTAAAAGAAGTTTATTGATCTTTTTAAAAGAATTTCATCATTTCAGAAAATTCACTTTGACAACTTTCAAAAACTTGAATGCTAGATTTTTGAGTTTGAATTATTTTAGTTTACAGATTAAGGTTACAAAGCTGATTTATATTTTTTCTGTCATTCAATTTGTGAGTGATAACAGAATGATCGATGACAGACTATGGCTGTATTCCAACACATTACATTTCCCTCACAAAGACTTCCTCTGTGGTGCGAACAGAAACCACAGGGAAAGGACTCAAAAGCACGACTCTAAAAGCAGATACTGGTTCAAAAATCAAGGTTCAGTGCACAGGCAGGCAAACAAAACCAAAAGGGGCACGGCTGAGGCAAAGTCAAAAAACAGAGAAACAGGTTGCACACGCTAGGGATCTAAACACAGGGGAAAATGCTGGAATGCTTGCTTCAGAGAGCAAAGACAAACTGGCACAGAGGTAAGGGAGCTCACAGACTAAATACACTGGGAGAGGGGAAAACAGAGAGACACAGGTGCAACACATTAGGGCGGGGCCAACAATCACCAATCACAGTGTGGGAACAAACAAGGATCTGGAACCACAGGAGAAGGTTGAATGACGACCAAATAAAACAGGATATACAAGAACTAAAAAGCAGAGCTGGCCGTGACATTGTGTTTGATAATCTTTCTCTGATTTTAACCAAATAATTCTAGTTGGATAAACCTAACAGACCCTTAAATGTAAGGGTGGCAGATCACAGGAGACTATGAGCAGTTTCTGGGACAGTCATACAGTTCAATTTGGAAGATAAATAACTTATTTTGTTGTTTCTTTCCAAAAGGGTTTGTAGTGCATTATGTGAATTCTGGACTCTTCCCCTCAATGATGTCTTCACTGAGCTCAACCATTTGCTTTAAATAAGATGTATCACAAGTAAATACGAGTATAACTGACTTACTGAAAAGGAAATTTCACAGGTTAAGATGTTGTTAAACCTGAAGTGAATTGAACTACCTCTCTAAACACTCCAGTCTGCGGGTGTGGCTTAGTCATTGAACTGAGACAAGCATAACGCATGTATATTTTATCAATGACATTTTAAATCCACACAGACACTTTGACAAGAGCCTGAGGCCAACTGCTGTGCCTTTCATCTGCTAACAGCTAATTCATGTTTGAGTATGGTCCCATGTGAGCAGATGAAAGAAGTCCGGGCAGCTCCGGCACCGTCCACAGGAGAAATTAGACAGACTGCAGTGAGGCAGACAAACAGAAAGGTCTGGGTGGCTAATGGGAGTCCAGGTGGAGGTCTAGTCTGTGCTGAATAAATGGCCTGGATTTCTATCACCATCTTGGTGTGTGATGAGTAATTCATCCCTCTGCTCCACGCTGTGAAATGACCCCGACATCCACGACACCTCAGCCCTCCAATCTCCTCCGCTTCACGTTCTAATAAAGACTAATGTGTTTGCCGACATCAGCTCGCTCTCATTAGTGTGATTAATTGCCTCCTTGCTTTCGGTAAACAGTATGAGCTGTATTCCAATTTATTCAGGGAAAATTAACCAATCATAATTAAATACACTGATCTTTCTCTCCCATTACCTCTCCTCATACAAGTTCTCTTCACACATGGGGCAAATGTTCGTTGATTAATTTCACCTCGCTTCCTGTCGTTAGCGGGATGATGTAACTGTCGCTTTGTGTAGAGTGAGCCTTCATAAAGAGCCAGAGTCAGCCTCGTAATGGTCAGTTTTTAATGGGTTGATTTATTGCAGCGGCATGCGGGGAGGACAGCTCGCCTTTTCCTCACAGTCTGACGCCGACCTCGCAGAGCCCTTCCGCCCTTGTAGCAATGTCACACTTTACAGCGTGTAGGTCAGCTGCTATGCAACACAATAAACGCAGCAATGGAAAATAAATATGGCTGACCTTCGCTGGAGTCAGAGAAGACTCTGGAATCAAGAGACAAAAAGTGCAGACTGAAAAGCAGGGATGGATGTAGGAATCAGATGGGGGGATTAGTTTTTGATGGAGTGATACAGAGAGAGACAGCGAGAGATAAAAAGAGAGTCGTGGCTGTGAACTACTTCACAAACAACTAGCTTCAAGGGATTAGGCTGAGGAGAGAGTTTGGCAATTTGAATGTCTTCTTAATGTCTCATTCTTAATGTGCTTCTCTGCCTCTGTAAAGCACTTTGAATTGCCCTGTGTCCTGGTTTATCCTGAAATCAACAGGACAGTATATTGTGGAACGTTAAGACGTAAAACGCCATAAGCTTGAAAATAAAGGAAGAGAAAACCCAACAAAAGCAGCAGCATGTTAAACGGAACTGGACACAGTGGGTAACAAGATGGTGCAGAGGTTATCTCCATCACCTCCCACCAAGATGGTTTCTTACTGCCCATCAGGCAGGTTTCCTCCAGCATCAGTTTTCTCCCACAGTGTAAAGACATGCAGGTCAGGTGAATGGTTCTCGTCTCATATGGTCCTGTGTTATGTGTCAGCTCTGACACAGAGGCCTCTAATTTCCTGCACACATACTAAGTGGGTGCAGAGGATGAATAGATGTAAAGATTGTTGCAGAATAACTGTAAAGCTTAAAGAATGGCTTCAAGGACAGGCTGACCAGAGAGGAGAAAATACAAATGGACAACTGAGAGAAAGTGTCCATAAATGACAGGAGAAAGTCTTACATATCGTTACTCATAAACAGTAGTGATAACAGAGAGAAATATTGAGGTCAGAATGAATGATTCCTGCCATATTCTCCCTCATGCTCGTGTATGTGTGATTCCTCTTTGCTCCTTTTTGTTTCTCTGTAAGAAAAAGCCTAGTTTTATTCCTAATGTGTTGAGACAGACAGAAGAAACAGAAAGAACAGATGGCAGTGAGGATAGGATGGATGGAGGGATGGAAACAAGAGGGCCAGTCTCACTTCTTCACTTTTTGTTCCTCCCTATAATTTTTAACGTCGCTCAGCCGTTCTGTCTACCCTCCCTCCCTCTCTCCCAATATCATAAAAGAGTCATATTTCCTCCTGCTGCATGTATTTCTATTTATCTTTCAGTCAACTTCAGTGCAGTTAGATCTGCGATTGGCATGAAAGTAAATAATTTCCAAAGGATGAAGTTAAAAGGTCAGCGTTTCAGCTTCTCTTAGTCTCTCTCTCGCTGCTCGTCGACAGGCGGTATTGTGGCTTTTTGTAAAGAAGCTGTCAAAGTCATATTTCATGTTTTGACTGCCTCTGGAGTGATTTCTATTCAAACTACTGAAAGCAGTCAGGGCTTAGGATATTAGTGTAAAAAAAATCTTCAATCAATTTTCATATGCCCTCCCAAAAACACAAAGGGAGTCTGCAACATCCTTCCCTAACCCAGATGAGGTAGGTTAGTGTGTATCGACTTCAGATACACAACTCTTTCTTCAAACATCTCTTTTAAAGATACCATCCTTTTCTCCAAATCTTTGGTGTCATGGCAATATATTGTGTGTCCAGCCTGCTTTGGCTTTTAAAATAATTGGTCCATTTGTACCAAAGCAATCACATTTGTCACAAGAACTTTTTACTTAAACCTTTCACCTGCAAAATGTAGAACGAAATCTGCCACAAAAAGCTCCTTTCCTAAGATATATCTCAATTATTTTATAATTATCCAAATGAATGTCAACAGAGATGAAGGATGCTTGAATTATAGCCAGTAAATCATTATTTTAAGCAAGAGTACTAAATGTGAAATGGAATTCACATAACAAAAAAAAACCTTTTCAGGGAGACCATTAAACCAACCTGCCTCTATGACTAACGGTAGCTGGACTTTGCACAGAGATATTTGACTTGATTGCAGTGATGGATGGGATTTGATTACAGTGGCAGTCACAGGGCCCATGGTTGTCCTACAAAATAAAATCCATCCACCTGGCAGTGCTGATAGATCTGACAATCCTTGGGGTTATAATGTGCTCAAGCTTTTGTTTACTTGTTACATTTTGGCTACAGGGGGGCCTGCAGCATTCGTTGGGGATGATGGGTTCACTGTGATAATTTTAGACTGTTTTGGAATTATTCTGTGCAAGTACAAGCTAACATCCTCTTGGCAAAAAGTTCACATAGTGAGACCATGTATAATCAGCTGGTTATGAGTGCCTTAACAATGAGATTCAAGTTTGTTGATGCACCTTGTTTCTTTCTCTTTTCTCCTCAGAGACAGTGTTGGTCATTTTCTACTCTTAGTTATTAACTCGATACATGACCACTCAGCAACACAGAGCTGTGGGCTGTTCAGACTATGTACTGATGCGAGATATGTTTGATTCATTCTTTCATTTGAAGACATTTGTCCCGCATCAGTAAAGTAATCCTTGCTCACAGGCTGTCAGTCTGATTCTTTGCCTGTGTGGCTTCACAGGCTGTCTCTAATGTCTGCACTGAGAATGTGAAAATCCCACAGGCAGAAAACTGAGGGAAAGTTTCTTCTTTGTCAGTATGAACGAGGTTTGTGATGTAGCAGCATTGGGGGAACTGTACAACTTTTGTTGTTTAAAAAGTCCTCCATCCTGAATCTGTCCTTCACTTCTACTGCAGCAACCATCCATCCACTTTCTAAACCACTTATCTTGTGTGGGGTTGGAGCCTGTCCCAGTTGCCAGCATGCACCGGGCAAGAGGCAAGGTACACCCTGGACTGTGCCAGTCTCTCACAGGGTACTGCAGCAACCCCTGCAATGTAACCTCTATGCTGTAAATGCAAAAGACTTATTTAAAGGAAACGTTCACAGAGTTGATTCCATCAAAGTAGAACAAGCAAAGATTCCCAAAATCCCCATTAACAGAAAAAAACAAAAAGCAATGTAGACAAATATCATGTATATGTATAAGTGTTTGTGAAAATCTAAGCTTGGTTGTACTTTATGTTCATATATGGTTGGCAGTTTCTTCCCAGGATGACAGAAACAGGAAACATGGGACTGATGATCTTCTCCTCTCACCCCCTCCTCTGTGCAGAGCACCTAAAGGTGGCACTAGAGGAGTACATGAAGCGGATGCCGAAGGTTCGCATCCTGAGGACCAAGAAGAGGGAGGGGCTGATCAGGACTCGCTTGCTGGGAGCCGCAGCTGCTAAAGGAGAAGTCATCACCTTCCTGGACTCTCACTGTGAGGCTAACGTCAACTGGCTGCCTCCACTGCTGGGTGAGAAACACACACATAGACATGTTTTTATGTCTATATTTGTGAAGCTTCTTGCTAACATCATACCTTACGCTGGGCCCTAGCCCTAACATAACCCAAAGTCATCATATAGCAATATGAAGTGTAGTGTGTGTACATTTTCAGAAATGTCCTCACTTTCCAAAATGTCACTTAATTTCCTCACTTTTAGAAACATCTGCATTTTCCAAACATCTCCTCACTTTTCCAAAAAAACTTTTTCCAAAATATCCTGTCGTAAAAAACAGGTCCTTGATTTCCAAAAAGACACTTTGTGAAAATGTCCTCACCTTCAAGGACTTCTCAAAGACTGAGGTAGAGCAGAGGACACAGATGCACAAAGTCTACCGTTGTCAGATTGCTTTCTCAAACACAGAGCCAATCACTGTCACACACACACACACACACACACACCGCACCTACTGTGAGGCTGAGTGCCTCGCTCACCATCCTCACTTTCTCAATTACCCTTTTTCCATTAAGGACTCATGTTGAGCTCTGTTTCCCAGCGTGGTGCCATCCCACATGGAACTATTTCACAGCAAACCTCAGGACCCATATTACCTTACGGTCGAGCTGTTTACACAGCACATGTGAACAGGGGTGCAAACGAAGGCTCTGTGTTCTTGTGTGTTATTAAGAGTTTTGTTTGTTTTTGCTGTTGTAATCCATTGTTAAACCTATGTGTGCATACGTGAGATGTTTTTGATGATGAGCAGTGGAGATGACAGCAGGAGCTGCTACATCAGTTGTTTATACCTCATCAGCCATTTTCGCTGAGTGACCCACATCAACAGACCAGCAACCTTTTCTTGGTGATGGTCGATCTGCGTCTGACGTGCCTCAAAGATCAGTGGAAAAGGGCAAAGCACACAAATAAATTCACGTATTTGGAAACCTGCTGACTTCCTCCTTCACCACCGCAGACGGAGGACACACTGATGCAGTATACAAACACAAATATAGCCTGGAACAATAAAATCTTGTTTGTGTTTGCTGTGATCTTTCACTGAAAACTGGTGGACTGGTTTTTTTGAATTGAACGAGACACCAAGCATCTGCCTTCCTCTCTGTCTCTCAGACCGAATCGCCCAGAACAGGAAGACCATTGTGTGCCCAATGATTGACGTGATCGACCATGACAACTTTGGCTATGACACGCAGGCGGGGGACGCCATGCGAGGAGCGTTTGACTGGGAGATGTATTACAAACGAATTCCCATTCCCCCGGAGCTGCAGAGGGACGACCCCAGTCAACCATTTGAGTGAGTGACAGTACTTCACTTAAGTTGCATCAAATCTAAACACAGATGAAATCTACACTTTGTACAGTTGACAGACATGAAGTCAGTATTATCATTAATGCTGCTTCTTTACAGTATTAAATTAAAATTTTGTAGACTTTACACAAACTGACAGTTGAGCGACTTATCGTCATAATATGAATGTTTTTGTTTTGGATCAAAGCAAATGGCCGTTATCAAAGCCCAGTTTAATGATAGTGTTTTTGTTTTCCTACTCCTCCAGCAGACTTTAATTTAGCATCATCTCCCCTTCAGCCCAGCTGATCTGTTAAAAGCTTCTGTCTGACTTTTCCCTGATGTTTTCATGTTATTTTTCTTGTCAGAATGAACTTCATCACGTGATTTTACTCAGAATAAGAGAAGGCTCAGCTCCTCTGTCAGACACACCAGTCTGTGTCGTACACTGCAGTGCTCTCCTAACTGTAGAGACTATGTCAACACATGAATTAAACATTGTGCTCAGTGGTTCTCAGTGGTGCCACACTGTTGGACCACAGCACTTTACATGTAGAACACAGGTGCCAATTGCCCACTTGTGATTCTACGTCTTTATCAGTATGTATAATATGCATACTCCAGGCTTGGGCCAGTTCAGTAGCTACAACACAGCATTTTTAAAATGAAGCAAACAGGAAATGTCCCCAGTGTGTGGCCTGTACTGCCTCTCATTGCCACCTGTCCAGTGTGGCAATGTGGGAGGAGAGGAAAGCAAATCTGTGTATCTTCTGCTTTCTCCAGGAAAAAAATATCCAAGTTAAAGTGTGGAATTTGATTTTTTCCATGCACAATGGACAATAATATAATTTCTGAGGCTAATTAAGGCGGTACAAAGAGTATATTTTTGTTACTGCAATATGAGCTTTCTTAATTAACACAGCACAAAGCTGAAATTTATAAAGCTGGTAGCTCCATCTACTCCTTTGCTTCACTTTGTCTCAGTGGTAATTAAGTCTATTCCCCCACAATGTTTCAAACTCTCTGTGCTCAACTTCATACTAATGTAAATTTAGACCAGTGTTTTTGCAGCAATGCAATGTTATTCCAGGCAAAGTCAAACACTTTTGCAGTTATTGACTATACAGTATATTGGACTTTCTCAGCTCCCAAACGCACAGCAACACTAACACTAAAGGATCCAGTGTAAACAGTGACATAAGACTCCAGCTGTTGTTGTTATGCAGGGAAAACAAGCACAGCATGAAACATGGAGACAACACTGGGGGAAATTGTTGGCTGCTGTGAAATTCTAACTTGTTGCCTAATAAATGTTTGTGTAAATAACGTTTGTACATAATGGCCACAAGTATGCATTCATGTGATCAAAAGTCAACAATAGTCTTGACAACACTTTGACCCCAGATTTGCAGAAATAGTTTGGAGAGGAATCTGTCCTGTTCCAACATGGGCCCTGATCTCAACCCCATCCAGAACCACAGGGAGCCACTGGAATACTGAGTGTGGACCAAGGTTTATTGCCAAACACTGACTAACCCAGCTAATGCTCTTGTGGCTGAATGGGAGCACATCCCTTCCCAGAGGAGTGGAGATTAATGCCCATGGTTTTGGAAAGACAAGTTAAACAGCCAGGTCCAGATGTAATGTTCAGATGTTCACAGGTTCTGGTGAAAACAAAGTCATAGAGCTTTGTTTAAAAAATATTAAACAAAAATGAGCGCTTGAGAGAAGAACAGAGATTTTTTGTAATCGCTGCTAGTTTCATTTCATCCTCTTCACCCTTGGAGGAGGGAAACTGCAGTAACGTAGCTCTTATCACCACAGGACTGGTATCTGTGCTCACTGTTGACGAGGCACGGGAAGCCCTGGAGTGTTTCTCAGTGCTGACAGTACAGTAGCTGCCCTGTTTCCCCTTAATTGATCCTCTTTAATGGACGACTTTGGTGAGAGCGGACTACCTGCTGGCTGCCTGTTTCCAACTTCTACCTGATGAAAAGCTTGTAACTATGACAACGGGTGTACCTGCAAGTGTGTGCGTTGTGATATTTCTGCACTGAGGAGGACTGCATTTCTTTGGGGGATGAAAAGATGAGAAAGATCCATTTGAGTTTTGATTGAGCGTTAAGATTAGTATTACATTAATTGGGTTAAAGTAGGGCATGTTGAGTTGGGGTAAAGGATGGGATATAGTTGATAAAACATAAATGTGTGTGTGTGTTTGCACCTGCTGCCCCAATTTCTCTGCTTCAGGTGTATAGCAGCAACACAACAGCTAACAAGCCCTGCACTCAGCAGCACAGGGCTTGTCACAGCAGACAGTGCTCTGTAGTGGGTTAATTGGTTCTGCATTGTTCAGAGCATATTCATTGTCTAGAGGGAAATAGCAACATTACAAATGATGTTTTATAAGACGACAACTGTAGGTAGCAGCTGCAATGGAGGCCCAGAATTTCAGACGTACATAGAAACCTGTCAAACCACTCAGCAGCATAACAGTCGTTACTTTGCCACTATATTGCTAAATATTCTCCTCCTAGCGGATCTAAGGAGCATTTAGCTACACTTATACAATTTATATGTTGTGACATTTTCGGTGTCAAAGCCAAAACATGATCATTTTCTGGTTCCCCATGGTCACACACCGGATACATTTAACTTTCCCAAAGCAGATTGCTGACCTGCTCTAATATGAAGAGCAATAATTGAGCATAAATAAAATATCCTTTCTTTTTTTCATTAATTATTAAAGATGGTGAAAAAAAGTCGTAGTTCTAATCTTATATCCCTGTTTTAAATGTTCCTCTTGATATATGCCAAATATAGTTATTAAATATCATCAGCTTGGGGCTGTATATATGTATGAACAACTAGCTAACCCTGTCCTTTGCACAAACTCACTGTAGGTTGTGGGTGACAGTAGCTAGAAGAATGCTATTATAGCAAAAGGCGACATGCTGTGTGGGTGCGAGTGGTGTGGATTAAGTCTGTCAGTCCTCTACATTTCTACATCTCCCCATGTTTATACATTATGAAAGCTAAAGATGTCAAAATAGCTGTTGAACTATCATATAAGTGTTGAGCTTTACATTTTAAATCTCTTTTGCTCACGTCGTGCAGCTACTGTATATGGATGATCTGCAGAAGCAATGAATGTGTGCTCAATATGTGTGTCCTGAAGGTCACCAGTGATGGCAGGGGGACTGTTTGCTGTGGACAGGAAGTGGTTCTGGGAGCTGGGAGGATATGACACGGGTCTGGAGATCTGGGGAGGAGAGCAGTATGAGATCTCCTTCAAGGTAAAACATATGTCAACTGTATTTACTCGCCATCCTGTACCCAACCATTCTGTCACCTTATTAGCCCTTTGCTATTGCATCAGGGTCATACGCATAATAAAAGATGTTCTCTTAGAAATTACAAGGCAATGACATAATCCTCTTCTCTTTTGGCTTCAGGCACAGCTAAAGTTTTATGTATCTGCTCTCTCAGGACTTTATTTGTTTAAAAAGAACAAGGACATTTGCTTTTGTTTTTGTCTTTGAGCACGCTGCTTTATTTCTAATGCTTCTTATTAGAACGTCCCTCTGACTGCTCTTCATGCTCATCACAAGTAGCCCAGACCGCATTGAAAAACACAGGCAATGGTTATTTAGGCACTTATGTACAGGTTCAGTGTGAGGGCTGCTGACAGAGGGGGCAGGGCAGTTTGGAGGAAATGGAAGCAGGATCTTCATGGATCTTCTCATTTTCTCCTCTGTTCTTATTCAGCAAAACACTTCTGTGCTAAATATGTTCAGGCTAAAAATCAATTACACACTTTCTTCATAAAATTCACCTTGTGCACTTTGAGTTGCAAAGCTTCAATTTGGATTCATGTATGGATGCAGGTAATTTGCACTGGTGAGTGTGATGATGCTTATAGGGTATCGCTCTGAGGGAGTGTAGGAGGCTGGTCCCAGTGGATAGACCCACTACAATAAACTACATTACACCACTGAGGGCAATGACAAGCAGCATACTTTACTATGTTCCAACCTCAGTTCAACACATCATCCTTACAGTACAAAATGACAGTGCTACACAGCCTGATAATGTCTGACAGACAGAGGCACCCATGACTGGACCACCATACACTGATGCAGAAGTGTAATTCCACCTTATCCTTGAAGCCTAAAGGATAACTGTGGACAAGTGTTTTTTAAGCCATGAGCAAAAGGTGAGGATTTCTCACATACAAAGCTGTCAGTGTGAAATGAATGATAGGCCGTGACTAACACCAGCCATGACCCCAGGGCTCAGCCTGGTTTTAATACTGTTTTGAAGCTTTTCATCTTATTTAAGTAATTACTGAGATAATATCCCAAACCAAGGTTATTATTTTGGCCAAGATTATCATACTATTAAATTTTGCTATCAGCACATGCCTAGCGGTGCCTCTTAAGTCTACTTTATGGCCTCAGATATTCAATTTGGTTTCCTTTTTATTAAGATCCCCATTAGCTGATACAGCGCAGACAGCCAGTCTCCTGAGGTGAGAAGATTAACAGGCTCTCATACTAATCCTTACAACCAAACTGCTGATCCCACAGACAGCCAGGCTCCGCTCGTATGTGAAACACAATCACTTCATTCAGTGGTACAGTTAATCTAAAGCTCCATCCTGGTGACACTGGTGTGAGAACACTGAGCGTTTCCAGCTCACACAGTGAGATAATGTCAGAACCTATAGCCTCACGGAGCATAGAGGAAATATGACCTCACATGCAGAGTGAGATGAAGTGCGTGGCATAAAAATGATGGTGGATTCTTTATTTTGTTCAGGCAGATTGGAGTCTCAGTTATGCAAACATTTCTCAGACACAGAGCTGCTCTGCAGGCAGAAACAATTAAACCTCCATGGATGGAGCCAAAAAAACTAGTTGGCAAACAGCTGGCAGGAATAAAAACTTTCTAAACACATTCAGATTTTCTTGGTTGGGATACTGACAAAATAATGTTGTTGCCACCATGACAATGCTCTGTCTTTTGAATGCTTGTTTCCATGACAACATCATCAAACAGTCTATTCTGCAGAATTTCTTGTATTGTGCTTATTACCAGCTTTCAGTACTGGCCTCAGATCCAGGAGTCAAATCTACATATTGGCCATCGGTTGTTTCAAAGCCACAAGGTCTGGTGGGGGGGGCGGTGCCAGCCCTGAAGCGTTAAAGTCCAGTATCCTGACTTTTTGGTTAGATCATATTTATTCATGTAGTGGAAGCAAACACACGACCGGAGCCACTGAAATACACCATATACATAAGTGTGTACATCCATCCAGTAGCTTAGCCAGAGCCAATCTCAGCTGACATTGGGCGAGAGTCGAGGTACACGCTGGACAGGTCACCAGTTGGTCGTCAGTCAACCTAACACGTCTTTGGACTGTGGGAGAAAACCAGAGTACCTGAAGGAAACACACACACCTGCCAGTCACAAACCTAATGTTTTATTTATTCTTAGACACCAATAGAGACAACTCAAGTTTTTGTTGCACTTTAGGTCAATTCTGGATTTCGTCTTGCAGCAATATGTTTTATTCATCAGTTGGAGTGAATTCTGTTGTTCTGTAGTTGCTCATATTAGCTGAGTTGTGTACCCTCATGTGATCTGAGTTGGTTCGCTGGTGGTGAAGGTTTTTCATCTGCAATAGACCAGAGAGACTGTGGCTGTGCTGCAGTGACAATGATGTCAACACAGAGTGAGGACTTGCTGGTTATGGCTGGATGGTTTAATAGCCCAGTGTTAGCTGGTGCCTGAAATTATTCTCATGTGGCAAGTTGCTTTCCAAGAGAGTGAGAAAGGTTCAAATGAAAGGGAAACAAGGAATACAAACTGGATTGGTTATTGTCAGCTCACATGTTTTAATGAGTTTATGTGTGGTTCTCTGTACAGGTATCTCTGTAATCTTGGAAGCAGGTGTGAAATCAAGTCAAAATGTAGACTTCTTGTATGGAATGAGGGCTTTTCAAGCGTTTAATTGTTCATTATATTCCAGTACCTCTAACAGGTAAATCTTTGCAGTGTTAAAAATGCAACCAAACCTTGAACCAGGGATGTCAGAGATGTTAAGTTTTGATTTGAGTGCTGACAGTTCTCCCCTGACCTTGGAAACAGCAGTTGAGAAAACAATCTCAGCTAATGGAATAAACATTTCAGTGTTTAATCCTCATTACAGGAATTAGCAATCGAGCGTCCTTGCCTCGTGCTGCAAGGTTCACGCTAATTGGCTTTCGAATATTGAAATATTTACTTTTTTATGTCCAACAGATTATGAGTGTAATGTTTTTAATACAAGAACACATAATGATTAAAAAATGCATATTTACAGTAACTAAAGTGGAATCATTTGTGTCTCAGAGACGTGGTTAACACGTGGTTAAAAACACCAAATGGGTTCATCCCTTTGTGAGCATGAATGTGCTCCATGAATTTATGGTGTGGTTTTACTTTGAGATATCCTCTGTGCAGCGTTGATAGTTCGGCCTGAAGCTACAGGAAAGCTTGTGGAGTGTGGAGCATTTTAAGGCAATATATTATGATGGCCTATATGTCTGGACTTCTTAATGAAGTTACTCACTGTGACATTTACATGCACTGTAAATACAGTGGGTATGATAATATGTTCACACCTCTGCTCTGCAGTCAACCTTACGTCAGGTCATGGCAGGTGGACAGGAGGTTGACCGCTGCCTTCACGCCCTGTTTAACTGTGTGTCATACACTATGAAGTCATATGTAAAATATGCATATTTCATGTTCCATTATTTCTGTTCATGTTCTTGAACACCCCACAGCTTCAACCTGCCTCTAACCTTCAAACAGCACACATCCTATTTACATATTAAAGGCCTCTACTCTGCAGAAACAATTTGGAAGCACTGCGTCTCTCTCTCTCACCGTACTTTCCTTATTTGTTGTCATGTTTAAATCCAGTTTTTCATTTCCCCACATTTCATTTTGCTATTGTCTTGAAAACAAAACCCCTTTTCCTTTTGTCTGCTGTCTCTAAGTCTTTCTTTCTTCTTCATCCCTTTCATCGTCTCCCTTTCTTTCTCAAGGTTTATTTTCAACATTGCCAGCCAAGAAAAAGAATCATCACTGTTGTGTTCATTATAGTTGGAGGATTAAATTGGGCAGCCACTCCAGGATGTCTCTGTTATGTTAGATAGACAAGAAAAAGGAGAAGAAATGAGGAAAATTGCTGTAAAGGAAGGTTCATTTTTACTTAAGACAAGCATATTTAGGGTGCTTAAAACATATTAAGACCTCAGCGCATAATTTCAAAAAAATTCAAAAGACTCATGCATCATTTTCCTGAAAAGCTCCTGCAGTTGGCAGACTTTGTGGTTGCCATTGTGCTTATGTTTCTCCAATACCAACAAAGTTCAAACAGTCAAAAGATACCGTTCCACTGACTCAACTCGCCAGCTCAGTCTTTCTCTTATCTGACCCTGCTGCTCAGGAGCAGTCAGGGCACCATCATATCATAATTTGGTTTTGGAAGTCTCCTCTTCTTCCTCCACTACCCTGCCATCTCATCTTTATTGCCTCTACCTCTGCATTCACTCCTCTCTCCTTTTAGTCTCCCAGGATTTATAAGCCTGTTAGAACCACTGTACTTCATGCCTCTTTCTTCTGAGCCATCTGTCTCCTGCTCATCTCCTTGATCATCCCCTTCTTTCACCTTCCCTCACCTTTCCACTCTTCTGTCTTTGGAAGCTTCTAAATACAACAGAGATCCAGCTGATGAAAGTGCTTTCTCTCTTTCACTCGGTCTCTGAAGGTGTGGATGTGTGGTGGTCGGATGGAGGACATCCCTTGCTCCAGGGTAGGACACATCTATAGGAAGTACGTCCCCTACAAGGTCCCCGGTGGGATCAGCTTGGCAAAGGTAATTCATCACACTGTGTGCCTCCACGGTTCATGACGAAGTACAATACACCAGATCAGTGACAGATTTTTTGTATACTGTAACAATGTGGTTCAGTGTCAGTGTAGTGCTGTTGCATCATCTCTGTTAAGTCCGAGTCACAATGGATTACTGTAATTAATGTAACATACTGTAAGTAGAGCTAATCTGTAAGACTGATAGCAGTGCTAATCAAAGAGTATTGGATCTCTATTTCCTATCTAAAGGCTGATCCATTGCTGCCTTTTATATCTATGTACCCAAAGAGATTCATTAACAGTAACAGTCATTAGTAAACCACCTGTCCAACATCCCCTTGAACTTATTATTTACTCTCAACTGTTTTCCCAGGCTTAGTAATAGTAATGATGACTATGACTGTCATTACTATTACACTTACAGTGTGTACACCATGCAAATGAATCATGTGAATCACTTTGGACCCAGTATCAGAAGATATACATTGTTAAATAAAATAAACTCCTCAGGGACATCCCTTATTGTCTCTTACCATGTATTTATGTGAAATACAGTTCTTTTAAACTAAAGGGCATGTTCATCTTAATATTTTTTTATCATGTCTAAATGTCCATTGTCAGGTGTTGTGGAGCTTTTAAATGGAACTGACTGCAAAGCTCTTTGACAACAACAATGCAGTATCTTGCTTTGCTTATTATCGCTCATTTATATTTGTAGTTCTTCTTACATTTATTGCATATCTTTTGGAAAAGTTCTTATCAGGTTTCTTGATTAAAGAAACAATAAACGAAACAAAATCCAATTATACCCTTGCAAACTGATTTGAACTGATTTGAACTGTCTCCAGTATTCGCACACACACACAAGACTCGTCAGCATTTAAATTACAGTTACATTTAAAAAACTAAACATTTGGCTTTGTGCTGTACTGAAACATGGTTTTATGTGAAACCAAATATATTTCAGCTCAGGAAATACTCAGGAGTGGGGAGAGAAAAGTCATTTAATTTTTTCATGCATACACACACACACACACACACAGCACAAACACTGTAAAAACAACATCTGTGAACTTCACTAAACAGTAAGACTGAACTAAAGCAGGTGTAACTGAATATATCAGCCAACAGACACATAAACATATTTGCGCACTACACTCATGCAAACATATATACTACACACATAAACACACTTAGCCCTAGTGTGAGCTCGTCTTTTGCTGGTGCAGTGTAACAAATGGCAGCGTTTTTGTTTCCCACATCTTTTACTAAGTACTCTCCTCTTTCTCCTCCATGTACCGGAGCACTTTACAGTCAGCTCAGCACCCACTAACAAAAGACCACCAGATGAGAAGCAGCCGTACGCAGTGTGTCTACTATCTACAACTTATAGCCTCTGCAGGTGCAACTGTGAAGAATGAGCTTAAGTTTCTTTGTTCCTTGTCTTCTTCAAAGTACCCTACACAGAAAGGGAAATTATCTAAAAGTGCTAAATCATCTGGGGTGTAGCTGAACCCTATTCATTATGCATGCCTCTGCCGCAGCCTGAAACTTGGCTCGGTTTGGCTCAGTATGCAACTGAAAGGCACTGGCCTTTGTTTTGGCTTTTTTATTCTGACCAACAGTCTTTAGACTGGACCTCAGTGGAATCCTGATAGCTCTGAATCAGCCTAAACTTGCAGATGAAGGAGAACATTTACATAACATTTTCTAAGAATTAATTCACTCTTCGTTCTCTGCACCAATTTGAAACCACTGTTTCATTATCCAAGGTTACACATCTTCATTTTCTGTCATTTAAAAGTTAAAAGTTTTTGTTTTTTTTAATTGAAATGCTACAGTACTCCGACTAAAACTGCAGACCAACAGACATGGTCAGTTTGAATACAGCTGGCTCTAAGTTTTCACTGATGCAACAAAATAGCAAAACACTGCAGTCATGTTGGGTTATTCCATGGCAAAGCTAAGAAATGGGCAAACTCCCTGAGGCCAATCTACAGTGGAGCCAGCAGACTATGTAAACACTTATGTTAACAAAGCAGTCCAGTGTGGTTCCACAAGATCATCCTCACTGCATGGGACTGAGGGATTTTGTGTTTATTTGTGGGCGGCTCATAGACATTCTGTGAGATTTGGGATGCCTGCTAGGAAAAGTAGGCTGTTTAGTGAATGAATCCATCCACCTGACTCTCTTTGATTTGATTTCAGAACCTAAAGCGTGTGGCAGAGGTGTGGATGGATGAATATGCCGAGTATGTCTACCAGCGTCGGCCCGAGTACCGCCACCTGTCAGCGGGAGACATGACGGCGCAGAAGGAGCTGAGGAACCGGCTCAACTGCAAGAGCTTCAAGTGGTTCATGAGCGAGGTGGCCTGGGATCTGCCCAAACACTACCCACCGGTGGAGCCTCCTGCTGCTGCGTGGGGAGAGGTAACAGCTAGGATTTATCCTGAGAAGTTGTACATCTGTGACAACATCAATCAAAATCTGCTCAGCAAATTCCATCATTTCAGAGATGCACTGCATATGCTCTAATACACACCTGACTGACAGGTGCATGGGGGAATGCAGTCAGCTGATAATAAGGTAATGAGCTCCCAACCCCTGTCAGTTCTAATACTTTGAGTTTGTTCATGACTAATGGAGGTCCCCTACCATCTTAGTATTTCAGACAAAAAGACAAACATCAGAGACAATAGAGGAAAACAATTTCAAAGGCAGAGGAAATGAGAATAGAAATGTATAAAGTCTGTTCCTTAGCTAAAAGCAAAGTTTTTTATTTTTGTCTTTGTTTGAAAATGTCAGTGATTTCTACAGCAACTTATACTTTTTATGCCTAAAAGGAGCCATGTCCCTGAAGCTGGACACACACAGGGGAACAGTATTTCCACTGCTGATACCACCAGCAGAGTTAACATTTATTGCTGTGTATGAGGATTGGCTTTGGCTGTGGACTGATGTATGGGCACCACAAACAGTGCATGATGCTATAAAGTTCACTGGATACAAAGGTGACCATCACAAGGCACATGCCATGTTCAATTCAACAAAGGATTTTTGACTTATAAAAGATGAATTACTTGTGGGAATTCTCCAAGGTGAATGCAGAAGGGTGAATCATGCTGGAGATAGTGATATCAGAATTCCCAGTGGTGTGTAACAATAACAGTGATGAAACATGTTCGCAATAACACACAATTTTTTTCCTTCTCCTCCCATAATCCACAAACGGTGTGGACCGAACAGGCCTCTGGGCCCTTGAAAGGAAAGTGCACAAAAAAGGAAGTAACAGCAAACTGAACAACACAGAGCCCTCCACAAAGTACACATACATCTGTGTATGAAAGACAGAGCTGTGATTGATGTATTGATTGACATGTGTCCAACTAAGAGTGGATATGTAATGGTTTACCTTGTGCAGAGCAGAGCGCTCTCTGTCCTCTGTCCTCTTGACTCCATATGTTTCTGTGTGCATGTTTTTTAGATAAGGAACGTGGGTAGCGACATGTGTATGGAAATCAAACACTTTGTGTCTAGGGAGCCCCATTCGCCTGGAGAGCTGTGTGAAAGGCCGGGGTGAGGTGGGCTGGAGTCACGGACAGGTGAGTGTCATTCGTTATATTTTCTCTAGTAAAACGTCTAATGGACTGTACAGATATACAACATTCTCTTCCTGTTGCATGGCTGCAGTACTGCACAGAAAATACCATATCTGAAAGGAGCATAACCCAAGCATGAAGCAACGATTGTTATAAACTGATCACTGGGACGCCAAAGTAGTTCACTTTGTCCAGTAGTTCCATTCTAGTTGCCATGAAATTTGATACTGGTATATGTGGCACCAAGAGGATCACGTCTAAAGCTAACGACCAAACTCTCATCAGCTTCAGATGTACTTTGATAGTATTGTGAAATGACGTACTTGCTAATGTTTTCAAGCAGACATTTGATGCCCAATGTCCAGTGTTGGTTACAGCGCAGATATATTCTCTGCAGGTGCTGACATTTGGTTGGAGGGAGGATATCCGGGTGGGAGACCCCATGCACACAAGGAAGGTTTGCTTTGATGCAGTCTCCCACAACAGCCCCGTCACCCTGTACGACTGTCACGGCATGAAGGGGAACCAGCTGTGGCGCTACAGGAAGGTGAGGGAGGGGAAAGTGGAGACTTGTTGAAAACAGAGGCATTTGTTCTCTTCAGCTGCTGTTGTGGTTTTGTTTTGGTCAGCTAAGCATCATTTAAGCCAGTTAATGAGTCATTTCAACATTACTGTGGCTATCTGTTAACTAATTACATAAATGTGTGAGAACTTTAGGCCTTGCATAAACAGCAGACACAAGTTGCACTTCCCCAGTTTCTCTTCCGTTTCTTTGAAACCACAATGACATTTTTTGAGGGCCTAACCACTTCTATCACTGGACAATGGAGAGGTGTTTTTTGTTTGTTTGTTTGTAGTCAAAGGCATCTGCAAGGTTGGACTATGCACCATTATAAACAACGTAGAAAACCATTTCAAGGTCAAGGCTGAAAAACAGAAAACCTGAACTGACTGAACTTTTTTGTTTGATGTTGCACTGTCCAAGCAGAGTGAAGCTTCACCATTATACTGAATAGATCCAAGGCCTGTTGCAAGGACACATGTCCCTCACAATATCTAGGTCAATATCCAGAACCCCTCTAATACCATGAAGGATGTTTACCATGGTGAACCTTTCTTAGAGAGGTCATCATTGAAACCACATCACCAAGGAAAAAGGCGATGTGAAAAGGTTTACTTATTACAGATGAATAAGGCTTTATTACTGTGTTTCCTCCAGGATAAGAGTCTGTATCACCCCGTCAGTAACAGCTGCATCGACAGCAGCCCCAACGAGCGGCGAGTCTTCATGAACACGTGCGACCCCTCCTCCCCCAGCCAGCAGTGGCTGTTTGAGAGAACCAACGCCACCGTGCTGGAGCACTTCAACCAGGGCGCCAACTGAGGGCTCTGGACAGTGAGATGAGACGTCTTCCAAAGAAAAATCATGGAACAATGATCACATTTGATCAGGTTAGTGAAAGAATATTAGGTTTTTGTTTTACTCTGCTTTATAAGGAGCAATGCTGCACTTTGTATTTTCAGTTGTTGTTTCTGCATGCAGTTTGAGCTGCTGCAAGAAGATAACTTTGCCTCATTTTTGCTGTTGTGCAGATGAGAGTGGAAACTACAAATGAACAACATGCTGCTTTAGAAACATTCCCCGTGGTGAAGCAGTGATCCAGTGCAGTGGCTGAGAGCTCAGAGTACTGGTCAGACCACTCACAAGAACATCCACAATCCAATCCTACAGCTTGAACTTGTGATGAGGAAGGAGGTAAAATAAGACACGCTTGCCTGAGCACTAATGCTGCCAACAGTCAATCTATATAAACTGCAAAGCACTTCAATTCTATTGACTGCTTGTATTCTGTTCCTCCACAGGGTGGGAGAACAATGGTGAAACCTGATTGTCCAGTGGAAACCTCTAGAATTTACAAGAGAAAAACATCTGCACAGATGCTCCTTTCTTTCATTGCTGGTTTGATCTGTCAAACACAGACTGGATTTAATGGATGATCTTTTCTTTTGCCTCTTTTAACCTTGCCTTTTTCTATTGTTGCCTTAAGAATTTCCAACAACGGACTGAGTCTGCTCTTTGTTTTCATTTGTGGTACCAAAACACTTTTTAAAAAGATCTTAATCAACATGAACTGTGAAAAAGCATCAAACATATTTTGAACAGTTATTCCAGCGCAGTGTGCCGATGCACTGTGAGAATTTGTGTTTTTTCAGAGGAACATCTTGTACAGACTCATCTTGAAAATGCAAATATTTTTCTACTGCATAATAAAGCAACAAAATGACAAAGTAAGTCCTTTTCTGTCTAATGTCTGTCTATTAACAAGTGTTACGCTAAAATCTATTATCTACAGACGTGCTAATGTTGTGGCTGTATGAGTGTCACTCAGTCTGTTGGTTGGTTGGCAGAACAACTCCTGGGTGTATTACTGTGATATTTCATACAGACGTTCAGAGCCCTGGGTGATGCCCTCTCAGACAACATGGTGGAATTTCTTTCTCTGATATAAAGACAAGACTGAGCAAAGACTAAAGTACCAACACTATATTCATATTTTTATAAGAGGAAGAATGGTTTGAAGCTTGTTAAAGGCATGTTTGCCATGTCATGGAAAATAACTTTTTAAAAAGTGGAACTGAGCTTGGGTCATCAGAGCTGAAGACAGATGTCACCCACAGCTAATACATAACAATGAAACAAACTTTGTATAAATGATCATACAGTATCTGCTACACCCACAGTGTGCCCACTCCAGCATTGTGCATTTGACCACTCAGGTCCTTGACTCAGCACCTGTATATGAGCACAGACATCTTATTGGAAATCTGATAAAACTGAGGTCACACAAACTCATCATCTCGGCTCGGTCTGGAGATGAAACCTGCACAGCGAGCTAACATTTCCCCACAAAGGACAGCAGCTGCTGAGGCCCAAAGTTCATTCACCACTTCCACTTTTTTATTGACAGAGTGAGTCATCAACCTGAGTGGCAAATCCAATTCCCAAGTATGAGTCTGGGGATCTTATTGGATGTCTAATGCCACCAAGGTCAAACAAACAAACAGTGGAAGCCACTGCATAAATTGCCCTGACCTGGGTTTTTTGTTCGTGATAAGGGTAGAAAAATATTGTTTACAATAAAACTCCAGTCATCAAGCTTTTCATATTAGTGTGAATGCTGAACCATGTGTTTACATTAAACACCCCGCACTGAATACATAATACACATAGGCACAAATGATATTCCAGAAATCTACTTCAGAGCCAAGATGTACATGAGCCAAAACATTGCAACCACCCCGTCTTAACACGCTGTTGTTCCTTCATGTGCTGCCAAAAGAGCTTCAGCAGCCGAGGCATGGACTCTACACGACCCTTGAAGGTGCCCTGTGGTATCTGGCGCCAAGATGTTAGCAGCAGATCCTTTCAGTCCTGTAAATTGCGAGGGGCAGCTGCCGGGGGTATGTTGTTTTTTTCCAGCATATCTCTTGCCATTGGATCATAGTTTCTCCCTCCTTGGATCATTGGCAGTAGGTACTAATCACAGCTGCTGACCGGGACAACACACAAGCCTTGTCGTTTCAGAGATGCTTTGACCCAGGTGTCCGGCCGTAACAATGTGACCAATTGTCAGAGTGCTACACACAACCATTTCTCCAGCATCCAACACACGGACTCTGAAAACTGACTGTTCACTCCCATAAATAAACAAGCTCTATAAATCAGAAGATTTAATGATCTCTGAAATCTACAGCAGTGGGCTTTTCCACACAAGTCAGTCAAGTTTAAGAAATAATGGTGGACATAATCATTGGTTTCATTGCTCTGAAGTGAAATTAGGTTGAAGTGACGGGCTGGCTCATGTTTTAATTAAATGAGTATTTGTATTTTTATTCATTTCTGCTCTTCATTGTAGCATTTGAAAAGATATGTTTGATATTTTGACCACGCTAAACAGATGCAGAGACAATCAGAAGTGAATGGCAGGTAATCTTCACAATTACTGACTCTGGAGCTGTAAGTGTAATGCACTGTGTCGAGTCGGTTTTACAAAGGAAGAGAGACGCACGTCATTTAAATTCCATTTCTAACACATCCAGCTCCACATTCGCCTCCATCATATTATGACCCTGCAAATTGCACCCACTCTTTTTGATGATGTGTGATATGAACATCAGACAGCATGAAATGGAAAGATAGATGCGAGCTGGAGACAAAAACTGAAACAAGAAATGCTAATTGAATCCTGCCCTGACTGAAAAATAAAATAATTTTCCTCCTTCAGTGTCAACTTTTATCTTTTGTATCTGGAAAATATGTTTGCAGAAATAGGTCAGAATGAAAAGCACCTTATTAGCAAGTGTGTTAACCAGGGTAATAGAAGTATTAGTCGCATGTTGGAGATACGACTGAAAGAGTCCTCGAATGAAACATGACTCTTGCTGAAAATGAAAGTTTCCCTCTCTCTGGGGAGACGCTGGCTGCCAGCGTGACTAATCTCCAAACGCTCCTCCTGGCTTCTGATTGGCTCAGTCCAGGAATCCAGGAGAGGTGTGACAGGCCTGCTCTGCTCATAACCTATCAGCTGAGTAATTACAGCTAACCTGCTTCTCCACAGGGCTTCGCTGCTATAAACGGCCCTGCTGTCACACACTAATGGAAAATCACGGCAGTACTAGTGTCGCAGCGGCAGGCTCGGGTCACAGGGGACCTGGGTGGACGTATTGGGGTCAAATCCTTTAACACGCCTTGCTGTTTTAAAAGGCAGGTTGGAGTTGTTCTACACAGTTGCTTTTGATGATGTGACACATCCTCTGGCAACCATTTAAAGTAAAATTAAATCAGATTGTTTGTAAATTACATGGCCTGTGCTCTCCTTTAAGAAAAAATGAGAATGAAAAGGTAGAGATAAAGAGGTGAAGATATTTATATTTGATGGTTTTTTTTTACCAATTCAAGTCGGGATGTCATGACTTTTCCATTTGCCAGCAGTGGATTTGGGTATGGATGACATGCAGCTGCCCATCTTGTGGCATCTTGCTGGAGGCAACACAGAGCACTGCCAGGTGTCTCTTGCCCAGTGTCAGCTGGGATTGGCTCCAACCTCCCCCACAACCCTTAAACAGTAAGCGGTATAGCTAATGGATGAATGGATTAAACATTAGCTCTCATGCTAATGCATTCTTCTCATATGTATACAACTTGCACCTTGGTTTCTAAACAAGCAACAAAACATTGCTGACAAACACAAACACCAGCCGACCAGGTTTGGAGGCTAAAGGAGAGATGTTTCTTCAGAGACTTCTTTTCTATCACTAATTTTAAAAAATACCAACTCTAAATTTGAAAGCCACTTTGATGCAAATGATGTGCTTAATTCTAAAGGCACTTGAAAGCTAAAGATTCATGAGAGGCAAGAGATAATCTGCCACTTTTTAATCTGTATACATGAAGCTACAACAGATTTATACTGATCCCTGATCCCTCCTATCCTTTTGAAGTCTGATTTTGACATGCAATTGTTAAATTCTTGCTCCAAGTTAAATGTTTAATGTTTTCACCTCATCCTTTCTGTTGTCACTTCTTCAATATAACAGCTTGTCCCTCATTCTGCATATTTTTTTTATCATCATCCTTCCGGCTGTGAAGCAAATGATTTTTTCCACTCTGCAGTTTGTCAGAGGCTCTGTCACTCAGTTAAATACCTGGTGTTATATTTACATAAACCCATTCAGCCTGGGTGAGTAAATCGCAGTCTGGAGCTGCAGAAAAACAACAGAGTTTTGACAGAGACGTGCAGAAACTGCCGCTCATTGTATTGCAGTCAGTTACTCGCTGGTTTTTGGCGACACACACATGCTGCTGTCACTTCTGTCTTTGAACAGATTTATACAGCATGCTATATATTCTGTTCAGGTCGCCTGCACCAGGCACATGTCCAAAAGCAGCTTATGTACAGGAGCCAGGAGCTCTTCTCTGACTCTTCAGATGAGAGAAAGCCATAAAAAATGTCAGCTGGCAATTAGAGTTTACATTACATAACAAGGTCCTTACTGGTGTTTTTGCTTTTTTTAAATTTATTTGACTTATTATTGGGTGATGTTGTGAGGCACTTTTCCTGGGTTACTGCAGTTATAATGACTGATTCTTTCCATTACATCACTGATTTGACATTTTACCAACTCCATCCACTGAGACCCCGCTATATGTAGCCAAAGACAACAAATCAGAAATTACCAATGCTGCTATGCCAGAGATAATGATATGAAAGTGTCTGCCAGATAGTGGATACTCAGAGCCTGCTCCTATTTCCAGTTCCTCTGCAGAGTGGCACAATATGCACAAAGACAGAACAAAGAGAGAGCGAATGACGTCCCAGCTGTGCCAGCAAATGGCCTTTAGGATTCTTAATGACACATGGAAGGAGAGGGGGTAGAAGGAGGAGGTAAGAGTCCTACATTCACAAAAAAACAAGAGTTTTTTGTGAGATATTTTGAGACTCTTGCTGTTGTTATGATTCATCAGAAAACACACATCTATCAAGTCTTGAGGATGGCAGTGTCAGTCGGCCTGGCTTGTCTGTCTGTCCAAACTCAGCTACTATTGATATCTTGCCCTTAAAATTGACATGGATATTCAAGATCCCCAGAGGAAAAGTCAGGGCATCCCACTGTCATTAAGAAATATCACCACCATCGCGTCAACATTCACTAGCTGGAGGGGTGACAATGTCACTCTTTAGTTTTATCAACTAAACACTTTGATTTAAAGATGAATGTATTGATGTTCGTGGTCCCCAGAGGATGATTCCTGATGTTTACTCTGGTATTACCTTAATAGCAGTGTTTTCTACATGCAAACAACAATCAAACTGGGAGTTTGCCATGACATTTAGTGAGCATAAAATCTGGAGGGAATGAACACTTTGAGCAGAGCAGAAGTTGTCCTCTAGCATCATCACTAGGTTAGAGTGCCTCTCTCTGTATATGTACCATGATCAGACAGTCCATTTTTCACTTTCATGGTCCCCAGTGAATGAGTTGTTTTGATTTTAATGACCAAATTGTGTGTCCTATAGTGCCAACCTCAGGACAAATTTTCACTGGTAAAGCTCTTTCTACTCTGAGAGCCTTACCACGGGCAGGTTTCTTATAATAGAGAAGTAGCTGTTATGTTACTCTTTGGGGTGTAATGTACATTACAGCCTCTAGGTGCTGCTAGTGAATTTTTAGGCCTTTAGTGTGGTTTTGCCCACAGATATTAGCATTTAGTTCACTTAATCTTGTGTTATTCTCCTAAATATAATGCAGGGGACATTAAACTCTTCAAAAGGATAAATCATATGCATGAAGGAGAGATTGAGACTCTTACTCTTGATTGGGGACTCTGAATGGTCTCAGCACACTGTGGAGTGATATCTGCTAAATTAGGCCAATCTGCAGAAAAAGCAGCGCTATTCTTCACCAAACTGACAGATTTGTACAGGGAGGTGGAGCTGAGATGGATGTGAAGTCTCGGCTTCTAAGATCACACAGAAGTGCTCACTTGAAAGTCAGAAAGCTGAAAAGGAAACACTTTTCTTTCTGCACCCCTGAGATGGCCTATCATTTTAATTCCATTTCATCTTGTTTAAAGTCACATCTCATGGCACGCGGTGTTCTCAATCCTAAATTTGCGTCATTTATCTGAATGCTCCAGGGGTTTCTGTGATGGAATGATGACAACTGAAGAAAAAATCTGCTGTCTCACCTGGTTATATATCATCACTTTGTGATGTTCACTGCACTCCAGGAGGTATTTTTGTGATCAAGTGGTGTAATTTACGCTCTGCATAACCATTTACACTCAAGCCTGCCTCATCTACTTATACTTCAGTTGGTAATTTCCTACATTTCCCAGAGTGTCTTTCAATAATCCTCACACATTTGGCATGATAATGCCTTCAGCAACACATATAGCCAAATAAATCACTGACTGGAAGCTTGTAGCTGATGATCCTGTAGCTGGACCTACGGCACCATCAGAGGTAGAACAAGCAGAAATGCTTTGCGTGTGTTCTGTCTGATAGTGCAACTACTCATTGATCTACCAAACCCCCAAAGTGATATTTATTTCATTGTGTAACCCAGGCAACCCATGCTGATTCTGATCAATCTACACATTGATTTTCTCAAACCACAGTCACCCTTGCACATGTTCCTCTCTGCCTCTACAAACACTGACGTTCATGCTCGGCCCAGGTCCTCATTTCCATCCACTCATCCATCCAGTGAAGGTAATTACTCATTTCATATCAAGTCCTCAAAGCACAGAGGTACTCATTCCTCCAACAATCGAATCAATCACAGGTGGGAAAAAAGAGAGAATACAGTTAAATATACTATTTCATTCTTTCAGAAAAGGCCATCGCAGGCAGTCTATAATGAAAGGGTCAGAGAGATCCCTTACATACAACAGAATAAAAGCATAGTGTCCTCATTTTCATTTCATTTCAGTGGACAGGGCACTGAAAGCCAATGTTTAGACAATCAGAGCTTTGGACATGCCATCAGGAAACTAGGTAGAGACAAAACTAAAGACTAAAACCCAACATGTCAAGCAGAACAAGCATACTTAAGATTCTGTTATTTGTAGAGCCACTCTAAAAGTCTCAAGAACAACTGAGAATATGAACAGACCTCAGCTTTTCTTGGAGTTGCAGAGAAACTGAACACTTCCCATACATTATTTTGACTGTGGGAACAGTTAAATGCTCCAGACTACCTGAAATGTCTTTATTATTGTTTATTATGCAGAAGCAGATCAGCAGTCAATTTTGAGCCTAAAGCATTCAGTGCTTTATAAAGCAACAAGAGGCCAATACAGAGATGTGAGAACTGCAGCCATAACAAGAAACAAGTATTCAAAATAGACATGCACACAGGTATTTCCATTAGAGTTTTATATTAAAAAAAATAAGAATAATATTTTCCCTATGCATAACCAAAGCAGAGTGTGTGGAAATCTGTCCATTACAAGGTCAAGAGGTCACCAAAATCATTCAGATGCATCTTTCCTGGGACTGCAGATATCCATTCTAACAAAACACATCCACATGCATCTAGATAAAAGCTATAACAATATCAGATGAAAAAAAGCAGCCAAGCCCACACAGAAACATTATTCTTGTGCAGAGTGGATGGTGGATATTGTATATGAATGCCCCATAGCACCAGTTACTGCTGAGCGAGAAGAATTGGGAGAAGAAACAATCACACCCTGCAATTTCAAATGGATTTTGGCAAGGATGAACTGACCATTTCATCTGCCATAACGGCTTTGTTATATTGTTTTCTCCCTAAATTAAACACAGCTGCAGGAAAAAATACATTTACTACGTTGGTTTATTCTGAAACCCATTCATAGCAGACGCCTATGAGCAGAGGGTTGTCAGAAAACTCATCGTCTGGGCTTTTATCCAAGGGAAATCTCCACAAGGGAAAACCAGTGTCTGTAAATAAAATCTTCCCTCTAACACACACACACACACACACCTCTCTGAATGCCCTTTCTGGAATTATCTCACAAAGTCCTTCAACATACAGCAAGAGAGCAAACACACACAAACATATTAGGTTAGAAAATGATGACCGATGTTGATGTCTGATGATATTTTTCTTAATGTTATATATTATATATTATGTCTGTCTAAATCCTTACAGCTCCCTTTTTCTCAAATAGATAAAAATGAAAATGGATTATTTTAACATAATATTTGATCAGGTGTTTATAGATACATTTTAAATCAGAGGTTCCCCCTCAGTGAAAATATCCTGCATATATGATGAAATATTATTGATTACTCTGTGCACTACTGGGGCAGTGGAAATTAAAGCTGCATGAACTGACACAGCTTTAGCCAACAGACACAGAGCAACATTTCATGCATTTGGAGTCATGTTTGTATTGAGCGAATGAATCTAAGTCCAGCATTCACTCTTTTTTTAGCTCTGCCTCAGTCTGCTGGGGGAAATATCTGGCTCTTTACCTGCTAAATGCTCCACTTCTTTCATTATCTAGTCACTGATTTTGTCAGTCTGCCGTCTGGTGGCAGGCAGGTCGTGTAAAGAGCTTGTTTGCTGGGAAAAGGGGCCTCTTGCGATTGAGGTTGATGACAATGTTGAGACTCATCCATATTGCAAATATATGTAAAACTATGAGCTAAAATAGACTAAAAAGCTCAGTGAAGCGGCAGAAGTAGGTCATAATTTTTATGTTGCCCAAGCTGAGCCAAAGTCATTACCAACACATGTGGAGCCCACTTGGAAATGGCTGACTGTGTGTTTCAATCTTTATACTGTAAACATGACCTACTTAGTTAGGATTCATCCAGCCCATAAAATTCATTAATCCTTCATAGAGCAATTTTCATGGCAAATTGTAAATCAAGCACTAAAAACCACACAAACCCATACACACACACACAGAGTAACCTTCAGAAACCTTGTCCACATTGAGTAGCATGAATCTGTCACATAAGGAAGCGTGAAGAGTGAGGAGCTCCTCTAATATGCCTGCCTCGCCTCCATTTAGTGTCCCAAAAACCATCTAACTTGTCAGAGTAATTTTCTTCACTTGAAATTAGCTGCTTCTAATAAAATTTTAATTCAGTTATTACAAGCACAGTAACGCCTCAAGTGCTGCCCCTAAGCCCTGTCTGGTTTATGGAAATGTATCCGCCAGATGCACTTAAGCCTCATGCAGATGAATTTTAATTTGGTGGAAATTGGTTCTGTTCATTAACGCGACATTACCCCAGCTAGAAATGGATTCTGACCATTTGTCTTCACATACTGGCATCAGTTCAATTTGGCTGAAGCAGCATTCTGCAGAACGTCACTCCCTCTTGACAATACTCATGGGGTTCTGTGGAGTCAGAAACTGCATTTACACCAAATGACTTTCTGCAAAAACTTGCTGCAGTTTCCCCTGTTCCAGCTGCTCCAGTAATGGTCTGAAATCATTTTCAGAAAGGAGGGAAACTATGACCGATGAAAGTCAAATTTCCCAGGGGAAAACACAACAACATGTGAAAAGAACGTGTTTCAGGATGCATCAAATGCATTGTCATAGAGACAACAGTGCACTTTGGAGTGTTTGGTGATCCTCTGAGTGCTGAAAAAATGCATATATAGATCCAAGTACATGTATCTCATGACAGTCTGACAGCTTTTTAATAATCTGTCACACCAAGGCTTCTCTTTCCATAAACTATGAGTGTTTACAAATATACAAACAGCTCACAGCACAAGCTGTCTTCTGTTTTTACGCTCTGAAATATTAAATATTAGCAGTAGTCCTCATGAATTTAAGATGGATTCTCACATCAGTGTTGCTCCACCAGAAGCTGTCAGCATGTTAAGAGAGTGAGAGACTCAGCAGCCCAGCGAGAGATCATTACAGTAACCTGATTCAGTCGATGTGTGTGTCCTGTTCAAGAGCACTTGAGCAAGGCACTAACCCCACGACATTATTCATTGTTAAGTCACTATGGAAATCAGAGAATAGCAGGGTGTTTTCAACGAACTCTAAAACCTCATCTCTGTGATACCTCTCAGAATGGCTGCTAGAAGTCTTATTTATTTATTTTTATAAGTCTTATTAATTTATGTTTAGTCAAAACATAAAAGTAGATTCTCGTCTCAGGAGTGTAAATTAAGTGTTAGGTATGAAGAGTCCTATGCGAGTAGATTTTCTACACACAGGAAAAGTGACAACATTTTGACAGTCAGTTGTAAAATAGAATTAATGATGTCTACTAAATTTCTCAGGATTTTGTCTGTTGACTTTAGAATATCCCAGACTACATTAAGATGTGTCATGTATCACAGTATTGGAAGGCATCACTGATTCAAGTCTAAGGTACATGACGTTCCTGTTTGCAGTGATGTTTGGTTTTCCAAACCTGATCAGAGCGACTGAAAGCACACGTGTTGCAGTAAAGGCACCTCAGAAAGATGAATATGTGTATTTATGCTCGAAACATCTTCATTTGCTTAATGGTGTTGACAAATGCAGTCCCTAAATGTCTGTGCTCAACCCATAATTCATTAGTCAAGGCTGTGTAGGGAGAAAACTACAAGCTGCAACTGTACCTGATGGATACTTCCTTAGTAAAATATCTGTGCCATGAGAAGTTTAAATACACGGACATGAACTTTTTTTGTAGCTGTTGACTGCCTCTATGAATCTGCAGACCAAGTAAAATGCAGCTATAATATACACGCTTGGCCTAATGTGAAGCACAGCATCTGGGCCTGGAACTATTGAGACAGATTATTCTCTCAACCTGTGCTGATGTACCATGTACCATCTTATCTGAAGACCTGAATACCGACATGTCCTCCTTTAACACAAGAAGAAAACGAACCATCTTCCATTCCCTTGTAGTTGCACAGTTTCTTTTCCATCTGAATCTTTGGCTCTGAAATGAACAGATTCTGTAATATCAAGGCATTAAATTCTGTGGTGAAACCTGAGCTGCTAAGTTCTTTTTCACCAGTTCTCTTCTTCACCAATAAGCATTTCAGTTTCACATTCTGTAAAATCGACCTTCTTTGCCATTCTTATTGTTGCCATGTCTTCAGACTGACAGAACAAACAGGAACACTTTGACAAATAACTGAGAAAAGAATGTTTACATCCATTTATGAGTAGAAACCAGGCTCATGCATGTGCACAAAATTTCACAGTCACTGAAATTTCTAAATTCAAGCCTCAGGATCTCCAGTGAAGTCCGACACACAAAGACACTGGAAAATAAGGGTCAGTTGTCTGACACCACAGCTCATAGTGTTAAACGACTGCTGGGAAGATTCGAGGATGTTTGATCCTTTTTGAAGCTCAGTGAATTTTGTGAACTCCAAAATGTCCACCACTGGTGACTGTAATGACAGGGAGGTCCACTGTTTACACACACACACACACACACACACACACACAATAATGCACATAAACCAAAGAGTGAGATATGTTTTTAGACCTCAACCATACACATTCAGACACACAAACCTCAGTGCAGTATGTGCATACTGTATTGTGTTGACACTACCCACTCACTCACAGTGATGATAATCTGACATGAATAATAGACTGGAGCTGAACATAAACACAGACCTCCACTTTTGCTAAACTTGAAAAGAAGCTGCAACTGAGGACAGAGTGAATAAATAATAAATGAGAGAATGCTTCTTGTTTTTCAGCTTGGGTTATGTGGATGCTTCACATTCCTGTGAACCCAGAAATATACTTGATGATACTTGAGCAAAGAAAGACATGAAGCACTGTATCACACAGGCAAACACCATGGAGAGAAATATCACACATGTTGATTCTGCGTCTTTCTTTCTCCAAAACAATGTGTCACTTTCAAACACATGTTGAAATAAAACTGTGATTGATTTAATCTTCAAAACACACACACACACAATTTTAGCATCCTAACACTGAAAGAAAAGACTCCCAGCAGTTTTTGCTAATGCTAAATACTTGCATATGAATATAATTTACACAGGGGTCATTATCATTGACCGGGAGTCAACCAGGATAGAGAAAGACACAGCAGCATCCAAAGTGTGTTTTATGAAGAATGTAACTTTTTTAAATGGTCACACTCTCCCCTTTATGACTCTCAGGCCCTACAGGTTATTCTGCTATATATTGTGTATGTTGTAAATGTTTTATGTGACTCTGTGTAATCTGCTTTACACTGTCATTAATGTGGCCAAGCCTCTTGTAAAAGAGATGATGAATGTTAAGAGTCTTCTTGATTAAACAGATTAAATAAATACAACCCTTGAACATAATGTTACCTGTTATTTGCTAAAAGATTTTTCATATTTACAGGTAAATGTGAAAATAAACTCATGCTGGGCTTTTTCTCTTTAACGCATGAGATTCAAGGTTTGGCTCCTGAAGGTCACCAGGTGACCTGTTGCAGACAGAGATGAATGCAAGATTCCTCCACATGGCTTCTCTTCTGTCACTTCTTTTCTGGCTCATTACACTAACTCAGCTCTCCACACACACACACAACATCCCAGCTCACAGGCTGTCTGACAGATGGTCACCGTGTTGACTCCATTAGAGCTGGACAACAGTGAGAATCCCGACATAAGGTCACTGAGCAATGGGAGGGAAGAAAGTTGGTGTCCTTCTGCTGTTCACAGAGTTCATACAGGCATGTGTGACAGAGTGACAGCTTGTCACCCTCCTGACTACACACTCAAGGAAATCAAACTTCTCTGGTTGAGTCCAAACAGTCAACACATTTCACACATATCCTATAAATGACCCAGATATTTTCCCTGTGAGGAGAAATAATGAGGAACATGATGAAATGCTGCTTCCTTTTTGGCATGAGAGGCAGCGTGTCACTGTATTTCACCTGTTCCACTGGCCTGCCTCATTTCACATGCATTGATTGAGTGGACTGGAAACAAAACCAGTCCCATCCCCAACATCTATTTGCTCTCATTCAAAAACTAGGTGACTTTTACGACCATTTCCCCAGGTGCACTGATAATTTTTAATAAAATTCAATCAATTAACTTTGCTTAATTAAAAGAAAAAAAATGGATGGATGGGAAAATGTAATTGGGCAGGCATCTATCTACACACACACACACACACACACACACACACCTGACTAAATTATGATGTACTAAACGCGCCAGACACACATTTGAGTGCTTCAAATGTTCTACTCAGCAGCGGCTGCAGAATTAGACTTATCAGTCACAAAGCAGCTGGAATCAACATTTAATTAATCAAACTGTCAGTTCAGTATTAAGACAGAAGCTCCTCTGCTGATTGATTTAGTCCGTCACTCCCCTTCGAAGCTGCTGGGGCTCACTAAAATGGCACAAAGCTGACAACTCACAACAGACTTTTAATAAAGTCATAAAGCAGCTTTTGTTTTATGTGACAGAAATGGACGAGGGGAGACACAGTGGTCATGGGCAAGTGCATGAGCAATTTCTGTGCCACTCCCATTCAGGCATCTGCAGTGGCAGGGTCACACTCAACAAAAACACTATGGTAAGACTAAAGTAGAGATGTGATCTCTGCAACTGGACAGAAAAACAGGCCATTACATCCTCTTTTATGTTTTCTAGAAAGCTGACAACAAGGTGAAAACTTGAGATAAATAACATGAATCCATGGTCCATCTCTTTCGTCCTCCCACTGCTGTTAACTCTGAAAATATCTGGACAATGACACACTATAGTATTCCAGCACTTTGGATTGCCTCACAGTTGTGGACCATCAATTTGTAAATGCGACTTGATGTGACTCAACTTTCATTGAGGGTAAAATTGCTCTTCAAATAGTTTTTTTTTGTGACCTCCTCTTGTATACTCCTGTGGAGAGCTGAGAGTCTGCAGGGTTGCATTCAAACCAATCACCACACAGGTGATTTCACTGATTAGTCCTCCCTCTGTGATTGAAGGTGTGCTTATCAGTGGAATCACAGGCTGAGGGCTTTTCTCCGTTAGCTTCTGCTCTGCAGGCTGGCAGTGTTTCACAGCAGAGATGCAGCCGGCTATACTGACTCTCCTAAATGTCCCCCATCTTAATCAAACGTTACATGTGACAGACCTGCTCCTTCTCTCTCTGCAGGTTTAAGAAAGCTTTAGCAGATTTACATATTTTCTTGATCTAGTTCCACGATTCCTCTAAAGACCTTCCTTTCTGACCGGGATTCTTGGTATTTTATTTGGTGTCAGCATGTTCAGTCAGTGTGCACATCTAACATCACAGTGAGGAAAATATGATCGTAGTGACTTCGACCATGGCATGACTGATGGTGCCTGAAGGGCTGGTCTGAATTTCTGAAACAGATTATCTCTGTGGATCTTTAGAAAACTATGATGGCACAGTGGATAACATGGGAGAGGGTGGGTGGAAAGTGACTGGTATATACACTAAGAAGTAATTGGGGAATGAGGCACAGGTGAGTAAGTGGGCGGGGAGGAGTCAGGTGGTTGAAAAGCAGGAGGGGCTGGGGTTTCCTGCAGAGCAGGTGGGAACAGAAGGGTCTGAAATGGCAAGAGAGTTACAGATCTTGCAAGGCAAGCTCATTTAATAAAGCAGTGTGCAGACCACAAGGGAACAGAGACACTCCAAAACAAACTCAGCTCACGTTTGGTTTATAAAGTTATCATGGTAATGAAGTTGCACATCAAACAAACAGAGCAACATTATTCTCCCACTGCAGTCATGTTTGTCATTCACTCTTCTTTTAGCTCTTGTTTATTCTCCACCAGCTCTCGATGAAGATTTCTGGCTCTTAAGTAGCTAAATGTCCCACCTCCCTCAGCCAGCAGCTCTCCTCTGCACGCTCAGACATGTCACCTGTTCAGTCTGTGCCACAAGCAAAACACCAGCACAAGCTGTTTTGTCTTCGCTGATTCAGCATAATGAGTGACTATCACATTATACACCCACTTGATTATGTAAAATATCAGTTAATGTGGGTTTTGTATGCATTCAGTAACATAAAAGATAAACAAGGATAACCTTACGTCTTTCATTACTTTCATCATATTTGTAGAAGAGCAGAGCTTGCAAAACTTGATCTGTAATCCATTCAATTTTCTCAAGATGCAGCGAGCAATCCATCATTAAAACAATGGGCCCTGTAAAAACTGCATTCATTCATTGTGCTGTAGGAATAACATTACAGTGGAAATCTGATTATCTCATCAGAATCCTTGGTGAATGCCCACTCTAAAAAGGAGGGCCACATTAATCAACCTCAGAACCCAAATGAGACGTACGAAGCCCTCCGCCCTCGGCGCCCCTCATCTCGCCACACCAGTCCTCCTCATTCAGCCTCCCTTTCACCATGACTCTTATTAAGGATGTTTTAAAGAGTGTGAAACTCCAAATGACCAGTTCAACAGTACATGAAAAAATCTATTCATGTATCACTTTATCCATTTAAATATGAGGCTCCTGCAGTGGCAGCAGAGCAGACACTAACATGTTGATTACTTCAGCAGTGTATTCCCTCAGCTCCTCCTGGTGGATCTCTGGATGCTCCCAGGCCTGCTGGGAAATCTAACTGAAACTGATCCTCTGTGGTTGGATCTATTTCTGGGTCCTGCCTTTCAGCTGCGGCACCCTCTGAGCTTTCAGTCTGAGCCTAATTGGACCTCATCCAAAGTGGGCTCTAGTTGGTCTTAATTTCCACAGTGATAAAGTTGTGTTTCATATGCACCAGCGGGACACCCAAAGCTCCTCAGCTGGTTTCCAAGTTACATCTGAGGTATGACTTACACCTCTCCCTCTCGAGAAGAAAGAGGTCTGAACTCATTTTTCTTTATTTTCCTTATCGCTATATAAGATTTATTTTCCTCAGTAAAGTGAGTGTGAATGTTCAAAGACCGCTGTGTGTGGTGAGAGGTATCATTCTACATTTTGTGATACCAAAACTGTTGTTTTTCAACACCTTACAGTAGTTTGCCAAATAAAAACACATCCCTTCTGTCTTAGGATATGTTATTTGTTTGCTCTGGTGGATGATTACTGTTTTCCAGCACAGGCCTCTCGCACTGTCGTGAAGTTTGCACAGCACTATGAGGTTCAAGTAAATGAGCAGATGGACAGACAGCCGAGCAAACACTTCTCCTCTTGGATTTCTCCTCTGAGTGTGAACGTGGACGGGGCTGACAGGAGGATTATCATCTGACAGTAACTGCTTCAGTCCCAGTTTGTCATTTCCATCACTCAGTGTCTTTCCCTTTCTCTCTCACACACACACACACACACACTCTCGCACTCACCATCACACACTCACTGGCTCCAAGTGTGTAAATCTGTGAGTCCATCTGTCCATCGGGATGGAGAAGAGGAAGAATCACATTAGCGGTACTGATTTAGCAGCAGCAAGAGATCACATGTCAAAGAAGACCACAGAAACATCAACAGAGGAGGCGTTATAAGGCCTGTTACACACACTTACCACCATCACACCAGCATATGACTGGCAGGTTATCTGACCAATGGAAAGGCAGCAGGATCACACCACATGGAATCCAAACTTTCATCCAATAAATGCAAACCAGAATTCAGAATTGGCTGAAGGAAAGTGATTCAGTCACACTTCAACTGTGATATTGCATGGAAATGATTTCTTGTGTATATGATAGGCTATGATTGACCCTCTGTGTTTAAAAAGCACGTCAGCATGCATCTTAAGATGTGGGTTGGAGCTATCTAACACTCTCCATGTACAAAGCTGCTGAATTTTCTCTCAAGAATATTGTGAAGACAGCACAGTTTGAAGCATCATGATGTGAACGAATAAAGTGGCACTTTGACAAAATAAAAGAATAATATTTTCTTACATATTTGACCAATATACACACCATATCTTCCTGTCAAAGCACTGTAATGTAGAGAGGAAGTTTTACTGAATAACAGCACACTATTATTCACTACACTATTGTTAAGTAGCACCCTCCAGTGTCACAGTGGCTTGGTTGTGATGTCGGGGATTGATAGAAGAGAGAACAGCATGCCCAGCAAACTTTCTCTGAATAACTCCTACTTCTCAAGTTGGCTGCAAAACTGGATTTCGTTGTGACATCGAAGCATCGCAGCAGGTAGTCGAGACAGAGACTCAGCATCAGAGAGTCACGCTGATGGTGGTTTGTGTAGAGTGCAGAGCTTTGAGTCCCACCAGCGCTGTTATTTTTCTGGGCAATCAAGGCACATTTTTAATTCAGGTCTGAGCTCCAGCACAAGCTGCTAAAGAAAAGTTTGTAATACTGTGTATGCAAGACATCAAAATGAAGTACGAACAGAACTCTATTTTCACACATTGTAATTGTAGAACTGGGAAACATAGCACCCTTTGTCACGTTCCCATTATGTGCCATATAAATCTGAACAACACTGAACCCTGGCAACAAGAATGACTCATGATGATTCACACTACTTCATTGCTGTTAGGTAATATTAGGTAAAGCATATGAATCAGAAAGCACTGATGAATTAGATAGTTGTTCATATTAGTGGGGGTTAATCATCCTGAGAGGAAGAAGCAGGTCTCATTACCGTGTTTGAACTTTGTGTCCCCATTTGTTTTCATTTTGATCCAATTTCCTTCAACATTCAGCAAAATGATCTGCTGTCCATCTCAGACAGAAGTTGTAGTAACAGTTTCAGCAGAATTTGACAGTGTTTCCTAAACTCTAACAACTCAGCATTAAGAGAAACTCGGTGTCTCCCTGGGCTCTCTAAGTCTAAATCTACTTTCCAGCTCAAAATGATAAATATATGAAAATGCTAATTTGAGGAAACTGCCAACTTCCTTATCTTTTGGGCTTTTTCCACTAATTTTAGGATGTACATTTTATCATTTTTACTGGTGAAAGCAAAACTAAATACTGAAGTGTTTTGATGGAAACACTCCAGTTTTTTTTGTGCTTTACAGTTTAGCCCACAGCAGGAAACAGACAATTGCCCGTCCAGATTCAAAAATCTACTGGCGGCTTGTCCACTGAGGAGCTTTTTGACTACCTCAGAGACCTCTGCCAGAGAAGTGAGTGAAGCTTCTCCCAAGTCTTCAAACTCTGCCTCCTCTTCAGGACATGTTGGCTGGGTTTAGGAGTTCCTCTAAGTGCTCTTTCCACTGCCGTTTATATCTCCAGTCAGAGTCAGCGGTTATCCTCCCCCACTGTGCACAGCCTGGGCCAAGTATTGCTTTTTCCTCCCTGAGTCGTCTGATGGTTTGCCAGAGCTTCTTTGAAGCCAACAGAAAGTCCTCCTCCATAGTGTCCCTGACCTGGGTTTTTGTGTCCACAACAGCCACTGCTGCTGTGTGCTGCTTCAGCAGGCTGCCATGCCAACCATGCCTCCCTAACCACTGGTGTCCAGCAGCAGGTTGCTGCTATGACAGACACCTGCAACTTTCCAATCGCAACCCCGACCAGCTGCTTCCACAATGGAGGCTCTTATCAGGGACAACTCGGATTCCATGTCCCCAGCCTCTTCCAGAGGTGAGCGTGGAAGACCTCGCTGACAGGGGCCTCAGACAGGTGTTCCAGAGTCAGAGTGGACTAATATGTACAAATAGACACATATCTGTTCTCTGAGGCAGTTGGGTGAAGGATGTCTGAAAAAATCCAGAAAGGCTTTCAAAACACTGGCAGTGAGGCCCGGCCTTAAATCAGCGTGTACAGATACATGATGTTCATCTCACAGATGAGCACAAAGGAAAGGGTAAGCAGGCCAGTGGCCTTAATTAGTGGTAAACTACCAGAACAGTATGCCAGGACTTGTAATAAAACACGTCAGATTCAATCAGCTCAACTGCACCACAGCTGGAAGACACCTTGTTTTGTCTCGACTGCCTTCTACCAGGTTATTGATTTCCCTCCCTCCTCCAGCAGCACCCCTGTGATGCTTATTAACCCTGCGGATTTAACCACACTGAAACAAGAGAAGCTCAGACCTCCAGTGGCACAGAAAGGTTTGCTGCTCTCTGAGTGTCAGAGCAGAGCACAGAGGAAAATGAAAGCAGGGAGCAAGCACTTGTGTGAGTGTGAAAAAATGACATGCTGCCACTGCTGATCATCCTCCAACACACACAAAGATTTGTTTTACACATTTTTCCATCTTTCTCATCCCTCCATTCATTTTACTAGTTACAACTTGTTTGAGTTGGATCATCTTTGCAGATGATTCACTGGACAATGTCTATGAGTAGTAGCTATTAAGTCCTGTGTTTCAACCAGAAATGCTCCTGCAGCTCTGATCATTTCCACTGCAGTCTCCATAATTCTTGAGGTAGAGGGAGAAAAAACAACGAATCCCTACTTACAGGCAGAATATACTAGACAATAAATATAGAAATAAATAAAATGATTCAACAAACATTAGTAATACAAAAGCTAGGTGAGAATTTTATGAATACCATTTCCAGCACAGGGTCTAAACAGGATGTCTAAAAACAGGCTCACTATGACGCCTCTTCCCCTGTAGCTCTGCTCGCTCTGCTCCCAATCACACAGATGTATTCTTTGCTGTGAGAGGCATATTGTTGTTGCTAGGCAACGCAGCACAGCTGTCGATCACTTGTGAGCTACACAGAATTTTAAACATTAGTTATATTCAGGCAATTAAAAAGGTAAATGCACTGCGCTGCACTTAAATAGCGACTTTTTAATCTCAATGGATCAAGTGTTTTTCAACGTGCTTCTCCTTTACACATCCATACAGTCACGCAGCAAAGAGCAAACTGTCTCTGCAACATCTGGCAGCTGAAGTGAGGGCTCTGTTCAGAGAACAGATTTAGTTAGACTGGCAAGGGTGGGAGAATATGGGCTGCTGTTGGTCCTGTTTTGAAAGGTTCTGAAGGCTCCACAAAGTTGTGGGCTGTTGAATGCACCCTGAAAACTGTGCAAAAATAAAATTACCATTAAAATGTAGCCAGTCAACTAATAAATAATTGAATTGATCCTTCAGTTTAAAACATTAGTAAGTGTTAGGAGGAGCACATGAAGAACTGTTATTCAAACAGCATATGAATGATGTTAGGTTAGCTAACCACCGTTAAGATAACAGAGGATAGAGGAGGAGGATAACAGTTGTGATTTGACCAGTGTGTGTGTTTAGGACATATGTCCGTATCTGCTTGTGCAAGTACGAGCATTGTTTCCTAATTTCAAAGTCTTCAGAATATTTATTGTAGCTTAACCTTTGGAATCCAAACGTGTGAAAATGAAAACATATAAATCAAAATTCACAATGTAGGATTCAGTATACTTCATTTTGTTGGTCTGCTGTAAGTCATCTGGATCTCCCCACGTAATGAACTCTAACCTAGCTTTGTCTGTGCTTTTTTGAAATGGAAATGTCCTGGAAAATTAGCTCTTTAAAACTAGCGGGAACCCTGTGTCAGATCAGATAGCATTGGACAGTCAGCAACAACTACATTTTGTCAGAGGAGAACCTTGTCTACTGTAAACTCTGGACATCATGTTTCTTGCAATTTAAAAAAAAAAAAAAAAAAACAAAAAACTTTTCAGGCATTTAACTCAGGTGAAAAAAGTTCAAACTGATCTGCTCCTGTAAAGAAAATGGTACTTGGCTTTGGAAAGTGGTCGTCAGTGATGTAAACATGCTTCATGCAAATGGCCTGAAACACTGAAATCTGGTTACAGTATGGCGTTTTAATTCCAGAGCTTTTCAGCGCTTACAAAGTGCAATCCTTGAGATTTGCATTTAAAATGGTTTCACAGTCAGCTGTTATCAACATGCACATCAGTGTTACACATTATCGTCCGCTCTCTTTGACTATTGATTCATGCATACTGAGTGCAAACACATTCCCATAAGTGATGCAAAGTGAATGAGCGGAAGTATCTTCAAAGGCCCTATGAGCATCTCCAGAGGTTTTCCACCTGAGCTCACTCCAAATGAACTTGCTCATCTCTAACATCTTACACACTCATACATATACACAATGTATGTGTATTAAGACCCAGTGGAACTTGATGAGAATATAATTTAATATTCAAGTTATAGGACAGGGCTGCTGTACCACAGGGAAATCCATCATCTATTGCTGCAGCTTCAGGCTACGGTTGATAAAATTAAATTCCTTCTGCATTCTCTGCTGCTTTGTAGTTTCCCGATACTTCAAGAAAAAAGAAATCCCTAGAAAACAGTTTTAACACCTGACGTCTGAACCAAATTTCCCTCATGTCCTCTGAGATTATTACAAGGTACCTAATAAGGAAAGAAAAACTTTATTGAGCTGAACATGAAGGGTGCACCGAAGCAAGCATATTTCCCTCTGACTAGAAAGTTTAATCTTCACAAGAACTGAAAGTGAAAATGTTTCTTGTTCCACTTGCAGGGCGGTCAGTGATGTATGCTGAGAAATCTATTTTAGGAGGCATTTAATCTACAATCTGGAAACTACAGGTTTCCACTCGTTTCAGAGTTAGTCAAATAAATTGGTTTGTTGCCTCCAAGAGGAGCAGTTTTAGGATGGCAGTTCAGTCATTTATTTGGTCTGTTACTATAACACTGTAGTCCAGAGCAAAAAACGCAGACAAGCCCAAACTAGATTTCTATCATGTTTGGTATTAATATTCACAAACAGAAGATTTGTATGTAGAAATCTTAAAACCCTTGTTATTACTGACACCTGTGGCAGTAAATGGGCTGCAGCCTGCGTCCTCTTGCTCGTGCTTACGCACATTTTTTACTCCATAAGTAGGTGAGGACAGGCGTCCATGAAGCTTTTACCGACCCTGGGAGTGCACGAGTTTCAGGCCAACCATAGTGATTACATTTCTAAACAAAAAAAGCAACAATTAGCCAGGGAGCTGGAACTTAGCTACACTGCAGAGATCCAGCGTTATTGTGTTAGCCAATGAAGCAACTATCAAAGGGCAAGTTTTCAATATACCAACCAGATCAGCTCCAGGAGTTTGGATCAATTAGCAGACAAATTAGACAGTACATTGAAGGCCGATCAGTAGTTGATTTTCAGTGGCTTTGTGTCTTTTTACCTGAGTTAAGGATTAACAAAATGGCAAAAATATACATATGCTACGGATATTCACAGTTTACAGTGGATACAGGAAAGAGTGCTTATTACATAGCTGCTTTACAGAAGACAAGAGCAAACAGGTTATTAGCCAACTCATTACAAACCACTTTCCAATATCCTTTGCCACTGACACGCCAATAAAAACTATAACAAAATCATTTATGTGATTATTTATCTTAAGAGCACAGAAATGAGTATTTTTTCCTTCTGAAACAGCTTCTGGTTGTCAGAGATACAATAAGCTACAGCCCACGTCTTCCTCAGAGCTTTCCAAGCTGTGGGTGGGCTGAGGTGACACACTGCCTGTAGGTCTCTGGTTTTAGTTAATTCCATTTCAGGCCAGAAGCTACAGACATCTATTATGAAGATGTCAAGCACGGTGCTGTGGAGCAAACTGATGTATCATATCCTAGTGTGCCAGAGGTCAGGCCTCCAAACAGAAGTGACCTCATTATACCTAAGGAGCAGAGTGGGCAGGGGTTCCTGCAGGTCATGACCCTGCAGTGTCTTTATCACTTAAACTGTGATTCAAGAATCACACCTGCTGCTATGCTGTGATTCAACTTAATGAATGCTGTGATTTGCAAGAAATAGATTTTGCATCCAAAGTAGAAACTACATTTGGAATGAAAAGGTGATCTCAAGTGTGCATATCAAGTGTTTTCTTTCAAACTGACACAAGTTTCTTTCACTGATTAGCACAACTTCTTCCAGAGAGCGAGTCTCTAATTAGTGGAATTTTCAGAGTGCTTGGATGAATAAAATGACAACCTGCATACTCTTGACCCTTTCTTGACATCATGCTTGCAGTCATTAAATAAACACAGATGTTAATTTTCCCATGTGTATAAGCTGGCTCACTTCTGACTGAAAATATGTTCTTTTATTCTGTTTAGTGAGACTCAAGGCTGCTGCTCATTGGCGTAGTCATTGTCTCATGCACCAGTTAATGAAAAGCAAACTTCAATTATTTTTATTCCTCTATTCTGCTACCAGAATCACGCTTCAGATTGTAGGATTAGACCCCACAAACCTGTCACGAATTAGTCTCTGACAGGACCGGAGAGCAAAGTTGGAACAGCTCTCTCTGCTACACAATGTTATATATGGATTTATTTCATTAGGAATCTTTACTAAACTTTACTTTTTTACAGAGGTACAGAGCAAATTTGACTGGAAGTTACATGTTTAGCCATATATTTGGCAAAATGATGAATGGAACATCGTGAGTATACAGATGACACTGGAGTGTATGATACTGCAAGAATGGTTCTGTCAGTGTTTTTCTGTCACTTCATTGTGAGTACCGTGTGTTACATTTGTCTTTACTTATGTCATGTGTAACTTTACGATTGAACTCAGTAAATGACATCAATGTGCAGTACAGTCATTAATTATACTTTATTTCCTTCATTTGCACTGGACAGTGTCTTTTCTTACTGAATGAATCAGGCAGTGCTGCCCAGGTTTCTGGGCTGTAATGGAAGAAAAGAAAATTGAAATCTGGAGTTGGAGGAACGTGGGCCTGCAATCTGGAGGTAAAGAGAGTCAGTAATGTTAAAGAAAGCAGATGTGCTTTTTCTTGACTGAGTGGAGATGACAGAATTAAATTGCTAAGCCACATTCACTGATGGTAATTTCACAGTCTGGGGATTTCTGAGAGCTTGTTCTATTAGCACTGGGCACGTTGGACATGTTCAAGATCCACTGGCCAGCGGCTGCCAGCTATACAGCTCCTTTAACCTTTATCTACCCAGGAAGGGTATTAGAAGGGTATTATGTATACTATCTTTCAGCAGCACCAAGCTCCACATTTCTACACTCATACCTGGAAGCAGGCACCCTGCTAAGCTGAGCTAAAGTGTCCTTCTGTTCAGAACTGAACATCTCCATCTGAGTTAGTGGAAGTACAGGGCTGTAGCAGGAACACACTGAACACACACCTGTATTCTCTTTTCCCCACATTTAAGGTCTATAAATGTCACTGCAGAGAAATCTTTGGAATCATTTTTATATAAAGTTCTATATAAAACTAGGTAGAGAGGTAATTAATGAGTGTGGCTTTAGCAGATAAAATGACAGCAATTATATAATATCAAAATTAGGTTTGGTATGATGATCATCTTAAGGATTATAACTTTAATGAAAGCTGAATCAAAACAGAAAATAACAAAGCGTCTTTTATCAGTGTTGGTAAAATTTTAATTGGATTTCTTTGGCAAGGTGTTGTGCAGATTGTTCAGGGCCTGCGAGCACGCTGTGCTGTTAGCAGCATGAATCACTGATCAATAAACAGATACTGCATTATCTGGTTAACTCCCAACACAGGCTGGAGTGTAAGTGAGGCAGCAAACCTCTGCGTGGGAGTTCAGCCACACAAATCCATTTTGACAGTTTGACTTTGTTGCAGGGTGTCCAGTCTGTAATTGATGTCACAGACATAAGATGTTAGAGTGATATGTCTTATTGAGTTGTTCCTCTACACAGCAATGAGTCCTAAAGTATAGCGTCAGATCAGACAATGTTTTTGATTCTCGATAAGTCCAGTATCGGTATTATTCCCCACAGTAAAGCCTCATTGTCTTTGTGTGATGAAATGGGATTGTGTTTATACTGATATTCAAAACAAGACCTAATATTAATCATCAATACTTTGACTTCATTTACACCTGATATTATATTTATCTAGATATCTTATCTGGAAAAGGAAAAACATTTTAATTGTTCAGCTTGGCCACATCCTAATAAAATAATCATCCACACAAGCTAAGATCACCAAACTGCACCTCCTGCAGTCATTAGCAATTAGAAAATGAGAAATAAACAGCAGCAAGGTGAGGGTCTTTTGTTGCTGTTACTTGTCTCCTTCCTCTCCTTTAAGATGACTTCAGACTGAAGATGAAAAAAATCAAACATATTTGATAGCTTGAGAAACTATGTAAAATGTTGCCCTGAGGGAATTAACTGTGGGTTAAGTCTATACGTGTGTACCCTTTTGGAAGATTGGCACTATTAAAAACAAACAGAAGAAAGTTCTCACATAAGTTCTGAAATTATTAGGAGTGTTTTTTTCTAAGCAGATTTATGGAGGTTTATTTGCATCAGAGAGAATAATAATGAAAGTATAAGTCACACCAACTCTAAAAATATGTTGAGCTTGAGTCATGACTCTGAGCGGCAGTGTGAATTTTGATGCAAATTATGAAATGAGGGGCCTACAACTATAAAACCTAAATTCCCAGGTTTTTTTTTAGAACACCATGCACATGTCCTTTTCACCTCTAACAGTATTTTTGCCTCATGTCTCCTCCTCCTTGTGCTGACTGTCTAGTGTTTTCCCAGCCTCCCTCTGTAGCAAATGTATACCCCTGTATTTAAAGTCTCCATGTTCCAAATTTAAAAATGTAAAACATACCATCTTTTCTTGTTCATTTTATATAAATTCCCAGAGATGATGTGCCAAGAGGAGATGTTCCAATTTTACCTGTGCGTGTTGCTAACGGGATTATGCATCATGGATTCTCAGATGGTTCTCTTGTCCACTGAGACACACTCTGCCTAAAAATGTGAAACGCTCCATATTACACAGCTAACAAGAGAAAAAGCATCACAGAAATGTGCTATGCACTCTGAATATCCTACTCTGTCTCTGCCCTACACGCCTCATGTTACACATCATGGGGCTGTACAGAAATTTAAAAAGGCCTTATCTCATATGAGGGTTAAAGCTTCCATGCCCACTGGCTTGACGCATGTTAAAAATGCATACAGTGTAATGACACTGCTTTAAAGCACTTTGGATACTGAACCTCCACCAAGGAGCGTTCCTTATGGGTTTTGTGTTCAATTCTATGCTGGTTTCCACTGGGTTTTTTTTTAAGGCGGAATGATTCTTCCTGCTCACACCTCACGTCTCACGTCTTCATGTTTTTTTGTCGGAACAAAGTCCCCCTGTGGCTGATGAGCATCTGTTTGCATGGATAAGATATGAGCGAGGTGCAACAGTCAGCATTGCTTAAGGAATCATTTCACATTCAACTCATTCGAAAAGACAGCCAGAGGACGGCAGCAGCCCACGTGCCCACCAACGAGCCCTGCGAGACCCTGCAGCAAAACTGCACTGCCTGAGATAGGAAATGACAACTACACAGAAGACTGTTGATTTGGGCTTTTAATTTTTCATTATCGGTGTAGAAGGCAGTAATCTTACAGGAAAAGAAAGAAATATAAATACAATTAATTACACTTATGTTTCTAACTCAGTTAACAGCTCACACTCACTATTAAATTATTGATATTGATATTCATTTTGAAACTGATTTTGGATAGAGATGTAACTTTCACTTCAACATTATTTTTGTCCTTTAGATTTTATTAATTTCTCCCATACTGATTGTTTAGATCCTGCCCCTTTAAGACCTATAAAGTGTTTTAGAATAAACAGACATGAAAATGCACAGGGGAGTGTTTGGGAACAGTTTCTAATAAAGGTGGCTGCAGTAATAATATGAAGCCTGCAAGCACATTCGTGTTTCCAACATAAAGAGAGAGACATGTAGGCAGATAGACAGTCAGACATATACACACAGACTCAGAAGAAAAGCTCCAGCAGAGAAACAGATCTGGTTGAGTTTTAAACACCTGCAAGCTTTCCCTCTCTGAGACCTGCTAAAGGACAATACATAAGATAACATAATGAGCCTCATTAGGTAAATATGACAAGTAATGAAGATATAATGAAGACGCAAAGTGAAGATGTGAAAACAGCCATTTACATTAAATTAACAAGGAGCTTAATTATACAGAATGAGCAAAACACAATTAGCCAAATATACAGTATATGCTAATTGTACAAATGTAGCAGCAAATCATTTGGCAAAGTGCAGCAGCAGCACCTGTTGTGAGTGAATATGCAAAACAGTAAAAATACATAATGTATTTCAACTCCATTTGCAAAACGTGTGTTGTAGGAGAACCTCAGAAAAAAATATGTATTTTGCTTTCTACTGTTGTTGGAGTTTAAGAGTTAATAAAGCAGACATTTGTGTCTCATATAAATATTTCTCTCTATTACTAATGCAGCATACATGCATGGAGAGGGACATTTGCCACCACTGCACTGTCTCAGCAGCTCCTGACAGCCCTGCCTCAAATTTTGATTGAGCACCAAATTACCAGATTGCTGTACCATGAGCGGCTGACAAATGTCTTTGCAGAAAGATAAAAGTGTGCTTCATATGAAAGATAGTTTTTAATTTTGTGTATACCAAACTTTCATTCACTTTCTTTCAACAAATGCTGCAGAGCCATTGCTGAAATTGCTTTCAGTCCCCCTGCTTTCTTAGAAAATGGTATTGCTGTCTGGGGAGTTTGCTGGTGATAGCATCATTTTGGGGTTTGTGGTGAGGCAGCATTAAGAAAGTGACACATGGTGCAGGTGAGGAGACGAATTCGAGAAAACTGTAGAGAAAAGGTCAGTAACACAGACGGCTACTGGAGCACAACACCATTTTGTTTCTTTAATTAGCTTGTGATAATGTTATTAACTCGGCACCTTTCTTAAAGCAGGATAATTTAATGTATGTCTTGTTGTACAGCAGCAATCATGGCCACGTGAGGAAATTATGACATCTGTTCATTTCCCAAGATTCTCTTCAGTGAGTTGTTCAAAGGGCCACATGACCTGATTTGAACTCAATATACAGAGGAAACAGCTGTGTCACCTGGTGTGGTTTTTACCATCTGTTTTCATTTTGTTATAAATCTCATTTAAAATGTATATGGGTTTGTGCAATGTCATGTAATAATAGTAATACAAGTGAAGATGAGATGTCATTTTAGTGTTACACTGTATGTAAAGCTAAAGTTTCATCAGCTAACACTAGCCACAATGCTACGGGTCATTCCAGACTTATTACCTATTACAAAACCCCCAACTAATGTTTAATTTATATTTATTTATTATACTTACTGATATGTTTTTATGTAACATAGAAAAGTGCTTCAGAAATGATGTACATTACGGAGAAAGTTTTTCTAATACCATAATCATATTAAAAGTAAAACTGTATCATCATGAATACTGGAATTACAGTCAAAAATAATACAGGTCCTAGCAAAGAGCCATGTGGATCCTCTGCAGACAGGAAATCAGGAAAAAAAACTTGAACTTGAAAATTTGAAATCGTTATTTTTTTCAAAATGTATTCATTGTACACTCTTTTAGACATTTCAAAAAGTTTTAAAAGATTTTCTTATTGAAAGAAAAATTCAATCAAGTATGTAAATCTAGTGAGTTAGGTAGCCATTACTTCACCTCTTTATGTACTAATGTGTTTACATTTCTTCCAAAACATCCCAATCAATTCACAAATTTGTCAGTGTGTGGTTAGAGAATAGTGCAGGAAAGCTGTGGAAAGTTTAAAAACTTTTCTCCCTCTGCACAGTGAGCTTCTTTCAGTAAAAATCTGTGATATTTGTGTCATTGAGATTCCATATTCCTGTGTGTAGATAACTCATTGAACCCACGCACGCTGCTCGGTTTCTAGCAGAAACTGCTGACAGAGAGCGCCTAAAAGCTCGCTGCACTTCCTCCCACATCAGCCCCAAACTGCAAAGTTTTCTCTGTCTCTGTTAAAGTGTTGAATACAGATGACACCGTTCACTTCTTCACAAACTTTCCCAAAGGAGAGGAAAAGTTTCAATGTGGGATTTCGCTAACAAGAGTCAACAACAGTCAGACGTTGAGGGTTTAGAGAGCAAAAGGGTGCTGGCAGAGTGGCAGTGTTATCCACTAAGCTCCGCCTCCTGCAGTGCTGGAGGTGGACAGACTGAGGCCGACTGCTGCTCCTTGCAGCATTAGCACGTCTGTTTTGAGTCACTGCTAACGAGGAAGTCTGCCTGACAAGCCATGCAGCTGCTGCGCACTCACACACTGCCCCACACCCATACATATTCAGCACCCTCTCTTCATTTGTATAGCATTAACCCTGCTCTCACCCTCTGCCTGACAACACTGAGAGAAACATGCAGTGTTAGTGGGAAAGGTTAAAACCTGGGCTTGTTTGTATTTTGTGATTGTTTGCCTGAAGGCAAAGAGGTGGGAGTGCAGATACTGTACATAAATTGGCAAGAAAAAGTATGTGAACCCTTTGGAATGACCTGGTTTTCTGCATTAATCAGTCACAAAATGAGATCTTCTCTTCATCTAAGTCACAAGTTTAAATCAATTCAGGATGTTTACCCTAATAACACATAAGCAATTATAATATTTCATGTCTTTATTGATCCCTCAAAATTCAAACCTCAAAGATCAGACTTGTACTGTGCATGTTTTCATTTCATATTTATGTTGCTGTATATCATGGCACTGCACTCTGTCCAATAGATGCAAACAAACATTCTTCATTAAGCGCTCTAACATACACACCCATTCAAACACACATAATAAACAGTGATGAAAATGAATCATTCATGCAAACATCTGTGTGGAAATCATCCATCATAAAGGTGCCTTTTTCAGCACTATCACTTCTGTTGATTATCTTTAACTGTGTCCATATCTTACACTGTAAAATGTGTAATGTTAGAAAGGCGGCCAAAGTCTTAGAACTAGAAGAGCTTTCACCACAAACACACCACGGGTGAGGAATCAGGTACACTGTGTGGAGAGAGGTTTGTTGTTGTTGAGAGCTCATGAATGCTCTTTGAGCCAGTGATGGAAAAGCTCTCAGAGCAACACAGAAAGTAATAAAGGGAGGCTGATATTTTCTGCTGTGTCGTCTAACGCTGCTAAACCCTGGAGAGATGCACTGTCTGGCTCTGTCTGTCTGTCTGTCCGGATCAGGTCTGTCAGCAGGTCTGAGCTGACCAGCAGACTGGTATTGATATCATTAACTGTTTTAGTGCAATGCAGTGGACATACTTTACATTGTCTGCAATTATTTACATACCAGGCTTACCATAGTTTTATACAGTGAATGCTGGAAGTCATGGGTCTCAGTCATTTCAGATTGAAACAGGCACATTCATTAAAGAAGATGAATTTCTGCCCAGATTTATTGACACAAATTTGACACTGACATTTAACTGACAACACGCACAAACTGTTGGTGCTTGGCCTGACCTTTAGTCCGTGACTGTATTTCATGAGCAGGCATGGAGTATGTGAGTACAGTCGTGCAATTATCCTTTTTTATCCTTCATCATTTTTCACTGCAGTGTGACTACACTGTGGGAAATGGTGAATAAAATCTTCAACCGTCACTCTGTGCAAAATAAAGTTCAGCTGAAGATAATGAGGCTTCACAGTTTGTGTTAGCCAAATCAAAATTGCATCTTCCAAAGTTATGGTCTCTTTAAAACAAAATTCCCTCTTTTTGCTTTCCCATCTTGACAGTGTTTCCTCACTGAGCTGCAGCAGAGGGATATTTTCTGAATGTCGGTTTATTGCCAGGACAAAATAACAGCGATGAACTCTACACACGACTACCTTAACAGATACCCACTTATTTTACCTAAGTGAGACTGCTGAACACTCATCCTCTAAAACTTTGCCATGTCAGATTTAATAGTCTTATGTGGAAAAACAGTGCATTAAGATTATCTCAACTCAACGCTCAGATGCTGGAGCGTTCTTGCACACGTTGACAGAGGTTTTTCAATAGATGAATTCATTTAAATTACGCATTACACGACGCTGGAAACAAGTTTACACAGTGGTTATATAACGAGAGTATTTACCCCATTCACTGAGTCATTAATGAGTAGATGTTTTGTTAACTGTTGTTACTCTTCATCTCATCTCTCTCACTCACTCATTTATGTTTCTTTTTATCTGTCTGTTATCCCTCTCTAAAGAGAGAACTCATGTTTTCTGTTTCATTTCTATTTCTCATTGAAACCTCTCACTGGATCAATATCCAATTCTGTCTTGTGTCATATGAAGAAATTGTCTTTAACCCTGCTCCTTCCAAAGGACTTCAGCTATTTCATGATCCTCATGTCCTCTTCTACCTGGACTAGTGCTCTTAAATCCTGCCTGATGTCATCAGTAAGACCTTCGATCATCTCTGATATGTGTAACATGACACGTAGCAGCAGATCAGTTTATATCACTTTCACTGGTTCAGTCGCATCAAAAGATTAAAAGCCAATTTTACTGGTCATGGAAAGAGGTCAGGGATTCTCAGCTTTTTCTGGTAAGTGCCCTGCTTTATGTTACAGGTCATTATTGTTAGTATTGATTTTTAACATAACATTTTAAAATTGTGAAAATCAGCAAAGTGAATATTACAATCAGCAATATATTTGTTCTTTCTTCCCATTTTATCTTAACTTTCCATGACCTGACACATTTTCTGAGTTTTAAGTGTCTCTTTAAGTGTCAACAGATTACATTTTGTCACTATTTAACAAACTGAGAGAGGAGTGCACAGAGTTATCTGGAAAAATCTGTTTTGTCAGCAGATCTTTTTTCAGAATTTCATGCAGGTCTTAGGTCTGCTCCTTTGCTGCATATCATGTCTCACTTTTCTATCAGTAAATCTTTATGTCCCTATTATTGAGCATATAGAAACAGCACTATATTTCATGGCAGACCTGATTCATAGTTTATTTAACTGAATATTAGCATTGTTATGAAGTAGGAGAAGACTTATGGATGTTCAGTGATTACAGGTGAATATCGGACCAGTCAGGGGAAAGCAGATTTCTCTCAACTTTCACTAAGCCCTGAAAAATTATTTATTCATGAATTCATTTTATGCATATTTCCCTTTCTCTCGAGGTTCACATCTCATAAAGCAGTTTTAAAGCTGAGGAGCAGCTCGTGGGAATTTATTCTCTACCAGCTGAATGCAGAGGAAGCAGCATGGTTAGCGATGCCATTAGTTGTCCGCTGGCCTTTTTATTGTGGCAGGAAAGTGCAGGCAGGACTCAGGGGATGTACTCAACTGCTGTGGAGAGGTTTGGTTTCTATGACTGCAACCCATTAAACATCCTACAGTTGTATATTAGAAAACTAGCACCACTTCATTCTGCTATTATTTTGCTATAATAGTGGAGGAAGTTAAAATTCTTAATCCAAATATTTCAATGAGTAGATGGTTAGTGAGAACCTTTTCTCTTGCACAGGTGTGTGCACGGTCACAGTTGCACACAGGATGTCACTGCGTTAATGTACATACTGTACATTACTTTATCATTTTTGAATTAAGGCTCACTGTGCTTTGAGGAGGAAAGTCTCTCTGTGCTCACCTCAGATCTCCAATGCACAAACACTAGGAACAGACTTTTCAGTGAAGTAGGTGATGTAGGTGTTTTGAAATGAAAAATACTGACATAAATCATTTTTCAAACTATATTCTGTAATTCAGAATTAAATGGACACTGTTTTTTCATTGCAGCCACCAAAAAGCTTTGCACCATCTCTTCATGGTTGTCTCTTGTTTGAACTACTGGCAACACCGTCCCCATGATTTCCTGTGCTGCTGCTCCACCTCGTCTTTACCCGTAAGATTTTGGAATGGATACAACTACAGATGAAATGAACATGAGGACAGACCGAAGCTGAAAACAGTCCTCAACAAACACAGTTTACTCATGTCTGAATAATGTTTTCTAAAAACTACAGTACTCAGCTGTGAAATAGCTTAATTTTTTTTATTGTGTCTTTTTGTGGGGTTTGTTGACCATAAGAAAAACAACAAAGCCAGTCTTATCCTTTCAACAAGCTTGCTGGAAGGACTTAGACTTCTCTGATACCTTGCAATGCCTGCATCTTTGAATAAAATTTAACTGCATGCTGCAGCATACATCACATCATTACTGCAGATTCCAGTGCTCAGTGAAAAACAGGAGAAGAGTGGACAAAAGGCTTTTCATTATCCCCTATCATCTGGCTTTGTGCGACAAATTCTTCACACAGGGTTGTGCATGCTCGCACACACACATGCAAACACACAAACGTATAGGAGCATCTGGCCCTGCAGGCATCAAGGGTGGTGGATGTGCATCTACATCCCTTGGCTTTGATGAATAAAAGATGAAAGCTCAGTTTATGCCGCTTTCTATTTGACTTGAAATATTTATACCTTTTCCTATTGTAAAGACGAACAGGTACCACAGGAGATCCAGGTCAAGGAGACTCGGGAGTCTAATCTATATGATCTCCCTTTCTTTTTTCTTTTCATTCCCTTCTGCCCTCTCCCTCTATCTCTCCCTGCCTGGCATAATTAATCACCTCAGACTGATGTTTACACAGTCTGATAGCCTGTGGAAATGTCTCAGAGGGAAAACTCAAATTCCCTGCCTCAGCACAAACAGAGAAGAGAAGAGGGAGTTTAACTCGTGGCTGCAGGAGGAGGAGGAGGGTTCATTCCTACATGTTTTTATTCACTTTCAAACCATTCACAAATTTGACAGCACCCAACAGGCTGAGCTATTCCAGCTGTACTGTATCTGAAAAACAATCACACTGAGAAATGAACACACTGACACCCGCTAACAATGCTTCACCACACACCCTGCAGCAAAAAGTTCTGGACTGAACAGACACTTTTGCTATTTGACAAAATCAGTAGTAATTGTAAAATGCAGCAATGCACAGTCAATCAAACTTTATTTGTATAGCACCTTTCATACAGGTTAGTGCAGTTCAATGTGCTTCACAGTCGACTCATAAGCCGATAAGACAAAACAAATTCAATGCTGAACATTAAAAACAGTAAAAATTTGAAATCTGTTAAAACTGTCCTAAAACTGTTTGAGATAAATAAAAGCAAATAGATAAGCAGATAAATACAATACAATAAAATGAAGAAGCATAAATAAAACTAATTAAATAAAAGGATAAAGATAAAATGAATAAATCGAGTAAACTAAGTAAAGTCCATGAACCAGACTTAATCAGAAGCCAGGCTGAAGATTGGTGTTTAAAGATTTCAACACTTCCCTCTCCTCTCAGGGTCATTCACTAATAAAACTGAACCTGGCTCAGTCTTTTCCACAACACAATGGCATCCAGCAGTGCACTGCGCTGATCAATTAAGTATGTAAATGCACATGCCTGGTCGGTGAAGAATGAATGCTATCTACTGCCTTTCAAATGCTGATATTGTGACATGAATAACAACTTGCACGTCTCATACGATTAGAGACCAATGTGCAGTGTTTTCCTCTCTGATAAGTCCTGAAAGTCTTCTCATAAGTACCTGTCGCTTACACCCACACAGCCTCTTGTGTAACGCCTGCAGCTTATCTAAGTTATGGGCTTAATGCAGCCGTCAGTGTTGCCTCTGCTCCGTTCATTTTCAGTTAAATGAGAGCAAACAGATGATTAGTTTGAAGTCATCATTCAATACATGATTCTTGATCTCTGGAAGTTTGGTGTACTCTTACGCAACAGCATTGTAATTAAAACCTACACATGTACAAGTTATTTTTGACTCTTAAGTTCCACATGTCAAGCACAAAAGTAAGCACCAGGGTTTAGAGTTTATTATTATTATTATTATTTACAAGTAATCCATTTGCAGATGGGTTGTGGCTTTCTCTCTCTCTTTAAACAGATGTAGTAACAAAGGTTCATTCAGCCACAACCACAACACATAAGTTTGATTGAGGTCTGATGTGTTTTAAATAAGATTTTAATTGTTTAAATGATGATCTATAGGTGCAGCACTTTGTCTTTTTCAAAGGCTTAAAGACGCATGTAATTTTTATCACTTTGTTTCATGCTGTATGTTCAACCCAAGCCATGGCATAAATATGGTAAAAGTTTGTTTTTGCACTTTTCCTGTCAGAAAGTTCAACTCTTGCTCCGATCTGAGGGAATTATTAATCAGATGCAAATTTACTTTTTCTCCTTCTGTTTCATAGTTGCTGCAAATTAAGCAGTTTGTGTAGCCTGGTAATGGAGAACCCTGAGTCATGTTTACACAAACATCAGGACCTGGAGTCTAACTGACTTAATTGTATGTTTTTACATATCTAAACAGCCAAAAATCACCAGGTCCTCGCCAGTGTTTTAAAGTTAGGTCATTTACAGCATAATTTTTTTTTTTTAAATAACCATAATAATTTAATTCAAAAAAGTATTGGGAGAGAACACTGAAAGCAGCTTTAGAAGTTACCCAATCACTGGATCTTCTAAATATGGTGCACCTACGATGAAATTACTAAGGACACTGTATTTCTTCAGGTTATGATTTATTTACCTCTTTTAGAATATGGCAAGGACCACATAAATATAATCTTTTGTTATATTTAATGGCAGTGTTAGTATATATACTACTACTACTACTTTTGAGATTGAGACTGACCATCCTCAGACAGCCGCGCCATCAGCTGAGGCCATTAAAGCTGTTTGGAGGCTGATGAAGGTATTAAGGCAGCAGCGGGGAGGAACGAAGTTAGAAAATGAGAGGAAGGCTGAATGGCCTGGCTGTGATCAACATTATCAGAGAGAGATGAATAAAGGTGTTACTGTAGAATTTCTGGAAGGAAATGAGCAGGCCGAGCTGCTGGCGGAGGTGTGAAAGAGGAAGAGGAAAAGAAAGGGAATTCTCAACATGCCACCCAGGTCCTCTGACTTTTCAAGATATTTTACCCATACACATTGCCTGATTAGTAGAGCTCCAAATCTCTAATAAATGCATCAAGTGAAAACTCCAAGGAAGAAAAAAAAAACATACCATGTGTATGTTATGCATTTAGTTCAAAACATGTCTGCGAAAACTATTTTGCACCAGTAATTATTTATCAGAAGCCCTACTGATTATTAATCTGAATCATCACGGTTACTAAATGTAATCAGTGAATTATTTATGAGTAAATCAGCTTAATGTTTGGTGCTTTGCATAGTGCACAGTTCATCTCTCGTTCTTTGTGATTTATTTATTTTACCATATATCCATTACTTTGGCCTAAATTATAGAAATAATACATTAACTTCCAACAGCAGTCTCACATAGTAGACATGCATTCCTTGTTCTTGTCCTACCTTGTTACAATACTTAAAGAAATTTAGTTCCAACAGTGAACAGGTCAGATACTGATCATCATTTTAACCACTGTCTTCACTTTCAAGTTAAAATAGTTTGACATTTTAGTAAAAATGCTCATTTGCTCTTGCTTAGACTTCGAGAAGCAGAAAGCCTGGAGGTACTCTAGGGTAAAACATCTGTCTTAAGTCAAAAAGATACCTATAAGTACCTCTAAAGCTTACACATTCAAATGTCCTGTTTGATTACTCTGTACACTAGAAACTCACAATGAGAACAAGACTCAAGGACGTCACTGAGGGTAAATCTGCAGCTTGTCATTTTTCCATCTCTGCTTGTTTACGGATTAAATTAAAAGATTAAACATGTTAATTAGTGAACTTCAGAGGTATGTTTTAACCAGGAGCTCCAGATTACACTTTATCACAGTGTACACATCATTGAGGGATTATTATGCAAAGACTTGTGGTAGTGATCTGATGCATGGTGTATTCAGGATTTATGAGAATCTGCCACTTTTCACTCACAGAATCAAACTCTGCAGCTATTCAGTGACAGGACCTCTACTTTTTGATATATGACAGTTGTGGCGTGGAGAGTGACTATTCCACAAGTTAGAGCATGTGTTCATTTTCACAGACTTTAATGAGACTGTGCTGGAGCCAGAGAGGGGATCGCAGCCTGATGAGAGCCAGAATAGAGGCAGAGCAGCAGGGAGTCTTCTGGCTGAAATCACTCTGTCTCTGATTGCCACCATGGAGCGATCCTGCCAGAGGATCACAGGCACAGCGTGGGACTGCTTACTCTCTGCTGGAAGTGATGAACAGAAGGTGCCACTTACCTGCTCCTATCTGACCGGCTTGCTGTCAGCTTCAAGAGCACTTTGTCTTTTGGACTGTCAAAGTAGGGAAAAAAAAAGCTCTCCCCAGGCAGGCGCATGTATAGTAACTTGAACAGAAAAGGGAGTGAATGATGGACGGATATGTGGTTGGGTGGACAGAGATTAAACTGGGGAATGGATGAGTAGGTGGGCAAGGATAGTGGTGGATGTTTACCTCGGTGGACGGCAGGATGAGGTGGACTGGCAGCTGTGGTGATGGAAAAGTAGGGTGGAGGTGGAGGGCTGGATAAACCCATACAAAACTGCCTTTGCAAGTTTAGATTTTTAGGTGTTGCCCATGAGGGAATTCAACATGTTTACCTAAAACTTTACAGGTCAAATCCATTATACAACACTGTCACACTGCTTCCCCCTTTCCTCCATGGACAAGAATCAAGTCCTATAGCAGCTTTGTCAGTTGAATCTACACATACATATGCTGTTTTAGATTTTATATGACTCATGCGGTCATTTTTCTTGGGAGGACAGTTTCCATTTATACCACAAACGCTTCCCAGACAAAGATGTAGGACTTTAACTTTGTTTTCTGATCTGACTTTACCAAAGCTGCTATGCAAGGAACTGGCCTGGCTGTCGGGCGAAATTAGAGTTCCATGTCCTGCTCATGAACATTTCAGGATGTGGACAGGAGATGCTGGGGTGGAACAACTGATCCCATGATTAGTAGATGAGCTGCAGCTGCCACACATTTCACTCGTACCCTGCAGAACCAAAGTTTTTGACTTCCTCAGCTGATGATTTCATCATCTGTTGCCTCCAAAAGCTTTAAAAGTTTTTCCACTTTTAACTTGTAATAGCTACCTATTTGGTAGCGGATAAATCACTGTTATAAGTTACTTGATTTACTAATTGGTATCTCCTGAAGTAGGAGGAGCTACTGTCTATATAAACAGGTGTTGGTGCTTCTCTGAGGACATTTTGTCAGTCCATGCTGGCACAAGGAGGCCACAGGGTTCAAACTAGCCTGGTGCTGACTGGTTTTCTCATTTGTTTCTTTTCATTTTTTTCCCATCTTTAATATAAGTGATAGTGGTGTGTGATACTGCAAAATCTGATACTGATCTGATCCGACAGGGCCAGTATTGCCAATATGATACTGTTCTGTAGGGGTGGGCAGATCAATCCAATTATGATCGTATCAATACCAAAGTTGGTATTGATATCAAAGAAATGTGCTATTAACCACACTAAATTTGAGTGAGTAAAAAAAATCTGCGAAAATATAAAATTAGGTTTCAAAATCATGATAAAATAAGGCGCTCTCTCTGCTCTGAGACTCTGGGGGTGTGTCCGCTGTAGGCGGTGAAACCACGCCCACTCTAATGCTGCAGCACAGTGACCGTTAGCATCCTGTTAGCACCCCGTTAGCATCATCATGACCTGTAAGACAGACACTAGCAGCCTTGGAGTTGTACAGACGTTCATGTTTGAGCCTTCAGCGGACACACACAAAGTTTGTAAAACTAACCAGGGTGAAATGGAGGAGCACTGATGCTAACGCAGCGCTAATATTTACAACAGTTACAATGTTAGGGGCGGGGTTATGCTGAGTGGTGGCTCCAGTGTGTCATCAAGCGACAGTTTCAGACCCGCCCATAAAATCCTGAGAATGAAACTGATGAAAAACTACGAAACTCCACAATCCTTTAACACACAGTTTACAGACTTTACACGTATTTTCAGGAACTATTTTCCAACATAAGCAATGTGTTTAGAGACAAATATCTGAATTTGCTTTACACAGACTTTAAACAGACTTTTTCCTGTAGAGGTTGACAAAATAAAATCACGCCCTGGGTTGACAAATAAATAAATTTCTAAGTCTTTTTAACTGATCTACAGCATTACTCTTGAACTTGCTGAGCCCGATTCCATCAGTTTGAGCCACAGGCCATCACTCCGTTAGCTGGAAATTGTACCCATTCACAGAAGTTATGCAGAGCAGGAACCAGACATTTGAAGCACGGAGTGGGAATGGTAAAGGTACACAGTGCGCTCTAGGCCTCATGTTTTTTGTCATTACATTTAAAAGGATTGTGGAGGTTTGATGCAGGTATGTAGTGTAGTGTGTGACTTATGCTACAACTTTGATCTTATTCTGGGATTAAGTCAGTCAAGGGACAAAATAATCATCCACATACTGAAATTCTTCTTGGAGTTTTCATCAAAAGCAACATTTCAATCAGCACAGATCATCCAGGAAAAATGCTACATGAAGGTCATGGGAGACCAATCACATTGTGATGAGCAAGAAAACTATTTGTGTGGAGCGTGGCCTGAAATCATGTGCATTTACATATTCTTTCCTGCAGAAAAGACATGTAAACTATATTTAAATATAGCTACCAGTTGCCCGGAAGATCTCCAAAGGGAGTCCCCTAGGAGGCATCCTAACCAGATGCCCGAACCACCTCAACTGGCTCCTTTCAATATGAAGGAGCAGGGGCTCTACTCCGAGCTCCCTCCGGATGTCCAGGCTTCTCTAAGGCTGAGCCCAGACACCCTCCTGGAGGAAACTAATTTCAGCCGTCTGCACCCGCAATCTCGTTCTTTTGGTCACTACCCAGATCTCGTGACCACAGGTGAGAGTCTGAACATAGATCGACTGGTTAATTGAAAGCTTTGCCTTTCGACTCAGCTCCCTGCAATGTCAGCACCGATCCACCTGTCAATCTCATGCTCCATCCTCCCGTCACTCGTGAACAAGACCCCAAGATACTTAAACTCCTTCGCTTGAGGCAGCAACTCTTCCCTCACCCGGAGGGAACAATCCACTGTTTTCCGGCTGAGAACCATGGCCTCAGATTTGGCAGTGCTGACCCTCATCCCCACCACTTCACTCTGCTGCAAACTGCCCCAGTGCATGCTGAGGGTCACAGTCTGAGGCCAACAAAACCACATCGTCTGCAAAAAGCAGAGATGCGATTCTGATGTTCCCAAACCGGACCCACTCCTCACCTCGGCTGTGCCCTGAGATTCTGTCCATGAATACCACGAACAGGACCTGGAGACAAGGGACAGCCTTGGTGCAGTCCAACACCCACTGGGAACGTGTTTGACTTTGTGCCAAGAACACATGTACAGCTCTCACTTTGGTTGTACAAGGACCGGATGGATGCCATCAGCAGCCCTGGTACCCCATACTCCCGCAGTACCCCCTACAGGATCCCTCAGGGGACACGGTCATAGGCCTTTTCCAAGTATATATATATATATATATAAATAAAATACACACATTTGATGTATACATAGGTATGAATAAAAATCACATGTGGAAAAAGTGTTCCCTGTTGGACCAGCCTTCAAAATACTTGTGGGAAAATTATTTAATATCTCGAGATGATCAGGCAGTGATCCTACTGTGGCGGCCATTTATGGTGAGCAAAAAAAAAAAAAAAAAAAAGAGGCATCAGTAATTCTAACCCTCTCTGCATGTGCTATATACAGGGATTATTCAGGGTTCTGGTTGAAGTGCATGGCGAGTGCTGTGTGGAGCACTTCCTTTCTCATGTGAACTGCAGAGGCTTAAGCCTTTCAGCTGAACTTTGCTCGTCATAATCTAATAACTGTAATTTCTAAAACCCTTCCCAGCTTTACTTTGCTCCAGTGCAAGTGTGTAATTGGAAAGAAAACTCTGGCTTTGCATTCAAATGAGCTGATTTAAGGAGAAAATCACTGCAATGTGAGTGTGTGTATGTGTGTTCATATTTCAATATTCCAAGTATCCATCCTTTCGTTATCCAATGACTGTGTGTGTGTGTGTGTGTGTGTGTGTGTGAACGGGAATATATTAATCAAGACAGATAAAAGCAAAACAGGTGATAAGCAGATTTTCTAACAAAGACAAGCTCACAACCCGTATTTGATGCTCCCAAAATAGCTTTTCAAAGACGTGACTATATTTCTGATCATTAACTGAATAGATTTTTAAGTGGTTTGGTGACTACAGTGCCTGAAAAGTATCTGGCTCTTTAGCTGCAGGTTTGTCACTACGTCTGAACCTTTCCATAAAAGATATTGTCATTTAATCCATATTTATTAAAAGTTAACAAATGACAAGAAAAGCTATAAATTACAGTTACAATTTAACTACAAAATACAATTTAGCTTAATTTGGTTTTGCTTTTGTTTCTATTTTTGATATCACTGTACTCATCAAGTTAATTAGGAGCACAGGGACGTCTCTGCTGATTGAAAAAGAAACACAGGACAGACAACTTGTTAACAACATTAGTGAGACTGCTTTACTTGGAGGTGAAACCTAAGCACACCCAAAATGTCTGTGATATTCTCACTGCAAGAAGGAAAAAGCCTTGAAGCTGGAATTTCTGGTCATAAAATGTTTTCCTTTTTTCCTGGCACTCAAGTTCTGTGTCACCTGAAAGATAAAACATTTGGGAGGAGGACAACTGAAAATACGCTGGAAGTTGCAGGTGGCTGAAGCTACTGCCCATATGGAGGACATGTGAGATGAGCAGTGATCTCTTTTTGTTATGCTACAGTCCTCCTCAGTCTTGGCATCTCACCAAGGTCACCATCTTCTTGAGCTGTGTAGGAATGCTCATGAATGACAACTGTGTAATTTATGAACACATAAATTATTGGTGCTGGAGTGGCTTGCCTCACTGGCAAGACTGAGGTCTGCTAAGAGACAAAGATCACGGGGAGCAGGCTGTGGACAAGGAGGACCAACACCCAGCAGACAGCCACCACTGATATGCCCCGGAGCAGGAAACACTTGAACTAGGCTTTCAAAAAATACCTTACCAAAACCCAGAGAGCATTCCAGAGGAAGAGGGCACAATCACAATCTCAGTGAACAGAATATAAATTATATTTTGTTCTATTTGTATTTTTGTTTTTTGTAAGATACTTCAACTCTAAATTCATTTAGATTAAAGCATTATAATTCAAACACGTAGTGAGAGTTAAGAATCTGTTGGTGAGAGTGGCTCTCACATGAGGCCCGAAGTTTTCTCACATTTTAATCATTTTCAAGCCCCAGACTGGCATGAGGAAGATAAACAACAACGTCAACTCTAAACTGAATATCAACTTCAAATTCAAGGCAGAAAGAAGGGGGGGTGTCCAAACCTGCAGCATTTAAAGCCTGAAAGCAACGATTCATTCCAGTGAGTCGCTGCAATTTCCTCCATGTCACTTTAATGGCCCTTCAAGAGGCCGACCAGCTTTGTGCCTGACGCCAATTTCACCCTGTCTGCTTCCTGCTGTCGCCTTTTCTAACTTTACACACATTTACACCATCACTTATATTAACATTTGTCAAAACCACACACACACACACACGCACACATGCACAGGCAAACCCACTTGTACAGACAACAAGCTCCTGTGGTTTTAAACAAAACTCACATGAACACCTAGCACCTCAAAAACACTCTTTATTCTCTCTTCTCGCCTTCATCTGGACGCTCATTATTCGGTGGCCAAGGATGCATTTTCCTTTGAGGCTTCCATGTAATAAAAACATCTCAGCACATACTATAATGATCACATGCAACAGACTTTCATTAAGGTGTAGATGTTTCTAGTGTCTGAAGATTTGACGTTTACATGACTTCCGTTTTCACAACTGTTAAGAACTTCTGTTTCTTTTTCAAATAACGAGTTAATGAGGAGCAAAAACCACTTGAAACATTCTGGCTGGGTATGGCTTCCCAAAGCTGCTTTTTCCTCTGTTCATTATAACTATGTTGACCATTAGTTAACACTTTAATTGTTTCTTACGTTGTCAGCATGTATATTAAAAATCAATAGCTCCTTATTCATGTGCTTACATGCTGTTCTCAAGCCCCTCGGGCTCATTAACAGCTGAGTCACTTGACTGTTGCTGAGCTTTTCTGCTTTTTCCCCCTGCACAGTGAGCATGGCAGGCCTTCAGATTTTACCAAGACTTGATTGTGTTCCTTGTTAGTTTGTTTTGAAGTCAGGGTTAATGGGCGATCTATTCTGTCTCACACTGGGCCTTTGACATCCTCCACTGACCGAAGACTGAGATAACAAGACTCTGGAGGAGGGAAAGACGGACAGACAAGACAGAAAGAGAGACTGGCTTTGAAGAACCAGAGCAAGATCCCACTTGAGTCTTTTTAATATGGGTCTGACACTGATATTGACACTGTTTTTGTTGTTTGTATGTGAGCCTTTTCTATGAGATGACAGTACAGATATTTGCCACTGGAATGTGGTGCAAACTCTAAGTCAAAGCTGAACATTTAAAAAAGAAAATTCCATCTGAACTAATTAACTTCAGCTAAAAGGTGGTTATTTCAGGTTGGTCAATATTTTACAAACAACGCAAAGGAAGTTATCGAAGCCTGCATTAACCAGAACAGAGCAAGAGTTTCCACGGTGCCATAATGATCATTTATCATTAACTCATTTTAGCTTCTTTTAGCTCATTGTTTTGGTTCTTCTCACATACTGTAGATTGCTAGGCATCAAGACTTACTTTTAACAGCTCATCATGTAAAACCGTAAGCAACCAAGTGAGCTCAGACAAACCCAGTGAACACTACCTGCCCGGCACCAGATGGCAGACATAAAGATTTCTGGTGAAGAAAGTGGGACACCAGCACATTTCCCTGGTAGACACAAACACAAACACAGTTCCAGCCTAGGAAAGTCATTCTGTTCCTCTGTTTTCTAAGAGCCTGTTTGTGATTCATTTTGCTTCTTTCTAGTCAAAATTTGCTTAATGTTGTTGACACTGGAGTTTCTTTGTCACTCCCCAAATCATTTGAGTCCTACTTACCATTAATGCTTCATGTAAGCCTTGAAATCATTCTAGCTACTCGCTGCCTGAGGCAAAAGGTTAGACAGCCTTATGTTTTTCTGAAAAAGAAAATTGAATGGAAGCAGTAATAGTTCAGAAACCTGCAGTGACTAGGACTTCATGTTATTTAGAAACTGGTAAACTGATTTCTGTGATTCTACTACAGAACAGACCACTGTCGTCTACACAATCTTATTCGTTTGTTTGTTTCATAAAAGTCACCAATAATTCCCAAGAGGGGAAAAACATATCCAAACCTGTCAAGACTGTTACAGTGGTAAACTGTGCTGTACAGTATTTCCAAAAGTGGATGCTGAGTCACTACTGGCTGCAGCACTGAGTGAGCGCGTGCAGGAGCCGCTCTGTATGCCTGTCAGGGATCTGCTGGCCCAGATCAGTGCATGGAGCCAAATGAGGGACAGGTGCAGCAGACAGCCCCTGGATACAGAGCGAGGAGTCAGGCTTTTAATTACAACCACATGGTTGATGAAGATCCTTTTTATGTTCAACTAATTTAGATCTTCCACAGACAGACATTTAAAGATTCTCTTCATGTCTAGGTAAGCCTGAAGTCCATCATGAACTTTGACAAGTATCAAATATCTCCACTAACTCCGTAATACTTGAACATACAGTATGTTGCAGCCAGTGCTTACCTAGACGAGGGTCATGCATTATCTGCAGCAATAGTCAGTTTATGGTGATGGGATGGGCTATGTTTCGTTAAATACATGATAGCTCACATTCAGTACATCTCTGAGAGAAAGGTACAATGAAATGCTGACTGATTCAATCTATCATGCATCCTCCAGTGTGTCTGATCTACTGTGCTGGGTAAAATGCAGAATTATAACATCACTAGCTTTAAACTGAGCTCCACTCAATATACAGCCCTACAACACTGAGCTGAGTCCTGTATGAGCTAAAATCTTGCATACATTTTTATGGGTGAGCAAGTGCATTCATTTAAATGGCAAACTTTAAAGTTATATTCATATTCAAACATCTCTATTTTAACAAAGCCATCAGCCATTATTATAGCACTATACTGCCTTTTCAGGATTTGCCTGAATGCTGAAGAGAATCTGGGAGGTGGTTATTAAGGGAGAATATAATGACTTGTTCATTTTCCTGTTCCAGCTGTTCCCATCCACTAAACTTCCTGACACTAGCACACTTTCTTAAAACACTTACAGGTTCCTGACATCCCATTTTTCTTCACGCCAGCAGTGCACACATGGAGACATGGGATGACAGGACTGCTTATCTGTCAGATTGGACTCCAGCTGCGATGGGACAGTAAGCTGTGCCAGTTGAGCTGGCAGCACCATGCCTCAGCACTCTTTACATGCCATCACAGTTATTACGGCACTGTTATTTTCACACCTGCTACTCCAACAGAAACTGGGAGTAAGTTTATGAGAAACCACTTATTTTTTCCCGACTGGATTAGGAAGCATGGAAAGTATAAGACACCAGAGAGGTTTAAAAAAAAAACAGTTTAACCCAGTTTTAAAGTTTATTTGGTGTAATTATGTTTGGAAAATAATTATACATGCAGTTAGTTGTGTCCACTTTGGTTTCACTCACAAATAACTGGTTAAACTCATATATAATTTTGGATGGAAGCTGTCTGATATAATTGTGACTTGTCACATCATTGGATCATTGTAATTTTGTAATTAAGTTGGTGAGAAAAATGTCAATACCAAAACTAATAGTGATGACGGTCAAAAATATAAAATTAATTCTCCATTCTCAGTTAGATTTTCTTTTAAATAAACCTTCCACTAATCATCTGAAATAGAATAATTATAATTGTAATCACACAGCAAGATTCATATAATCACAGTCTGATGATTCATTGTGTATTAACCCACTATGCTCTGATTCCTCATAGTTAATTCATGGGAAACTCTCCTCTTCTCAAACACACACAGACTTCTCTCTGGAAATAATACATCTGCCTTCTCACCAAACAAAGAAAATCCAATAACACCTTTCCTGATCCCTGTTCGCCTCTCTTCCTCCCGCTGCCTCTATTGAAGTAGATCTTGCAACTCAATTTACCAAGCGATCCATACCTCACACAAAAAAAAACATTAATTACAGGGGACCTCACCACACCTTTTCTGGGTCTGATGGATCTGAGTGAAGCTGACAGATTGTGTCTCTTGACCTGTCAGTTGTTTATCTACCAAAAGTTAGCTGGTTCAGATTTGGTTTTACATTCTCCTACAGTTTCAGCAGGCTGCACTGTGATAAATAGATAAGTCTGATTTCAAAGAAATAATTATTTATTCATTCATTTTATATGTAAAGGCTTTAATTATGCATGTGCCAATCAATAGTGACCATCAATCCTCTGTCATTCACAGAGTGGATAGATTGATCATTTCCTGTGACTGTACCTGTAAGTCATTCATTTGGGGAAACAAGGTTAAGCCTCTGGGGTTTTCAGTGTGTATATATACAAGCTGTATTTCATGACTGAACTGATAACTGACTGCAGCCTCCTTTATTCTTGCAAAGTGGGCTAAGAAAATGCTGTGATTCACAATATTTCAGGACTGTGAGTGATGCAATGATGAAAGAATACAGAGCGACAAAAGATGATTAAAGGAAAAGAACCAACCATAACATTTTTGTACACAGCTGTCAGTGATATATTTCAGCCACAATGAGCTTAGATGACAACATTTTTCAGTTACCAACATAAAACATCAGAGGTAAATGTCATCTTTTGGCACCTCACAATCACAGAGAAGATCTTCCAATAGCTGCCATTTTGCACCAGTCACACAGAGGGGAATTCATCAGGGGGGGCACAGGCACAGACATCAATTTCTACATCCACAGCAGCAGGAAATTTACCAGAATGTAATTCAGCTACAAGACTTCTTGTATTAGACAGGAAAAGAAACTGAAAGAATGAAAATAACAACATAACAAAATGATTTGGTTAAAAGCACTTAAAAAAAAACAAAAACTATCTGACCTGATTTCTCTTTACTGAACCAGACAAGGCCAGAGTAGTGATGGCACTACAGAAAGCAGCTTCACATGAAGATGTTACTGTTGGCTATAATGAGGCGCTGCACAAACAAAGTATGTGGTAGTTTTTGGGTTGTTTTTTTTTTATAGGAGGACAGTCTCCTTTACAGATAAACAGCCATAGTAAGTGCAGCAGTCACAGAGCTTTGTCACTGTCATTTTGGGGTATTGAAACTGATGCTGTCACTTTAAGGAACTAATAGCTGATCCAAGTTACGAATGTGAGCAAGACAATACTAACTCTAGCTTTCAGGAACAAGTTGTACTCCATATTTAAAAAGCATCAGCTCAATTAACTCTCCAACAAAAAACTGGAATAACATTACATTGGACACAATCACAAGGACACAAGGTCTGCAGCAGAAGGCTTCTCAAGAGTTGGTTAATTAGGAATAGCTCATTTCAGGTAAAAATTGCTGTGTCCCTGTCCTCCACGCTCTCATTGTCTCTCTCAGATGCTTTGTGTTTTCATCTGAATTTTTTGCTTGATTTAAGATGCATTTCCTGCCACTTGTGAGATGTTGTCAGTTAATGAGCGTTAGGTTGATAGAGACAAAATAGGCTGTGTCGCCCAGTGCATAGCTCCTGTGATACCCTGCTGGAGTGTTTGTGCTGCTCCTTGAATATAAAGAGGGTGGAAAAGAGCCCAGAGTGGAATGATTTTGTGCCAGCACAGTGCCTCGGTCTTCACCAGAGCACCAGACCATGGAAGCGATTATATCCGAAAAACTGTACACCAGCCTGTGTTTCCCGTGCTGCAGGGTTTCCACACTGCATGTTAAGAGGAGAACCCTATTTATTAGCAGTAAATATGTGCTCTGCTACTCCTGGCCAACACATTGTCTCTCTGACACTGCCTCTATCAGCCACAAGGAGATCAATTGTTTTAATTATACATGGAAGTTGCTCACAATGGTTTGAGGAATGTCTTTAAAGGGGAAAAACGCAACCCTTAAAGTGTTAACTATCATCAGTCTTTGATATCCAGTGCATAACCAGAGGTACTTTGTGAAGAAGCCTTTTTTTTTTTAAATACCCATTTTTCATTGCCTGTACTTTCAGTTTTTCCCTTTGGGTGCCTACAAGTTTAATCCACTTAGATTTAAGTTTAATTTAGGGATTTTGCATTTGAGTTTAAAAGATATTTTCAGTGCAAATTGGGATTTAAAAAAAAAAGATAATTTTTTTAAAATGAAAGGGAACTCCTGACCTTATCAGGCTGTATAACTCAACAGGACAGCTACAGTTACACTGTTTTTAGGGTTTATTCAGTGTAGGGAGGACATTATTTAGCTGTATTCAAGACAAGTTAAGGTTCTGAATGTAAATAAAATGCGTAATACATGTACATAAGTGCCAATGCAAAATGTTAAAAGAAATTCCCTGTTTACTTGTGTCTTCATATTTCTCTATAGTGGAACAAATGATCCCCTGTTGAGAAATAGGGTAGGAAATATCACAGTTATATTTCCTAATAAATTAACTATCCAAAGTCATTGTCTATAAGAAGGAAAGGTGTATGTGTGTGTATGCTTGAGTGTGTTAAAGAGGAAATCTGTGTGATAATCAGTCTCCCTCCATTTCATGAACACACACACTCAACTGTATTGATGTAGCAGATGCCTTTGTTATTTAATGTGTCAGTTGCATCAGCCAACAGCTTGATTAATAATTAATGGACTCAACGCAATTACTCCTGCCATTTGTATTTCTATTGTTCCACTCGTAGAGATTAAGAGTTTAAGCAGATTTCAATCTCTTCGATTCCCTTAATTGCATCCTTTCACACGTCAGGTAATTATTTCTGCATTGTGTTGAGCTACTGTAGAGCTGCTGAAACTCATTCCTGCCCTGTAAAACAATTTGTTGAAGTAAATGACTGTATCTGCGCTTTCCTGTTTAGCAGCTCAAAAGAAAGATGACACAGAGCGCGCGTGTACCTGCGTACATGTGCGGCGGCTTCCTTACATTGTTACAGAATTGATATTCTCCTTGGAGGGCCATCGAGCATGAAATGGAAGAGTACATTTTCTTTGTGTAAACTTGCAGCTCTCAGCAGTGCACATTTGGCCATTCAAGGTGGAAAATTCTGTGAGAAGGAGCTTGGCTGAAAACCAGGAAATGGATTGAATTGAATCTTAAATCCATATTATTCTTTTAATGTGAAATCTCCAAATAGAATAAGACTTCCAGAAGGAAGAGTAGCCTTCACTCTCTCTCTCTCTGTGTGTGTGTGTGTGTATGCTTTTATCACTTTGTGGGGACAGACCCCTTTTCACACATAACTGTGTTTTGTCCTTTCATTAGGGGGACAAAACTCGAGTCCCCACAAAACATGGGTCCTCACAAGGTACTAACGCTGACAGTCTATACATAAAGACAAAGTCAAAAAAGAAACTATATTTATTGTTACTGCAGAGGTGTGAGCTTGTCCAGCAAACAAAGCTTATGAGTAAAGTGATATAAGTTTACTACTCAGATGAGTATTCTTCAACAGTGCTTGAAGAATACTGACATATAGTTTTAGTACAGTGCAGCATAAGTCTTCTGCATGATTTTTTCCAATACAGTATAAGCTGCTGTACTGCTGGTGAAGCAGGCATGCTTTACACATAATGATCACCATTTGGCACTTTTCCTCCTGAGTGTTTTCAGCAACAACAATCACTCCAATAGCAGTATTGGAAGTGGGTGTCGAATCCCATTAAAATCAGTGTGAATTAAATCTGACAGTGTATTGAAGTCCACACACCAGAGTTAATTTTTCTACTGCCAGTCTAGAGCTATACCTGATTGGACAAACAATTTGTCATTAAAAGAAACTAAACTCATTACATGTGGTGCTCTCACTGTTTAAAAAATAAGAAAACGTTTTACCAGTTGATTGTGTGTGTTGGTTGTGCTGGCTTGGTGGTCTACATAGGTGACAACACACATTGAGGCTTCCTGGTAATGTGTGAAAATAATGCGGTGGATGTGCTGTCACAAAATAATTTTTGTGAAACAGAAATAAATTTTAATGAGTTTAACGTCACCCCATCTCTGTTGGAATAAATTGTGATTTTGTTACTTTAGCCTTTGTGTCTGCCTGTGTTTAATCTGCCTTTTAAATCAGTAAGAACATAACTTTATGACCAGTGAGGTCCTGATTTCAGTGAGTGGCTGAAATATTCAGGCTCCCTCCCTCCTGACATTCCAGGCCCACACTTACAGCCCATCATGCCTGAGTGAAAGTACATGGATTCAAAATATTCTTCCCCCCTTTACTCTGGTATTTTCACATTTTTGACAGTACCTGTGTGTGTTTGTGTGTAACTAAACAAGATCGCTGCAGGAGGCTGAACAAGCTCCCGGTTTAGAATGCACTGAGTATCAAAATTCTCCTTGTTAACTGTCCTTACCCACCTTTTTGTTCCCTGTATCTGTCTGGCAGAGACATTCTTCTTCTTCACATTCTCCCACATTCTTTAGATTTTACACATTTATTAATAAGGCACCTGGGATGACAGAATATAATCAATAACAACTGTGTCAGTAGATGGATTTTTATCAGGGAGTGGTATGGAAAGGGCTTTGACAGAGAAACAGAGGGTCATTTTAAACCCCATTCAACCACAAAGTAATCAATATCTTCCATGTTTTGGAGCCTGAAGCCCCTCAGTGATTACCTCAGCTTCCCTCAGGGCAGACAGTAAAACACAGTGTATATGGAAGGGAATCAGTCACCACAGGCTTCCTTTAATGTTGTATTTTTCTCTGATAAGGAAGAAGTTGAGTAGGTGGAAAACTGAAAAGGCCAAGGACACAGAAGGCAAGACTCATAAAATTTTGTGCAAATAAGCGTGACCTATTTAGTGCAGGGTTGTGAACATTACGTTCCTCCACTGTGCAAAGGTTATGAGACAGTAGTACTAATATGATGGTTAGAACAAAAAATGTCTCACTTGTAAGACAGCAGTGTTCACAGCAAAGAGTCTTGTTCAGGTAAAGTAACTGCATCATTTAAGTATTAACGTCCCAGAAAACCTATTGTCTACACTCATCAATATCTGAATGAATCAGTGAAACATATCACTCTAATGTGACACCAGCCTCTTAGCTTATTTTGACCCAGAAGCTGCATCATGATGCAGGGTTTGATGAAGATTCTTATTTCAACAGGGTCATGAAATCAACTGTTCAATTTATGTATTTATTTATGTAATTGACACTTGTCATCATGAAATTTAGGGGGTCCAGGCTCCTCAAAGACTTTGCTTTCTTGTTTTTTTTTCCTCTTATAAAAAATTACTTTATCATCAATAACCGATTAAGAATCCACAGAAATGGCGAAACGTACAAACCACTGGAAGCTGATTGCTTTGCCTCGTGTTGCATCGTTACAAAGATGCAAAACAGTTCCTGTATGTTTCACACAGGCAGCTTAATCAGTTTGAACTATGGAGTCAATGCATGACTTTAGACCCTTACATAATAAATCAGGGGACAAGTGCAATATTATTGGCTGGGATTTAAGAGGAGGGAGGAGGAGGAGATTCATCATAAAGTGTGGCTCTGGACCCCTGTGTGATGCATAATTTCCTGTTCACATTTCCATTTCCCGAGATGTTAAATAATGCACTAAAAGTATATGGAGAGAGGAAGCAAAAGAAATGAAACCATATACTGTATATGTGAGTGTGTGTGTGTGTGTGTGTGTGTGTGTGTACCTCTGTGCCCGCGGCTACAGAGGTTTCTCTCAGCTCCTGAAAAGTTTATTGTGTGTGTCTGAAGACACTGTGTGCCTCAGATCACTTGATGTAAAAAAACGATGGTCACCTTTTTTCCAAATATTAAAAGGACTGAAAAATGGATAAATGTTTGGTAAACTGCTGATTATGAATCTATCAAATTATCATACTGGGATCTGATGTTTACTTAGAACACAGAGTAATGTCATTTTCATCATCCTTAGTAAGTGGGGAAAACATCATCCAGGTTTCTGATCCACAACTGACCAGCTGTCCTGTAAGGCTTGGACCCCACTTCTGTTATTCATGGACAGAATCTGATAACCAAATCCCTGTTGTTTGAATCTGAGAACCTCCAGGATAGCATCTCCACTTCATGATGTAATTTTGTCAGCCTCTTCAAACCGTAACCTCCAGTCTGCAGTGGTCAGACATGTGCTTCACTGTGTCTCCAAGCTCAGGCTGTATCCCACAGATCCTTCCTCTCTGTGCAAATATGACAGACAAACAGCAAGGTTCTGCAGTGCAGCAACAAGAATACATATATTATGATATATGACCAAGCTGGAGATCAGTGAGATCACATGCTTCAGTGATGTTACAGAAAGTCCAAAAGGGATGTGTTTCAAAAGACAATTAACAATTTGGAACAGGCAGCCTTGAAAAATAGCCTGGGAGTAGTATCTCTAGTTGGTTTGTGGTTAGGTGTAAAAAAATAAATAAAAATAGTTCTTCATAGACTAACTTTGCTGGTTCAAAGTGGCCTTTGATCCTTTTCAACCTACTGTGGTGCTTGACTTTACCCAGACACCATTGAGCTTTATGAGATCGACATTGTGGACCATCTAAGATTACCACACTGTTTCTCAATAATAGACTGAAAGGAAAACAAGAGAACTTCTCAGGAGGAACATTATTCTCCTGCCGAACCACAGTAAACGGAACAAATTAATAAAAACTGATTTAATACAGTGTCTCAAAGAAAATCACTCACCAAACACAACAGTCCATAAACGTACTGAAATGTGTGTTTCAGATACACGTATTAAAACACTGGCTGTGTGGATGGTTAAAAACACCACCTGCCAGCATTGTGCTTCTGATGAAAATGTTAAAAATTCAATTAGTTTCAAATTACAGTGGATCCATTATGGCATCTGAAACTTGCCTTTTCAAGGTGGTGGATAAATTCCCAGACACCTTGGCACAGCACTAAAGACCCATGCTGCTAATTTATTACTCCAACAAAATGTCCCACAGCCCTTGTGAACTCCATCACATCCTCCCAGTCTTCCTTGGCTGGGAAGATTTGAAGCTGCTTTTCTGCAGTACAGACATTAAAAAAAAATGAAATGGATCACTTAAAGCAGTTTTTGTAAAATTTATTTTAAACATTTCCTGTCCAACTACAAGAAAGTGATTTTATGAATTAAGAGGAAAACCACACCACTGCACAGTGAGAACAGCCACTCAGATTTGCTGTAGTTGCTGTTACTATAGCTATCAGTTTACTTATGTTAATGCATAAAGTCACATTTTTTTATGTTTGTATTGGTCAAAATCAATGGATATTTGCTATCCAAAGCCCCTAACTAAACTGGGAACAAACTGCAATGTTTCTGATCCTACAAAGACTCAACACCCTGCATATGACTTCCACCAACATGCACACGTTGTTTCAGGTGTTCAGTCATTTTTTACAGGAGATGTTTGCACATCCAAATGTCTCAGATGCTGGTAAAAGAGAAAAAAGAGAAAATAAGATCCCACACACTGCTCTCGCTCAGCATCACAGGATATTTAATTTGCCAATGTTACGAATAGTTAATTTGATTACATAATTTTGAATGACTCATGAAAACTGCAAGGTTGATTGTAATTTTTGTAAACAGATTTGATTATGTATCGTGATGTGTTATTTGTTCATTTTCTTTTCCTGTAATCTATATGTGGAATATAGTATGATAAAGTATACACATGCCACAGTCAACAATTAAATAAAGGTGGGCAAAGCTGTATCCATTAAAGATCACTGTTGTGAGAATTGTTTAAAATACGTTTGAAGTTCCAGAAGAACCAAAACATTATAGTAATCAATAAATTGTGGTGCTGATTGAGACTAAGATTTTCTTTTCTCAAGACTGTAGTTTGCAGCATACACACCATATATACAATGACTGAGTAAACACAGAGAACAATACACATGATGACAAGTTGTATTAACAAGGAGCCCCCGCAATCTGAAAAAGAACGCAGATTCTTGTACCAAAACATAATCAGACATCTCCACAGGAACAGCAAAGAAACTGAAATAATGACTGTAAACTCTGAAGAGGGCTAAAGAGGAGAAAATTCCTTCAGACCGTCTGCTTTGAAACCTGAACTGAAACTCACTAATATATTGTTAAATAATTCAGCCAACAATAAAATTTAATGGTCTCAAAAATCATACTGTGTGTCTTGATAAACTGTACATTTCCTTCTTCCGTCTTCTAATAAAACTAAAAACAGCTAAAAATCTGCCCTAGCAATGTCTGCAAGTTGCAACGGTTGGAAGAGTTTTCACACTGATCAAATTTAAGAGCTGTTCTGTTGAGCTCAATCCTGTTCAGATAATCAAATCCCTGTTGTTTGCTTTTGAAATATAATTTCTTACTAAGGGGGAAAAAGTCCATGAATTATGCATGAGCTTAAAAATGAGATAAGGCTGCACATGGAGAAGGAGAAAAGGAAGGGAGTGAGTCGCAGGAGGGAAAGATATATATTGCCCTCCAGAATTATTGGCACCCTTGGTGAAGATGAGCCAAAAAGCTGTAAAAGTAATGAGCTAATCTTTACCAAGGCCACCAATAATTCTGGAGGGCACAGTAAAACCCCGGTAACACGCTGAATTGAAGCTGTGCTGTCATGGATATTATTCATTTGTTCAGGAGTCGTTTTCAGCCCTGGCAGGCTTGCTACAGAAAGAGGGAGAGGGGTGAGAAAATGTATGTGTATGTGAACAGAACAAGAGGAAAGACTGAAAAGAGACTGTTCATTATTAACACTGTTCTAACCACTGTGGCTTGCTTTGGTAACACATCAAATGTCAGGCCAGTAAAAGCCACTGAATTTAACTGAATCGATAAAGAGAATAAGAGAGAGGAGAGAGCAAGCAGTGAATGAAGTATAAAGAGCTGTTTAGCTGAGGGCAGCTCCAGCTGTTGTCAGAGCTTTGAGATGCTGCAGAGCCTCAGGCAGCGATCACACTGACGACCCAAGCGAGGAGCACAGTTTTTCAAGGTCCTCGAGCCGTTAACCGTGTGCCTCATAAGTACAGTGAGGGTTTTGGTGCAACATGTGAGAGTGAAGTTTAAACCTGGACTAATTAACATCTTATAGAGTTGCAAAGTGGGAGCTGTTGGTTCTGAAAATATTGCTCCATTTGAAAATTCACTTTCCAAAGTTTTCTTTTAATGATATCCTAGCTGTATGGTGGCCTGTAGGGACAAAGCACAGACAGGAGTGAAAGCACAAGCATTAAAGGAAACACATTCTTAATCCAGAAATGCAAGAAATACCAAAACACATACAGAGAAAATACATGCAACAAGAGTTGCTAGCTAGCTAAACAGAAGTATTCCAGGATGCAAGGGGAACTTTCTGACTTTATGTATGGGCTCAGGAGGATAGTCTTGGCATGTAGGCTTGAAACGTAGCTCTGAAAAAGTTTGTAGCTTGGATTGAGAGCAGTTACGACAGATTTCAATGATGACCCGGGGTCATGTCAAACCACATAAAAATGTCCATGGATGTGAATATTTGAAATCCAAAAACAGGTCTGAGCCTGCAGCTATGCTAGCAGCTCTATGAAGCTGCTCTGTAGCTTACTGCACAGCTGCGCTCTGAACTAAATGCTAACATCAGCTTTCTAAGATGCCCACAATGACCATAGAAACATGCTGATGTTAAGCATGCAAAATATAATATGTTGAGCTGGTTCGCCATCTTCGTTAGCTTGTTAGCATTGCTAACATGATAATTGACACTAGACCCACAGACTGGTGGGAATGTCATACATTTTGCAGGTGTTAATAAACCAACTTTTATGACTAAATTAGCATTCCTTAAAGTGCAGCACACACCTGCACATGCTAGGTCTTTCTCTTTAAAGTAATACCTGCATGGTGATCTGACAGTGTAATTGTGTTAAACACAACTGAAAACAGGACCTGACTCACACACTCTGTTCCTCCCTGGTCCTCTTCTCTCATCATCCTCTCTCTTCAGTCTCCTCAATCATCTTTCATCCCCACCCTCTCCTCACCTCTACACAGCTCCTTCCCTCTTTTCATTAGCTGAACAGGAAATGGGCCCTCTACTCCCCAGGGAAAGCTTTTAAAACATTATAATAATATGCTTTTACTCACCTCCACTCTCGCTCTCTCTCTTCAATTGTCTCTCTCCCTCCAGCACTCCTCCTTTCTCTGCTTTACAGGTGATAAATGATTAGTTAGGTGATGATGATGTTTATAATGACAATGTTAACAATGACCTTGTTAATAAGATGCAAAGCTTCAACATTTATTTGTAGTATTACAGATGCTAATGAAGCCATGTTCCTCAGGGGGGAATGGCTCCATCTCCAAAATAAAGTCCAATTAAAGCGAAATGATAATAATCACCGCTTTGTGTTCAAGAGGCAAAACAAAGAAAAGGACTCATTTCTCTGAAGCATCTGAGATTCCAATCTATCACTGAAAAAAATAATAGTTTGAAATGACAGGCCTTTCTTAAAGAGTAATTATTTTATTGTGAAAGCGTGCTGCAGTAGCCTTGACTCCTTTTCTCTCTGCCGCAGTGGATACAGATGGCATGCATGCATTTGTAAACAGCACCTTGTACCCTGCGGCCCCATAAGCACATAAACACAGCTCCACTAAGAAACACATAAGGTAATGAGTTAGCAGACGGTGCGTGAACCAGCTGCAGACAAATCAAGGTGGAGGTAATGATGCTGAACACTCATCCCGCATCCCCTCCCTGCAATAATTAATCAAGTCATGTAAATGTGAATATGAACATGACATCAGGGTGCAAACACAAACACACATCCATACACACACCCAGTATTTTTCAGATGGCATGGTGGTTGACCTATCTTGTTCTTTGAGTGTCTTTTTTCAACCTCAGGATATATCTGCAAAATCTTGGATCACAATTTTTCATGTCATTGTCATGTTTTTTTTTTTTTCCCTCATAAAATGATTCATTCCATGTGCTCTTTCTCAGTGTAAAGTCTATATCCTGGTAGTAAGACATGTTTGATTCCTGTATGGATGGGACAAATAATCACAAGAGCTCATACCATTTAATGCATTCATGTGATTTGAAAAAATCCTTTAAGGTAAGGCAACTAAAACACTTGATCAGGATTAAGGACTGGAGTCAATCCCAGCTGACATTGGGCGAGAGGCAGGGTACACCCTGGACAGATCGCCATTCCAACACAGGAGTGTGACATTCGCATGTGAAAATTCAGTGAATACATTGTGACTACGATAAATTGCCAAAAGGACTGCATATAATAAATAAAGACAGGAAAGAACCTCAGAGATAGTTGAGCAGTTGATTTGACCTTTTTGTGGTGGCAGGTGAGAAAGACACATGCACATCTCCCTCACCTGTTTTCCTTCCATTCTTCCCTCCCTCCTCCTCTCACCTTCCTTCACCTGACTAATCATTAGCTGTGGCCAGCTAGACATCAGACAAGGCCCCCCCCCCCCCTCCCGAAGTCACCTCACCCAACTCTGTCTCCCCCTTCGTCTTATCCCTCACCTAACTAAGCCTCATCATTAGCTGTAGCCTGCCAGACATCAGACAGAAGCGGCTTCGTTAAGACTGGAGATTGGCATTTGCTGTCCACAGGGCATCCTTTCCTTTTCTATTTCTCTGCCTCGTTCTATTTGAGTTTTTTGAAGTACGGGCAGCTAAACCTCAGCTCACAGCACCCACTGATGAATAGATTCTGCCCAAAACATGGCAGCATACAGATGTAGCCATTATAATCACAGTTTCACTGCTTTGCTTACTGAACTGTGGCTGCAACAAGGCTCCAAAAGACATTGTTCAGGAACAGTCAGGTTTTGCTTTTTTACCTGTCCTGAGTTTTTAAAAAAATGAGTAGACAGATGAAAGAAATGAACCATGAGTAGCTCAGTCTTGTACTCGTCATTTGTGCACATTTATCCTGCAGCCATCTGACATATCAAGACCACTCACATTTCCCTGAAACTGGACGATTAGAGCTTTTATATGATTATATGTGGTTTTATAAAGCTCTTTGTTGCTTGTGGATAGGATTTCCAAGTTTCAATGTGTAGCCATTTTGTGACATATATTACAACAACTGTCATGGGTACACAACACTGTGTTAAGATGCTAAGCTAGTTTCTGCTAGAATGCTGCAAGTCTTTAATGGGGATATTTACTTTGTTTTGCCCTCACCGGTAATTAGTGATTGACTTATCTGTCAACCGGTGTCTCAGAGCATTTAACTTAAAGCAGCCTTTATCATTATCTTTTATAATAACGATGTTTCAAATAACAGTGTGAAAGAGGTCATCTGTGACCTGTATCTGCAGCTCCCTCAGCTCTACAGACCTTTACAGCAGAATCATTTTTAGCTGCTAAAACTTGACTTTTCTGATTCCTACTTACTGCTCTCAAAACATCATTTTTCAGTGGAAAAAGCTCCAACAGAGTGACATGTTTGCAAGTTGGGAGCCGAGTTCAAAACAAAGAGAAAAAAACGTGGCAGCTCACTGGGGTTGGTCAACTGTTTCTCAAACCTGCGGAAACAGCTGTCAACAAACACAACACCAGATCTGCTTGAATCACTGAACACATCTACTGATGCTGACAGTAACTCAGATGTCTGGAACAAACTAAATTCTACCAATTAAGTGAAAATGGTTTAAATATAGGTCACTTTGATGTTCTGATGTTTTTACCAAATGAATGAAATGTAATGTTTTTTACACTTCTGTATAGATGATTAATGTGGTATGAATCTGTAAAAGGAAGAGGATTCTACAGTGGCTACTGCTATCAGGGGATTTGCTGTGTTTCTGTCTGCTCTGCTCCTTTGGCTCTTCTTTCTTCTTGTGGTCTTTGGGCTTATTATTACATCTTACTCTCCCTCTGTCCATTCGTGTCTTTCCAACAAATTGTTCCCTATCTTTTCATAATTGCCTCTTCCATTTTATCTCCTCTACCTGCCTCCATCTCTGTCATGCAGATGGTGAGGCTACCGCTGGTGATAAGATGGTTCAAAGCAGTTTTATCCTGCCGACAGCTTCTTTCATGGGAAAAGGAGAGAGGGGAAAAATAAAACTGTCCTGAAACCAAAGCTGCAATGCACAACCTTCTAAAGAACAATAAATAAGTAGGAGATCACATCATTAGGCTGTGTCATTCTGTAACCCAGTGTGTTTGTGCCTACTTGCCTGAAATAGGCTTTTCAGTGATATACAGAAATAAAAATTACAGTATGAAACACAAATTCCAATCCAGAAAAATAAAGCAAAACATGCAGTTTAGTTGCATTTGCAGCCTCTTTCTGTAGCACCTGCTGGGACCTTCAGACACATCGTTACCTCAACCTCGAGCCTGAGTTTGATTGAAAGTATAGAGAGCTCATCGCAATGAATTACAAGTGCAGGAGTGGGGACATGATCAGCAGATCAGATGGCAGGAGGAGCAATTAAGCTTCAGTGAAAAGTTACATGCTGCGGCCACTACTGGGTTTGAGAGATAATTACAGACTTAGCCATGTTTAGCTTCAAAATAACTCCTTTAATGTCAGAGCTATCCAAACATTTGAAATTAACTAAATATACTATATACACAGTTGAGTTAAAGGGGGTCACTTCTATGGCTTCTAAACCATAACACATCACCAAGAATGGAAAGTTTTTTACGCAGTAAAATATAACTGTTATTAAGTGAAAACACTGGAGAATTTTTAATCACACCCTAGTTCCAGCTGCATGAACTCACAATGCAATTCTGTCTCCTAGAAATGATGTTCATATACAACTAAACTGTTTTTCCAATTATGTTGAAGAGGCAAAGTAATCATTAATTAATGATGTTAATTAGAATCATATCCTCATTATGTTAATAGCAAACACAATCACAATTACATTTTCTACAAAACGTATTTACTTGAATTGCAGTGTAGTTGTATAATGTGATTTCTAGGAGAGAGCGTTGCACATCATGTCATAATGTAACGAATGAAATATGTGTCTCAAGCAACTTCAGCGCAGAATTATGGGAATTATGTCCTTATGGGACAGTTCCATACAACACAGTTTATGTCAGTTAACAGTTAACTACCTGATTGAGGCAGAGGTATACGAGCAGATCCTGTGTTCTGCTCTGTAAAATTGTTGTGATATATAGTGATGTTTCTGGTTAAACAAAAAGGATCTAACTCTGTAGGAATCCTCTACATTATGTTGTCAGACACTTCTGAGCCTGTCAGTGACAAAAACATGCACTTTAGTGGACTTTCTTGGACCATGTAACCCACTCGGACTACATTGCCGAAGCTGTTTGCAGAGGTCAGGTGCACTGTTCTTGTTCAGTACTACACTGATTCCAAAGATTTTCATCCATTGATGAAAAATAAAATAAAAATGCTTAAGTTATCCTTTAGCAGTTTAACAAGAGTGAGCTAACTGTGCTCCGACCATGACATCGTTTCTAATTAAAAATACAAATTATTGAAATTAAACCAACATGAGACTGAAACTGACAGTGATCAAATGACTAAAATGCACCCCAATGTAATACATATCCTAGCCACAATTAAAAATAAAATGAAATCAAAAGAGGCTGTCAGAATCAGCAGGACAAGAGGACGGACTTGTTCATCAGATATTGTTTCAGCAGCAAGCAGGCGTAGAGAAGGGTGACAGACTGTGTGGGTTTTTGTTTACACAATTAAACCCTGACAGGGAGCGTGTGAGGGAGAGGCCGGTCGATTTAGCACAAAGTGTCTAATTTGCTGCAGGGTGAAAATAAGCAGCTTAAAAGCATATGAAGTTGCACTCTGTCGGACGGTTCTGTGTTATTTGTCGGCAGGCTGTAATTACTCTGTCTGGACTTTATTGCACCGTGCCTTCAGAGATGAAAAGGGAAGAGAGAGGAGTGGAGGCAGAGAGCGGATGGAGTCAAAGGACGAATGGAGGCAGAGAGGGAGAAATATTATGTTCCAGGCGGCTATTTACAACAGCGAGGCCTGAAATGATGCTGCGTGTACGAGAGGTGAACCTTTTGTCCTCGTTATTATTTAAATATGGTTATCAGCATGAAAACTGCAACATGCAAAGGGATCAAATAAATATGAACGAATTAGAAGTAATTGGAAAAGAAAGTTAAAAAAAATCCCAACACTACAGCTCCCACTATTAACTGTGAGCACCTTTCTTATGCCACTGAGACAAAAAGGCTCTACACAGCTACATGCTGCTGAATTATTAATCCTGTGCATTTCTAACAAAAAATCTCATCTCTATTTTATCATGAGTGGCATTTGGATTCAAAAAAGTCCAAGTGTTCAACTTCCAAGGCTAATTTTCCTACCCCTGGAATGTGTGAAAACATTTTACACTCACCTCTCAGGAGCCCGAGATTGTGAGATATCACATTAGTGAAAAATCTTGGGTGTTATTGAGAGATAACACATGATGGGGTGTCCTGGCAGAAATCCACCAGGACTAATCATTCAAAACCAAGTTTGGTTTACAAGACTGCAAATAAATGCTGAGTGGAAGCTTGAGAGATGAGGCGTCACATCTCACATCTCAGAGTTTTCCTGTGCAGTGAGGGAACCATTATAGGTGTCCTCACTTTATGCACTTTAACCTCCAAATCAAGTGGTTCAATCAGCCTGGGCATGGATTGGGAATGAGGGATGATGAGGTGGGACCTTGGCATCCATTATATACCATGGTCACTCACGCCGTGTAAGTTCCTCCTTGATGACGACAAGGTGACTTTAAACGTTTGTAAATAAAGCGTGGTGTAGTGGATAATCAATGTCCAGTACAGTAATGTCATAAGGACTTGGACAAGCCATAGGTTTCATTGCTGTAATACAGTTACTGTGGACTGCAGAAAGGTCAATAAACTAATATTCTTTGTATTTATTTGAGCATCTCAATAGCATGATGAAACATCTCAAATGACACTTCATTGGTGTGCAGGTGTTCAGGGAGACAGATGTCTGGCACCTTATGGTGATATAAAGGGGGAAAAAAACTTCAGTAGCTGGAGAAGGAGGGTAGCTAGATGCTCCGTGTGGCCATCAGAATGACATTACTCTGTGCACTTAGGCCATTTATCTGTCTTCCTGACATCTCTTTTCTTCCACCTGTATAAATCATCGCTCTTTTGTTGCCATGTGATTTTTAGTTTGATCATCTTCCTCCTCTCCTGTTCCAGCCCCCCTCATCCAGTCAATTTCCTGCTCTGGACTCCCTGGTACTCTCCTCCAAAAGAAGTGATGATTACTTTTTCTTTGCTGCAATTTTCCTGAATCTCTGTAAAGGTTTTTTAGAGCCCTAATCACCCCGGTTCAGCTGCCTTTCTCTCCATGTGCTATTCATTCATTTGCTGTCAGCTGCTATTGTAACAGTTTATAAGAAAAGGGCCACTCATGCTTTGTGTTTCTGCCTTTTGAGGGGCTGCAATGTGACCTACAACATGTGGATTTCTCTTTATAGAGATAATGGATTTCTATTCATTCTGCTGTCAACACAGGGTTACTTTGGCAAGAATGCCCAGCTGCCATTGATTCTGTAATTTGAAATGTATAAATCTTTGAGAGCTATTTAGAGAGAGAGCTCATACAAATCATTGTGAAGTGCCTAGCAACAAAAATTGCAGATTAACCTGTGAAAAATAGTAAAAAAGACTCAGATGTCATGTTGACCTGGTCGACCAGCATAAAGCAAAACTGACATCAACAAATCAACACTGACAACTGACTAATTCAGCACTGTTGCTGTAAGAGCTTAGACACTGTAGAAAAGAGATCTTTACAAAAATGACCTAGAAATCCTGGTGTGGATGTATGTCCATTTAGAGAGGAGCAGCATTTGCAGTGTACACTGGGTATTGTGTGAATATTTGACACTGCTGGGTTCCCACTGGAAACAGGAACAGGATTTATTGTTTTATGTGCTTTCATTGTTTTAGCTTCTATCATTGTAAATGACATTTAGCATTGCTAGCATTTACATTCATGGTAATGATAGAACAGGTTTGAAAGTTATCTCTCTGTACCTAACAAATGATATAGAAAGTAGACTGTGTGTTTTCTCTGCTGAACCTCCTCCTCGTGTTCGGTCCACAGGAGGTCTTTCTTTTAAGTGATTCTGCACTGTTTTCATCTTTATTCTCAGCAGAAAGGATGTGCTGTTCTAAGCTCCTAATGTTTTTCAGAGCTTAACATGTTTACCTAAGCACTACACATTGAATATTTCTTCGCCTTTAACAGAGTGCCACCTTTCAAATGGATTACAAATGGCTGTGCAAAACCAGCAGTGGTTCTTCAGTGTATCTAGTTAAACATGTCCAGTAGGCACAAAGGATGAATGGAAAAATGAACACACAGATCAGGCATTTGAGCACCTTTAACAATGAATGAACACTGAATGGTGTGATTTGCATCTATCATTTATTTTTATGTATAACCCAAATGGGGAACCGTATATCCTCTGAGTGGTTTGGGGGTGTGAGTGTTGATGCCTGTGATGTGTTCAGGGCATTGTGATTAATGTAAAATGGCCATTTGTCCAGCTCTGCTCACTAGGTCATGTTTTCAGCTCTTCATCTTTTCTGTTATTGTATCTGTGTTCCTGTTTTGTTTTGTAGTCACTCACCCTCCTCCTCTCGTTACAGATCCCACTTCCTGCCTTGGTGTGTTCCCACACCAGTGATTGTTGGCCCCGCCCTAATGTGTTGCACCTGTGTGTCATTGTCTCCCTGCTCCCAGAGTATTAGTCTGTGTTCTTACATCTGTGCCAGTTTGTCTTCATTCTTTGTAGCAAGCGTTCTTCCCTGTTTTTTCCCAGTGTGCTCACCCTGCCCTCTGTTTTTTGACTTCACCTCAGCCTTGACTCTTTCTGCCTGTGGACCAAACTTTTGCTTCTAAGTAAAGACCTTGCTCTTTGAACCTGAATCTGTTGAATCCTCGCCTTGTAGTTTTTGTATTAAAAATCATACTTTTTGCTTTATTGATTTTCACAGAAAGTCCCCTTGATTTTACTTTTCGTGAAGTTTTGTACAGATGTTTGTGGTCCCAAGATACTGAACCCTACTGATGTAGATGATCCTTTGAGTTTTCAGCTAACACCATCATGAGGTTGATATTTGAGGTTTGGAATGAAATGTTGCAACAACTATTAGATGGATTGCCATAAAACCTGGTCCAAACATTCATTTGGCCTCAGGATGGATAACTTTGGTGATCACTTTTCTTCTAGCTCCATCATCAGGTCAAAATTTAAAAACAGAGAGTAGCATTTCATGTTTTAGAGTTCAGGGGTCAGGTATTCAGTTGAATGCAATTTGCGTTCTCAGCACTAGATGCCACTAAATCCTACACACTGCTCCTTTAAACACAGTATTATCTATTTTTTTCAGCTTTAGGGGAAAAAAGCGCTGTATCATTATGATATTAATCAGTCCCCACAATTCATCAAAATTACAAGTTGAACTGTAAATTGTATCTCAGCTTTCTTTCTCTCCCCTAAACATCTCAATCCACTCTCTTCAAATCATCGTACTTGAAATTACGGAGAGATTCTTCCTTGTCCTCCTTCTGGTTAGCCATAGTCTTCCTTTTGTTTGCCCAAAGGCAAAATCAATCCAGCAAACATGCAAGGACAAGTGGGACTCACACAATGCCTCATCATCATAACCTGGTGTCACATTGTCCTCATTACTCAACAGGAGAACAATCTGTCCTCTGCATCCTGAGCTGCTCAGTTTGTTTCTTTCAGCTCCGCTACAGGGAGGATCTCCCTCTACACCCTGAGCTGAGGACCATTATGTAGTTTGGCACCGCAGAGCTTGTCACACCAGTCAGAGCCCACAGTGGTGCAGATGGGTTAATTGGTTCATGGCCCTACAGAGCACCTTCAGGTTCCAGTACTGGAAAAAAAAAGAACAAAAGACAGAAAGAGACAGAGAGAGAGAGAAAACCTGACACTGGAAGCAGCGAGATTCTCTCTCAGACATACAAACGCCATACAAAGGTGTCACACTCAAGCATTTTTTAAAAAGACAAATGGTATAATACTTCATCTTAACCCATCCTGTACAGCGTGACCTGGAAATTAATGATTAGAAATAAGAATTTTAGCTGGAATCCTTCCTTAATTTGATAGAAATATAGTAGAAATATTCTGTATTTTCCATATTAAAGAAGTGGTAATAAAATTGTTCCAAACCGTATCAGCTGTATCAGTGAAATAAATTGTCTTAAAATAGCCAGAGGTGCAGTGCTTAGCACTGTCACCTCACAGCATGAAGTGTCTGGATGGAACTGGGGTCTTTCTGTGTGGAGTTTGCATGGATTTCCTCCGGGGTTCTCAGTTTTTTCTCCCACAGTGCAAAGACATGCAGGTTAATTGGCGACTCTAAATTGTCCAATGTCAGCTGGGACAACCAGATAAGCAGTATAGCTAATAGATGGATGGATTGATGGATGAAAATACCCAGAGTGTCATATAAACACCCATTCTTCTCCTAATAGTCCCCTTTGGTACTTTAAATAAGAACCTGACAGAATTACACCGAGGTCTGTCTCACACACACCTAATGAGTTCGACTCAAAAAGTCTAGACAATCAATTGACTTCTCCTTCCCACTTCCTTCTCTTACGGACTTAAACCAGATTACATTTGGACATGGAAAGCTTATTTTTAAAAAGTTATTTCCGCGATGAAGCAGGAGAGTTCGTCGCTGTTTCACATCCAGCTAATGAGCTTGATTCAAAGTCTAGACAGTAGCCAGACTGCACTGTTTAATTTAAGTTGAGATCAGATTCAGCTCGCTATTGCTATAAGCCTGTGCTGTGCAAAAAGAAAGGTTTCTGAAATGAATAGAGAATAACTGAAGAAAGAGAAGATGAATTATTTTACACTAGAAGATGCTACAGAAACAAAAGCCATAGGGACAGATTAACACTTATTCTGAAGTTCAGTTCAGACAATTGTAACATCTGAAGTAAATGTTTACTGACCTCTGTCAGATAGACTGCTTTCTTCTGCTGCTTTGCTCGGACATATTGCACGTTTACCAATTCCCTTTGTCCTGCTATTCTTTTAGAATATATTGCTTTATAAATTCTCAACTGTCATTTAGTCAGTGAAAAGTACAAAGAATGAATTAAAATGAACAAAATAAATGAGAAAGAAGCTGGAAGCAAAAATAAATTGACCTAAAATAAACTTTGCAAACTAAACCCAACTTCTAAACCCTCTCTGCTGGGTCCTGCATGTCTCAGCTACAACTGTTAAGATTAGCTGCCCCAAAGTAAATGTTCCAAACCAAAACAGAAATGACCCCCCAGTCACCTGTGCAAAGTGATATTGTGATGCAAGCGAGTGTTTCATGCAGTGCAGCAAACCAACCTGTCATGCGGTAACCACATGGCACAGCTGAGGTTATAGTCTGAAGATGAAATGACTAAAAGGCTTTCGGAGTAATCCCTGTGGCACTGAGCTCAAACTTTAGATTCTACAAACAGCCGGTCCCTGCAGTTAGTGAGCTCAAACGGTGTGGTGGAGAGGATGAAGGGTGTGAAGTGTTTGGCATGCCAATGGGAAGACGGAGGGTTTGGCATCATACCTCGAAGAGAGGACGAGGGGTAAAGTTTGACTTGCAGTGAGCAAATAATAAGATGGAGGACAGATTGTTTTGTTGTGGGAAACAATCAAGTGCAGAAGGACAAAGTGGTCTTTATCCTTGTGATGTATACACGGTGGTGTGCTTACACCTAAGTAAACGTAAAGAGCAGAGCTGAGAATCCCTTTCTGTATTATTTCAATTTATCACTTTAAACAAATATATATGTTTGTGTGTGTATATAGAGATTTGGGAACTTCAGTCAGCTAACACAGATGGAAATAATTATACATAGGCTCTGGTCTCATTACTCCCTGGAAACGTCAGCGCTCCTGTGAATGGGGAGTGATGATAATAACTTCCCTTAGGTTTAGAACTCTGAGAGCTTACAGGTAGATACTGGGGTGGAGGTGAGGCTTATGAAGTGCTATGAAAACATCAGTAGCAGCAGATACAGCAAGTGTCTGCAGTGGGTACAGCAGAGCCTTCAGGTGAGCAGCACGTCAGAAAGCACAAATCCAGTTCAGTAATGCAGGGACACCTCATCAAGATGAATATATGTATCTGCACGAGACATGAGGGGAGGCTAATTACTACTGTGGGGCCAACGTGGTCAGATTTACTCACTAGATCTTACTGTTTGAGAACAAACATAAACCAGCCTGGTCTTTAGGGAACGCAGCTTCAATCGTAAGTCTTCTCCCAAATCCAGAGTAGCTGCCTGAGGGGAAGATCACACTGAGATGTGTCAAAACCATTGCTTTGTGCCTGGCGTGCACCCCTCCTTTTTTTCTTTTTCTTTCGTTTCGAGCATAATTTAAAGTTTTTGCCACGAGGCTCAGAGCTACATCGCTCCACAAAGACACACGCAGACCCATGCAGCCCAAGGTCCCCAGGTACACTGAGCTGTTTTGCTTGATGTGGAATGCACAGGTGTGGGTGAGTCTGTGGCAGTGTTTCTCCTAGAGACTGAATCCAAAGGAGTCTAAACATTTGGTGCTAATTGAGGAAACACTGGCCTCATTGTGTGACTCACAACCATATTTTCTTCCAAAGAAAAGTCAAAACAGCTCAGCTTATAATGGGATCACTTGTCAAAGCAGGAGTGACAGAGGATTCCAGAAAACTAATCTGTATTCAGAACCAAAGAATAAACAAACCTGTCACTCCCCAACATGTACACACACAGTTTACTTTGTCAGTAATATGATGTGACCTAGCTTTCACAGCACAATACCAATTTATACACACACACATACACACACAGCTCATACAGTAATGCAGCCTCCTATACACTTACAGTCACTCTCTCAGTCAAAGACGTGATCACACACATCAACAAGCAGTCACCCTGTTTTTTTTCTCACCCCCAAATTCATTGGCTTTCTGACCCAAGACTGAACCGCTGTCCTTTGTTGACTGTGACTCTGTGTGTGCGAGTGACAAAGAAAGAGTATTCAGAACAGTGTGTATAACTGAGTGTGTGCGTGCCTCACACCTTTCTGCTCCAACACAGTGCCTCAAGTTGTAATGTATATTTCATGCTTTGTTGGCCCTCGCTGCACGACGAGCCTCAGCAGCCATCAAACATTCATACTGCAGAAGCACATTTACATATCAAGGGACCCTGCACAGTCAAATCTAGCTAGAGCGAGTACCTCTCCCTCTCTGTCCCGCTATCGCTCTCTCCGTATGTTCCATGTCTTAGTCTGGCTTTTCAGCCCCCCAACACCCACCACCACCCCCCAACACCCAGCGTTTTGTTCTAATCCTCTTTTGTTAAAAGCCTCTTTGTCTTTCCTTTTGTGTTCATTATTCATTCCTTCTCTGATTACTGTAAAACTTTGAGAGGAGGCAAGGTGCACATGGTCTTCTGGATGGGCAGGAACCTGAATTTGTTTAGTAAACAAATACCTGAGAAACTGGAAATGAACGAATGAATGTGGCTGTGTATGTGTTTGTTTCATACTGCTTCAGTCTAACAACCATTAATGCATTTGAACTGTGATTTTAGTGTTTGGGTTTTGGTGTTATTATTAGTCCACTGGAAGATGATAAGAATAGTGTAGCCAAAAATGTTGTCATACTGAGCCACAGTAGCTACTACCACATGGTCATTATACCCACATGGGTATAAAGCTGCCCTGACACCACTAGCTTGGCATTTTTTCGTCCAACACACCCACTGGTCTAGTCTAGAAAACTGGGGAATTACATAGTGGAGTGGCATCACATTCATTAGGTGCAGTTTGTGACTGGAAAATATTTTTCCTGTGATGCATTACAACAATCTTTGAACCTACAACATTTCTACATGTAGGCTAAGGGCTGATTTACAGTCTCTCAGAATAACACATGCTGAACAATCACACTGGAAGACGGAGTGAAAAGAAAAAACATCATATTGTTTAAAAACAGAGGAAAAGTGCACAGAAGTTTCCTTCATAGTGTTGCTCTCAGTTGCACACATTGTACACAAACTTTCACAAACACAGCTTTAGGGTTTGACTCGCTCTCTCTGCTCTCATCAGCATCACTTCACACAAAACAGATATTTCAGCAAACAAGCCTTAACAAATCTATTGTTACCTGTCCACTGTTTCATTTTAGCAGGAAGGTGTGTGTATGAATTTTGCATGAACAAACTGCAGTTTAGTGTTTTTTGTTCTGATGGTATTACAGCCCTTTAACTCAGCCGCTACTTTCACTGCTTCTGCACTACTTCTTGTCATCATCTCTCTCCCCATTTCCATTCTATCTCTGTCTAAATCTACTCTTCATCTTCTATTCCTCCTCTCTCCCAATACTCCTCTGCCTGTCTCTCTTCTTATCTGTTGTCCCTGCCTCTGTGTTGGTTGTACTCCTGCTCCTCCTCTCATCCTTCCTCACCGTTCCATCTCTGATCTTCCCTCCCACAGCTGTGTCTGTAACTGTATTTTCCATCCCATTCTTTCTTTTCTCCCTCTGTCTCCCATTATTTCCCAGTTTCCTGCCTTTTACACCTTGTCAGCAGCTTGTACATTCAAACTGCAGGCACCAGCACATGAATGATACGCTGTCCTTAGCACATCTGTCCATGTTACAGTATATCTCTTACCTGCTCTCTGCAGGTGTGGATGTCTTGTGGTTGGATGGAGGACATCACTTGCTTAAGGGTAGGACACATTGTCAGAAAGTGTGTTCTCTACAAGCTCCCTGGTTGCATCAGATTGAGGGCAAGTCTCTCTCTGTAATACCAGCCACCCACCTCCTAATTGTAAGCTAATACAGAAGGCGAAGCACGGTTTCCATCTCATGATGGAACAAACAAATCACATTCTAAATTTTCCTTTTATTTCTCCCACATTATCTCCTTCTGTGATTTTATCAGCAGGTAACATGAAACAAACGTTTCTGGTTGGATCTGAATGGAGGATGAGTGTGTGGGTGCACAGCTCTGCAGCAGGCTAAACACATTTCAAATAGATGCTGGAGACAGCAGATTGACTTTGAAGCAGAAAAAGATCAACATTAATTCCCCACAGGTAGAGCGCAGTCATCAGGGGAGCCCAGAGGTTGCACCAGAGTACTGGGTTTAAACCTGGCTTGGAGGAGAAAGGAGTACTACTCCAGCACCAGAGTCTCGGCTTAGTTGTAAACTACACCATGGAGCTTAGTGTTGTTTCAGAGAATCAGAGTGGAGTGGGAAAGCTTGGGGAGGTCGATGACTAGCAAAGCTTAGCATTCTGACTCGACTAGTCGCAGAGGTCTGGAGGGGGAAGCTTCAGTTCCAGGAGATATATATATATATATATTACAGTAATCTATTATTTACTTAACATTTGCAGTTCTGGGTTTTAAAGCGGAGAGAAATTCTACTTCTTCTTCTGCTTGTAACATGGGCTAAAATATATTCATAGCTTTCATTAATTTGTTGTAATGATGTTTTTACTTTTCTGCAGAGAGCTATAATATTACTCAGTGTCTCTAAATTGTCTTTCAAGATCCCAGTAGATGAAACAAAAACCTCTATCCATGTTTCTTCCCTTGCCACACATTTGTGTTTGTGTTTTTACATTTGTAGCATTCCTTGATGTTTTTTAGTGCTTTTCTTTTAGTGGTTATGTTTTCGCCTTGGGGACCACTGTAGGTATTTGACCACTTGTGCCATTTCAAGGTCTATGATCTGGATGTGCTGAGTGAAGTCAGAATAAGCAGTGGGAGCTGGAGACAATGCCTGAGGCTTCACAATTTTCTCCTTGGCGCTTGTCCTTCCTCAGGCCACCCGAAGGCCGAACAACACTTCAGGGGTGAAAAGGCATATGAAAGGAAGTGAGAAGAAACACATGAAGGTAAAATAGGCGCCGTTAGTGGTGTACAGCTAACGCAGAAAAATGGCTCAGGGGGGCCACTTCAGCATGTCCCTGACCCACACAGTAATAACACATCTGTAGTGAGCACCTCTGCGGGTTAAAAGCTACCCACATCCAGAACACAGTGTTTAGTTTGCAGCAGTCATGCTACTGACCAACAAGCTAAAAACAAGTGTAGCTACGTAGTGTTAGGGGAACACAGAGGGCTTGACAAATGGCGATGAGACCGACGGGGAGAGAGACATGCTGTGTACTACGGGGGCAGAGACTCACAGTGTTGAGCTGCAGGGTCCCAGTCGCTGCCTGTCAAGGCCAAATAGAGGTGAAAAGGGAATTATTAAGGGCTGCAGTCTGGAGACAGCTCATGGCGCAGTGACAACCAAGTGTGGAAGGAAGCAGAGAAAAAGGTAATTTGTGCTGTAGCCGTGACTACTGTGTAAACACATACCCTACATTATTACCTTATCTTGAACCCCAGATCTAAACACAAGCAGAATTACTTCAGGATCAACCTCAATTCATCACTAAAGAGCTCCGATTAAAAAGAAGCAGATAATTTATGATCAAGTTGATCCTGAACACCACCTGTCAGCACAACACAGGCCCCACCTCTGCCTGCTGTTAACATGTGATCAGTACCTGGATACGATATCTGAATAATTTATGCACATTGTGATAAGATGTCAATATTTCTGTGAATGTAGAAATAGGTGACATGGGGCTTATCAATAGACGTGTCACCTACCAGGTCAAGGGAAGCAATGCCATTAACGGGAAGACTGAAAGGGAAGACTTGCTAGGAGAATCCTCTACCTGTAGTTTTTCTTAAAACTCTGGTCATGCCTTGCAGATTGCTGAGATCCAATCACAAAGCCACCTCTAGATGTGGTTTGGTCAAACCAATGACAATACAGTTCATTCAGACCACACATGTTTTTGTTATTCAGAGTTTAAGAGTTTATAAAGAGTTTTTAAAAAAAATATATTTTAATTACAACAACATCAGTTGCAGAGTTGTCACAGTACAGTAAAAACAACAGATTTAACCATGAACTACACTGGAAAGTTTCTTTAAGTAAAGTTGAGGCAACTTCAGCCTGTGAAATATTTAGCAGATGGGTTATTCCCTCAAGTGTCTGTCACAGAAAACCTTGTCTAAACCTGTCTTCTCTGTGCTCAATTCTCCGGCTGCTCCATAGGTTTCCAGCATGTCTGCCTTTCTCCTCCCTGTTTCACACATTTCACACTCTCCCTCTATCTATGAACTAATCCCTCCTATCAACACTTAAGGCAGTGTGTTTGTGTGTTTGTGAGTTTGTGTGTCAGAATCAATTCATGACCCACTGTAGCCTGGCTGAGGGGGATTTGAAGTGAATGTTGAGTGTAATATTTTTCTTTTGTTCTGTTAGATCAGTTCAGCTAATCTAACATACAAAAGATGCCTACTGTATCTCTTCATATGTCTTTTGAACCTTTGTAATTTAGACACAAGTTGTGGCTCAGGTTACCAGTTGGGTATGTTGTCTAATTACTAATTGACAAATTAACTAATTTGCGTGGACTACTTCATTTCACTGTGTGCAACACATTTTTAAAGTAGTCTACTGAGATTCAGAAAAGCACTGAAAAGTCCCATGTTCCATCTCTGTTTATCTCACACACTGCACTCTTTAATTATCTATCTCTTGCTTTACTGGAGCTTATCTCTCCCTGCAGTCATTTTAAGGGACGGAGTTAATACAGCTTTGTCAAATCACTTTGTTTCCACAGATGAAATACTGCAGGTCTGGGCACTGATACTTTTAACTGCTATAGTCCCCGTAGCTTAATCTCATGGTTATAATTTGCATTCACAGCTGGGGAAACTACTTCACCACAGATACAGCTCTCTGGTGGTTGTCAACCTCAAAGAGCTTTTGATTTAATAGCAGAGAAGATTTCAACAACTCCTTTGCTTCCGAGAGCTCAGTAAGAAGCTCTTGAAGGGCTCTAGTGTTAACTGATCTGTCGTGCTCTGATTTTCTCTCCTCTTTTATCAAGTTGAGACCTGGAATATTAAATAACCTGAAGTGTTCCTGGGGATAAAATTACAAATCAATTGCTAAACAGGAGGGATTTGGGCAGAAACCCAGCACTGATTTGCAACTTACCTTCATTTTTTCCCCACTGTTAATTGTCATTTCAAAGTTTTCTCTTAATGTCCTCACTGTCCTTAAACAAGACTGTCCTCCTGTGCAGCAGCTTATTATGACCCATTGTTACATTTAATTGTTAGGTGACCTCTCATGGCCATGATGATGATCATCCTCTGAACGTAAGGAAGAGCGAGCATAGCTGAGACGAACAAAAAAAAAAAAAAAAAAAAAAAAAAAAAGAAAGGAGCGGGAGAGTGAGACGCGAACACGCACCAAACACAGAGCACTCATCTTTTAACTTATTTAACAATATATAATAATAGCTTATTTAATTTATTAACTTACCTTTTAAAGGCAGAACAGTCTCTGTTCCTAAACCTGACCAAAGCATGACCAACAAAGACCCAGTATATTACAGTTATCTTCATTTTTATCATCTAATTGTTTGGTCAGTTTCTGTGTAAAGCACTGTTGTTGAGGTTTGTTGTTTTTAAGTCACTTGATATTTGACATTCACAATGATGAAAAAGGTCAATATCTGAGACTGATTGATCTCTATGTCATTGATCGTTTTAATTCACTCACACACCACAATCTTGTCACCACAACCAGGCCAACATGGTCATTATGTCGATTTTCCTTTTGAGTTGGTATCAGTTCATCAAGGACAGTGTCAGATGATTGTGACAGTAACTTGCCTGGAAAAAAAAATGCTGGGTGAAGTTAAAAATGCCAGTTCATTTGGAAAACTAATGATCTGTTCATCAGAGTGTGCTGATAATTTCCTCCTACTTTTATATATAGTAATAGGTAAATGTAAGTCTGGTTTCTTATTTGTCCTGTTGTAATAATCATTGCTTAGCTTTTTACTGCACTGGATGCCTTTTTCACCAAAGTCAAATCCAAAGCCAGTTAATAGCTGCATGGATCTTTTGCTGATTGAGTAAGTGCCTCAGTTACATTGTCTGAATTGGCTGTGACATTGACAACACTGGCCAGGCTTTGATCTCTCCTCTGGAAAAGTCTCAGTCATTCATTTGAAAATGAGATAAGACTTTTCATTTGATATCAAATAGAGGTGTAAGTTTCTTCTGATGTCCACTTTTGAATACATAAAGCAGGGAGTAACACAAAGACTGACTCCAATAGTGCATCGCGTTAAGCTAGTGTCTGTTTCACCAGTTTGTCTAACCAGCTGTACAGAAGAGTAATTTGTGTGATGAGTGCCCTCTGCTCTTTGTCCCCTGTAGTGTGATGCTCTGGATCACCATGACCTGGTTGTGCTGTATCCAGTTGCACTTAGTCAGGCAACTTTTCCTTGGGAAAGTTTGACTTATGCTGGCAGATCTGCGAACTCTCCTTACTGTGCTGCTGCTGATAGATCATGTTCCTGACAGATGTTGACAGCCTTTGACAATGACATTCCTGTCTGAAACCACAGGTGGAAACCACCTCTTTGGAAATAAACCTCTGAAATCTCATTGACACACCGGTGGGACAGTCGGTACAAACTGACATGCAGCCAAACTTTATTCAAATCCACAGAAGTTTATTTCATGTTGTCGTGAAAATCCCAACGTTTCAAAAGATGTTTCAGGGAAATATTTCCATTGATGGAATAATACAGTCATAAACACAGGGTGTCTCAGTGTACACATCATATAGACTGATACAAAATATATTTATGTGTTACTGTCAAAACAAGACACCAGCTACATAACATGTCCCTAAATGGCCGTAGTGTGAATTTAGACATGCCTCTGCAGTCACTAAGAATGCTATTTACGTACACTTTGAGTTTTCATGTACTTTTTTCCCTGCAGCCTCAGCAGTCCTCGCATCATGCTGCTCTCCACCGAGGACTCTGACATCCTTTAATGCCCCGACGATGTGTGAAAGATTAAAGACTGGTGCCAGTTGAGGCTGTAGTCACATGTAAGTGGACAAGACAAATAAAGCAACAAATAACACCAAGTAGCTTGAGGAATAAAAGTTGGACACATTATCAGGCACTGAACCTACTTCAGATCTACAAGACAAGGAGAAATGAAATTTAGACTTTTATTATGTTTCAAAGGCAGATTTAATAAAAACAAAAAAACAAAGCTAAATGCAAACTGTGCTGGATGCTGATGTGTCTGTGATTAATTGGTCTTGGCTGCACAGCATTTTCATCCTGACAGTCTGAGGGAATTATCTGTCTGACAATGTTCTCATTTTACATTCCATTTTAAAAGTAACAAGGTCCTTACCTCCATTATTCAATAAGTCTGTGAATTGTGACCACTTATCTTCATTTATGAAAATCAGACAGCGTCAAATGAAAAAGAAAATAACAATAATCACAGAGAATTAAAATGAACAAAATCAATCCTTTGACATTTATCTGAAAATATACGGCTGACATAAATGGACTGAAAAACCTTACAAGAAAAGAAGAATAGAAGCATCAATAGGCAATGCCTGTGTAACCAGTTTGGTTATTTTGCATCTGTTTCTGATATTTAGCATCTATTAGTCTGGCATTTTGTTTATGCTGAGGTTAATGAGTGTGTGGCTAAATCCTGTCCGAACCATCCCGCTACAACAGATTCACACTGACAACCTCTCTCTTGGTGCAGGCCTAAAGTCTGCACTGAACCTTGGATAATTAAGGAAAAACACACCATTAAAACAAATGTTTTATAAAATGTGATCAGGCCAAGTGGAAGTCTCAAACATCAGATCCTTCAGGGGTGCCAGCAGACATCTTGCCCTGGGCACCAATATGTCCAGACAGCCTTGATAAAAGACGTGTTCTGTCGATGAGGTGAGTGCAGGTCTGTATTGACTTCACCTGTTAAATCTATTTCATCCCCGAGAAGTTAATGAACCTGAAAGGGGAAAAAGAACCTCGAGAAGAAAATCTACAGACATGGATTGTTTAAAAATAGATGTTTTTTACACTCAGGTGTATAGCCATCCAATGTAAGTGAAACTGAAGCCTCTCTCTGTCTCTCTGGTGAGATGCTTTCCGCCGGTGTGACTAAAACTCTCCTCCTGCCTCGTGATTCGCTCAGTCCAAGGAGCCAGGAGAGGTGTGACAGGCCTGTTTTGCTCATAACCTATCAGCTGAATAATTACCGCTAACTTGCTCTTCCACAGGGCTTTGCTGCTATAAACGGCCCCACTGTTTCACAATAATGGGAAATTACAGCCGTGGCAGTGCTGAAGTGGCAGGCTCGGGTCATCTGGGACCTGGGTGGATGTATTTGGGTCAGTTACTGTCTGGAGAAGGAGAGTCAGGCCCTGGAGTAAAGAACCATCAGTGCAGTAAACCTGTTTATCAGCAATTTCCACAGTTGAAAACTTTCTGACTTTGTCAGTAGTTCTGTTTCACTAGGGTAAAGCATAGAAGTCAGGGTGGGCTACACCCTGTACAGATCACCAGTCCATCGCAGGGCCAACGCATAGAGACAAACAACCATTCACACCTACAGGCAATTTAGACTGGGAGGAAGCCCAGGCACAGGGAGAACATGCAGACTCCACACAGAAAACCAGACCTGGAACCCTGTTGTTGTGAGGCGACAGTGCTAAGCGCTGCACCACCGTGCCATCCTGCACACGTCTAATTTTCTTTCTTTTACTTGTTGCTGTTGCTGAGGTTAATGAGAAACAGGTTTCTGTTTCTGTCTCCAGGGCTGCAGACTCAGTTGAGAGACTAATCCGTGGCCTGGGACACACCTGGGCCAGAGCACTTTTTCACTCAGCCACTCCTGGAACTACAGATATCTCCCATCGGCTATTTTGCATCTGTTTTTGATCATTTCATTATAAATAAACTGCTTTGTTATTTAGTATACCTGGGTTGTCCCTGTTTTTATTTCAGTCTAAGAGCTGAGCTGTAACGATCTAAACTTTGTGCCCCATGTGTTATTAAAGGCTGTATCGCTCACACATCCCTCCCTACAGTGACGTAAACTGACTCAAATTAATGATGAGACTTTGCAGTTTAATTGATTATCCATTATTTTGTTGAAGGTGAAGCACAGAGTTTTATACTCTGCTGGATAAATCTTGTGGTCGTCGCTCTCTCCTTGAGACGGGCTGTGAGAGCAGCTTCAGAGTTGAGGTGTCCAGTTCCATCTGCATGTTGATATATTCCAGTTTCTATTTAAAGTATTTTTCAGAAAGTTGGAGGCCTCGTTCTTTAACGGTGTAAAATCCATCAAAGGGTAATTTACAGAGTTAACGTGCTGATATGCTCTGGCTGTTATCTGTTGTACATGGCATCTTCTGATGTTCTCAAAGACAAATTTCACACCAAAGTAGATAAGCTAACAAGATTCTTCCTTTGTTGTCGTTTTACTCGCGGCCACAGTTCTCTAATCCCCGCTCGAGGAGACAGGGAGCTGGCAGCGTCTCTTCCTGCACGTTTCATGTTTTATCTTTGAGGTGTGACACAGTTTTGTCCCAAAATCTTTTGAGTATGAACACACATCCCCTGTAGGCTTGAAAAGTGGCTGTAGAAGTTTGTTGGGGTTTTTTTTTTTTTTTTTTTTTTGGTCCTTATTAGAGAATGGAAATGGTGTTCAGCTGGGATTCATATTGGTGACAAGCTTTCACTTTGGGGAAAAAAACAAAAAGAAAACGCCCAGATAAACTTGTCAAAGCACTCAAGGAGCATAATCCACTTCACTGGAGTCATTCCATGCTCAGTATGAATCTGTCTACACATGTTTGTTTTCTGGTCAAGCTCAGTGATACATGTTGGTTGTTTTACATGTTGGTTGTTGTTGGTTTGCATTTATTACAGTATGCACCTCCTTTCACATCTATTAGGGCTGGTTAACGCTGAAATGATCCTTTAAGGATATAGTTTAGGTTTTATTTATTTATGTTCGGTCTGCAAATGTCTTGCAACATGAAAGTTCAAGAAATAAAAGAAATAACCAAATTGAAATTTCAGGGTGCGTAGTGAAAGTTGTGAAACTGTCCTCTGTGTTCAGGCTGTGCAAAAGAACAGCACTGAGCCGACCTGCAGCCATCGTTCTCTTTATAAACAGATAGCAGCATAGCAAACATTTTTTACATCTTCATCCCATCCAGGCCGCCTCTGGTTCCATTGCATATCAGAACACTATGAAAGAAAAATTCCAGAGACATGAATGTGGCTTCAGATGTTTCAATTAGCCCCTGTTATTATTTTGTCACTGTTAAATTTTCATCGTGCTGAATGTGTAAAAACAGACCATTTTGAAAATCGTTGGTGCATTCAAGGACATAGAGGTATTCAATAAATGATGTCCAGCCTCTGAAAAGCTGCACTGAGCAAGCTGCTGATTTCTATGTATTCATTCTTTCTCTCCTTCTGCTCTATGTTGTGATATCATTATATGTCATTATTTCACACCCAGAATAGAAACAAGCAAACACGTTGATATTATTGTGAGATTGAATGTCTGATACAGCTCCTCACCTCAGCAGGTTGTGAATCACTATGGAGTGAATTGTATTTTAGACAGTGGTGAGGTATCTCTTTCTATAAACACTGAGACACGAATGAATCAAAGACCTGTAACACGATGATAATAACAGCAGCATGGCTCCCTGCACTGGGCCATTTTAGACGTTTCAAGAATTGTTTAATCATGTGCCAAAGTTTGTTTGTTTTTTTTCATAAATGGAATCGGCTGTTTTCATATAAACACATGTCCACTCCATCAGTCTTTGCATGAAAACGAACAGCAAAGAAGAAACACAGAGAGCAAACAAGAACATATAAAGTAAAGTAGATCTTGGGAGATTTGTGGTCTAGTGTTTGTCAGATTATAGTGGGAAAGTCATAAAAAATAATATCCATCCATTCATAATGACAATAGCTATTAACTAATTAGCTATAGCTATTAGTTCAGCAGTCACCTCTGAAATATCAGATGTCAAAAGTTGCACATTTCTCCAAGGAAAAGCAACACTACAAAGTCATACCATACAAAACTTCTGGTGCAATCTTTTAACTATTAGCCACTCTCTTCAGTTTCTGTGCTTCACTGTTGGAAAATGTTTTAGTGGAGGCAGAGGGTAATGTCAACAACAAATAATTTGCATTCCAACTTAGTTCTCATTTCACAGAGTGCTCTGTGGTGAATTAACAACAGAGGCAGGTGTGGGAGGAAACATCACACTGAGAAGTTCAAATGGATTCTGGCAAGGACACGCCGATCATTTCATCTGTCACAACTGCTTTGTTTAGTCATTTAGTTTGGGAGATGAAGACAAACACTGTGCATCCAGTCACTCACTCACTCAGGTTATACAAGAAAATCTCATGCGTAGCAGTAATGATCTGACACACATACACACATACAAGCATTTAGTACGTCTGTGCATCCAAACCCAGACACAGCTCTGTATACATGCTAACATTCCTAAACTAGTTAAACAAATGTCCTTGTTTAAAGGAATATTTTTGCTTAAAGGTGCTATATGTAAGTTTTTGCTATCGCTTCATAGCCAAAGTTAGCATTAACAGCTGCTAACCAGTCTAGAAGTAACATTGCAAGTTTTTGTTTTTTCATTTGCCTGAAAAAAGCTAAATAACCAACACTGCTATGGTTGCTATGGATTAAAATGAGCCTGATCAATGTTGTTGGAAAAAGTTACAATAAGTTATATACAGGGTTTATATGATTTTAATCATGGCTAATCCATTATTTACTTGCACTCAACAAAACGCTAGCAAGTAAGATCAATAAATAGAATGTTTTTTTGTTCCTTTTTTTTAATTAAGCAAAGAACCACTTGGGTCCTTGTATTTCTGTGTTAGGTTAATGTGGTAATGCTGACGTTGGGACAGAAACCTCCTGTGGAATATAATGCCCTCTGACAGAGGGACTGTAGATCAGTATGAAATGACAAATCACACACTTTGTATTAAAGCCTGCAGTCATTACATTAATTTGTATGAATGAATGGGAATTTGTCCAAGAGTGTGAGGCAAGCCCAGCCTCACTTGAATGACACATTTTTCGACTTCTGCCTCGGCACACGCTGCCAAGTATAATTTTCAGGGTCAAACGTACAAAGTAAATGTGACAAATCTTTTGTTTCTAATCTCTCACCATTTCATTATGTTCAGGAGAAAAAAGCAGGAAAGACCTAATCATTTACTGTGGGTAGTTTTGTGTCTTGGTGTTTTGTATTCTCTGTTACTCTCCTGTCTTTTTCTCCTTCAAAACCTTCATATGACACTGTTCTCTCTCCTGTTTTCTTCCCTGTGTCCCTGTTGTCCTCCCCTTTCTTCCTCCTCCCTCCTTCGCCTTCGTTTCCTCTCCTGCCTTTCCTCAGTGACAACAGACGTCCCTCTGCACCACGGCTCCTGTCTCAGCTGAAAAATGAGGGACATGGTGCCGTACATCATCTCAACAGGGTTCACATGAGGCGTTTGTAACATTATGGTTTTTGCATTTCAATGCTATTGACCTGACACAGAAGGTTTAGTTCCAGTTTAGTTTACACTGATGCATCTAGTTTTATTTTTAGGCCCCTGAAACCCAAAACGAAAACCCATTAAATCAAGCAATTTTAATTAGGATATGTACACAGCAAAATCCAAAGAAAAACAGATTCATTTACAGGAAAAATACTGTTGAACAAATGTGCACGTCTCTTATAATTATGAATTTAAATTGATGAGACTTAACTAATCAGATTCCAAAGTATGCATGATGCTAATCTGCTTATTGTCCAAATTAGACCAATTAAAACCAGGATTTCATTACCAATCTCTTTGTTGCAGAGAGTATGTCAGTGTGAAGATACAAAGACAAGAAAGAGTTAAATTCAACATAACATAGACTCACTGAGGGTATCATTATCTCTGACATCCATGGCCAGTACACATCCGTAAATCCACTTAGAAATCACAGAAAAAAGAACTTGCTGAAGAATCGTCAGGTTTTCCAGTTTTCTTCGTTGTTAAACTGCTTCTGTGTTAGCTGTGTGTATCCATGGCTACACTGCAAACATGCACTGCTAACAGGCAGTTGTATATACATCTCAAACCAAGTAGCTGGAAGGGCTTAATCACCATAGGAGACGGGTTATTGGCCTGAAGCTGCTGCTGCCACTGATGGTTGCTGACATAGACCATATGTCTACCATGGTTGGACTATTACAAAATCAGCATACAAACTGTGTGGTGGGAATGTAACTGTCACTAACTGGGATGATACAAAAGCATGCCCTGAAGTCTGGACATCTTTAAAACTGCTCTATAACTCTATAAATTAAACTTTACACCTTTAAAGTCTGATGACTGGTCCTCCCAGTGCTCCTCATGACATTTCTGGCACCTGTTGCTAGGCAACAGTTAACACATGCATTAGCACATTTATGCTTTAATAACATTTGTAACAATATCCAGTATTGACTGATTAAAATCCTTTTAAATGATGGGACGGCAATGCATTAGTCTTTGATTTAATCTTTTTTTTAAAAGCTCACAAATATGTCATTTCTTTAAAACCTCAATAATTTCTTTAACTGCTGGGTACACAGGTGTTTTGTGGGGAAAATACAAAGAACAAAGCACACTGGGAGAGTCACTCTGAGGACTAAGGTGGCAGCTTCTGCAGTGATGGAAGAATTGGGAGCCAGGTGCTTCCTGTCAGTCTGAGTGAACAGCCCCACCCACCAATTAAATGTACCTACAAGACAAGAGGAAACAAGTACAGCCAAACAGACCAGAGGGTCGTCACAAAGACCAACTCAAACTACAGCTCTGTGCCACAGAGGAATGATCGAAACTTTATCTACACAGACAATTTATTGTTGGTTTTGGTCTTTTGATGGAATTAGTTTTAAAAAAGATCAATTATTTCCAACATATTTAATGTCGCCTACCTGCAGATGGACTGAATGTAGAACATATCTTTTCATAGCGAACTCTCCAAAAATCCCACAGGCCAAAGGTGTAAAACATCTCTGATGGATCAGAAAACATGACTTATCAGTGAACGTATAATGCAGGAATACGTTCTTAAGAGTGATTATTGTCTTTGAGAGAAACACTCATTACACAGAAAGTCATTAAACCAATATTTCCCCAAAAAAGTTCGCCAGGGCATTCTGCAGTAAAGTTTCCATGGAGATGAGTGCTGTGTGGCTGACTTTGTGGATGAGGATAAAAATACGTTTTAAGAGTGTTGCTATCTAACAGGTGTGTCAGAAGCTGCTTTGCAAAAAAGACAAAAACAATTCAGCTTGCAGCATTGGGAAAACAATGTGCAGGAGGTGATTTACTTTGACAACTAATCTAATTAGATTTATATTGAAAAGCAGTTTATTACATGGCCTGATAATCATCACCTGACACAAAGCCTGAGTACTCGCAAACTGCAACTTTACTACATATGGTAAATAATAAATCAAATTGAATAAATCTAATTTATTTTAGATATAAGAGCATGAGGTTGAATAACTGTACATGTGACTGTGGCTGCATCACCAGGTTAGTCAACATATTTGGAAGAGAAAACAAAGTCAAATGGTAAAATGGTTGCCCAAACAGTCCATCTGTTGCAGGTTAGAAACCGACTTTTTCAACTTCTGTACCACAGCTGCATGCCACAGTTTTCCTGGGTTAACAGGTTAGTCAGCGGAGAAGTGCTGTGGCATGAAATCAAAAAAACTGCATAGTGACAACACGTGAAATTACTAAAGCAATGTGCATGTTATTCATATGCCACTTAATAACCCCATTTGTTTATTTACAAACCCCAATATTGCATGTGTTTTCTATTCATTTAGTGTTGTCTTTTATTTCTTTTTCATCTGTATGTTTTGTATTTCTTTTTATTTGCTGTTGTCATTGTATGGTGTTATTCACTGTGATGGTTGTTTTTCAGCTGTGGATTAAAGTGATGAGGTGATGAAGAAGAATGTGGGAGTAATTGTGTGAGACCCCTCCCCAGCTTGGGATTGGTGTGTAGACCCAAGCACTACTCATGTTGATTATGAACAGCTGTGCAGGAACGCCACGGTCGAGAGCAGTGAGCACGAGGAGAAGCCGGGTTGGAGAGGACGACACTGGAGATTGAGGGGGGCACAGAGTCGTCTTTCAGGGCCTGGGAGCCCTGGAAGACCTGAGTAGCCTCATTCCTCTTTTGTGCTGGACTGTTCACTTCCCCTTGAGGCACTGGACTTCCATTGTATATAAACATGTTATTTATCTCTTTTAGTACATTTTACTTGGTGTTTAAAAAATTTTACTTTTAACAGCTTTTTAATAAATTCATTGAAACTGTTCTTGGCCCATTACAGGAGAAAAAAATATGTTTTTCAAGGTAGATGGAGAGTGCAATCTGTAAGTGCAGGAATGTACTGCAGCTCTCTTCATCCGTGTCTACTCATTAATCAGAGCATTATTAAAAAATTGTGTAAGTCTTTGAAACAAAGGTTATATCCGTAATTTCAGGCTTTCTGTCTGAAATAAACTCAAATGTTTGAGCAGAAAATTGTCTTCTCTGCTTTTCTGATAATTTAAATAGAAAACATTAAGCAGTTTGTTCACAGCCATAGTGTTGAAGCATCAGTCTGTTTGCTGTTTGCTAATTATTTGTCAGAACAATGGGAAACGACGGTACATTGGAACATATCCGCTGTCGATCTTCTACATAAACTATGTCTGAGATCATATCACAGATGGCGGATTATTGATTTAATTATTTCCAGCATTAGCAGAGATATAATCCTCGTTGGCCGGGCTGCGAGGAACGACAGCATCGCTCTGTTTATTTAGAACAAACAAAACATTATTTGATTTTGAACAAAATGTCTCCAAAACACTCAATGCTCTGCCTCAAAGGACAGAATCAGTACAGCAGAATCGATGAGAACAATATCTGAGATGCAGCAGAATAACATACAGACTGACTGTCTTTTATTTGATATCATTATTGCATTTGAAATCAAATTTTAATCATAAACTTATCTTATAATGTTAGCTATTGTCTAATTCCTGTCTTGATTCTTCTTTATTTCACTTTATTTTTGTGTGTGTGTTGATGTTGTTGTCTAACGTTTGTGAACTAGATCAGTCTGATACACTCTCACAAAACATTTCCACATTCAAGGACAAAGTGGAAGTAAGGAAAAGAGGAGAATGACAAGTAGTCATACAAATATTATATTTCTTATGTAAAGTGAATATGACGCCTCTTTCAGTTTCATAACCTTAAGGAGCAGTTGTCTCTGGTGTTTCCACACAGAATGAGAAACAAGAAAATGAAGACTGAAGTTCATAAAATAAATTTTAAAATATTGTTTTACATAAAGAAACAAGTGACCACATGTCTACTGAAATAATAGTCGGTTTGGGAGAACCAGTCCTTGTGAAAGCAGACATTCTGACATTTGTGTGTGTTGTGTCTTATTTGGTTGAAAAAGTCTACTGCAGGCTCTTGTGCTACGGTGCATTCATGCACCATGGGAACCTACAACAGCAGACTTTTAAATGGAAGAGACTTCTAAATCCACATTTAGGGGAAAGGAGAATTTTTAGTGACTCAAAATCTGCAGTGAAAACAGTGAGACAAATAGACATAGACAATATGAATGAACAAACACACTCTGACCAGTCTCACAACAACACTGCCCTCCAAACACCAATGAGACTGAACCAGCTGAGGTAAAAGGTAAAGGTAAAGAATAATGGAGAGGTGATACTAAAAGCCAAAGTAGATTAGAATGTTATCTGTCCCTAAACAGAGATTATGTATTGGCAGATTAGCTCTTAACTGTCGGAGACGGAAAGCAGAGCCAGGTCCTGAAAGTATCGGCTCAGTGACCACAATTTGGCAACCAAACAAGGAGGACACAAAAAATAATACAACCCAAAGAAAACATTTATTTGATCACTGATCAACAGGTGACGCTGAGACAGAGATTCACTTCCTGCTTAAATATTAATCATTCAGTGAAGTAAAGAACATTTTCCAATTCAGTTCTAAATGAGCTACGAGACACACACGTGCATATAATATACTGTATATATGCAATTAATATATACAGTTATTTATATCCAATGTTAGTGTTGTTTTATTGTTCTTTTTCATGTTATTGTTTACTTGGCTAAACTGTGTTTTGATGCTTTGGCAACATTGTTTTTTAAAACTTTCATGCCAATAAAGTACTTTTGAACTGAACTGAATCAATAAGAGAGCATGTTGAATACAGTGTATGTTTTAAGACAAAATATTCACCCTGATACTTCAGTGATTATGAGTAAGTACACAGAAGTGTCAGAGGCATAATCCCAACATCAAATTAGGAGTAATTTCCGTCACTTAAAATGAACGAGCTCTGATTTAAGAAACAGTTTTTATTTGATCATTTCAAGCACTATTAGGGCCTGTGGAGAGGATCAAAAGTTACCCTGACTTCTGCAAATCCACTTGCTGAGCACACTCAAGATGCATGCAAATGTATTCAGAGTCTGTGCGAGAGGAATTATCCATTAATTTGATATTAGTATGGGTGTTCTGTCTCACAGGTGGTGAAAATGGAACCTGACCATTTGTCTCTAATCACTGCATCAGTCCAACGCAGAAGCTAATGGAAGACGTTGTCGGACCTAATGGCAGAAGGTGCATTCTGTGATAAAACAGGGTAATTCCACTTCACAATAATCACAGGGGTCCTATCAAGTCGATAACTGCATTTACAGCAAATGTCTCTCAGCACAGACCAGGCAATTTTCTCTCCTGCAATCGCAGGAAACCCATTTTACTCAGCGAGAGGGGGGAATTGGTGGGTGCCGAAAGTGAAATTTCCCAGGAGGCGTGGGACACATTGTGAAAATCACTCGTATTGGAATGTATCCAACTGATTGTCACTCAGAGCCGGGTGAATTTGGGAACAATATTGTGTGCACTCACAGGAACAAATGTGCTCCAAAGTTGAAAGGAGCAGTCATGTCAACTCTGTGGTAGTTTTTGAAACAATCTGCAGGACTGACGCTGGAGATATTGTTAGTTTACAGAATTGCTCCTTGGTTTAATGTTCAAACTGCACCGTGATGAAAATACTAAAGATTGGATTTTGGTCTTATTAATCCAAGACAGAATTTATTTCAGCCTTGTGATCAAGTGCAGCAACAGGAATTGTGATGCTGGAAAATGTCACACACATTGTAACACTACGTTTTTCTGTTTTTAACTCAACTACTGACAGATTAGGCTTCACCCAGTGGCCTTCTTTAGAGGAGATCAATTGTAAAGCGTGGGAACAAGGGAAACAAAATTAGAAGCAAAAGATCAGTGATCAGTAATACCCTCCACAAAGTACTGAAACAGGCTGACGTTAACACCATGATCAATCCCAGCATATTGCCCAGAAGACTCTTGGTTCACTGATGTCAGAGTATTTGTTTCCTCACATCTTATGTCCAAAGACACACTTCAACAGATCACAGAGACCACAGCCAACAGCCTCCATCTCATCTCATGCTTGGAATACAAATTGAGAAAGTGTCTGATTAAAAGAAATTGTAGCTCACACTTCTTGTCAGCGTGTGGTCTTTTGCTTGACAGTGGGAGAACACACATGGCACAGCAAAGTCCTCTGGCCTGGTGTGTCAGAGCCCCTAGATCTGTCACTAAACACACTTGTGTTGATGAGACAATACAACAGTTTTGGGTTGACGACAGCGTAACCTCACCTATGTAACTCTTCCCTGGTTCACAGCTTTCTTGATATGCCCCCCACATGGTCACGGTCTGCTTAACTTCAACTGCTGGATAGAGAAAGATCACCTTTCATGGTTAAGAGGAACTGGTGGTAGGAGACAGGACACAAACCACAATGTCCACTGTCTGAGTCACAGCTTTGCATGTCCAGTCATTCGCCCTGACTTCCTCCTTCAGAGGCTTTGTAGACATCTTGTAGACATACAGCATCATGCTATGTTTCTGAGAGAGGACAATTGCTGTTATTCACACAACCATGGGAGTTTGCTTGTCAGGTAACCATGATCATATCTTGTGTTACATATTTAAAGTAACCGCCTGTGCTGTCATTTTTTCAGTAAGGCAGCAATCTGGATCAGACTGACATGAACAGGGACAAGGACTCCTATTAATTCAATGCTGTCATCAGGATGAAGTCTAAGGTCAACCCAGCTGAGGACGCAATAATTATTTAAAAAAATGTTTCCGTGTATATTTATTCACATCATTCAGATCTTAATCACAGCTAATTCTTCATTTTCCATCTTCTTGACCGGTCACTTCCCACTGGACACCCCCAGCCAAACACTGGATATGCAGAATTTCTTTCTCAGCACATCTTTTGATGTGACAAATCTTTACTTCGACAGGCAGGGTAATTTAAGTGATAAGCATTTCTCTCCAGCAAAATTAATTTTGATATGTATCTGGCAAGCATAACCCTTCTATCGCAGCCAGGCAGTTGGCCTCGAGCCCAGGTAAAGCACTCATTATTTTCCAATTAAACTTAACGGTATCTTTCCAATTCATATACAGTAAGTTGTAACGGCAAGCACACAGGACCCAAGTTCTTTGACAAAGTTTGTGTGTAGATTTTGAACTTAACTTTCATCCAAACAATTGCCAGTTACTGTATTGTCAGTCTTAGCTTGGGTTCAATGGACAGAAGTTCTGTTAAAGTGGTTAATTTCAAGAGGAGTGGTGAAGATTTTTACAGTCAGGTCGTCATACAGCAGTTTGAAGAATAGAGTTACAGCCATGGAAATTTGTTACAGCAGCTTCATCAGTTTATGTCCATGATTTTAGCATTAAGCCTGTTGTAATTTTAATCTGATGCAGCTGACAGTTGCGTCCACAGTTTCCATCTCTCTATCTGATGGTCAACAATTGTGTTCTGGATCTTAATTTTCTCTTCCAGTGAAGGGAATGTTGCTTTGAATAAAATAAGAAAGGATTCCCACTATATTTCCATCATGACAATTCAAGTGTTAGCAGAGATAAACAAGACTAGGTTAAAAAAAAATAGGATATGGCCCGTGTATGGATGTGAGAAATCTATCTTCCTATCTTACCTAGTGTCCCTCCTGCCAGGCTGCTGACAGCGCTGTCAGCTGGTGTTAATTCACCCTAACACTGGTAGTTTCTGCTTTAGCAGTGTGCATTCCCGTGATGGGCATGCAGTTCTCTGCAAATACCTGACATCAGATCAGACAAACAGAAAAAAGTTGCGGCCCCAGATGATGTAATAGAAACTGTACACACAAAATCATTTTGACAGAGTGACTGCAAATGGGAAAAGTCTAACAGCCAGCTGACCAGTGGTGTAACTTCATCACTTGGCCACACTTGGTCTATCAGTAACTCAAGGATATTCAGGTTTCAAGCACTGACTCCAGCCAGAAAGAGCAGTCACTGATCAGTGATAAATCATAACAAACAGGATACGTGGGGCAAAATTATATTAAGTGTCATGTAGTCATGAAAAGTCAATGTTGTTGCTGTTTTAACAGTGCAAACCTTATTTTGTGTTTGTGTATATGTGTTCTAGGTTTCCTCAGGTTGTGGGGACCCTAATCTGTTTATTAGTAACATTATGGGGACTTGTCTTCCTTATAAGGACAACAAGCAAGTCAGTAATGTAAATCATAAAATTTTGAAGGTGAAGACATGTTTTGAGGTTGGGGTAAGGGTTAGGCAATTAGTAGTTGTGGTCTTCAGGATATGAATGTAAGTCAATGTAACGTCCCCTGAAGTCATGGACACAAGACTGTGTGTGTGTGTGTGTGTGTGTGTGTGTGTCCATATCTCTGTCATTAGGACCAAAACAGAAGAGCTGTCGGGTGCAGACACATTAGAAAGGCAACTCCATCCTTTTATCATTGATCTCCATCTTTTAGCAAACAGATCTGAGTCAGGCTGTGTTACAGCAGACAGATGAAACAAAAAGCAGAGCGCTTGTTTCCTCATCACCTGTTTCATAGCTGCTGATATCAATTTTTAATTCAATCCAATAATTTGAGTCTGTTTGTGGATGACCAGCAGCTGCTCCATGTTTCCCAGTGGGGGTTGTATGATTCAGTTTTTAATCCATAGACATACTAATTTATCAGCATCTGTAAAAGCTCTGCTTCAGAATATGACCACCCACATTCTTTCTGCTTTCATGTTATTTATGCAGAGATTTTATATTAAATCACCCAGGGCCAAGAGCCTACGATACATCATTGTTGAGCTGCTGTCACATGATGCTGCTTTCTGTTCTCTGGGTAATACTGTAATGACTGTAGTCATGGTGGTCTGGAGGTAATGATGTCATTTATTTGAATTATAATGAGAGACAAGATTAGGTGCCACTCGCTGTCAGGTAACAGAGACAGCCTGTCATACGTATTTCATCTGTTTACACAGTTTGATTCAGTGCACTCTAATGTGTTGCACAGAAAACAGACACAATTTACTGCTGCTTTCCCCGGGAGTGCAGGTGAAACTTCGATTGGTTTGTTGGAAAATGAAAAAGGTGGAAATCAAAGTTGGGGGAGGATCTCTGCGCCTGTCACCACCCAGACTGAATTATTACTCTGAAGCTACACATTCAAAGCCTGCATTAACTGCCTCTTCTGTCACAGCCTGAAGATTAGACATATTCATCAGAGCAAAAACAATTGGTCTTTCATTAATTACACTGATGATATAATTCATTAAGCTGTGGGCTTTGTAGAACATGTTTGAAACAGCTGCTGATGGATTTGAGGGCTCCTATCTGAGGAGGCTAAGGTTTTCAATTGCAGCATAACCAATGTTCTTTTTGTTACAGTGACATTGGAGTGACCATGGTTATAGACAGAAATTCCATTGAAGTGTTTCTGTTTGTTGTAACCCATTAACCACAAACTTTATTGTATTGTAGATTTTGGATTTAGAGATGTAGTGGGAGACTGTTCTCATCAGAAGAGTGGTTGATTGAAACCAGGAGTTTGAGCTTATCCCTTGCCATAGGTTTTGCTGCTAAATTGTGTGATTACAAGATTCAAATCCTTGTCAGAACGTACTAGTTTCATTGGGCGTGAGTTACTAGCTTCGTGGTTGTTCACAGCGAAGGGGACTTTGAAAACGGTAACAGGCGGGAAGCAGAAGGGAGAAGATTGCTGCCGGAAATAGGAATCCAGTGGCAGGCTTATACCCACAGTCTACATCCAATGAGTCGGTTCCCCTAAAATATACAGCAGCAGAATTTCTTGGCCATATTGCCTAAACTCTTGTGATTCTTGTCAGCAACTTAATTTAATCACAAAATGGGCTTTTGGTCGGAAAACTATATCTGAAAGGTCAAATGAAAGTACATTTGTTATAAATGAAGCCCCAGAGCAGCAGCAGCCATCTGGCTACCAAAACAGTCCACAGGCCATTGTCTGGACGAGAACCATGACTCAGCAGGAAGGAGGCGAGCAGAGGTCAGCCCAGCTCCAGGCAAGGTCACCTGCAGGACTGGATGAGCTGGCTCCACTCTTCAGCCAGAGCACACAGGCACACACACACACACACACACACACACAGATGGCTAAACGGTCCCCTGAAGCTTCTGTCGATCCATCTGTGGATTATTCTTATCATCTCCAAAAAGGTGATGATATTGATTTTCTGGAGTTTGGCTGAGAGTGTTTGTGTGTTTGACTGATGCCTATCTCAGTATGCAGCACATCACCTGTCTGTCAGTGTCAGACTGCAGAACCAGCCAGTGTCGAGTAAAATCCTGCACCAATTTATAAATAAAAGATCCGAGATTATCATTTAACCTGAAGCATCTTTTGTTTTTAAACGATGTAGGCTTTGTTTTTGCATACAAAGAACAAGAACTTAATAGAAAACTTGCATAAATAAAAATAAAATTGAAAATAAAAATAGCACTGCTTCAAAGGAGGGTCTCATCACTTTGAATGGCAATATGCAGCAGCTGTAAAAGAACAGTTTGATGCGTCAGTTTTTAAAGCAACAAACAGAAGAGGCCCAATCATCTGTGCCTGTATCACAGGTGCACCAGTCAAAAAAATATTTCTGTGAAGGGAAACAGCCTGGAAAAATCCTCACAACATCTGCCAAACGCAGATAAACAGCAAAGAGCAAGTCAGAACAACCTGCATGCACTCTAAGGGCCAGTGTTTATAACTGTCTCTTTTCAGATCAGTGGATTCACTCATGGAAAAGAAGAAAATTTGCACAGACCATTTGCACAAACCCTTAACATGCAAATTTACGCTTATGACCATTTTGACAACCACTTAACCATGATCATCGTTAAGGTAACGCAGAGAACCCGAGTCCAGAATTAAAGCTGTCATACTGACTGTACTGGACCATTTTCTACAGTCTGCCTACTGTGCCACTTGAGAAGCAACATCAATAGCATTTTTCTCTTTCTATCCATTATGCTACAAACAAAACTGGCCACAATCAATGGCGGTCACCTCATCATCATGTCTCACTTGTTGATGTGACCAGGAACATTCTTGTATTGTTACCAAGAAAGCAAGAGAGAAAAATGATAAGACAGTAATGTGCAAGCCAGACTTGATGCAATAGTCCATACTGTTCTGAAAGGGTAGTGGATAGCAGGGGGTTGTTTGTACTTTCCTTGCAGCTGATAGAGTTGTGCTCCCCTCAGTCATGTTCACATTGTACTGTTTGCCTGTACACTGTTTCCCATTTCTTGTTTTTCCTTAAAAAATGGTGCAAATTCCATTTCCTGTCAAAGGTGATCAACAGCCATGGTTTGTGCTCAAAGAAACAAACTGAGCATCAAAATAGCTTTAGATACTTCAGAGTTAATGTTTTGTTCTATTTAGCACTTGCAACATTTTGTCTAACTCCTGCACTGTATTTCTACCCTTACTAACAGGAGATTTTGGCAGACTTAATTACCTTTGCACTGCATGATGGCACATGAACACAACCACAAAGATGTGTTTAACTCTTTTTTCCCTCTTGGAAACTGCCAGCAGGCATCATAGGAGCTGCTTTGTTCCCAAACCTCTCCATATTCCACCTCCAACTGTTGAATGTCTTTTTTTAAATGGCTGTTGTTTTTTTTCAGTGTCTTATGCTGGTCTGTGTTCCCTTCTTCTGCTGCCTGCATGGTGCCGACATTTCCTTGTGCTTCAGGCTGTGTGCTTGGCTGTTTTCTGATCAAAAGCCGCTTTATTTTTCTAAACCACTGTGCAATAGACAGAATTGCAGTGGGAGTCGGGGGCTCCCATGAATTACCTACAGTGTCCCACAGGAGGTGGTAGTTACATTCACGTGTTATTATTTGACAACCCACTGTAAAAAATATGAACAGGGTGAAATAACATCAACAGCAGTCTGGTGAGCATGAGCATAATGTCAGAGCACCTAATGAACTGTTGCTCACACATGTAGTTCATTTTGCCTGTGAACACACCTTTAAATACTGTGACACACCAGTTTTATTTTCTCCCAGTGTGTGGAGACTGTCCTGTAAAAAGTGAGCCCATGTGTCCTCTGTGCAAGCAACGTACACAACCCATAGCTTATTGTTAAGCAACCTCCAGCTGCCATAGTGATTGTGAGAGGAATACATGAGGAGGTCAGATGTTGGACCTTATAAAACTGTTCAAAATCCATTAAAATATTTTTAATGCAAATACAGAAAATACGACAAATACAGCAGCATACACCAGATTTTATTGTTCATGTTGATGGGCCTATGGCCATCGATGTAACCCCCAATCACTGGTCAACCTTAGATGAAAGCTAAATTTGAAAAGTGTTCTAATTCAACACATCTCTTTTCAATGTTGCATGTTCATGTGAATGACCGTCACGCATTGGTTCACAGGCTCATTCCTTATTAAATCCCTCTCTGCCTTCATTTCTTTGGAAAGAAATAGAGGAAAGGCAACATCACTGACAGACTGTCAAGGCCATTACTTTCACTTCCACATCCGCCTCAGTGAATGAAAATCTTTTTGAACCATAATTTTCCAAGTGTTCAGAATAAGATTTAATGTATTTTCTGAATGAGGAAGGTGTTGGGGAGCAGGCATCCGCTGACCAAGGCTACAGAACTTGCAACAGCAGAGCTGCAATCCTGGAAAAGCGACATAGTGAATTATGCCACACTTATGACAGGAAATATGTAATTTGTTCTGTATATTTATGCACACATTTGTTAATTATTTGTTCTTAATTAGCACCCCACTTTCCAGTTTAATCTAATGTAAAATATATTTATGAACATTCCAGACTTTTCCCTCAATAATTTTTGGGGTTTGGCTTGGAGTCTGATCCTATAAACAATCCTGCCAGACAGCCGAGACTTAAAGCTGCTGTCTGGTTTAGTGGAGAGATGTATTTGGTGCAGCAGTAAAGTACTGAACTGTGTGAAGCTGGTGTCACAGTGAGACGGGAGATGCTAGTTAACCTGCCATGATGAACTGCTTCAATGCCATTTGTCCGGCAGCAGACTGTGAAGCTCCACTAGCTCCTGGAGGGAGAACAAAAAGAGAAACTCCTCCAGACAACACTAAACAGTGTAGAAGGTCAGATTTATTTCAAACATACATCACTATTACTGGCATCCAACAACAGAGTTGAGCTCAAACAACCCCCCAGCCTTTCTGCAGTGAAAGGATTTTCACAAATTGCAGCACATAGTTCACTGTGTACCCAGTAAATGAGTAATTTATGGACAACAGAATTAACATAATGCATTTCTCTGTTTTAATGCTGCACTAGATGTTTTTTGTGTTCATTAAGAGGGAAACAAATATATTAGAAAAAAATTATTCTGAATATAGCTGCAGGGTAGGTCCATGTGTATGAGGCAGACAGAGGTTTTAAAGCCAAAAACACCCAAAATAGTTTACAATGGGTTTTAAAAGATTTTTTTAAAAGAGAAAATTATCAGCCCATTGGACTGATCTTAAGTCTGTAACTGGTATTTCCAAAGTCCTGCTTGTTTCTACCCAACCAAAAACAAATCAGTAGAACAGATAAGCTTTTTCAGACTCAGCCACCTGAATGTCTGCCTCTGGACTTTTGCAGGTCTCATTGAGTTCTCTTGTTGGTGACATTTCTGCAGACAGCTGTTACCTATTCGAGACACACTGTAGTGTGGCTCTAGCTAAATGTCAAGTGACTGGAGATGATCATTGCATGTTCTTACATAATCTTTTTGAGTAAACTGTACTTGTTGGAGTAGGTTTAATGCAGCACATGTTTTACCCTGCCTTAGGTAGATTTCATGCTACTTTACTTATCATTTTCTACATGTTTGTTGCGTATATTCTAATACACACACACAGTATTATTGACTTCAAACTTTCCTTCACCTACAGATGATCTTCCTCAGATAAAAGTGAAGAAGCAAAACATGAGGCAATTCATGGTAAAAAAAAAAAAAAAAAAAAAAAAAAAAAAAAAAAAAAAAAGTCACATCATTACCTCTTAATTAGCCAAAAGAAGTCATACATGTTAGAAATTAAAGACTTGGCTACTTCTGTGGTCTTCTTGTCTTTCAGGTGAGAAGCACTTGATCTGTGGGTGTCTGTGGATTTATCGAGTTAAGCACACTGTCACATTCTGACACTCTTTATACTGCATTTCTAAAGGTTTGAGTGTTACATCATATTTTTACTTTTCTGCGCAGATGTGAGGGAGTTATAGTTATATATACACATATAGAAAAATATGAGGAGAGCAGCACATATATATAACACATTAGCATGGATAAGGGGGTCATCAGGTTGCACTGCTTCTATACCATGTCTATTGAGCTGCATTGTGAATGTAAAATGAATGTGCAACGATTTCTCTGATCAAAGGAAATGGATTGCCTTCTTGGACTTACTGCAGTTCACAGAGGCTGGCCTGAGGACAGACCAGTGTGCAGGCACAGCTCATAAACCATGTTGAAACCAATCTCTTCACTTGCAGAACAACTACAGCACAGCTTGTTTTATTTGACCTCCTTCATCAGTGTGATTGATTTGCCCCACAAAGCTTGTTACTTTGGGCAAAGAGAATAAATACTCCACTTCTCCTTTGCAATGCACCATAACTTTAAGCCTTGAAGGAACCTGAAACATGTTTATACATTGATATGATTTGGCCAGTTGCTTGTGACCCTTTAAAATAATGCAGTGGCTGCACACAACTCTTTGTCAGAGGTTTCCTGACCTGGTTGTGTTGCTGCAAAGCCAAATGACTTAAAAAATTTGCCTTCACTGAAAAAAACCCCTGAGCATGAAGAGAGACTTCAGCACCACAGAGATGATCTCACCATGTCAGACTCATGTAATTGTTTGTTTTTTTCATTTGTGTTGTTTTGTTTTTCACAGATTATAAATTAGTTTCAAAGTCGCTGTGAAAAAGGCCTTTATTCTGGATTTCATGCATCTCAGCGACACATTAGTGATGAATGGTGATGTAATTTAAAGGGATTTCTTTTGTGCAAGCACCCAGATGAATCTCTGTGTGATGAACGCTTCATACATTATACACCACTTTCCAAGTGATGTTGTGTCACATTTTTCTCTCGGAATTGGACAACAGATAGAGACAATTGATTGGATAATAATAACACAGCTTTGCAGATTGCTATCCACTACAGCAGCTATAGAAAGCAATCAGTGGCTATTCCTGTTGATGGTGTTGATGGGTGTGTGTATCATCAAGACAGGGTTTCATCGACTTTAATGAAAAATAATGTAAAATAAAACACCCTGGCCCAGTCTCTATGAGACACATTTTTTCCAGACATGCAGTACATGACATTTGTATGAATATCTGCAGATTTCCCATGAGATTAGCTCCCTGGTCACAGAGACAACAGCCTCTAATTTATCGATTTGTGGTGCACTTTACTTTTTTTGATGACATTTTTATGCATGAGGTGAAATACGTCAATTAAGACAAAGGGAGAAAGGAGAGAAAACAAAAACAAATCCTCGCCTGCATGCATCCGCCCTACCATGTCTGTCTGCATAACACCCACAGACAATAACCCAACAGTAACAAATTAGAAAGAAAAATGTTTGGCAACTCCAGGGACAAATACACATTTCCTGGGTGACAATTTGTCATTTAATTAGCGAGTACACAATACCAGCAGGATAGTCACCCGCCTTGGCTGTGCCATCCATCATGAAAATATGCCACCAGTATTGTATATCCATAATCATTCTCTGCAGACAGAGAATAGGAAAACAATAAGCCATCTTGCATCTCTCTCTCTCTCTCTGTCTCCCTCGCTTGCTCTCTCCACACCCAAGGCGAGGTAAAGGTTGGCTTGCTGTTTCCTGTTGCCATTTAGAGGACATCTATTATTTAGATGTCAGCGCGCCGAGGGTTGGGCTCCCACCAAGAACCTCCAGCAGGCAGGCAGAAGTGAACTTTGTTGCAGCACTTCTTTCCGTCTCTCCCGTCACACTCGGCCTTCTTATCTAATAAAGTCAAAATGACATGAAAAACAACCTTTAATAACAGAAGTGACCTTTTAGCAGTGCAGAGGATGTGTATGTATGCAGGTGTGCAGTAGGAGATGGTGGCTGTAAGTTGTCAGGATCATGAGCTCAAATGATTTTTCCATTCACGCAAAATGCATCTCTGTATAGACAGACAGGCATGCTGTGGGTTGAAGAGATAAATCTGACAACAATTTTTTTTACTCTGTTGAAAATAACACCTCAGTGTGGATAAAAGAGCAAACACAAAAGGCCTTTTGGAAAATGTTCAAAATGAATACTGGTCTTAAATTGTAGGAGTGCAGGCAGGAAATTGGTTAAAGAGCTTTTCAGTAACACTGATAATCAGCCTTTCACCAACATGACCAATGTGCATCACTTCAGCAACAGCATTAAAAAACTAATTTCCATCACCTTCACTTTGCTGTGTGAGTCATCCCTGCATTTAGTTAAGCTGGTACAAGTATTATCTTTTTGTTTTTGATATCAAACAACTTCACAAGTGTAAAACAAAGATCTGATCCCGAGTTAAAAACACACAGATTACATAAGACAGGGTTCGCAGCAGTTAAACCGCAGGTTCACAGCACCTGGTTAACGTGAACTTGAGGCATAGATAGATTGGTGATTCTCCTGAACTCTCCCTCCCCAAGCATGTCAGAGAGTCTGCGGTGGCCATCAGGCGTCAACTACCACATCGACTACTCTGCCAAGAAAAAAAAGTATTTTATTTGTATTATTTGCCTGGTATATGTGCATTTGTTTCACGACAGGTTGACAAAATTGTAGAAACATGGCGAACTCCATGGAAGACGATCCACTTCCTATGTAGATATAAACTGCTCATTCTAAGCAAATGAAAACACAATGATAATTAGTTTTAGATCCCTGTAAATGTTACACACTGGAACTTTAACATCCCTCCTTCTTTGTCCACCTGGTGAATGTAACTCCAATATTCTCCCTCTGCTTTGGTCTCCACCAACTCATGAGAAAATAGCTGCAACAGATGTTCCACTTTGTTCGTGCTATTTTTATCTGCCTCCTGTTTGGTGCAGGGTGAGTGTCTCACAGAGGGTTTTATCAGAGCTTGTTTGTTGAAAACAGATGTTTACTCCTGCTGAGAAAAAATGTGTTGATAAGAGAGTTGAGACTGAACCATACAGTAAATGTGCAAGTAAACCAAAACAATGAGACATTAGTGGTTAAAGGGCTCTGCGGAGTTGAGTTGGTGAGATTTCTCTATGGGTCAATCACTGCAAACAACCCCACTCACATAACAAAGACTCGATTTGATTAAACGTATGAGTCATATTGATTGAAAGCATAACAGCATGTGCCAGCACTTCATGGCAATAATGCTGTTTAAATTGGACAGGCACAAAGGAGAAAAAAACACAGTCTACAGTAATGGAAATACGCAGCAGAGGGAAATAAACGCATTCCTTTGTCTCACTGCAGCCGATTTTAGCACCATGTGTTTTCACCTTTTTGTTTACTGACTAAACTTGATTTTGCTCCTGCCCTCACTTCAGTCGGCTGTTTATTTCCATCTCTGGCCTTGATTAAAGTGATTAGCAACATGCTGTTAGCTCCACTGACTGGCCTCAAGGAGAGAAGGAGTGAACTTTGGAGAGCAGTACAGCAGGCTGGAGACAGAGAGGGAGGTGGATGCCTGGAAAATAACTGGAAAACTTAGCCCACTTGTAGGCTCTGACAAAAGAAAATGCATAAATTAAATGTGGAAAGAAAAGATAGTGCTGGAGTTGTATTTTAATGTCAGGAGTTATCAGTTAATTAAAAACATTTTTGGTGCACTTAATGAAATTGTGTCACCTTGATCTTTTAATGAGAGATTGTACTTTAGCTGTTAAGGGTCCTGTTTCACTGCCTGCTTTTCAGGGCAACAGTGAGATATTTTTTGCCTGCCCTCGCTTCAGGCAGCCATTTAGTGCTATTAAGGCTGTGATGAAGTGATTAGCAGCACGATGAGTGAAAGACAAAGACAGTAAGCAGGAGATGTAGACTGTGATAATGAGAGAAGGTCAAATGATCAGATTTTTCAAATCAACATGTTCTTTCTGTGCTGTTTGCTCAGCTCAGTTTCATGTCACTTTTATTCTTCAAGCTCATTATTATTCAAGGCTGCAGCTGCAGTGTAGTATTATTGTGGTGCTGATATGTTTTATTAATGTTGACCAGATATTTCTGCTGGAGTGTAATCTAAAGGGAGCACCTGGACTGATGCTTCCTTAAGATGAGTCAAGAAAAGAGGTGAAACAATTTGAAAAGAATTGTTTTGTTTCTAACGCTGTCCAGAATGAAGCAGCGTTCACACACTGTGTGGTTTAAAGACACCCTGTGGAGTTTTCGTGTAAACAAACACAGTTCACATTCAGTGTTTCTCACAGAATACATTTTGTATCCTTGAGGCATAACAAACGTGTTGAATGCATTTCCCTCCTCATGAAACATTTGTAAAGCCGATTATTTTTAATATTTTAAAAGCTGCAGTGTTTACTTGCATGTTTGATGCGAACTCTTCTTCTTCTCCCCTGCCTTTTGCTGATGCATTGTTTCTGGGCAGGATACCACCACCAGCTTCTGAAACACAGGGACATCTCAAAGTGAGAATTCATGACACACTCCTTAAGTCAAATCTCTTCATTATCATCCACGTGCACTTGCTACCAGAGCTAAATGTGCTAATGTGCTGCTTAATGTGAAGCTCAGTATTGCTTTTCTTCAGCTGGAAATAAACACTCTGCTTAAATAGCATTTTGAGACTTTTACCTGAGGAAGTCAGCTCCCACCGTTACTAAGATTATTAAACTTATTCCACTGAGAGTCTGGATTTATCTGTTATTTATCCTGTTTTTAAGATAGAGTTTCAACTGGTGTCACAATGAAATCTGAAACATTAGCTCAGTCCTCTAACAACAGTATGAGACAAAAACAACATTGAAAATTGAGCCTGTACTCTTTAATAATCTGGTTTCAGGCACCTTTATTTCGAATTTCTAAAGTTTCTTGACTTGAAGATTGATGAAAGAAACTCTTCACAAGTCCTCTGAGTTACTGAGGCTAGAGGAACAGAGGCTAGCTGTGAGATGAGCAGGACTATAGGGATCCATAACTTACAACAACCATTGGGTGACTGTGTTGGCCTGTAAAAAAGTTGATTTGTTGAAGGCAGCCTGCGTGTCATTAGGGGGAGTTGGCCTGAGAAATGCTTGTGCAGAGGGACTTTAAATCTACAGTAAATCTTTGTTTCTGGCAGCACATGCCTCTGATGGAGTAAATATTAGACAGTAAATGAATCACTGAGGAAGGAGAAAGTATGGGGAGAGCCTTGTTGAATCAGAGCCCTCAGAGAGCCTGTGCAGCCTGCAGTCTCCCAGAACAATAGCAAGCGAATGTAAATCACATGCAGAAGTAAACATATGACAGGACAGATAACAGAGAAGGAGCGAGGGGACGACGGCTGGTTGGAAATGTCATTGTGGTGAAGGCGATGGTTCAGCTCCCCTGCTTGTTGAAGTGCCATATCTAGAAAAGAAAGTGACAGCAGAGGCCTTCCTGTGGGAGGAGAGTGACAGCACTCTGCAAGAATCTGCAAACATAATGCAAACATAACGGCTCCGCTGGTATGTGCTGTTCCCCTGCAGCCTAATGGCTCAGCATAATGACTCTGATGTAAAGAAACTGCCTGCCACCCACCACCCAAAAGTAATGAGTCAAAAGTGCTGCCCTCCCATCAAGTTCATTCACTTCAACTGAGGGAATCCATTACTGCTGCATCTTAGCATTGCTAATGCATCACACTGCAAACACAACTGCATGCAAATGATTTACTGTGCAAGGGTTTATTTAGCCTCGTTCAAGCTGAATGTTGTTTTGCCCTGGGTCTGACATTCAGTTTAAAATCCTCTGCACTGACTCAATACAAAACTTGTTTTTTTCTTTGGCAAGATCAGCTGTTGTTGAACCAGTTTCCACAACTTTTCTGTTTCCATTAGCAGTCAGGAGTATTACCTGTTCAGTGCTGCAGGTGAAGCTGGTGTTTCTGTTCTGTGGGAAACAACATCAAATGATTCAAACATGACAAGATGAAGGGTTTTTTATACAATGCTATTCCAAAACCCACACAGATTAGTTTGTGTTTGTGTGACAAGCTGCTGTGGAAACAATAGAAAACAATATAAAACAGACACTTACAGAAAAAAAAACATGTGTGATTCATTTAGCTTATGTGGCTTGATTTGTCTCATGAGGATGATCTTTGTTGGGTCAAACTGTTGACTCTTGCTCAATGAAATGTTCTGGCTGTGAGTCTAATGAGTGGTGTTTATTTATTTTATCTTTTTTAAATGACACATTCATTCAGTTCAAATCCCCTTGATGAATACTAAACTCTCTAGCTGCCACCATGACGCCATTATCATGGTTTCTAAACAAAAGTCACTCTGTTCTGAATGGTAATGACCAGGGATGCTGACTAACTCTCTCATAGCATCAAAACAAATGGAGGAGAGTGAAACTTTGTTAAGAGCAAAAGAAAAGCAGCAACTGCCATCAGCTGCTTCATGCATGCTTCACTGTCAGTGGCCCATTCATCAGCTGCATTGCCTTCACCCTCTGTTGGTAACACGTCACAATGTTTAGGCTCAGAATTCAAAAAGATCTCATGTTTACGTGTTTACACAATCCTCTGAGAGCTCCCTCAGAGAGTAAGGCTTTTTCCACCTCATTTAAACTATATTAAATTAAATTAGACTATGCTATATATGCTAGAATGGTACAATAAGAGGTGGGTAAACCATGACTTACCTCAGCTACTTGTGCATGGGCACACTAAGGTGGTGATCATGGATAGATGGACGTACCAGTATCTGTCTTACACAAAACACAACACAGCCTATTTGGTCTTTATTATATATCAGTGTTTTGAATATAAGTTATCACTGAGCTCCTGGTACCATGTTACTGCTTTGTCTACAAACACAACAGTTCTTCTGTCATCTCACTTTGTGCAATCTTATAAATAGTTAGACAATCTCATCTTAGACTCATGTGACTTCGTGTCCAACATGCAACAATAACCAGGATTTTTTCAGTCTTCAGAGGAACATGTAATTCTTCAGCTAAGCTCAGTAAAAAAATGCATTTGTTTTAGTCTTTCTTTCCATTGATAACTCTGTACATGAGCCGTACTGTGTTCATCTGTTTAACAGCAGCAACACGAAGTACAGTCGCCCCAGCAATTGACATTTCTACTCTGAGAAGAAAAAAATAAATAAAGCCAGCAGGGGGGTTGATCCAAAAGTTCTGTTCAAAGAGTATTAAGTGCTCATGAATAAGTGTCTGCGCCAACGGGCAGAGATTACCAGATAATGTTTTCATGTACCAGCAGGGAGATGCTCTCGTTCACTGAGAGCTAGGTTCTGCCTCCACCAAGAGTTCGCTGTAGCTTTGAGGCAAAATTTCACCCGGCTCTGCTAAAACACTTTAGTTTTAGTTGCTCTGCTGAGATGTGACAAGTTACCCTCCACTGTTTTTTTCTGTTTCTGCTGTGGAGAAACAAAGTGGAGAGGGGGACAAACTGAGATGCATACTGACCGCAGAAAACACCAAGTTTTCCAGTGTATATACTGATATTCTGATCAGAGCTTGTTTCTTTGATGCGTTCATATTGTGTTTTATTTGTACTTTCCATTTAAACAAATCTTTAAAATACATGCTGCTTGTCTGACTTTAATACCAAGTTTATTTATTTCATTTCATTTATTTATTTCCAACACAAAATAAAACAAGACAGATACAAAACAAAACAAAAAGAGACAAAACAAAGTGTCTGAAAAGGAGTAGGTAGAATGTAAAAAACATATTTTCCCCACCCTTTTTAACAATACATAACAATCATCTTCAATATACAAATATCAATTTATTTACGTTTTTGTTTACAATTCATATTACATCACGTGCTACCAAAACACTTCACGACCCCACTCCAAACCTACACCACCACCTAGACTGCTACAGACCACTTTACCACCCAGTGTCTAAGATTACCATGTATTTCCCAAACAAGCCCTCATTCAACCCAGTCCATAAATCCAAGGTTTAATGACAAAATGCAGAAAGAAACCAAGAAACTGAACTGAAAGTCAGATAAGAGACCGACAGGGAGGGGACAGGAGAAACCCTGACAGACAGACAGACAGACAGACAGACCAGTCTTGTTCTTGCCTTGCTCTGGGATTTCCCAGTCATCTCGGGGTTTTCACTCAAATTAGAAGCCGTTGCTCCCATGAAACCTGAGTGTTTTGCAAAAGCTGCCAGTCTGGCTCACTGTGGGAGACTCAGACTGTGGCAAATAAAAACAGTTCTGCAGCACAGACGCCGGTAACAGCTCCAGACAGCTGTATATGAAACAGTGCTCTTGTAATACAAGTGTGTGAAGGTGTGAAGGTTTGTTGTTGACCTTGGAAACATCACTTTGAATATTGGACATTGATTATTCGTTCACTGCCTTTTGCCTTTACAGTTGTTTGACATCTTAAGAGTCACATAAAAGCAGCATCAGAGAAATCCATAAGAGACTGCAATGCATTATGAATCCATTATGATGGTATTGCAAGGCTTTTAGAGGTAATGTACACTGTGAATAAAATATCGGGAGCTCCTGCTGTTGAGTTGCTCTCTGCTGTGCAAAGGTCATGTCTTCACATCTTCATGGGTGAATGGACTGAAGACACTCTTTAAGACTGTCACCTTTCCTTTGGCTCCATCACCCCCTTCACCACTGAAGTGGTTCTTTCTTTGTACCTGGATCCACGCTCTCAGCCGTCTTAATCACCTGCAGTAAATCATACATGTTTCTTTATTGGTACTATAAATGTAAATGTTGAACAAATGCAGTCAGGAAGTTTATTAATTTATTAATATTTGATGAAAAGGAAACTGAGAATGAGCAAAATTTTAATGTAACCTGAAGCAAAAGTATTTAACATTTAAATTAAAATAATCATTAATTGATTTTCAAATTTTAATTAATCTTAACCTCTGCAGTTAGAAAGAAAACTGAGACTGGTATGGTGGCATTAATCAGACTGAAAACTGTATGCATGCTGGGATCAGCTGGAGCCACACATGATAACATTGGCATTTCTGAGAATTATAATCATGGTTATCTGATGTGTTTCTAATCTCACATCACATGTAGGCTTGAGGCCACTTATTTCAAATAAACCAGACCTGATAACAGTGATAATCATTACCTGCCTGCTCCTATTCATTCACCATCCCACCTATCACAGTCATCGCCATCATCAGTTTTGATGAAGCTGCACAGTAGCCAGTTTGGCTGCTCAGTAATCACACTCTCAGACTCTGTTTAGGCTCTGGGGATTAAGGCTGACTCCTCACCAGGCAGTGGAGTAGATAAAGCAGCGTGGTCAGGCTCATACAGTGGCTGCAGTTACAATAATTAATACTATAATTAATCATAATCCATTAATCAGATTTGAATCCCATTGAGCATCTTTGGGACGTGCTCCATAAACAAACAGAGGCTCTTGGTGTCTGAGTCTACAGGACACCTACAGGGGTCTTGTAGAGTCCAGGTCTTGATGTTTTGGTGGCAAAGAAAACCACAAAAGAAGCAAATGCTATTTTGCTATTTTACACACATTACATCAACAGCAAATGCAAGGCATAAAAGATGTAGATGAAAAAAAGAGTAAGAAATTAGCTAGAGTGAATCATTGTTCAGAATAAGCCTTTAAAAGTGTCAGAAGACACAGACAGAAAGAGGCACAGAAAGAGGTCTGTCCTTGCAGCAGCTTTGTGACAGACTCACTTTGTGTAGGAAATAAATGTGGTAGAGTGTGTTCACCAGAAGTGGATGAACACCACCCACTTAAAATCCTGTAACCTTGTGCAGGCCCTGTGCTAATGTTTCAGTGAGAAGCTGTGAGCAGTTACACTGTAAATCCAAACCTCATGTGGTTAAAGAAACATTTTTAGCCACAATTAACTGATGAACAAAAAGGACATATCACTTTTTAGAAGTTTTCCCTTTCTTCCTCTACATCAGTGACTCAGCTCTTTATCAGAGAACAGATCTTTTATCTTCAGCAGAGCCAAAAATACCCCAAAAACTCATCTCTTTTTTTTGATACAGCGTCCTTTAGTTTCTGTGTGTTTTTGCTGATAACACCACTGTGCTGTGTTCACCATGACTTGTGCTTTTAATCAGATGTACCTTCCAGCGAATGCAGCTCCCTCATTAGCATTCACTGCGTTCACCTCGCTGCACTGCTGGCCGCTCTCGTTCCCACTCGCAGCGCTGTCTTCTTCACTGTGGGATATGATACATAATGCATGTGCTCCAATGACTCCCTTCTCGCTCCCCCTCTTTTTCCTATTCTATCTCCCCAGCCTGTGGTCCACTGCGAATAATGGGGTAAAGGACGCAACATTAACAGAAAGAAAGAGATTCCTTCCCTGCAAATCCAGCCCACTGAACCAACCTCAGCCCCGCGTGAGCAGCAACATATCAGCAAATATGTAAATCGCAGATATGGAAATGTTGTTTATGTCATTCCTAACTTCATCGGAGATAACCTGCAGAGGATGAACTGATAAAACACAATAATGAGAAAAGCATCAGATTTGTGCAGGACAGATAAAATCAAGTTCTTACTGCAAAACAAACTAATGAAGTTAAACAGGAAGAGCTGACAGAAGTATCAACAAGAATAAAAGAACATTGTTTTGGTTTGCAGAGATTTATTCTAAAATATTTCAGTTTTTCAAACAGTTTTTGTCTTGTTTTGATTCGATCATTTCATCAGGCAAACTTATCTGGAATAAAAACAGTACATTTATTAACTGCTCCATTTCTAGGTCAGATTTTGTCCTGCTATATTTGCCAAATATGTACATTCCACTATCAGTTCCTCCCCCCCATTTATCTGAATGAGCACAGACAGAAAAGTTAGCAAGGATTTGTGGGAGTGGAGCACTGAAACTTTTTTTTAAAGGAGGCAGAGAACGAGCTGATTTTTTTGTCAGCTCCATGCAAACAGGAGGCCAAGAGTTGACAGCTGACTGTTGTGTGTTTAATTGACAGCTGCTTGTAAAAACTCCTTAAAACAAAATGCATTTCTCTCCCTCTTCAAACAAGTAATTGTTGCAGAGAGACTGATGCTCACCATCTGCAGTTCCCCAATTATCTATAATCCATTTTTGTTGCAGCACCAATCTGTGATGAATTGTAAATGAAGAAAGTTTTCAGAAATGTGGATGTTGAAGGAGGAGTGACGCTGGATCACACAGGGATGAGATACTCAAACATCAGCTTAACAGTCTTTACAAACAAACCACCCAATGTCACATCCCAGGATGCTGACTAAGGTTTTGTCTATTCCTAGTGTTTCATTCATTGTCTCTCGTTTTATTTTGTAAAACTCACCTCTTGTCTCATTTCACTTCACTTCCTGTCCTGGTGTTTTTCCCGCCACTGTGATTACCAGCTCCTCCCTAAAGTGTTTCACCTGTGTCTAACTGTCTCTCCTCCTCTGAGGGTATATGGTCTCTGTGTGTTCGTGCTTTCTGTGCCAGTCTGTCTCAGCACCATTGTGTGTCACGTCATGAGTTTGGTGTTTGAATCAACCTGCATCTCATTTCTTTTATGTTCGTTCAGCCACAAGCTTGAGACAGTCGGCTCTGTAGAGCTGCATGAAAACAGCTCAGTCTGTCTCCTGTTGGTTTTGTGTGAACACCTGTAAACAGTCTTTATTGAGAGAGGACGTGGCTTTGAGCATTTCATCTGAAACATTTGCTGACTGTTTCTAATAAGTGACAGTTACAACAGTGAAAGGACACCACAAGAGCAAGAATGTCCTCTCGCGTTCCCTCTTGTTCTCCTCGTCCGACATCTTGTATGGAGCAACCAATTCCCCTCAGATTGGAAACTCCATTACTGCCGTTTACTTCTTCTCCCCCTTTCTCTGTGTCAGTCTCTCCCTCTCTGTTTCCCAGCCTTCAGTGCTTCTCTCTAAATAAACCTCATCAATCTACTGCAACAACAAAAGCCTCCGCTGTCTTCAGGGCTGGTCCACATCATGCTCTGCTGCACCTCAGACACCGCTCAGCTAAGGCCTGGAGGTGAGGATTCAGGCACAGTTCGGGTCCAGCAAAACAATTCTCTGACAAATGACGGAGTGTGTGTCTCAGGCCAAGAAACCTCAATTCAGGGCTGTAACCTGCACAGTATAAAAACTAATCTGCCAGAGGATGTTACAGAGGGTGACATTACACTTCCCACAAAGGACTTTGTTTGGAAACAGCACCAGGAAAACAACCACACTGGTAGTTTAAAGCAACCAGTATTTATGTTGTCCTGTCAAGTGAGCTCTCCATCCTCCATCTCCTCTTCTCAGCAACAGTCAGCGCTGGTTTCTTTTAACCATGGACTCATTCTTTCTCCAGTTTCAACCAAGTAGTTTGAGTTATCTTGAGCAAACCCCAGAGATGGAAGATCAGAAAACACTCATATGAATTGTTTTTGAAGGCACAGACAGACAGAGTCAGTGAATTTGAAGCTGACAAAGGGAAAGCACACGACGCCAGAATATTACTTCAAAATTTGTTTAGCTACGATCAGGATACACTCTTTTTATATTTTTCAGAAGTGAATATCTGATGTTTTCATATCACAGATGATGAACACAGATAGCATGCTGTACATCTTACAAGTGAAACTTAACCAGCAGTTTAGTGAGGGGTGGCTGCACTGCAGGTACACAGGGTTATAATGTGATTCAACAGTCAAGAGTAAGTAGAATTTCCCATGATCCTGATGTGTAAGTGTAGGTGATGTGTAATAGATAAGGAAAAAGCTGGAAACACAAGTTCATAACATAACGTTAAACAGTGAACTCTTACTGATATTCACAGTTGTAGAGATACGCTGAAAACCAAACATCCAATTCCTCTGTCAACTGAGTGGCAATTATTCTGCAAAATAAAAATGGTCTTTTTGTATTTTTATGGTAGAGTCGGAGCAAATGCCACTAATGGAAGCTGCACTGCCCACTCATGGACGCTTACTATTTGAAAATGGCTTCTGTGCTGCTCATTAGCATTCATTTCAGGCAGGAAGAAAGCAGAGCTAAAGGGGGAGAGGCAGAGAACATAAAGAAAGACTGAGTGATAATAACATAATAGCAATGAGCAGCAATGACTTAAAGAAAAGGGAGGTTTAAACTATTAATGTTTCATGTCTGTTGTTTGGCCTGAAACTGCTTTTATTCAGCTACACATAACGAAAGGCGATGTATTCACTGTACTGCTGAGAATGAGCTGTGTTTTCTTTTCTGTTTTTTCTTTATTCAGTGTGGTTTTTAAACATTATGTTGCGAGGCTGACACAAAACACATTATGATTGTTCCACAGTTTATGATTTGGACTTGACTGTTGTTTAGTTTAGTTTAAAGCAGCGCCAGCAGGCAGGAAAAAGACTTCATACAAAGACAGATTTTGTATGTTTCAGGGCAAAAGGTTATACTTACATACATACAGATATGACAGGAATAATTAGAGAAAACTAAATGCTAAAAGGTGTCATCACAGAAAGTTTTACCTGCCTCTGTACAGTGCACTGTACGGGCATCCACAGTATACACAGCCAGACAGAGACACACACACAAACAGCCCACACAGTCACATCTGTATGAGATAAGGCACTAAAGTGGAGGGCTGGTCATAATTTCACTGCAGCCAGCGGAGCATCTTCTGAGGTTAAAATGTCGACTGCTCTGGGCGACTTCAATCTGCCCTGGTGCTACTGGAGCGCAGGAAGCCTCGCCTCTGCCCAATCTAATCTTCAGTGTAATCCACAGCCCGACTGCTTTTCCAGCACCACCATCTGCACCCACTGCCCGAACCATTTTGCAGCTGAAAAAAGCACAGAGGTGGTCAGAGAGGCTAGATTTTGTCACTTAGCGCCCAGTGGAGCAGTGCTTTTAAATTCAGACTGTCTGAAAGTTTAATGGATTCGTCTCGCTTAACACCAAACCTCACTGGTGAGAGAAGCTACACAGTCATGTTTGAGGAGGGAAGAGGTTAGCAAACTTTGCCTAAACTAAGTGTTGGAACTGTAGATGTGTAGTGTTCGTATTAACAAAAGATGTATAATCTGAAAGACATTGCTCATGATCATGTTTACGGTCTGCAAATTTCCTCTGTGGTTCAGTTACCAGCAGCAGCAGGCAGCCATTTTCATTTCATCCTGTCACTGTCGTATCAAAAGAGCTTCAGCATCTCTAGCACTAAGTCCACAGTACACATGAGGCAAAGGCACTCTGTATCTGTGATCTGAGTCATCTGCTCCATGGTGTGACTGATGTCATTCACTCACCAAATAACTGACAATACAATAACATAAGAGTTTTATATATATAAGCAGAGATTTCATTGTCTCATACCTCTATGCTACATCTCTAAATTAAGTTTAAATAAAGGTTAAATGTGCCCACACTGAATTCTGGGTTGTTACACGTTGTGGTGGGCAGTGCCCGGCTTGTACTGGGGCCCAGCGGTGTCTTGTTATGCCACAGATGGCCGGTGTTTACAAAGGTCTTAGATCTTGGCTATCAGAGCATGCTTGAACACACACTCACATGTAATAGTGACAAACTGTTTACTGTGTCCAAAAATCTTCTCAAGTCACAACATGTTGAACAGAAAGGAATGAGTGCCTACAATTTCAAATTTCAATCTAAAAGCACAAAAACAATTCAATGAGCCTTGGTCACAGAAGACAGAAGTTACATATTATAGCTTTGACCTCTGACCTCTGCTGGACCTTCAAGTAGTATTATCTGTATGAACAAGCAGAATATCAGTGAACCTGACAGAGGAAACAGTGTCTCACTGTGGAAGGATGAATTTGTGTTGCATGTGAAAATGACAACAGTTGATGCTAAAGCAAATGTAACAGATGAGGTGAACTATTAACACTTAATTCAATCATACACTGTGTACAAGGCTCAAAGTTCAGAGGCATTAGATATTTAGTCTGGTGATTCTAACTCTTGCTTTAGACAGGGGTTACAGTGACCTACAAGATGATATTTTCATTTAGAAGACAGCTCAAGGTTTATCAGTGTGTACAGAGGTTTTAAACTGATACACCTTGAAACTTTAATGGATTAGTCTCACTCATTACACTGTCTGCCTGCTCTACTTACCAAGATACATGTTTATCTTTGAGAAGGAGAGAAGGTTATCAAGCTCATGGTAAATTATTTTACCTGTGGCTCTGGAGCTTTATGGTGATATTCAAGGTGAAGGAAAATTGAAATTTTAATGAATTAGTTCTACAAGCTGCATTATGGTGGTTTATGCACATAGATGGGTCAGGCAGGGGTTATCAAGATAAGGATAAATCATGGTATGAAGACACTCAAGGTGAGGAGGAGGGAAGGGGAAGTGTGAGACGGAAACTTTGCTTTTAAAGCCTCACACTATTCAATCTGCACCATCATTCAGCTGTGAAGCCACTCCCAATGAGACACAACAATACCCGCATTCCCAGAGAGACAGAAAAGTGATCGAATAAATGGATGGAACAACAAAGGGGAAGAGACAGCACGCTTTAGTTTGAGTGTTGAGGCTGCGGCTCTTCTCTCGTAAGCAGAAAGTGAGCAACAAAGTGTAATCTTGGAGCAGATGAGACCGTGTCTAAAACCCAACAACACAGCACAGGGAGGCAGCTACAGCTCCTCAAGGGCAGGGAGGAAACGTCAGCGAGTCGTAGCTGTCAGTGAGCTGAAGGTCAGCTGCACTTTGTCTTTATATGTCCATCACCTAAATGCATGTTTTTATACATCAGTTAACGTCAGTGAGTAAATAGCGTGCAGTCGATTCTCTGACCCACTGTCATGAATGTTCCCATTACAGCGGTGAGCAGAGGAGTTCTGAATACAACCACATCTTTTAAAACGTCTTCAGTGCATTGGGCCTGCTGTAAACAGTTTTACAGACTAGACCTGCTAAATGTTGAATGATGACTCTGAAGCTGCTTTAATCAATTGTGGCCACTTAAGTTCAGAACATCAAAACAGGATACACATCCACCACAAATCACTGCCTTACTATGTAGTTTCCTGACGTGTTAGCAAACCTTTGCTCACAGACACAGAAACACTAGTATTCTTTGTTCTGGATCAGCCTGGTGAATGTAAGTACAATATCTGCTGTTCTGGTTTGTTCTAATCCAACGACAAATATAATGTTTTTTTGTCTCTAAATGCTCCACTATATTCACCAGATACTTTCTAACTTTGTCTGTCATTTGGTCAGAACAAGGCTAAAAAAATCTCCTAACAGCTTCAGAAGTGATGCTAATTCTTTGATTTCGGCTGAATAACCAACTCCAACACTGATATCAAGGCTATAGATTATTGTATGCTTAATGGAGACAGTCCGAGATGAATTTGTACCAATAAGCACAGCTGTCTGTTCAGTTCCAAAGTGAATTTCTCAGTGTGGCACTTCTTGAATAAGATGAATCAGGTAACTGCATCACAGTTGATAACCTTTTTGTCTGTATTCAGGGACACTGTGAGAAGAAAACCTGTTTAGATTCTCTGAGATACCAAGAGAAAAGTGTCCTATGGGAGAGAGATTAAAAATAAATGCATGACTGGGGAATTTCAACAGTGGATATCATTGTAGCGGTGCAGTGGTACTGGAGGTTAGATGGACAATAAAAGCACCAAAGCATGAAAATGCGATGTCAACAAACGCTGCTGTGACTGTACACACACAAAAATTCTGGAGAGGTTTTGTATTTCAGGATAGACAACATAAAACATCTGTAAAAGGATGGAGGCTTTGCCACAGCGTACTCGAGGCTATGCAGACAAAACAGAAATTATGGATGTGAATCAGGTAATGTCATAAAAATGTAAAAATGACCCTGTGTAGATGAAGGTGACAGTATTTTACATCACCTGCATAGTAGCTCCTGACTCTTGACCAAAACACTCAACCTTTAGCAAAGGGACAACCTCTAGGTGCTGACTCAAGTGTAGTGTAGTGACTATAGAGGTAGATGGGGCCGTGCAGGTACACAACAGAAATTGTGTTAAACCTTACTGACTAGTCATTACAAATTTTGCTGTGCAAATAAACACTGAATATTATTTCAATTTTTAGTTGAGATTCCAAGTGAAGACACCAAAAGAGTCTGAAGACTGAGACTGAATTTGGGTGAAATGTATATAAACTGATGCTCAAGACATCTAGATTACTTTCCTTTTTATGGAGCCATAAAAAACATGGAGTCCTGGGTTTGTTGGGACAAGCTGATACAGAAAATATAAGATACAGTGAAAAGACATCTTATTTAGTCAGAGAGAGTTGAGTCTTCTCTGGATTTTTATTTTGTTCCAGTGTAATGTTTCTTAAATTATCTTGCTATTGATTTTTTCCTTTAAGAAAGCAAGTGTTTTTGTCTGTTTTTTTCCCCCTTTGGATTTAAACTTCAAATCAGACACAGCAGCACAATTGTCTCCACAGCAGCTCTTATAATGAGCTCATCTAGGAAAGCAGCTGAATGAAGCCCTTGCGATTATGTGGTTTTATATCAGTTCAGAACTAGAGTTTGTTTCGATACCCGATCGAAAACAACAAAAAACGTTCCCTCTCAATTCTCTGAGTCTGCTAATCCCTGGAGATCACTCATTAGGTCTCTACCTCCACTCCCCTTTGCTTTTTCTCTTCCCTTTCCTCTCTCCTCCTCTTTTCATTCCCTCTCTCTGTTTGTCTGGTTGTCTCTCTGCTCTCTGAGACGCTCTGACTTCCAGTTATCAGTCATTTTTTCTCTAAACTCTCCATCCAGCAGCAGCCTTGGTCTGGTTCCATTTGGCAGAGAGCTGCAGTGGCAGCTGGCTCAGACCCCGGCCAGGTTACACAACAACATACATATAGTGACAAATCAGCATGCAGGATATGTTAATAGATGTATACACATAAAGCAGGCAACAAGTTTGACAGAACTGTACCAAAAAATAATCAACAAGGCCCAGCGTACCAATACACACCCAGAGGCAGTGTGAGGTTTGTGAAATATGCACAAGCAGGATGGTTGTGTCTGCTGAGGACATCTGTTAATGATGAAGTCCATCACACTGTATCACCTTGTAAATTCTGTTTCAGACTGACACTTTTTACCTCTTTAACCTCTGCAGCCTCATAATCGTTTAGCTAACGGCAGGTCAATTTAATCTGTGACTAAAGTCGTCCATCCATCCACACAAACACTGACTGAAAACGTGTTTGACTTTGTGCTGAGAATACGAACACAACTCTCATTCCAGATGGCTTGTATAGTAACATCTCAGGTCCCCCATACTCCCGCAGTGCCCCTCCCACAAGACCTCCTCCAGGTCCACCAAACACATGTAGACTGGGTGAGCAAACTCCCATGACCTCTCCAGTAACCATCCAAGGAGAAGGAGTTGGTGTGTTGTTCTTCACCCAATTCTATTAAATTGACATCAGTTTCAGACTGTTTCTTTAGTTTTTAAAGAGAGATTTGTTCACTGTTGCCTTGAGCCTAAGATTGTCATCTTGAAACATGACAAAGCTTCTGCTCCTGCTGAACATCTGAACAAAAAAGTAATGAAAGGAGAAAACCCTTATTGTTCACCAACTGGACACCAAAATAAACACAGTTCTACATTTTGGGAAATCGGCCCATCATAAACATGAGACCTAAACTCCATGTTAAACACAATCAGTCTGTGTTCAGTGTTCACACACCTAAAAATTGTTGTAGACCAACCGCACCACCTCATAGCAACAACACTCCCCAATGGCAGGGGCCTCCCCCAGCAGGACATTGCTCCTACCACACCACAAAAACTGCTCAGAAATGTCTCAAGGAACATGAGAAAGAGTCCAAGGTGTTAACCAGGCCTTCAGACTCCCCAGATCCCAATCTGATCGGCATCTGTGGGACCTAACTAATATTGTGTAGTTCCATTTGTGCTGCCAAGACAGCTCTGACCCATCGGGGCATGGACATGGGACGTCTGGGGGCGCCCTGTGGTTTCAGGCACCAGGACATTGGCAGCAGATCCTTTGGGTCCTGTGGGTTCCAGGGTGGGGCTTCTAGGGGTCTGGCTTGTTCCAGATCATCATTGATTTTGGCCACGAGATGTCTCTTAACAAGAAGACGTAACTGGACCGTGATAAGCTGCTGCACAAACAACATACGTGGTCGTTTTTTACAGGAGGACGGCGTCAGAATTGGAGATGATGTAACTGCCAAGTTTGTCTGATTCCAATGTAACTTATAAAACTTCAAAAAGCTGTAACTGAATGATTGAAGTGCTTTGTCTGGTGTTAAAACCCAACTCCATGAACTTATACATTACTAATGTCACGGCTAAATAATTCAAAACTTTTTACAACAGTTTTCAGGCTGAAACAAGCATTGGCTTGAACTTAGCATATGAAAAATCTGCACTTCTGACACATGAAATAAAAAAAAAATCAAAAAACATGATATAAATTCACACCGTAGGGAAGAAAACATCCACCCACACAGCCATCCAGCCACATTAATTCATTTAATTCCCAAAATAACTTTATATTATGAAGCTCACAGAAAGCAGATCAGTATTTTGTCAGTGAAAATAAATACTAATGATGAAAATGCTTTAGATCAGAAATTATTTTAGGAGAAAATTACAGGTTTTATCATCAGGGTTGTCATTTAATATGTTCTCACTCACTCACTCACACACACACACACACACACATTTTTTCTCTCTCCTGACTACCCACCAAGCTCCATTGTGTGGTCAAATCCCCTCTAGTCAAGCATCAGCAGCCATTGTGTTTGAGTCCCATTGTCAGAGTGAACGAGTGATTAAATGAGCATTACAGCAGAGAAAGGGAGAGGACCCTGGTGACAATAATCACTGTTGGTGTATGATAATAATGAGGTATAATGGACAGTCCAGCTCATCCAGCCTGCTGTGTTCTGGCCTGACCAGCAGCCACGAGGGACAAAGACCAAAAACCACGATGGAAAACACAGAATCCTTAATAACCGCTAATGTGTGTCACTGTTCTGGACGGCCGTTAAACAGCCTGAGCCAAGAATGCTGTCAGTTTGTTCCTCCTCCCTCATTTCCCCAGAAGAGGAACAGCAAACTCAGCTGCACTGAAGAGGCAGAGCTGTGATATGGCAGGAGATCAACAGCAGTAACACACTCTTTTATCAGTTAATAAAAATGTGCATCAGTAGTGGTGAGAGTACAAACACACTGAGCCGCTCTTTTTCTCTCTTTTTCTCTGAGGCTTGCTTGTGCGAGTGTTGCAAGTCAGACCAAACGCTGCTTCTTTTAGCTTGATTAATGCCATGTGTGCAGGAGAAGATGTGTGTTTGTGAGGTTTGATTAGCATACAACACAATCAACACCACTGAATTGTTGCATAAGGCTGCCAGAGGCCCGTACAATGACGCAGGATTTGCTGTTAGCGAGGTAATGTCAGGTTTAACTGGCAGGGTAAAGACAATGATAACCAACCAAGCCATCATGGATGAACTAAACAGGCCGCAGTCGAGGACATATGACAATTAAACACTTGGTAAATTAATTAAAGTTTTGACAAAAATTCAAGGAACCAAACCGGAAGAGGCAAAACTGGAACATGTTTCCTTGCAGTCAAAGCGCAGGTATAACTGGAAGTTCCTAAAAAGGTTCTACATTTCCTTGAAAAGTTTCTGTGGCAGTAAAAGGCCAATACAGTGACATAAACACAAAACATCTGGTCATTATGTTTTTCTATCTGCTTTTTAAACATACATGACATCAGAAAAAAGGTTTCTATACATGTAAAGATGATAACAATATGCCTGCTCTCCTGGCACAGACACCTCAATTGTGAATAACTGAGGGGTTTCGCCATTAAACGCTGCACTCCAATTTAGGTGGAAACAGGCTGCGCAACACTCAATAGTTCAGCACAGCAGAGGATTGCATCTTTGAAAATGTTACTACTTTGTGACTAAAGCATCCCACTTTGAAAATCACTTCAATACCCCTGCTACAGAGAGTCCCATTTTCATGCCAACAATCATTTTGTTGGAACGGGCGTCCCATTTTCAAATGGTGAATATCTTGCTATGAAATGAAGCTTTTCAGGGGAAGAATTCGCTATTTGCTGTGATTATACTTGAATATCAAACAGTTGCAGCAGCTATATGATTACTGCCTCTCGATCCACAGGCTGGAGATGAGCCTCCCCTCAGCGTCTGACACCTGGGTGCCAAAATAAAAGCAAAGAAAAAAAGACGTGCACATGAAATGTCTTATTTATGAGCTCACTTTCTTTATATCGAACGCTCCCTGATAGTTCATGTGTCTGTTTAATACATGTTTTTAATGCAAACGTGAGTGAAAATGTAACACAGTAAACACAGAATGACAGAAATTAGATTAGAATGCAGGAAAGTTAGAAATAAGATTTTAAGGTTTGCTGCCTTAAGAGAAACAGCAGAGAAGATTCGAAGACTTTTACCAGCAGTCATTTCCACTTCAACTTAGGTTATTTTGTCTTTTGTTCCTTTTAGACATTTTTTCTTTTTCTCTTAAAAAGTTTCTTCTGCTGTCTCTCTCTTACTTCAACTTCACATAAGCTTTATATGTGTGGATGGTTAAAAGAGAGAAAGTGGCATAATATATGAAAAATAAAAAACCATATTAAAAACAAATACTGATTAATTGGAGACTAAAAATTTCTCAACACAGAGAGTAAGACAGAACTACCAAGTTCAGCACATCATGGCTGCTGTTTGATGTTGTGATCATTGCTGAGGATGTGATTGTTTATAATGGGCCTACATCAGCTGTTATTATGGTTTATTTAGTTGTTTAAGCTTGTTATCTGTGTGTACTGTGGCATCAGTGTGTGTCTGGTGCACCAACTGATCAGATTTACTATTTTTATGTGCAGATTGTTCAGTGTTGTCACCAGCACTCTTAGATTCCCTGTTTAGCATTTTAGCATCTTAATCCAAACTTACTGTATTACCTTCCTTTGATGGATAAAAACAGAGCCTCATTTTCAAACACTTAATATTTTATTGTGAAATATTTCGACTGTTTTCTATTCGTTGGAAAGACGAGCAGGTGCAGCTGAGAGGATAAGGAGGTGTGCAGGTCTTATCTCTCTCACTCTTCATCTGCTCACAGTCGCATTTCCTCTGTATCCCCATAAACTCTTCTCTCCGTCTCTTGCCCCTTTTTCTCATCGCCACTTTCAGTCTGTGTCTCCGCACCAGGCATAATTAATCGCCCACAGACTGCTGTTTACACAGTGTGATAGTTTGAACAGAAGGAAGTGTCTCTGAGGCAAAAATCAAACTCCCTGCCTCAGCAGAAACAGAAAAGACCGAGATAAGAAGAGATGAGAGCGAAGAGTTTAACTCCTGGTGAGTCCTGGAGGGAGGAAAGTTAACTCCCCCATTTTCAAACCATCGCAGACCTTTAATGTGTTTTGTTGTCAGTGAATTTCATGTGATCAGTTAGTCTGGGTTCATGCTTTTTAAGCATATTGCTTAATTTCCAGTCACGTTAGTGTGGCCTGCACCCAAACATTCAAACATCCTGTCACTAATACCTGTAGATACTTAATGTTGCTTCTTGTTGGTCAATTTGTTTCTTCCTGGAAAGCACAATGTAAATTATTTGGCAGGTAGCTGTGAATGCAGTTTTCTTTTTACATTGATTATTACAGTTCCAACTCTCATCTGTCTCTGATTTATAATCACTACCTCTGAATTTCTGTTCAGTTATGTTTTCTGCAATTTTTATTTTCCCACATGAAGGTCTGAGTGATGCTTCAAAGCCTTTCTCACTGCACCATGATTAAAACTCTGGTCTCAAAATTAATCATTTTTATTTTGATAGCCTAAAATGATTCATATTTTGTCATGTTTAGTCCAAAGAAATTGAATGAATCACAGAACATCTTCCAACATAGAGTAATTTTAAGATGCCATGGTGTTCAGTTAAACTCAATGATACACTGAATATTTATGAATAAATATTCATTTGAAATGTAAAACACTTTGTTACAAATGTCCAGAGATGAGTTTGAAGATTGGTTAAAGATTCAAGACGTTTAAACAACAATTCAAACTCTACCTTTAATCTCTGTTTGGGGTTTCTCTCTGCAATGCAGCGGTTATTAATGTATGACTTCTTTCATGCTGTTTCCCTATTACTCAATCCCAACCATGGCATTAATATGCTAAGTGTTTATATGCGTGCGCTCTCTCACCGACTTGGTCTCTGAATCTCGCTGCATGAGAGGGAATTATTAATCAGACACCACTTTACCAACTGCTTCCTACTGTTATACATTTACTGTTGCATCACATCTCTGTTTGTGCAGCTTATGAGAGGAGGATGCCATCTCCTCTGCGTATTGCTCCTGCAAAACATATTTGCTGGAGGAGGAGAAAGGAATAATGTCCACACACCACAGAAGGAGTGACCTTTTCTTCTCTTTTTAGTACTTTGTAAACAACAAGACGTTTGATGTTTTGCCAGCGAAAATATTAACAGCTAAATATGCCCGGCTTCTCTGGTCCATTTTTATTTCATTTTAGTGTCTAACCACATGTGATGTGATGAAATATTTGATATTTACAACTGAACTATCCAAAGGTTGAATTTTTCTGTGATCACCTGTTTGATGTGGTTTAAATGAACTCTTCATGGAATTTGACAAGGAAGCAATTTGAGTCAGGAGAGGCTTCGTTCAGAGTGAACGAAAGGTTTTTTTCCCTGACACATTACAAAGTGAAAATCTGTTAGAACAGAGGCGTGTCAGCTTGTGTCCACCATGGTAATCCAGGTCTCATAACTTAGTATTTTGTGTATATCAAGTCATAAAAAATAAATAAATGAGAGCTAAACAAGAAAAATAAATCAATAAATAAATAAATCTGATTTTTTTTTTCCGCTGGTGTGCTACCCAGTAAACAGGGTATGAAGCAATCTCAGCCTTAAAGATGATAAAAATGATATAACATGGCAGCAAAGGAAGCAGGCGTCTGTGTCAGTGAATAACAAGAAACCAGTTTATATCTCAGAACATAATTTCCTTTCTGCTCGTTTCTTAAAATCTGCAAACACACTGAAGACTTCTAAAATTCTTAACCAACTGTGAAGAGTCATTACACATAATGACTGACTTTTAAAAATGTCTGTTGTAGACGAGAACACGTCCTTCAGATTCTTGTCAGCTCAAAACACAGGATCACATTCAGTCAGTGCAGCCAAGAGGAGGATGAAATATGACCATGAAATATATTTAATATGATCACAATGACTCTGACCCGTCTGAGACTCAGATTAAATTGTCCAGTCATTGATGGGATGATGATAATGGCGATGGGAAGGATGCTGAGGGCTTTAACATTTTGATTATTGCATATGCAGTTTGCTGTCAGGCCTTTTTCCTGCCTCAGCAGCTTCGTGGCGTCTGACAAAGCTCCGGGTTTAAAATCTTGAGCCAGGCATTGTTTCCATCGACATAAAACTCATTGATTCCACATTGGGCAGCCTCGCTCTTGTTGATCTGCCCAAATTATTCTCAGGTGGGTTGGTATCACAGTAACATCCTCCTGCGCTGGTTTTAGCAGGAGAATCACTTCCTCCACTCACAGCTACAAGGTGCAGCAGTGAAGGTGGACATCACATGCACCTGTTACTGTTTGATTAAACTCTGCAGTAAGCAGTGCTGCTAAAGCTGCCCACAGAATCTCCCAGCTCAAATAGATGCAGGAGGATGTCGAAGGGACACTTCAAACATGCGTGGAGTCTTCCTGTGTTGTTCCAGCATAAGCCTCTGTGTGACAGAACAGGGCAGAAAGAGTCTGTGCATGTCATAAAGGAGCTCCCAGTTGTCTTAGCGCCACAGTTAAGGTCGCTTACATCGGACGTCAGACACCTCAGAACTCTGCACTGACAGTCTGACCCTGATGGAAAAATTCACAATGTACAACCCTGAGAATATTGAAGAAAATAACAAACATACTCTCGGTTGTGCTCCTGACTGGACACACCGTCTTCAGTGTTGGAGGCTGCAGACTCTTCTGCTGTGAAGACTGGTCTCTCAGGCACAGCTGTAGACCCATCTCCCATCACCAGTGATGATCATCGGCCTGTTGACAGAGCGACTCGCAGGCTTTGACACGACGCTGCTTCTGTTCCATGGTGAAATCACAAATGTGCACCTGCAAGTGGTCACAAAACAGGTCCACAATCAGGCGATGTAACACTGAGTACATCAATAAACGTAGCTTAAGCTGATTATATAAAGTTTGTAACATGCTTCTTTGGAAGGACGACAGCAGTCCCACTAGTGACCCAGTTTCAAATCTGTTGAAATGTCCTCAGAGACTTCTCAAACACTCCTGCAGTGTCGTCCATCATGTTGTCTTTAAGCCCTCTATGTTCCAAACATGTTGGACCACCCTTCACACCAAACATATACTTTTCCTGCATACACTGACACACGTTAGTTGTGCACTCCCACCTTGTACTGCAGTCCTGCCTTGTCTTTACAAATGACCAGTGAAATGATGAATGTTGTTGTCACTTCTCTCCAGCACTGCAGTTCTGGCAGGTCGGGAATCAATGTGAAACCCCCAGAGACCCATCCTGCTCTTTATATCCCTGCCACAGCACACACACAATGACCACAGCATGAGAATCCCAACGACACCTCATTCATCATTCAGTCTTTCTGTGTAAAGACTTTGAAAGGCGCTGAGAGGAAAGGTGATTTTTTTTCACCTTGATGTACGTGGAGGAATGAGTCAGGGACATCATCAGGTTGTGTGATGATTTCTGGCTACTGCACATAGACTTTTGCTCAGGCATTTTCACAGGCCTGGAGCAAACCTCTCTTTAATTTACAACACAAGAATTCGTATTGTTTTTGTATCTAATCTAAAAACTTCCAAAGTCTGTATTCACCATACAGAATTACAGCTGATTTCCTTTTAAGGCCCTTCACAGCTACTGATTAACTCTACACCTGCCTGCCTGGGTTAAGGTTGGACAGAGCTATGCTGAGAATTATTTATTTCATTTCATGAACTAATGAGAACAATAAAGGTGTAAATTGAACTGTCTTTACAGGCGCAACAAGACAAACAAGAGTGTGAGGGAGATGTCAGTCAGTCACAGTCTGTGCACACACACACACACACACACACACACACAATTCTGAGCAGAGGTCTAATCAGGGAATATAAACATAAATTGGTTTGTACAGGCTTTAAACATCTGCAGTCCCCCTCAGATGAATATAGTTTGTCTTTATGTGGCAAAATGTTGAAGAAGTTGCCAGTATTCCTGAAGGTGACCTGGAAGTCTGAGCACAGCTTTTAAGTATGTGACTAAATGTATGATTTTGCTCCTTTTTTATTCAAAAGTCTTCTGTCTTTCATATTGGAGGATCTTCCTCTTCACTGTCTCCCCCTCTGTATGTCTCGTTCAGACTTCCTGCTGTTTTAGAAAAGAGCAGAAACACTGATGGGAGCAGACCGCTGACTCCTCTGATGAATAAAAGAAAACAACTGTCCTCGGCACACAGAGCCCTGAGCTCAGTGTGGCTGACACAGTGTGATATGAGGGAGCAAATCACATGATTTCTCTTTTATCTTAACAGGCACATTTTTAATATATGAAACCTGCAGTGTGGTTTTCACCTCTGGTCTCATTAGGGATGGTTCTCCGGTGATGGTGCTTTTTATTTTGCCACAGTGTGAGCGAGGCGTGGTGTGGAATTTATTGACATCTGGCTCTGCAGCCTGTTTGTGCTGTAGTGGGGGCGAGTGGGTGGTCTATTCCATCTCTGACTGAACTTGTGCTATCCTGCGCTGACCAAAGACCAAAGATAACAAGACTCTGTTACCTGGCCGCCATCCCACACACACACACATACACACACAAATACAAAACACACTCCAGCTGGAGACTCCTCCTTAAAACTGTTCCATACATTGGCGGTTCCTGATGGTATAAGAAGTTTTGGGTCAGTAAACTGCACACATCACACTTGTGTTTACCAACCCAGCTGCTCTGTGCTGCTTGTTACTGAAGGGACTAGGAAGGGAGAAGATCTAAAAAGATCTGAGATGTTGTGATAAAAGATGTTTGGTACATCTCTCGTAGCAGGGAGCTCACTGAGGCAGTTTAGATTTTGCTGTCAGTGGGCAGAGAAGAGTTCAGAACAAGCACAAAAACACAGTTACTGCTGATTTCAAGTGTAACTCACATGTTTTGTCATGGGAGGTTTGACTAAATGGTGTGTAGGGATGTCCCGGCTAGAGCCCTACTTTGGGCTAGATAAAGCTATCATTTGTTTATTGTAACTAATTATAAACACAAGTGATTACTCAGTTGACAGACGGTTCATAATCAAGAAATCATTTAAGCCTTTAATCAGGAAAAAAAAATACGTCCTCCAGTTCCAGTTCTGTACTGTTAAAAACAAACAGTTTGAGGACATCACCTCAGCCTCTGGGTGAACTATGAGGGGCATCATTTCACTGTTTTCTGACATAGACAAATTAATAAATTTTAAAAAATAATTCCAAGACTAACTAATACTGAACATGGTCATTATTTGGAGCCTTTTGTGGTTTGTGTGCTCAGAAATCTCATTAAACTCCAGGAAAACACTTGAAACTCCTCTGACTCACTGCTTCAGTTCATTACACCTCAAAATACCAAAGTGATGGTCTGGGACACACTACTGATGTTGTCCAATAAAGCAATGCAACATTACTGTTGCACAAAGCATGGAGAGGCCATGTAGCCATGTGGGCAGCACACAGGGTTATTAGACTCAGGTTTATTATTATAACCATGACGGTCGTCTAACCTTAAGGAAGTACTCATTTTGATCTAAACCTAACCAGGTCACTGTCCCACAACCATAACTGCATGTTTGGTCCAATCTGCCGCTGGTGCTCTCCTATGGGCCGTATCTGAGGATAGGAAGTGACCTACATGCTGAAGGACTTGTGAAACTTTTTAGGAATAAACATCTTGCAGCCTGGCCAGTACTTGTCCTTAATATCTAAAAGTGGACCAAACTTTTAGATGGACAGAGCAATATTGCCGTCATCAGCAGAGGGTGTAGAGTCCTTATCAGGCCTTAAACTTTTTATTTCACTTGCAAATTAGATACTGTAACAGCAGAGGAGATGAATGACTCCTTGGTTCTTTTACTGTCGAGATTGAAAAAATCTAAATCCCTTTTGCACTCTGCGGTTTATATCCTCTAGGACACATGTCCAGGCTCCAAAATCATCTTGAATATAATGCGGTCCCTTAATATATCCACGGTCCTTCTCCCACTTTCAGATCTGGTGTGACAAGTTGAGCATTAGATGACATCCCATGAGACTCGGGGAAATGGGCCAAGCTGCAAAAGCAATATCACTCCAGCTATGAACACACGCAGAATGCCAAGGGAAATGATTATGGGATTAACATTTAGAGAACGTGTGTTTTAGCGACATCAGTGTGGGGGACGATTAAAGCAATATAAAACCTACAACAAGGAGTGACAAGGGAAGGAAATTAGAAAGCTGTGGGCCGCAAACATTCCCAGAGAACTTATTTGAAGACGACTATCGTCGGGAATGATGGAAGGGAGCAAAAAGAGGAAACAAAGGCCTCTGATATAGAGGGAGCAAATTAAAAGAGGACAACAAAAGTGTGTGTGATACAAGAAAATAAGATGAAACAGAATTCATCTTTCTGTTCTTTATCAAATACCAACATTGTTATTTCAAAAGTTTTACAGTTTTTACCAAAATGCTATTTTAATTTTAAAAGATGTCAATGTACACACAGGAATTGCAAACTTACTGGATAATGTATTTGATCCTCTTTTATCTTTATAAAGAAGAAAGAAGGCTCTTCACACTTAGGTCCAATGCAAGTATTTAAAAACCAGTCTCTGATCCTTTAAATGTTCATCAGAGCAAATGTTTGATTACAGTGCTTATAAGGACATCAAACAATGCTTTTACTTTTAAAATTCAATCCACAATAGTAATTCCTAAGGTCCAAAAACATTTTAAGCTCGAAAAAGAAATATTTCACAGGAACTGTGTAAGTGAAAAAACATGATGAAAATCATAACATCAGTTAAAATAATGTGACCGAACCTTGGCTCAAATCTGGAGCATGTTTCACATCATGTTAGCTGCAGTTTCCAACGTAACATCATTTCCTCTTGCACTTTAAAAAACTACTGTGATGTACTCAAATTCATCTGCAACTCAATCTGCAACTCAGTTGTATGAAACAGATGTCTGATCTGCCTGTACAGAGAGTAGTACCTGTTGGAATGGAATGAGTCATTTTTTGTCTGATTCAACTTTCTGTTTCAATCTTATGACATATTTTATGATATCTGCTATAAATAAGTGATTTTACTATGAAATATAGTCAGCTGAAGTGGAAGAGGTAATATAAGGTTAATGCAAATGTAGTAGACACAGTACAGAAGGTGGAATGTGATGGCAACATTTTTATTCAAACTTCTTGAAATTTGACATTAACTGTATTAAGTTCCTCCGTTAGGCTCTCTTTCTTTTTCTTATTGCCAGTTTTGAAATAAGCATTCATTAGGTATTTAGACAAAGTATACAGTACAGTATATATAATATCAAGACAATATGCACAGTCTGTGCAACCATCAACCATTATGGGTGAGTTCCCTCAGTATAAATATCATATTAGTTAAGTCAAGTCACTTTGTTTATATCTGTACAACATGTAGCTCCTTCTGTCCTTAGATGGAGACGAGAGGGAAACATTTCACAGAACATGTTATTTTGCAAATAAATCAACATGTATGAAATTCATAAATCATAATCCACAAATACATAAGTGAAATAATAAATGTAACAAATTCCAAACATGTCCTCTTACATGCAGGAGAAAATTCTGATGATATACATTTCCATTCCAGCCTCACAGCACAGAGCTGCACTGCTGTGCTGCTTAGTAACACAAGGGAAACCTTTAAGAAACCAAGCAGAGCACAAAAAACTGCAATGAAGACACTGAAACACATTTGATATACTGTATGTATATTTTATTTAATATTGTCCCAAAAAACATACTTTATATTTTACAGCTGCAAAACAAAATCACTGGTGGTCTTACTGTAAATACAGTGCAGTCAATGCTCTTTAACCATTATTACTCACGCCTCTATGTTATAATAATGTTCTCTCTATTGCTTTCTCTTCAGCTTTTAGACAAGAGTGAGATAAAAAAATGTACCAGCAGTCTGATCTTTAGAGAAAAGACTGAGAGGAAAGAAAAGGAAAGAGCACAGTGCTAATTGACTCTCGGGATGTCATGACCCTGGCAGGACTCTATCGATCACCATGACAACTTCACTGACGAGAAGATAAGGACCTGCCACTAAAGCATCTCAGTCTCACCTGCTCACTCTGTGCCAACAAGCCCCACGTCCTTGATGTGTTTGTGCCATCTGCACTCAGCAGAGAAGTCAGACACAATCACGCACATAAATGTTACACTGCACACACACTACAGTAAGTGTTTATTTTTAGAAATATACTTTATTAGATTCAGTATTAAAGGGTAAGTCTGGTGATAATTTGCATGTAATATTGATCAAAACCAACAATGAAATGATAAGCATCATGTGCACATCCAAAGTTTGATATATTATATTTACATTGTTGTCCAAAGACTATTACAACCACATCAGTGAGTCACACTGTTGAACACACACACAGTAATTTATTCAAGACTTAAGGCTCTTTAAATCTTAGAAACCCATGGGCTCAGGGCTGACACCAAGTCAGAGTGGGAGGTCGCCCCTCTCTCAGTATGCTGTGTGTTGAAAGAGACTAATAGATGAAATTACGTCTCTTACAGCCATAAAAAATAATTTTAAAAAAGTTTAGTCTGAAGTAAAGCTTATTGCATCAGGATGGTTCATCCTCTGAGGTGCATGATTGTGATTAAAGTAAAGTTCACAGTGTATTTTAAATTCTGAATATTTTGTGTTAATGTTTTATTCTAAAGAAACCATGCTTTACCAGGATTCATCCTCTGGGGATCTTAAATATCCACAGCAAGTTTCGTGGCAGCTTTCACAGCTGTTGATCTAGCAATTTGAAAATTTTGAACTCTGGCGCCCTCCAGTGGTAGAATCAGATGTGACACTGGGATGACTGAGTTGAGTGCAACACACAATGCCATTTTTCACCAGGATTGTCTCACTTTTTTCATTAGTTTTTGTTGTCATTCTAAGGCTTAGATGACCACATGTTCCACACTAGGTTACCCACTCAGTTTTGACTTGTAGTGATTCAACAGGAAGCAATCACTCCCTCACAGCCAGCTCCACGGGGGGGCATCACTCAGGCAGAGATATTGGCCCTGTGTTGATTTATATATAAAAATCAAAACAGAGAGCATCAATATTTTGTCTAGAAACTGAACACAGCTGAGCTTAAAACGCTGTGCATTAACATGTCACCAGGGAGCCAAAGTGCACCCAGTGCACCCGGTGTTAAATCACAAATAGCTCGGCCAGTGACAGAAAACAGCAAATGACTGTTTTTGAATCAATTTGTATCTCAGTGTTTGTGTAAGTGTTTGCTCATCCTACTTACATACAGTCATTGAAGATATAACATTTCTCAGTCTGGCTCCAGGGCAATAATACTTTGTTTTGAAGCATTGCCCTCTGGTTTCACTTTCCATTAGGAAGGCAGCAAAAACCAATACTCTTGATAATGTGTGTTTAAAATGATGTACAATACGGTGAAACCTTTTTTCCTCTCCTCTGAAACCCATTTAGACTCTGTTTTTGTTCCGAGCATTTTTATGTTTTTTGTTTTTTTTACTGCTAATTAACAATTTTTTAAATACATGATTTTTGTAATGTGAAAGAGGTCACTTCACTAATGAAACACCTCTATTAGCTCAGTGTTTTTACTGTGTTCTCATCTCAGAGCTGTCATCAATCAGCCATTTCCAGCAGCAGGCAAACAAAACAAAAGCTCTGATAAACTCACCCTACACTACCCTCAAAACACCAACGAGCCGACAGACAAAATTAGAGACTAAATGTTGAAGACAGTAGAACTTATAACAAGTTACTCCAAAGCAGCATCTGTACTCAGCAGCAGAATTTTCCATCAATCTTCTCATCGACTCTGGGATTCCCAATAAATTTGACTTTTCCTTTGAATATCAGAATCCCCGTCTGAGTAAACTTCTACCTCTTGTTTCAGTGAATCAATAGAATATAATATGATGAAATATTAGATGGATTAATTTTTGTGGCCATATCAATAAATCACCAAAATTACACCCAAAGTTCTCCAACCCATAAACCCCAACACAGATTACATTTAATCAAGCCGTCAAATTACAGGTAGCCCAGATGCCACCAGCAGATCTGCATTACCAGCCTGGGTGGTTACTGCTGTGTTACATTGTGACTGCGAAGGCTGAGGACAGTGTACATGCCAAGTTGGCCATATGGAGCAGATGTTCCAATCTAATCAGGCACGTCTACTGTGGCCTTTTTATTGCATCAATATCGAGCAGATTATATGGGTTTCGTGGACAGGTGGCCACAGGGGGAGCATGTGGGGGGTTGAAATGTCTGACTCAAGGCCACAGGCGCAATTTGCAACTGCATGTGAAGGAAGAACAAACTGTCTTTGAACATCAAGTCATATCTGCGATGACTTAATACTTTCACAGATCTTTACCTCTTTGATATTTTCTTTGTATTTCATTGATGTTTCATTTTTTCTGACACTAAAGATAAAGACTGGTGGTTTTGTGCAGTTTATTAGATCCACAGATCACAAACACTTCACACTGGTGCCATTTTCTGAGACATTTTTTCAGTTTTCACACTGATCTCCTTTGTTCCAGGCTGTTGAATGAATTCAGTTCATTTTGGTACACTGCAGGAACGAACTGGAAACCTGCAATTAAGTATACATGATTTGTAGTAAATTATCCAAAACAAAACAAGCAAAACTAAATCTAAACGCAGCTTGAAGCTCTTGACTTTCCAGGCTGTTAGACCCTTCAACAAGCATATGAACTCAGTAGTGATTTAACATATTCAGAACCTTTCCAGAATCTGCCTATATCAATGTTCTTGTCTGGCTATAAGGTTGCAAAAGTGTTAGGACATTAGGTGGAGATGCTAGATCCAGTCTTAGCCATTCAATCCCTGGCTAAAGCTGTTCGACAAACACACTCCAAGCACTTTAGACTAATAATATCAGCAGAAACACATTATGAGTTAAATTAAGTTAAATTGGAAAATATGTAATATGTAGGTATTGGGTTTATATTATATAACACTGAGAGTTTTCCTCACACATTCTGTTTCTGTGGAGGCGTCATTAGAGGAAGTGCAACCTTAGACATTTCCATATAAGTTCAAACATTCAGATGTAGTGGATGCTGCTTCACATCCAGGAACATACTTAACATGCTGTGTGCGCAACACACTTTACATTTTACTGCAGTGCAGCTGTCGATCATGGAGCTATTATTGATTGGTCTCATGGCAGCAGAAAGCACAGTCCTTGCTCCTCACCAGGCATCAAAATGAAACATGTCAACAACATGGTCACTCGTACCGAGCAGAACTTCCATTGGTAGCATTGATGTTTTACATGCAGCGGTGTTTATAGGATCATATGGGCTTAATGGGAAAGTGAACACCGGGTCCAGCATCTGGGAGTCTGCGTAATGAGAGTTCCTGCACACCCACACACACACACACACTCTTTACACACAGCAAGTACAAGCCTTCAGGGATAGCTGTAGGAGTGTAGTGGGATTATGAACAGATGCTGAGGACCGTAAAAGTCACATGAAAACTGGAACACTGAATGAAGGTCAAGAACTTAATTAAATCATATTTCATCATATTTTTTGCAATTAATTTCTTTTAAGGAAGAATACAATTATACATGTTATACATCTGTTAACAGATAAAATAATCTGAGCAATTCACAAGAGGAACTGGGATTGCAATGAACGTCCAACTGTTTGATTACCCCTTATGCCAAAACTGTCCTAGAAATCCTCCAATCTCCGTGCATTTTCCAGCCTAAATTCATAAACAAGCCAGTTGTGGCTCTTAGGCTAAAAATATATTTGTTAATAAAACTTGGAAACTGGAATTGCTCTCGGTGCTAATCCTGCTCAGGATGCTCGAGGAGAGAGAGAACAGCTCATTCCTCCCTCGTTCTCCTCTTCTGTACCAGCCAAAGTTGTGACAATTCAATCTGTTCAGTGTCTTCCCACATGAATTATGGATGAACCCTGCACCCTCTGAATGTGGTGGGGATTTACGTTGATCGAGCAGCCCATCGCTTTAGAACACCTCCTGCTCATGTCACAGGCTCAGTGTGGACTTGAAAGGGGTCGGGAAAAAATCAAGGTAATTTGCAGAGTATCAAAGCAAAGCATTCTGTTAGCATGCCTTTATTCCCCTGGTGGCACACTAATGATTGACTGTTGTGTGCTGAAACCCATTAGCTGCATTTATTCTGGCATTGAGTCCTTTCTGATTAACAATTAGTAAGCACCAGTCCACTCCAGCAGACAATGCACTGATGGTGCAGCCTGGGTCAGGTAAATAAAAGCCACTGATTTGTGCAAAGATGGTTGTATCTATAATCTAGTTGAGTGCAATTCCAAAACATTTCCAGGTAGAGACTGGGGTTATAATGCCACTTAAAGGTATTAAAACAAAACTAGAACAACTGCCTGGTTCGATCAACCAGTAACCTTTAACTACCAAATTCCAATTCACTTCATCCTTGAGTCCAGCCCTAGTTTGTCCAACGATTGTTTATGACAAAATAACAGCAAAACCTGTGACATTCCTGTCCTCAGCTGCACTTTGTGTTTCATGCTAATTAGCAATCACTAGCAAGCTAACACACTACCAAGATGTGTTAGCATTTTGTGCCTAAATACAGCCTCTGACCTGCCCCACTGCAAACATCCTCATTTCAGAATAATGACATTTTCCTGCAGACCAACAACAAAAGATGTGAAACTATCTCACGAATGACAATCTGCTCCATCATCTTTACTACAGTTTCAGTGTGACACACAGCATCTGACAGATCATTTCCAAACTGCTATGTAAATGTAGTAACTATTTTTTCAGACTAAGGGTGTTTCCAAGACCATGAACCACATGAACCACACAAACAGATGCATTTAATGCAGCAGCATTAAATGTGCAACCATGTGCTAAGAGGCAACACTGCGAGGACAGGGACGTAAACAGTTCACCTGTGATGACTAAATGTTGATTTTACTGTTGTCCAATGATCGGCTCTCCGCCAGGGAAAGTGTGAACGAGTTCAGTCTGTGTGTCCTCACTGATGATCAGATGCCAGGTTTCATTTGATTGACAGCTGAGCAGAGAGATATCACTGGGCAGTTTGTCATGAAGGGTGACCTGGGCCTTGTAGGACACTATTTTATCTTGATATGTCTCTGGGACTCAACTTTATGTTCAGCTGAGTCTAGTCTACCTTAAAGAAACACTCACATTCCCATAGGTACATTACACCAGTTATTTATTGCTGTAAGTTTTCCTTCTGTCCACACTGGCCATGACATGATCCCTCCCTAATGCACTTCCTTTGTCAAAGATGACGTCATAAAATCCACAGTCCTCATCCTGTAGCAAAAATACATTCTGTATCTCAGCTTGAAAGGCTTCATCAGTCAAGTGGATATCTCTCCCACTTGACTGATGTGTGAAATTTCCGCTTTTGGACGGGAACAGGTATCTTTGATAGTGACAGCTGAAATTTAACTCCGTCTGTTCCTCATGGCAAAGTTACACCAAGTGTTTTGTAAAGCAGCTTGATGGGCTCCTGTGATGATGGACAGCTGCAGCCACTCAGACACAATTATCATCAAGTATTAAACATGACCTGAGTATAATAAATGTTTTATTTCAGAAGTTGCATAATCTGGAGAGCATTTAAAAAATATTTTCTGCTGGTATTTATTTTGTGTGTCTGGGTGTGACTGGGTGTCAGGCAGAAGTACTCAGCTTGACGTATGTTGTGTAACTTATTTAACACCACTTCAGTGTCAGTTTGCTGTTCACACCCAACACCCACAAACTTTGGTGGTCAGAAAAAAATCTGTGCACACCCTGTCATTTATCTTTGTCCGAATCCTCCTCCCAAAGTGGTTCATTTATTTAATCATCATTAGCTAACATTTCTGTACACAAACATGGTACATTTCTCTACCAGCTGTGGCAGAGAAATGTGATTCACAGTGTGAATCTGTGTTTCAGATTTTGTGCTCAGGTTTTCCTGCTGGCATGGTCTCTGGCTGTGTGATATTCTAAAAATGCACTCAGGTTATTTTTCACGTTTTCATTTCTGCTCATGCATTTGATGCCTTTTGTTGTGTCAGCCACATGCCTGTGTCTCGACTCACATCGATTTTTGCCAGGCACTTTTTAAATCCATAACTCTGCAGGTTGCATGCAGAGACATAGAAGCAGTGGTGGTGTGCTACTAGCAGTCAGCAGGTACAATAATGACGCAATAGACACTGAAGAAAAGAAAGTCAGCAGGCAAAGACCGGGGCATCACAGTAAAAAATGAAAAGATCTTCTTTTCCCCTCTCCTCTCATTTTGTACTGTTTTTCCTCAGGAAACCAACAGCAAAAGGCTCATTTATTTATTCAGGATGTCAACAAAAAACTTAAGAGGTGGTATACGTGTGTAATTTTTAAAGATATTTTTAGCTTAGAAAAAGATGTTACATAAAAGCAATAAATAAAGGAACAGTGAAAGCTGCTGGATGATGTGTTTGTGTTTATACATGTGTATATGAACCCAGATTTTCCTCCTGTCAATAGGCCTTGGGCCAGGAGGTCCAGTCTTCACCTGCTGTGGACATGTACGCTGGAGATTACTAATGTATGTTAATCATGCGACTAAACATCCACTATGTCCTTCTTCCTGTGACTCCTATGAAGATAAAAAGAAAGACAGTATAAGTATACTGTGTCACATGTAAAAAAGTTTTTAACCTAAATCGACGATCGAAATCACAGAATAGGGCATAAATAGTACAGACACCAGAGTTTATGAACCAGCCAACAGCTGAGAGTTTCAGCTCATAGAATCACTGTTAATTAGCTGCAGTTGAGTAAATTTGTGACAAAATCAATGGTCACTGAACAATTTCACCTTGCTAAGCTTGTTAATACACTGTTTTAAATGTGTTTTTGACCTTTTCTCCAGCAGTTTGGAAATGCATGAACATGCTTACAGACAGTCTAGACATCAGGGTTTGTTGTGCGTTAACAAAAAAGGTGTAGTGGCTGTTTGGATTTCCAGGATTTCCATCACAGACACGCCTAGGCCTAATTTTCTCCACTGCTCGCTCACGCTCAGCTGTGTTGAAAGATATGTGGGAAAAACCTGATGAAACACATGGTTGTTGTTTTGGACCTCACTGCATCAGTAAATATCGTCTCCAGTGTGCTATACAACAGCTCTCTTTTTGATGACACTTCAGGGGTTGTCTGTCATAATGAAGTTCAGCTCATGTCCACTGAAACATCATGCATGCTAAAACATGTACACTAAATATAACAAGGTTAAGTTTCTTTTTAAGCTCATTGTAACGTTCAACCAACTCATTAAGAGTGGTTTCTCAGCAGCATGCTTTGCAAAGCATGAACCAAAAGCCTTTTGTCACCAACCAGATACGGTGACAAAGGCAGCGTGTATCAGCTCTACATCCCCAGCACTGCACTGTTTAATAGATTTTGTATTGTACAGACATAATGGAGAGTTTTCACATGACATCACTGAATACAGAAGTCACCATGGTTATTCCCTGCTGAGTGGCAAACACAAAACAGCCAGCCCCTGCCATTGTGCATCAAGTGCTGCTAAAATGGTAAAGGACCATTGTGCAATTGACTGCATTGGCATTCATGCAGAATAATTTAAAGACTAAAGAAAAGAGAAGAAATGTAAAGTGACACTTTTCAGTGGGGTGAATAATGTTTTTAAAAAATACACATTTATTTCTGAATGACAGATTTTACAAGCCAGTTCACAGACGACTATAATATTCTAGTGTAGATCTTGATCCGGCTGACAGTGTACATAGGCTACACCTGGGTGACAAATGAAAAGAAATACCAACATAAAGTGAGGTGTTAAAGCGATGGACCACGCTTCACAATCCCCAAACCTGTGCCTCTATCCATTTGCCATTTGCACAATGAAAAATGTTTGCCACTAATGCAGTCTGGTCTAGAAACTAAATGGAAAGTGTGTTATATAAAACAGATTTCGAGTTAAAGCAAGTTCAGCAGTGACAGGGAGGCCCACTGAATAAGATCTGACGGCAGCAGTTGATGGTTTTAACCTTGGTTTTTTCTTTATGATAATCTCAGTCCCCTGGAGGAATAATTAATGTCAGTACATATTCATAGGGCAATGTCCTTTGATGATTTGAAACAATTAAAATGAAGTGGTTTTTATATGCATGCTGGCACGTCTACTTAGATTTATTTGTCATTATTCCAGGAACGATTCACTAGATAAACAGGTAGTTATGCCCCGAGAAAGCTACGTTGGTCTCGTTTCCGAGGTGCATTTGAAGGCAGCATAAGTGGTAAATCGGGTGTAGAACTTGTCCGGATGATTCAGCTGCAGCTATTTCCCCTTTCCATACTTTGAAATCTACTGGATGTTATTATTCAAGGAGAACTCAACAGATCTGAAAGAATCGTTACACCACATTCAGAAGCTCCCTTTTAAAAATAATAATAATAAAAGTCCCCTGGTGTTGGCTGAACCCCCACCTCCGTCCTCACCCCCGCTCCAGCTGAAGCACAGTGGTTCGCTCCCTCTAGCGGCGGAGCTCACAGCCGCGGAGCGTCACAGCGCCGGTGTCCGTGCCCCCAGTCAGAGTGAAAGTTGTCTCCGCTAAGAAAAGCGGGGGGTTCGGGACTCGCCAGTTTCCACCGCCGCTGCTTCGCACGCTTTCTCCCGGAGAGATGAGGCGGAAAGAGAAGAGGCTGCTGCAGTTCGCCGGGCTGCTCATAGCGGCTCTTCTTTTCCTCCCCAACGTCGGGCTGTGGTCTTTGTACAGGGACCGAGTGTTCGACAACTCGCCCGACACGGTGGACGGTCCGGGCGGCATACCCCTGATACAGGTAAGCGCAGCTCGGCCGCGAGTGGCTCGGGCGTAGCGGTGAGGTCCTCGCGGCTATCCGCTGCCTCTCGGTGGTCTCGTCGTGTTTCAGCGGTGACGGTGCCCCTCCAGAAATACTTCAAATGTTAGTTTGTATCACTGCTTGCAGTGTGTGTGTGTGTGTGTGTGTATGTGTGTGTGTGTGTGGAGGCAGAGATTATATTCGGCTGAGACGCTGCGCACTTCCCGGTGTTTCTGTGGTGCTCGCCTCAACGCTTTACCCCCACCAACAATACATCAACCCTGACATTCCCGTACCGTAACGTGTGAGTGTGTGTGATGTGATTTACAAGATGGACCCTGTTTTGGCTGTGTCGGTATGGCAGGTCATTAGTTACAGCGGCCAGGATGAACAGGGAGCCACGTAGCTAACCCGGAGCTAGGCGTCGCAGTAAAGTTACAATAACAGGGACTTCAGGAAGTTGTCAAAATATGTGAAGCGCGCGGTGCTGCGTTCACAGGTTGACCCACAGTTAAAAGGAAGCATCACAGGGTCAGGCTCGGTGGTTATGCATGCTCGGGGTGATATTTTATCATGGTGTTTCGCAGCCTCAGTCTGTGTCCCTCAGGAAATCATCCTCTTTACATTATGAAAGTTTAAAACCAGTACCAAGTGCAGCCATGCAGGGCTGCAACCAAGGATCATGTTCATTCTGTTGGTCACTTCTCTGATTACTCATTAAGTTCATATAATATAAGCTAAAGTGAGTTTCCCATTTTAGATTCTCTGTCCAACCAACAATACAAAACCCAAATATATTCAAATTACAATGACATGAAACATCAAACAGCAGCAGATGCTCACATTTGAGAAACTAGAACCAGTAAATCTTCAGAATTATTCTATGATAAATGACTTTCCACTGCGTCTCTTGATTAATCCTCCAATCATCATGTCTGTGAAGATCCATGGTATCTCAGAGTGCCATATGAGGGCAGCTGGACTTGCCTGAGGCTCTTGAGGACACCTCTGATTTGAAAGGCCTCTTCAGTTCTGACTGATGAGTGGGAAGACCAGGCATGTAACCTCCTAATCCCTACGTTCAAATCACTAAATGTAAGGATTCGTTCAATGATTTGTTGTTGTGTGTATCCTGGTGAAAATTGGTGCAATCTTTGTGACGCCAAAATCCTACATTTTCAAATCCTTTGCAGAGGTAAGCTACTGTTTCAGCCAAGAATGGTCATAAATCAGAATCTGTGATAGTCTCAGTGGCCACTCCAGCCAGAACAAAATGTATTGTGCTCCACACACACACAATAGAATTGTTTTGAGAACCTGTGTGGCAGGTTGTCACCCTGTGATAGACTGATGACATGCCTCGCACCTCTCACCCAGTGTCAGCTGGGACTGGCTCCATCCACACCCCAAAAGATAAGTGGTATAGCTAATACCATAGCTTCTATCAACCCAACTCAAATGACAGAGAGATTATTTTTGTGCCAGCAGGGTGGAGGAGTCTTTCTTTAAGGATTCTGAAAATGACTTCATAAGATTGTGTCTTCAAGGTCTGACATCTGTTTACTTCTTTAGGAAAACAGGCGCTTGTTTATCAGCCTTGAACCGAGTCATCAATGCAGAGGTTTTAAAGACTAACAATAAAAAAAAGATGCACAAGCTGGTGCTGGGTGTGTAGTTATGTTGGTCCACATAAAAACTGAAAAAACCTCACCGAAACAGACCCCATTTGGCAGACAATAGTAGCCTCTCTTATTCAAATGAGGCAAAATCTGCTGAATGGAGGCTTTCATGGATGGTGTGTGTTAGGGAGCGTTTTAGGTGGTGGTGTCCAAATGCAGCAAACTTGCTTGCCTGGAATGATTGTAGGTATTTAGTGAGAGGGAAGGCAGAGTTCAGTTTTGAGCCGTTATGTGTATCCTCATACAGAATTAAACTGGGATAATGTATCGAATAACTCTGGAAACAATTATTTCCATGATCAGTTCATTGTTCAGTCCATAAACGTTGATAAATCCCCATCAAAAGTCCACCGTGAGGTCTCCTGTGTCTTGTTGTTATCAGCAGCTGAAGCTAATTTGCAGGCTGAATTGTGGGGATGATAAAGCCAACTTATTCTGCACAGATCCTCCCCATGGGTTTCTTCTGTCTGCTGAAGTTTGGATTAGATGTTTCCGAATGACAAGAAATGTTACAAATGGGATTAAGGGACCTCTACAAGGCCGGGAAAATCCTGTTACAAATTAGCAAACTGTGTGATAAGAGCTGTCAACCCTCAGAGCGGTTTGATCAGAGACAGACAGGCTGATTTGAAAAAACGATGCCAACTTTCTCGAATAATGGAGGAGCCTTCAAAGGCAGAGTTTAAAAAAACATGCAAACAAACATTTGTAACTAGTTAAACAGTATGAGTCCCAGATCCTTTTGGCTATCTGCAGTTTATCGACCGGTCAAACCCTGCAAACTTCACATGGAAAAACATGAGAGCGTGGATTGAATCCCTGGGACATTTAGACCTGTGTATTAACTATCTGCTGTCACCACCCGAGCTGAGTCTGACTGCACGTTACAGGTTACTAATATTATATTCACCAGTCTGCTACTCCTGCACTCACAGTAACTACTTCACAACTTGGTGATTGAAGAAAACCACAGGCAGCCTGCCTCTCATGTAGATACGCTTGCACAACCCTGACCTAAGCACAACACAAGTGTCTCTCTCTGAGGCGTTGACCTCTGCTCTGTGCTAACACAACTGTATCAACTACAGCAGCTACAACTCATGTAGGCTGTAATCACGTGTCCATGCATACAGTGCCTGTGTGTGTGTGTCCTACTGCTCTAGCAAACATGAGCTGCTTCAGAGCCCCTCCCACTGTGACAGTGACAGAAAGGTAATTTGCACATTTCCCCGTCTCTTATTAAAGATGCCTGTTGAAGCAGAGGTGGCTCCTCTTCCTCCTGTCTGCTCCAGCAGCTCAGGTTAAGTGGAGGTTAGAGGAGATGAGAGCAGCGGATAGGATTTAAAAAGAGGCCACAGAGTTTGACCTGCTGCCTGCTGTGCTGCCCGGCTAAGTGACTGACTGACTGACCGGACAGACTGTCAAATACAGGTCCAGACAAAGGCCTGGCAGACTTGTGCAAATGCACTAACACTAACTTACCAAAGTGTTCAATTTCCTGTCCAGTCTGAGTTTAACCAGACAGGACTGGCATCACTGTATCTGTAACATCAGCTTTATATTGTCTCAGACATTTTAAACATGCTCCTCTATGATGGATGGGAGAGCAGGCAGCAAACTATGTTGCTGTTAAGATTTTTAGATAAATGTAGAAGTTAGTCAGTAATGCTTTGTATCTGTTTTTCATTCTTCTCTCTGAGTTATTTGACATATTCCAGATCTCTGTCGGCTAAAGAGAGTGTTCTTCTAGCTAAGTCTCTGTAACTTATTGCTACAGTTTCCAGTTTTTCCAACAGATGAGGTTGTGTGGTGTAGCACAGCTAGCTGTAAGCCAACAAGTTTTCACTGAACGTGTCTAATTTTACTTCCTCTGCTTGTCTCAGACAGTGTTAGGGGCTGAAATGTATCAGGATTTCTTTGAGCTCTTTTTACAGCAACACACATTTTTCTGTTGCTCGCTCTGTTCAGAGCTCGGTTATTTCTGACTGCTTTGCATCTGGAAAACCTGCTTGCCAGAAAGAGTGTTGCCTTACTGTGACAATTGGCAGTCTTTTCCCGTTGTTCCCAGTCTTAGGTGTGGCATAACTGCATATTTAACAGTTTTTAATGCTGTGATTTAGAGGCACCCAGTGAGGGTACCAGTGTCCTAGACCTTAGTGCAAAATGTGATGAGCCCAAACTCAGGTTAAACCTAAATTTTTACCATGGCAGACAACTATCATATGCTGCTCCTGTGCTCCTGTGATCTGACCATGCTAGTGGAGGTTTAAGCCTCTTTTCCTAAAAAGTTTATCCTGTAAATATGGTCTTTCAAAAAGTGAGGTGAAAAATGTTTAAACATTGGCTGGGCTTCAACTATCTTCTAACGTTGGGGTTTAAATCTACTGATCTTGGACTAAACTGCCCCCAGTGACATTAACTCAATACTTCCTATAGCTTCCTCACTGTCAAAGTCTTCCAGCCAACACAATGGATTCAGGCTTTTGGTATAAAGCAATTTCAGATGGAACCGGCATGAATTATTGATTAATGCGTCAACTGTGAAAATGAATCGATAATTATTCTTTTAAGTTACAGCATCTCAGAAGTGAGGCGGTGCTGCTATTCTCTGCCTGACAATCAAGAATTCATAGGTTTTCAGCTTCCAGTCCTTTGAAACAGGCGTTCATAGCTTCATAGACCTTTGTCCTGATTTTTGATAATTAGACAAAAAGATCAACTATTTAAAAGCTAATCAAAAGATTCTTTGCTTAGAACCTGAGGGAATTTCGATAAGTAGCAGAGCCCAACCCAGTCTGAACAGTTCAAGGTGGGTCAGCTCATGTGGAAAATATAGATCAGACTGCATGGTTTTTATGTATTCCCAAATCAGGTTCCATTTTTGGGGCAACGTGCTGGTGGATTTTCCTCCTGTTAACTGGATGTAGTCAGCTCTGGTAAAAGTCCAGAAGATAAGGTGTAGTCTTGAGATTCACAGCCCTGTCACAGAGAAATGAGAATCACACAGGCTTCTGTACACTGGAGGCTACATTTATGAGCCACACACTGTAGGCTGGATTACTGTTCATTCATCACTGCAGGACCTTGTGCGTTTCGCCTCTGACACATGCACAGCACACTCCCACAGACACTCACTTATACATACTGTTTTTAGAGCCAGTAGAAGGTCAGTCAGCCACTGTCCAGTCTTATTAATGAGCAGACCTCACAGTAAACAAGGACGTCTATGTAGAACATCTCAGGACAAGGAGAAATCCCAGCAGAAAGATATTGTGAGAACTTCTTTTAATTACTCATTTCTGCCTTAGAAGCTGCAGATTGTCACACTGCAGCTTGCTGGGCAAATTATTCCTCTAGAACAAACTGGTTTTCTGAATAAACACCCCCAGTGCTTCAGTCTGATTTTGAATTCCCTGGCTGTCTGCTGGTGATGTATTCCTACCCCACAGTCACAATGCAAATCAGATATTTGTTTGACCCCTCTGTCCTCCAGGCCTCCCACGGGCCTTAAAAACATTGACCGTCTGACATTTGTCCTTTTGAGGAAAAATAAACAAACCTTTGATGCTTTATTCATTTACTTCTTCTTAAGTACTGAGAACCTTTTGGAGAATCTATGTGAGGAACACATGTTGGCTATAATTAGGCTGCAAGTGTGCAGAGGCATGACTGGACCCAGTGAAGACATTTAATGGAGTGATGGGGTTGGTAGCTTACAATGTTATCATAAGAAAAGCTAATATTTTCATAGCAGCATATTGTAAGGACAAACCTTAAACTCCCTCTGCACCTATTGACATAATGGTTTTTATTATGCAGCCACTTAACAACTATTCGAATGAATGGTTTCTCCTTCAGCAGTCTCATCTGCCAGGGAACGTGTAGAAGGAGTTGACATGTTTCTCATCACTAAAACTAGATTCCAGGAACTGGGCCAAACTAGACGTATAGAGTGATCTAAATGTCCCATTTTCTGATGCTTTGGTGCAATCGTCTGTAAGGCCTGGTCCCTGCTTTTCCTCAGCGTTTAGGCAGAGTCGAACTGTTTGACCTGCAGCTCCCTGTCTGTTTCCCCTCTGTTGCTATTCTGATAAACATTAAAGTTGAATAAGAGTTTAGCCTGTGGTTCTGTGAAAAATCTCTCCTTTCTGCTCTATTGACATCATGTGGGAGAGAGGGAATGATGTTTCATGCCAATAGCAGGCAGTGATTTCAGAGCACTCGAGAACCTCGAGGCTGCACCTACAGGAAGCGTGAATCCAAAGTGCACAGAAACAAAATTGAAATTGAATGGATTTAGGCTGCCCTCGCAAAACCGCTCATGTGGATTGCACCACACGTGCACAAGGATTTGAAGAAAAACCAAGTCTCCTAAAGGCACGTTTTGGTATTGGGACTAATTTCTGGCTGCACTGAATTTTCTCATATGAACAAGGGTGGGAAATGGAGGCCCTCTTGCAATTAAGGAAATCACATCAACTCTATGAGTCCTGTGAGGTTAAGAGCAATTAGCGAGGCTGTGAGAGTAGGATTAAGACAGTTTAACATGGTTTATGGTAACAGTTGTGAGAGTTCATTAGAGTTTGTTACACTGCACACTGCTGTGGTATTTGTTGGTCTGAGTATTCGGCCTTACAGTAGGTTGTGAGGCCAGAGAGGCTAGACTGTGAGGTTTGTGTAACTACACAGACAATTCAAATTCAGCCTGATTGTGACACAATGTTGCTGTGGCTGACAAATTTCCAGCGTTGGCAAAATGAATGTTGGCACCGACAGACGGGCCAGAATCAAAGAAGAGCGATGTGGTGTCTGGGGCACTCCACGGCACACCGACAAAAAGTCTAGCGTGTCAGAACCTTTTATATTTTCCTGTGTGACATCTCCTATAACATGTTCCTTTATGTTGAGCAGTAGGGTGGCACTCTGTGGCACTAACATGGTGTTAGGGTTAAATTGCTGTTGGTTTGACATGTTCTGTTGACAGCACTTGACAACGTGTTGACAGTTTCTTGAACCTCCGACCCAACAACATGCAAAGGTGTGAACAATGATTGGTTGGGGTCAAACTTGTAGTGTTGCAAATCTTCTGACCAAGATGCAGCAAGAATTTATAGTTCAGTGACTAACCTAATCTTACGTGGTGATCATTGTGAAAACACAAAAATAGTGTAGTCAGATCCCAGCTTTACTGTTCCATATGCTCTGCTGAATAAAACTGTAACGTTAGTTTATTGTGTAGCATCCACCCTTCTTTGAAAATGAGTATTCCCTCACCAATCTGCCTCTTCAGTGGCACCATAACCAATAGAAGCCAGTGTTAGAAGATATGCCACCATCTCAGAGTCTGTTCAAAGTCCAGCTGTTGCTCCATTTATTCGTCCATCATGTTATTGTTGTGTTTATGTTTCACTGTATGAAGTGTCTCCCCAATGTGTCATTGGCATTGCATCTCATTGTTGCATGGGGACACGTGTGATGATATCACTCATCTGTAAAGTGGTCTCACCTGATTGTTGTAGAAAAATTGGATTAAGTGGCTGAAGTAAAAGTTCAAAATTAATTGGCAGCTATTTGATAATTGAGTCATTATTTCAGCCGTTTTCTGGAAAAAATACCAAACATTCGCAGGTTTCAGCTGCTTAAGTGTGATGAGTGACTGTGATGAGTGACTGCTGTTATATAATAAACTAAATATTTTTAGGGTTTTTGACTGTTAGTAGGACAGAATAAAACATTTGACGGCGTTACCATTTTCTGGATTTAGTGATAATGATTGCAAGTATTAGTTGCAGCCCTAAATATTAAGTTAGCACTCTCGTAATCATGGAAATATGATCAGGAAGGAATGGGCCATATGGAAGAAATTAGTGTTGTGCCAAATACCATGCAAGTTTCTGATAGCAGAGTGTTGCTGTGTCTACAGACTAATTCAGATTCACACAGTAATGTGATAGTAAAGTGTCCGTCCCATACTAGGATTTTGTAACAGTAAGATTATTTAGAGAGAAAATAAATCGCCCTCCTCCAAGGTTTAGTGATCAGGAGAAAAGCTGTTAACGTCAGTACCTGATGTCGTCTCACTGAGCTGTGGGCTAGCTGTGCTGCTAGACTGGGAAATGAGATTTTATCTTTAATGTGTTAAGCCTCTGGAAATGAGGGAGACTGAGGGGTGAAAGTCATTTGCAAAGACAAGTGGAGTTACTTGCTGCAGACTTAAGTCATTGCACTTTATCACTCGGAGCTGGGAGAGGGAGAAACGGAGGGAGGGGATGAAACACCTCAGGAGAAAAAGGCAGAGAGAGCAGGAAAAAGAGGTGTTTGTTCACAGGCTGACTTTTTTGGAGAGCGTTTCCTCCCCAGGTTCCTCGCACAAGGCAGACGTTGACTCGCTGCTGGCTGCGGCACACACTGAGCGCGTGCAGAAGCTGCTCTGTATGCCTGTCAGGGATCTGCTGGCCCAGATCAGTGTAAAGAGCCAAATGAGGGACAGGTGCAGCAGACAGCCTGTGGATACAGAGCGAGGAGTCAGGCTTTTAATTACAGCCACGTGGGTTATGGAGCTGCTTTTTTTAATGTTCAGATGATTAAGCTAATCCCTGGACACTAATTTAAGGCCAGCTCTGTGCTTCACGGTGCTGAGCCTCACAGAGAATAAGATGCACTCTAATGTCGTATGTTGAGTATATTTAGTTTTTTGAGTGGGCCTGTCTTCTGCATAAATCTGCTTCAAGTACACACAGTCACACTGGCCTGGGGTCAGATACAAATGTTTCTGGGCTCCAGACTACTTCTGTGTGTGTGTTCAAAATCTGAAACATGCAGTTTTTGCTCTAGTTTAATACAGCTCTGCATATGCATTGTTAATATTGTACACTTCAGGCATAACAGAGCTGTAATGTGATGTATTCTCATTATTTCTCTGCACAGAAACACAGGAGGAAATAGGTTTATATTACAGGCATCAGATTTTAAAGGGTTTGTGTTTGGTGTATGGTACAGAGTGAATCAGTGGGATTTTAGTAGAACTCCTCATGTTGTAAACCTGTTTCTCTACACTGAGATCTGCTTTTATAGCTTAGAGCTACTATAGCTACTCTCTTGGTTTGTGAGCTTTGCTGTCTGAATCCCGGCTCTGACCCTTGCACTCCTTATCATTAACAAATGGTAGTCTTGATGAAGCAGGAACTAAAGGTGACCTATTATTAACTGCTGTTATCATTACTGTTACTCATCATCTGAATCAGTGAACTGTAAAATGTTCCTGTGTAGCTCTCACTATTGGCTGGTCAATGGACCTTAGCTCCTCTTCACCTGAAGTTGTTTGTGCAGTGTTGTGTTATTGTTGGCAGGGAGAATGTGTTTGCCTTGGCCTTGCTGGAAAACCTCAGTGAGTCCTTGACCACAGCACCTGACCTGTGATGAGTTTATCGTGATGAAAGGAAAGTTTTTCTGCAGAGATGATTTTTTTTCTTCTTCCAGCAGAGCACTTTGATGCGTGAGGTGTTTCTCTTTCTGTAGCTTGTCCGCGGCATTTAAAGGTAGTCTGCTGTGGGCTTTGTGCATATGAGATAAAAGCTCTGTGTGTGTGTGTGTATGTGTGTGTGTGTGTGAGTACAAGTTCAAAAGACAAAGCAGGATTTTTGCCACATCGCCTGTCTGGCTGCTCAGCAGTAGAGATCAGGTGATAAGGCAAACCTCAGTCATTTCAAAGACATGACAGTTAAATCAGCCAGGCATTATGGGAAAAGGAGGAGCAGTGTCCAGTGTTTGAGCAGATGAACCATTTAACCCGAGGCACGTTGCTGCATCTGTGTGTTCTTCTCACTCAGCCGTGTCTACTAACAACTCAGCAGTACCTCTGAGAACTGTGGTGTGTTCACATGCTCGTCAGTACTGGGATTCTCTTTGAAAAAAGGCGGTTTTCTACTGGAGAAACATCATTATTTGTCTCATATTGCCCTTTTTATCGGGCTTATTAGAGGATTGTCTTCATTATTTCTTATTAAATCTGTAAGAAGTCTCAGTGCAGAGGAAGTACTGCTGTGGCAGCAGCTTAGTAGAGTGATGATAAGGAAAAATCACTTCTGTGTCTCATTTCGTTAAAACTCATCGTGGACTTCCAGCGGGACGACGAGCTGAAGTGCTGCAGTGATGGTTGTCCTTGTAGTTTCTCCCATCTCCACACAGGATCTCTGGAGCTCAGCCAGAGCAGCCAATGGGCTCTTGGTCACCTCTGTTGCTAAGGCCTTTCTCCCCCGATTGCTCAAACTTCTCCCATTCAAGAATAATGGAGGCCACTGTGTGTGCTCTTCGGAACCTTCAATGCAGCAAAATGTTCCCCTTCCCCAGATCTGTGCCCCGACATAATCCTGTCTCTGAGCTCTGCAGGCAGTTCCTTTCACCTCATGGCTTGGTTTTAGCACATACATGCATTATATGCTTTGTCAGCTGTGAGACCTTCATACTTGAATACAGAATGATCTGTAGGTGTTTTCAGCAGCATCTCAACTATAACAGCTTAAAACAAAATGAAGGAAAACTGACTGTCTTGGTCAATAACTTTCCAATTTTAATTAGCAACCAGAACTTTTCTTGAATAAGAACAACAATGCGTGGAAACAAACTACACGTAAAATGAGCTAGTGTAATAGCAGGATGAGAAAGCAAATAGCCAGAGGGACTTAGATTAAAACTAGTGAACAGATGTGAGAACTTGAGACTGCCTCTCCTCTCTATGCAACTTGCAAGAAGGTGAAGTTATGCCAGAATCCCAACCAGGTTAATCAATAAAGGAAATTACTTAACGTCCTGAAACACAGGAGCAGCAAGTGTGTTAGATCACTTAAGGCTGTCTATATGAGAATATTGCATTTACTGAATAAATTTTAGGTAAGGCAAAACTAGATCGGTAGCTGTAAAAGCATTAATAAAACAGCATTATAAACATTGATTTCTGCTGCACGAAAAAAACAAAACACCTGCTGATATAAAGCTGGGTGCTGCAGCAGGTGCTGTGCAGTAAATGCTTCCAGTGATGTGATTACCCAGAATAATATGCTCTTCTGCTATGTGTATGTATGTAAATGTAATAATGAAGGGGTCAGCTCTTTGCCCAGCAGCACCTCAGCAGCTGTTCCTGCTGTAATGTGAGTGCTGATCAACCTGCTCTCACCCACAGTCTCACAGTCGTGATACAAACGACCAAGTTTCCAGAACGAAACCTTTCTTCTCTCACCATCAGGCCACTGACGCCCTGCTTCCCTGTGAAGTGTGACGACTTCCTTTCATTCTGACAGATCATGGAGCAATAGATGTTTCCTGTAGTTCAGAGAGGTTCAGAGGAAGGGTTTGAACCACGGCAGTAAACCCCAGACGTTTTCTAGTCTTAAAGCACTTTTCAGCAGTTAGACTGCAGCACGTCTGAACAGCTGTTTGAAGATTGACGTCCTGTCTCCGCAAGAAATTGCTGCATTTCTTGCTCTGCTAGACCGTGGCCTGACTTACTGAGCTACTTGCAGGAACAGAAGGTGATGTCACTGTTAGCATTCATGAGGTTTTGATCAACACACACACACACACACACACACACACACCCCCACCTGTCGTCATCTTGGATCATAGTCAGGGGAAATTTCCTTTTTTCCTCCTGCCTTGTAAAATATTTTCATTGGCGCTGATTAGGAATGTAAAACAATCCGTGAAACGACAAGCTGTGTGGGTGAGGATGAGGTAAATGAAATAAGCTATAAATGCTGGGAATTTTTCCAAGCTCAGGAAATAGCTGAGGTGGTGGCTGATGCAATATAGTACCAGTCCAGTTTAATGTCATCATTAACACTGCTGTCACTCAAACTGCTGGTTTGCTGAATATATTTTTTGCAGAGTTACTCTGGATAACACAGTTACAGTCCTGTTACTCCTGGTTTTATTGAAATGATTCAGAATCTTTTGTCTTAGATTAACTAACATAGAACCCACAGTTTGCAATGTTCGCTAATTCTTTCTTCACCCTCTCACTTGAACATTACTCATCCACTGGTAGTTGCCTTCTGCCAGTTCCAGACATTCAGTCTTGGGCACTATTAATACAATTACCCATAGTGCTTTAGCTGTGGTCTGTGGTGTTAATGTGGCTCCCTTATTGTTTGCAGATGCAGAGCAGGATAGACCTGGACACACCTTCAGTAAACTCAGCAAAGCTGTTGTAATGTTTGCATTGGTTGCTCAAGTGATGCAGGAAGCAACTGTCTGGCATCTTTCTACTGCCATAAAGAACTAATTTAAATAGAAATGATAGATGCCAGTAAACCCTGCTAATTGATGATTCACCTGCGTAGCTGCTTGTGGCAATGTGATTTGCAGTAGTTACTTTCATCTTCCAATGTGACTGACACATGTGAGTCAAGCTCATGACGAACATGTCATGCTGTGGGAAAAAATAACTCCGATTTTCACAGAATTCAACTATGTTTGCCACTGAAGAGACTCAGGACGTCACCAGTGTCAACAAGTTTCAGATGTTACTGGCAACAGTTCAAACTTCTAAAAGGGTCAAAGAAAAAGAAAAAAATACATTTCAGTGGAGTGAAAGGAGAAGTTTTTCCTCCCAGTGGGATCAGGGTCAAAGAGGGTGATTCGGTGTTTTCAGACCTTTGCACTGCATGTGGGTGTGGTGGATGTTTGAGAAGGTGGAGAAGAGCTCTCAGTGATTTTTGGGGTTGTGCACACACTTTTATTAAATGCCTCTTTTTTGAGATGTTGAGCTGCTATAGCACACTGTTATGGAGAGGGGAAGCGCTGTGTCCTGTCCTTCTGAATAGCTCCTCCTGGAAGCAGAGTTATTTATTAATCAGTGGCAAATATTTTGATTAATTATCAACTCTGTAAAATTTCTGAAAATAAGTACAAATGGTGATTTCTGGTACTGAAAGTCTGACTGTGAGATGTGGACGAAAGCACCAAAAATTCATAAGTTAACCACTGAGCTTTCAGTTTGAAACAGAGAAGCAGTCAGTTCCAAATTTTTCCAAGGTAGTCTTTCCATTTTTTGAGCGCTACAAATAAAATTTGGATAGCAGCAGAAATCTCACAAGCAGACCTCTTAAAACCTGAGTCAATAAAACCATAACAGTCTGCATGGGTAGATACTGGGAGAGGTGATGAATGGACCTTTTAATAGACATGGCTTCTCTTTGTATCTTAATCTTAGATCTGATGATTCATTTCTGCTTCTTTTGTGGGGTCTCTTATTGCTGAGGTGAACTGGTGCTTGTCATTAGTCTCTGTGCCCTGTATTGATATGAGGCAGTGGGCTGAGACAAGTTGGTAGATGTACAGCATGTTATTCTGCTGCGAACCAGCCACTGAATAAGGGTCTTTCTAACGGTTCTCAAAGCGTCGTCTCTCCCCACTTTGTTTCACATTATGCTCTCATATTGGACTGTTGTCTGTTGAACCCCAAGCTATCATCCTGTGGCCCGATTGTCCCCTCACTGACAAATGTTGATAATTGCCTTCCAGTGGAGCCGTAAAAGCTCTCCCTGCTGAGCCCATTGATTCGCTCTTCCTAACCAGTGGTGGGAAGGAGCAACGCGCCTTGGGCTCTCTGGCTCAGCACGGCACAGTAAAGCTTGGCACAGCAGGACGAGGCAGCCATAGGGAGATGTATGGAGGGAAGCTAGCAGGATTAGGGCCGCTGAGATAACTGATTTGCTGATCATTACGTACGCCACATCTGTTCTCCGTCCCCTCCGTGGCACCCGGCCTCCCACGCTGAGCGCAGCCAAACCCAGCAGCAACATGAAGAGATGAGGCTCTGAGTTCTGCTTACAGAGAGGAAGCCAGGGGACAGGGTGAGGGGGTGAGGTAAGGTGAGGTAAACACACTGCTGGCTGCTAGTAGCTAAAACGCTGAACAAATAATTAGTGTTCATATTATGACAGAAAGGTTGTGATTTTAATTCTAGTACAGAGTTCTACAGACATCACAGACATTTATGTCAAGAATTGATCACAAATGCCGTCACAGTTTTCCAGTAGTTGTCAAGACAAATATCATTCTGTGGATTGATTAACTGACAAATCACTTCAGCAGATACGACATGTCACAGCAGATCCGCATGTTATTTTTATTGTTTGTAATTAAAAAGGTTTTTGAGAAGTCTTAAATTTAATCTGGTAAAATATGCAAATTCACTGATGGAGGAATTTGTCTCTTGTCTCTCTTGACCTCTCTACATGAGGAGTGACTTGAAGCGTTACAGAACAATGTTCCAGGAAGGATTAATTGCCATCCTCAAGGATGCTACAGCAGGGCAGATTGTTTCTATCCCTGCACCTTGACCCTGCACAGGCCTGAAGGACAGTCCCCCGTCCTGCATTAATCCAAGGACCATGGGAAGATAGGAGCAGCTTCACGTCTAGCCTGGCCGGGCTCGCAGGATGCTCTCTGAGCAGCATCACTGCTCAGCATTTAATGACCACTGTACACTACTTCCCTGCTTCCTCTCCCTCAGACATGATAATAAGGAGCTTATTTGAACAGCACTTTGCTCAGATGGGTTTGGATGGGAGCCAGTGGAGGCTGTGATCACGGCAGCGGCAACGCAGCTGTAAATTACCACTGAAGCTCCTCACACATCCATCACACTATGTCTCCTGTTAAAATTCAGTTTTTAACTTGAATGGCATGAAGTAATCTCTCTTGCATAATGTTGGCTGCGTTGCCTTCAGCAGGTGAACATACGCTCTGTCATACATCTGTTCCAGTTTCAGTTTTGGTAGTGCTGTGCTACTGAACCAAAACTGAAACATGTCCGACACATAATGTCTCGATTAAAGGATGCTGAGGGTGATTGTTTCGCCTCTTTTGGAGGGTTTACAGCTTTTTAAGATAAATTAAGATAAATGTCATGCTGCTGAACAAAGATTCCACAAAGACATTTAATAGAGTGCTTGCCTTTTGTTTGGTACCAGATTGGTGTAGGTTTGGCAAGTGCTTGTCGCTGGCATTGATGAAAGTTGATATTAACACTGACTCACTGTTTTTCTACAGAATAAACATCCTGCGAGGGGTGAAACCATTCGCACAACATGAAACTCTGAAAATTGCCAGGGTTCTTTTTTTTATTTTTTATTTTTGAGTCTAAATTTCTGTGTGCATCCAAGAATCAAGCACAGTTCTGCGCCTGCAGAAGGCAGAGAAGCAGCCATCTGTCATGGCCTTTGTCCAGTCCTCTGCCTGGTATCTGTGGTCGCAGCAGAGCTGTGGATAATGACTCCTGTTGGGAGATGAGAGGCTGTGTGGCAGCCCTGCTTGGCTCCTCTTCCAGGGAGGTCTCCACGCCTCAGTCTCCACCCGCAGATCCTCAACTTCGGCAGCAAAGAGCAGTGGAGCTGGAGCCCAGGGGACGAGCAGAGAGTTGGAATAGATCCACAGTCAAAACTCCCAACTTGCTTCTCTATAACTCAGTATTTCTCTGAGGATTAAGAAAAACACAACAGCAACAACAGGATGAGTTCACCAATGCATTTGCTGCCAGTAGCTGTTTTCTTAACGGTGTCAAAAGAGAGGTTTTTCTTTCCTCTGTTTCCTGTGCCCTTTGCCCAATATTTTGCTGTTTATATTGTTTTTCAGTGTACTCCCACTCCGTCTCCCCTGCTTGAATCATCACACCTTCAGGATGATATTTATCTGAAAATAAATGATTTCCTTTGCCTGCTTTCAGTTGGGCTCCTTTGCCAGAGAGATGGGGACTATATCAGAGCAAAGTCAAAACTTGCTGTACAGCATTGTCAAAACTACAACACCAGAGATAACCATTTGCTTGCAAACCACTGCAAGAGATGGTATGAGTCACCGTAGTCTTACAGTTGGATCAGCGGCTTGTTGGATCTGTAACTGGTGGAGGTGTAGGCTGGTGGTGGGTACAGTGGTACACTATGCTATTTTTAGAAAGTGAGGACTGCTAGCTTATGTTTGTGTGTGATGGACCAGGACAGTCGGGTCAAATTGACTTGTCTGTGAGGAGGAGAGGAAGAGGTGGAGGAGGAGCAGGGGGTGAGGTAGAACAGGAAAGGTAATTGTGTCTCTGGGGTCAAGGTAGATCTGTCTGTGATCTGAGAGAAGAGGAAGAGGGGGGAGGAAATAGAAAGAACAGAAAAGCTTCCTCCTCTCACTCCGAGCTACTGCCGACTCTCAGCAGGAGGAGAGGAAACAGAAAAGTGAAGTATTGACCCAAGGTGGTCTGATTCATCCTGCTCAGGGAATGAATGGGAAGCTCTGTTTTTATCAGATTTACTGCACTACTGGTTATACCAACCCTCTCTCTCCTTCAGACAAAGGCAGTCCAGAGATACCCCAGACACAGGAATATGGTTTTAATATTTTTTCTCCACGTATGAAAATGCAGCGCTCTATGAAATTCAGACAGCCACAGCCAAGTGCCAAGTGGGATTTTTTTTTTCTAAAACAGAAACTTTTCCATGAAATCTTAACAACCTTTTTCCAAACTCAGGACATGTCCTTTCTCCCTAAGTGGCATTTCAAGCATCAGGACAGTATTAAACATCACCGACGGGCCAAACACAAGCCTCAACACTGCATTTGCTTGTGTACAACATCGTTAAGACTTTATGCAAGCATTGGTTGTAGCAGTAGTAGAACTTTGGCTGGGAGAAAACATTAATCTCACTGACCTCCAGCCTCTCTGTCTTTCCACTGCTGAACGCTTCCCAATCTGTTATCAGTCCAGTTTCTCTGCTCTTAAAGGACATGTTTACAAGTTTTCAAGTCGGTCTTAGAACAATGATTCTGATGTAAGTGATGGGGGATAAAATTCACCACCTTCTTTCTGTGCAAAAGTTTAACCAAAGCCTCAAAAGTCTGACTTCAACACAGTATCCAGAGATTAGGTCTTTTTAGTACAAAATTCTGTGTGTTACCACCCATCCACATCAAGTCAGGAAGGAACTGCTGCCTGTGGAAACACAAAGAGAAAATTTTTGTACAGAAGACTTTAACTTTGAAAGATAAAATGTTGAAAGATTGCTGACGCACTTTTGTTTGAGGATGAAGAACATTTTAAGATCATACTCGTCCCCTTGTCTCCTCTTCTTTTCCTTCCTGTATAATTAAAAGAGGATATTAGGCCTTTTAGTGCAGTGCTTCTCTCCATCTATACAAATTGTATGCAGCCTGAGAGGATGTTCTGCCTGCTACTGTGGGGTAACAACCAGGGGTTTACACATGATTGATTTGATGAATGAAGAAAAGTAATATGCAGAGATAGAGAATTATTACCACAAGTGTGTGATACAGGTGTCCACTTCACACCCCACAGCTTCTCTAAAGGCTAAATGCTGCAGGTGTCAGGCAGAAGGCAGGAAAATGAATTGGTAAATTAGAGGAAGAGGGGAAAAAATCCCATGTGTTACTCTCCAGAGCCTTTATTTTTCTCCTTCCTTTCCAGCCTTTAAGGTGATCATTCGTTGGTGACGATATTACCTGTACCTCTAAAAATGACAGATCATTCTGAAACCATCCTGGCAGCCTGTTGGTGTTTGCAGCTGGCCTCTGCCTGTGAGGGGGCACTGTGAGCTCAGCACAGACCTGAATACAGCCAGAGAAAAGCCAAGGACAGTGGTTTATTCATCTTCCTAGCCAGACAGGCCAAATAATGATGGCAATAAGAATGATGATAATAAAAATAACGATTATAAAAACAAAAAAATCTCACCTTTTAATGCCTTTACCTCCATGAATAAAAGCATCACGTACAACTCTACAGCACAGGATGGATAGAAAAAATATACCAAATCTGTCCCTGTGACGCACCAGAAACACAAAACCTTTAACTCAGGAGAGAACCAAAGAAACTGCCTGGTAAAGAAAGTAACTTCCTCCATGTTTCTCTGGCACATTGGTGCTGTATTACTGCATAATGTCCCACAACAGCTGCTTAGAGCCTAAGCCCACAGCAGCAGCACCAATCCCACCCTATCTGACCGAATAGCAAACATAATCTGCTGTTGGGCAGATTAGCAGAAGACCACAGCAGCATGGAAATGAGGTTAGGCAGCCAGCGTTTCAGAGAGGCTCGTCGTAATCCGCAAATCCCTCCATCGAGGTCACCAGGAGGAAAACTGATGGACCAATGACTGTCTGTGATTTCAGTGCCCGTCCATAACGTCCTAATTCAGGTGTCGCCCACATTTCCTGACTGAACGTGTCGTAACAACTCAACAACGCCGTCTCATTCCATCCCCCATATCGTTACGCAGAGATGTTGCTGTCTTGGCACCATTGTAACATATGCCAAATGAACTAGCTTTGTGATGAACCCTGTGATGTACAGACAACTGTCACTGGATGGCTAAAGGAAGAACACTTTCTTTCTCTAGGTGGATGTATGGATGTTTATCTGAAATGATGATATTACAAGGAAGTGTACGTCTGAAACACTAGATCCACTCTCTCACACATCTCTGAGTAAAGTCTGCAGTACAAGGTGTCAAGTTTCAACTGACAACCACAGTATGTACAACTTTGTTGGCTGTCTCAGCCTCCTGGCAAGTAAATCTGGCAATATTAGATTTTATGAGTTGAAGAGGAGTGCCTGAATGCACCATCAGGCATGGTCTCTGTAAGGCTAAGAGTGGGAACTTGCAGTGAAGCTGTGGTGAATGCTCTGTAGAATTATGATTTTTGGAGGAGGTGCAGGTTGACTGTACTCGCCTGCAGTACCATGAAAGCTCTAACTTGGTGGGCTGTGTCCTTTGAAGGAGCCAGCTCCTGAATTTGGACACAGCTAATGTCTCATTTTAGGTAGATTAGGATATGTGCATGTGTCTGTCTCCATGTCTTATGCAAATACCCATTTGTTAACTGACACTCTCAGTCTGTCTTTTGTGAATCCGTGTGCAAACACTGACTGACATGTGGCCTTTTGTCATCAGTTAAATAGACCACTAAAAGGCTGCATTAAATTTAATGAGGGATCAGGCTGCCAGGTGACACGAGATACATCGCTGTCCTTTTGGCCGTCCTCACGTCTTTCTCTCTGCTTGCCTTCTTCTAGCACAACGTGTGTTTTGCTTTAGAGATGTATTTCTGTTTTGGGGTGTCACATTTTTGGGGCCTGTCAGATAATTAGAACATGTTGGATGGAGACAGCCCGTGTGGATTGTGGTGTCATTCCTCCAATGTCCTATCACTGTGTTTGTGCTCTGTCTTGAATATTAATAGAGCGGAAAAGTGCCCAGAGTGGAATGAGTTTGTGGCAGCATGGAGCCTCAGATTTCTGATGATGGTGATTAGCAGAGTAGGGGAAGGCAACACTCTGCTGTGTAGTACAGCAGAGAAACAGACGACTGTGTTTGGTTCTGCCTTATTTTCACTTTAGTTTGAAAGCCTCGCTGCGGCTGGCGTGTATGAGTTGGCTATGATGTGCTTTATATCTGCTGAGACGGAACAGTGTCATATTGTGAATTCTTCCTGCGTTACATTTACTACTCTATCATTAAAAAATATAAAGGTACCCTGTGGAGTTTTATTGTAGACAGATAATTATTTTTTTGTGTATTTAATGTTTCTCGCCAGAAAATACAAGACTCCACCAAACAACACAACATCTATCTGTTGATAGAGGTTTATGCTCTCGAACAATTTGTTTCCTTCTTTTAGATGCATGTCAGTGATTCTCTGACTTCTCATCTCGTCTCAAAATTTGTTGTTCTTAGTTTTTTTTCCCTAATTTTTCCACATTTCCATCAACTTCTGCATCACTCACTGCGAAGCTGAGCTGATGTTTGAACAGTTTAGTTCGGTCTCGTGCAGAGAACATCCAGACATTATGCAGGTCAAGTTAAGTGGTTATTAAAGGAGAATGTGTTGTGAATTAAAGGCTTTCTATTGCAGAGCCCTTTTACTTGTCTTACCCCACTGTGATTACACACACGTGATTGCATCCCCCATCTGTTCCTCAAGATTATTCCGTCTTTCTCATACCCATCCTCTTTTACTGTCTGTCTCAATTACTTTCTTTCATTTCAGCGCCCGCCCACGTTCTGCTTCCACAAAACTAAACATGTGCACACATTAGCTGAAAAGTTTTCCTCTCTCCTTGTCTTGTTTTTCAAGGTCTTGTTGAGCAGCGAGAAAAGCCCCAGAGGAATATCATGGCGACGTGCGCTGAAATTTTAATCAGGAGGAAATGGGGCGGCACAATCTCGCTTCTTTTTAGTATAAATTTGCACAGATGGACTCTTGCTGCTTGTCAGGTACTTGTGTGACACAGTGAGGGCGTCTGCCTGTGACAGAGGGAGGAAAAGAGGAGTGGTAAAGGAGGTGAAGGAGAGAGGAGAAGGAATAGATTTTAATATCAGGCTCCTATATGCTGCCTCTCTGTGTTTGAGCAGAGGCTGGTCAGAGGATGGAATAATAAGTTACACATTCATCACACAAACCAGCTGAAACACTCAAACAGGGTTCAAGATTTGCTGTATGTCAGGTTGACGTAGACAGTCTGATTCTGCGAGGAGGAATTATAAAGAGCTGCATATCAACACCTTCACTGGAAGTGAGACTATAAGTGCAAAATGAGGCTTTTTTTGGCTGGTAAGTTATCACTTTCTTAAGTAACACAACTAGAAAATGGTTATCACTGTTTACAGAAGAAATCTCCCACAAACCTGTAGGAGGAAACAAGTTCCAAAGCTGACCAGTAACAGTGATGGCTCCATGATGGATCAGCCCCAGCATGTCAGCTACTGCTAGCTTAACATATATTTGTCCCCACAATGTGATGCTAAGTATCGTGCAACTAAGAATCACTTTCCAAAAACTATCAAGTTCAAAAACGCCTTCCTAAAAAACACTGGAGCACCAAGAGTCCACAAACCAAATCTCTGTGTGTACATACTATACACTAGTTTGTTATGCAGTGTCATGTTCCTCTAAGCCAGTGGTCTGATTAATAATTCACAGTATTTCATGCAGTCAGCGGTGCCATTTGTATTTAAAGTGTTTTACTAATTGCCTCCTCCCATCAAGCTAATTATTTCTCCATTGTGCTGTGATCCTGTAATTCACGATGCCGAGTCACTGGAAGTCACTCAGTGTGTAGAATGACTAAGTGGAAGAAGAAACAGCTCCTGCCTTTGTGTGCTGAGCTGCAGTGTATCTGTCTGTATGTGTGTGGTTGTGTATATAAGGCCTCTGAGGGTCTGTGCGTCATGGCATTGATATTCTCCTCACAGGGTCGTCAAGCATGAAATAGAAGAGTATACTTTCTGTGGATAGACTCTCAGAGTGTTGCTGGATAGTGAGAGGCTGATGCTCTGGAGAAGTCTCTTAGCTGACACTGATACTGAGTAGCAGGAAAAAAAGTGTTTAAAAGTGCACGCTGGTGATTCAGTTACAACATATGTTGCATATTTTACAATGCTGCAGAACATTTCTCAGTGTTTCCTACAAGCTGAGGTTTTATTGGTGGTGGCTGAACCTCTGCAGGTTTGGGCTGGTGGGGAACTTGACTGATAAAATACCAAAATACTTTTCGGGTCCTGGTAATGTTTTAAGAGATACTGGTTAATCACAGTCCATCACATGTCGATAACATGAAACCAGTGGTGCATTTATAGACGTATAATCGTATAATTAGCTGCTGAACATGTTCTTCATATTGATTATCCCTTGCCTTAGTTTTATTTTGCAACCGAGCTGATGACTTTGGTTGATTTTTGTTATCTGATTCTCAAATCTAAGATGCCTTAGTGTCCTTGAAGGCAGCACTGAAGATTGTCCTTACTTGCACTGCTTTACCGCTAATGAATCTTGTGTGGAGTTGTTCACTGTCATACATCACTTGAATGCAGAAATGTAATGTACTGTAAAAAAGCAACTTGGCTGTAGCACAGTACTGGTATGGTGCTTTAAAGCAGCTTTCAATGCAGAACAAATGCAGTGATGCCTCTGTGTGTATTCATGACTGTCCTTTTATGTGCTTCTGTGTGTCTGCAGGGGGTCAACCGGATGGGGAAGGACCCTCAGGTGGGACGTGATGGCGTACGGAGGAAAGACTGGCACGACTACGAAGCAATCAAAAGAGACTCCTCTCGTTCCGGTGGGTCCAAGCGCTCTGTGTGATCCAGTTGTGCAAAAAGCCCATATACTAAAGAGAGATTCATATATTTGTATGCACACACACACCACCCTATCCCATCTCTGGGTCTTATTGCTCTGCAGCAGTGGTGTAAATCTGTGCTTTGAATGCAGTTCTACTGTCATAAATACAGTTTGTATCTGCTACAGTAATCACCAGCTCTGTTTTATTTTCTGTTCAGGGAAATCAGCTCCTATACAAACACTGTAAATTAGCTGTAATGGGTTTATCCCTGAAATGAGCCGCTGAAGTCTTAAAAGTTATTTTCTAGTCTTGTTACTTTTAGGAGGGAAAGTGGATCATTTCTGCCCAATAAAACATGTATGTCTGTAAATGATGCCGGTGGTTTTTGTTCTCCGTGTATCCACAGGTCCCTGTTTCTCCTTCCTTCTTCTTCTACCCATTTTTTCCTTCCTGTGTCTCCTACCATCTTATTTTTAGTTTTGAATGTATCTTTGTGCTCTGGTTGTTTTGGTTGTTAAATTAATCTAAAGTTTGAGTCCAGGCAGTTTTAAAAAAACTTAAATGGTCTTTTTTTCAGTAATGAAATTGTCCCTATTTTCCATTTATATCTGCTTTAAAAAGTCTTCCACCAGAAAAAAACAGTCATGGGAAAGCTGGGGTGTTTACATGTTATGATTTTTGCACGTGATGGTTTTTTTTAGTCTGTTATCTTCATTCTCACAGCCAAAACCTCCACACCTGGTTTTGGTCTGAAGACACTCCCAAACCTGAGGCTCACTACTTTTTCTCACCTTATTGTTTCCACATAAAAGTGGTGAAACTTGATTTTTTTTTCCTTCAGGCATCTAAGTTAGATAATAATTTTAAGGTTGCAGTGTAGTGGAATTAATGCATGGAGGTTTTGTACATGTCCTCACAGAATAAAAATGGAATATCTTTTATGCAGGTAACGGTGAACAGGGGAAGCCGTTCCCCCTGACAGACGCTGACCGGGTCGACCAGGCCTACAGGGAGAACGGCTTCAACATTTACGTCAGCGACCGGATCTCCCTCAACCGCTCCCTCCCTGACATCCGCCATCCAAAGTAAGTCTGGTTTATTGGTATTTGTGTAGGGAGGGAGAGAGTGGAGGAAGAGCAGGTGTCAAGGTAAACTGTTTAGGTGTGGCCGGTTTTATATTCAAGCTGATCAGGAACCAGTGTGCAGACGTTTTGAGCCCTCAAACAGTGTTTACAGAGGGAGGGAGAGGGTGCATGTGTCTTCAGAGTCATAGCTGCACTTATTTACTGTAGCACAATTACCTTAATTATTAAGGTCATTTCTAGCTGCATCTGCAAGAACTTGGAAGCAGTTTGACGCTTTATAAACTATAAATATTGATAAACTGTCCTCAATTTGTCTTCCAGTTATCTCACCTCATTTTCACCCATGACTATCACTATAGTTGATTCATAATAAGATTTTAGATAATTAGATTTTATGACTCAATAGATATTAGCAGAAATGAATTTATTATCATCCCATTTCAGTCTGCAGCATCAGTCATTTTTATGAACGGTGATCAGACGAAAAACAATTTGTTTTAAATTTTCCAGCAAAGTGCCGACTAACCTCAGGCAAACTCTGCCATTTTTCTACAAAAAATAAATCTTCTTGGTCAGCATGAGCAGTTTCATCTGAATGGGGGCAGGAGTGGGCCACAGAGGGCCAAGAGCAGGTTCTCATTGCCAGCCAAAGACTGTAGCAGGTTATTTCACAGATTGGCACTCCATCAACCAGAGAGGGAAAATGAATCACCTGGTGCAGTCTTTGGTTGGATTGAAAACCTGCAGACGATGGTTGTTGTTCCCAAAAAAATAAGGCTGACTAGTGGACGACAGGGTGGCCAGCAGGTCTGACCTGGGAAATCTGTTTGTTTGAGAAACCATAGAATCAAATGGTTGATACATTTCTGCTAAACTCACTGATGGATTTAAGAGGAAGGAGTTGCCTTCTCAAAATATTGATTTTGAGGCATCTGTATAATATATATTTATGAATATAAATATAAATGGTGTGTGGAAACATATGCCTGTATGCATGTATAGGGAAATTATAGCTTGAAAATGGCAAATCTAAGGCAGACCGACTTGTTTTTGTTTTCAGTGCCAAGATACCGTAAGTGCCTTTTTCAGTGTCGTAAACATTTGGTTTCAAATTTTGTCCTGCTGAAATCCCAGAAAAATGTCAAATCAATGTTAGTGGCACATCGGCCTTACATAGCCGACTGTTTTTGAGCCTGCACATTAAAATAACTCGGCCTCAGCTTTGTAAAAATGCTTTGAAAAATGTTCAGATACTCTCATTTTAATGGTCAGTATTTAAAGATTTGAAAGACTCGATCTGAAAGACTAAAACCTTGACTGAAGCTTTCCTCAAAAGCCTTTAAAACACGTCTATCTGTGTATATATAGTAGTTGGAACTGGACCCATCCCCCTCCCATGGCAGCTGTGAGGGGATGACAACAGGACGACTCTGCCCTAAAACCAAACTCTATTTTGAGCATTGTTTACACCTTTATTTTCCCATGCTGGATCTGTCCCAACTCATTACAACAAGCACTGTTTGGAACAATTGTTCCAGTTATCAACCTGCCCACTCTATTCACAGGAGAGACGTGGCTTTACACAGACAGAAGCTGATTACACACTGCACAGCACCTATGTACTTATAAACCATGTTCTTGACAGCAATTATCAGTGTCATTGATGCCCCCCCCCCTGTGCACAAGGTGTGAGGAACTGATGATAGACGTGTTCTGTGTTGCACTGGAGCAGTTGTTATTCTGACTGCTGTGGTACGACGGTTATTTTTAAAGGGAGGTTTCTCAGTAAGAAGAAGAGAATCAAGGAAGAGGAAAGTCTAATTTTACCACGTTGGTCAGGAGTAGCAATAAATATAAACTGATGTACAGACTAGATATGTTCACTGTTTAATCTGTAGTGACTGAAGGAAGGCCTTTTGGTCATTATAACCCAGTGGGTTCATCCTGTTGGGAGCATGAATGTCTATAGGGAGCAGTTTCCTGGCAATCTGCCTCTTAGACTATGAGATATCTTGTGTGCAGTGATGACGTTTTGGGCCTGAAGAAGATGCCAGCAGGAGATTCATAGAGTGTCCAAAATGGAAAGAGTTCGTCCTGTTAAGAGCATGAATTTATTCAGAAAATTTCATAGCAAAATGCATAAGAATGGACATTTTCATTTGATGGAAGCATCAGCAGAAGATTGGTGGTATGACCGCGATTCAGGAGCAAATTGTTCGGCTATATAACCACAGATATATAACAACTTGGTCCAGAATGAAATACAGCAACCACTGAATCTTAACACTGATTTGTTTAAGACATTCATGATCCTCAGAGGATAAATCCTAATGATTTCCTGTTATCGTCTGACTTTTCACCTAGCACCACCAACAGGTCTGCTCTTACTTGTTTTGAGGAGTCAGTTAGGATGGTTCAGCCATATAATCAGGATGCCTCCTGGATGTCTGCCTTTGGAGGTTTTGTGGGTACATCAAATGGGAGGAGACCCCTTTTGAGACCCCCCTGGAGTCCCCTGGGCAGAACCACAGCAAGCTAAAGGGATTACATATCCCATCTGGCCTGGAAATACCAGGCAAAGCTGCAGGACGTGGATGAGAAGGATGCCTGGGCTGGAGTGGACTGTCTGGTGTTCAGTGATTGTGTTTGAGCTGCAAAAGGTGGAACAAATAAATCAAAACAGCGAAAGAGAGATAAGAACTGAGGCAGCCATCCGCGGCACCATCTGAAGGTATGGAGGAGGTATACAGAGTGTTAAAGAACAGACGCTGTGGAGACATGATGAGCCATATGGACCTGTGGCTAGAGTGCAGATTGCAGAGTTTGTTCCAGCTCTCCTGACTCATTAAAGAACAAAATACTGAAAATAAACACACCAGAAACACTATAAATATCGTCTGCTAAACAGCTTGGGACCCGCTGACCCGATTCGTCACAGATCAGCCTTCAGCGCTTTCCCTCCACCTGACAAGAGCCTTTTTCCTGACCCTGCCGTCACTTTCATGTTGAAAGTAGTTTTAAATGTGTTCTCTCTCAAGGTCTCTTTGGGTCATACTTCATGTTCTCTCATTTTTCCCCTCATATTTATAAATCTGCTGCATCTTTTTACCTTATAAAGTATTAGCCATCGACTATGTTTTCCATCCTACATTTATCTAACCAGTATATTCTATCAAGTTAGGCAGAAAATTCTTTGCATATTTTCATCGCTGTCAAGGGAACTGAGTCAAGTGTTGTGAAGTCTGAGGTGGAGCAGCAGTGAAGCTGTGGAGCTCGTGGCAGAATTAGAGGCCAAGCCACTGTACAGTTTGAATAGCTAGAAAGAAATCAATTTACATGAGATTTTTTTAATCACTTACACTGTTTAGTGGTATTTTGAACCTGACTGCAACAGCAAAGTGTTTTGGAATATGCTGAAATTGTGCCATTTGGAGCTAAAATAAGCAGGTAATTAAAATCAGTTTTTATGCCCAAATTACATCATAAAGAAAACCACTTGTTGAAAATTGTACAGCCATTGCCACTAAAACTACTGAGGAGATACAAAACGTGTGTGTGTTTTGTGTTGTAATGTTACTGGGTGTGTCGTAGTCATTGTTTTTCTGCTCAGTGATCTGGTTTATGGAAAGAAAACATTAGCATTTTTGAGCACCGGTGCAGTGGGTTTGAATTGAAGACAGGCTCTTGGCTCAGTCACGCACAGACCAGCGATGTGAGCTGGTCAAAGTCTGGTGCAACAGAAGGTCTGTTGTGTCCAACAGTGAAATCCTCTCAGCAGAACCACACAAATGACTTGTCAAGGCTGCTCTGGACCCGCAAGCCTCCATCTCAAGGGGCAGACAGGGGTGCCAGCGGTGCACTGGATGGGGGAGGGGGGAGCCAGTGCATCTGTCTGATTGGTCGGAGTGACAGCAGAGTGACGGGTGCCGTGACAGCCGGGTGCCACATCAGTCCTCGGTGGGCTCAGACCTCCTAACAGCATTCACTCATTCATTTCACTCACACTCACTGACTGAATGATGAGATAGAGAGACAGAGAGACAGAGAGGGAGGGAGCCAGGCAGGCCAGAGAGACTCAGAGATAATTACTGTCTCTACAAATTCCCCTCTTGACTTCTCAGAGGGAGAGAGAAAAGAGAAAGGGATGAAGGGCAAGCCAGCAGGTGGTATGCTTCATTCCATTATCATTAAAAGAGCAACACATTGTTCAGGTTGGGCTGGTTTTGAGCTCTGTAGTACAATGAAGTAAAGGGCAGCGTCTCTGGTTCCAGAGGTTTTTCTTCCCCACCATCAATTAGGATTTGAAGATTTAAATGACAGAATCAGATCATTTAATAAAACTATACGACCAACACGTCTCTCCCTGGAGCCACAGAGCCAGCATGGCTAATGTCTGCTTCCCTTTCTAATTTCTTGGTTTGGTTTCGTGTGTGTGTGTGTGTGTGTGTGTGTGTGCAGCTGTAAACAGAAGCTGTATGCAGAGAAGCTTCCCAACACCAGCATCATCATCCCGTTCCATAACGAGGGCTGGTCGTCACTGCTGAGGACTGTTCACAGCGTGCTCAACCGCTCTCCTCCGCAGCTCATCGCAGAGGTCATCCTGGTCGACGACTTCAGCGACAAAGGTACAGAGGACACACACTCATCACTGACTTGAGAACACACCTGCGCCAGTGTACATACACACACACACACACACACACACACACACACACACACAGACACACTTTCACACAGGAAGACGAGCACAGCTGCAGTCGGCGGGGGTTTGCTTGTTATAACTGAGACATTTAATGTTCTGTGGCATTTTCTTCCTCCTCTTTCTCAGTCCCTCTTTCATACGCACAAACTGCTTTCACACACACACACACACACACAGACACACACACACAGACACACACACCACTGAGTCATTTGTTTGCCAGTGTTGGTGACCGTTGCACACATAATGAGCCATTCGGAAACAAAAGCATTAGCTTCTGCAGAGGCCCAAATGTGATCTCTAGACACTGCTTTTGTATATCTTATGCAGGCTGAGGAAGAAATGGAGACAAACACACACACACACACACATACACACACACATATTGGTGACTCAGTATTTCTGGAATGTATCTCTCCAGCCCAGTTGGTCATTTATTATCAAGACCAGAGAGCAGCTAGCATCGCTATGCTCACAGCTCTAATCTCCAGAGTTTGTGTGTGTGTGTGTGTACATATGTGAGCTGTGGTTTGTGTATATATGTGTGTATATATATATATATATACATATATATATACAGACACGCACTGTATATTAGCTGAAGTCAGGACCATGCCCTGTTTCCTCACTGCAGCACAGGTTGTTGTTTTTCACAGCACGCTCAGACATTAGCGAGAAGAAAAGTGAAGCGTTGTGTCCTAAAGTAATCCTTCACATTTTTGACAGCTCACTGAGTTACTGTAGCTCTCACATTTGCATCACATATCATTTTTCACACTGTTTTTTTTTTTTTTTTTTTTTTTTTTTTGCTCATCATCTGTGACAGAAGTAATTCTTGGCTGTTTGACAGATTCTTCTTCACTGGTTTATTTCTGCATTAAAGACGTCAGGAGACGCTAAGAACTCATTTTCACTTGACATGAATCCACGTTCAGTTGTGTTACAGCAGCCTCCTGAAACTCCTGCAGGTTAAACTACTGACTCACTGTAGACGGACTTGAAAACCTTTGCTAGTATAATTGTCTCATCCTGAAATATAAGACAACTCCCATTTTTTAAACCTAAGATTCAGGAAAAAAATATCATCTTATATTAGGGCCAATACGGTATTGTTTCTCTCCATAACGACAGAGAACTCTCAGCATAGTTTTTCCATTCATTCGGTTTAGGTGCTCTGCAGAATGGTTTCTAATTATAGGGAAAACCCTGAATTGGTAGATGGCAGTGTGCAGTGTTTCAGCTGAAGCTGCAAGTAATGAGCAAAGCTTCATCTCACAATCACTGGCTGACCCAAAGCAGAGCTGAGCCTCTGATAAAAATCTCAGAAAATAGCAAAGATGTCTCCTTTTTTTTTTTACCTCTTTCAGGTGTTTAATGAGAATCACATTCTCCCTCAGCCGCTAGAACTTGTTCATTATCAAAAAACAAATAAAGAATATTTTTGTTCATCTTTTTAATCGAATCTTTGAATTGTTTCTGTTTTTCGTATGAAACTGGGACTGTGGTCTAGTTTTAAATGCAAAGCCTCCAGCTTCCTCACAGGCCACATGAAAATCACATTATTATTATTATTATAGTGTTTGGAGTGAAAGACTGCAGCGTCCTCTGAACAGATGGTGATGATGAGGGCATTCTGTGACCTCGCTAGTGTTAGCGAGGTTAGCAGGGGAATTATCCAGTTTCTGGTGTGGGTTGGTTTTCTCACACATGCAGGCCTAATCAGTCTGAACTCTGGAGTTAATGCACAGCTTTGAACCCTTACATAATAAATCGAGGGACAAGTGCAATATTATCACTGGGGTCTGAGTGGAGGCGAGAACAAGATATTCATCATGAAGTGTGGTTCACAGCCGCTGTGTGACGCGTAATTTCCTGTTCACTTTTCCATTTCCTTAGATATTAAATAATGCACTAAAAGTATATGGAGAGAGAGGAGGAAAGAAAGGAAATGAAGGACTGTTTTTATTGGCTGTTCAGAGTAGAATATTACAGCTTCATAGGGACACATAGTATTAAAGAGTGAGGTAAACACTCACGTTTCATCATCAGTTACTTTCACTGATGTTGATTAATAATCTCTGCTCCATGGCAGCATGCTAGCCCGCAGTTATACTGATGCCCTGTTACATTAATTGACGTTATTTTGTTTTGGTACCTCACAGCCGACATGAGGAAGATAAACAATTGATGAGATGTTTTTCAGACTGCGGTTATATTTTCTGAGGTGCTAATTAGTACCTGCTTTCTACGTCGTGTAATTATAGCCTCGCTGCTGAGCTGTGTTTCAGGAACAGCCTCTTCTCTCCTCTTTAAAACCATAATTAATACAACTATTCATATTTGACTCAAAGAGTACCTGATGATTTATATTTGTTTGTCAGCTCGTGCTGTGCTCGGCTCTACTTTGTGTCTTATTGATGGAGAAAACTTTTCTCTTTCAGTTCAGGAAGTCTTTGGTGGATATTGAGGTTCTTTTCATTTCAGACGGCTTCAGCTTCTTGAGATATCATCATAAGTGTGCTCAAAGTGTGAACCAAAACACAGCGAACAGAGGAGCAGAGTGTGAGCTGTGAGGACCTCTGATGGTGTCAGCTGGGGATTGTTGTGCGTCGAGGATGGTGAGATTCAAGGCGGGGGTCAGATGGCTTTCACTGGGAGTCTCTATATTTATTTATTCCCCACTGTGCCCTGCTTTTTCATACAGAGATCAGTACGTGCCACTTTAAAAGTTTCTGACAGCCCGCTTATTGCACTTGTTGCAGCTTGTTCCAGCTTTGAAAGGAATGAGGTCTCTTTTTTTTAAAGCTGTTTAAACTTCTAAAGCAAATGTAGAAATGAACTAATGAAATAAGCTTCTGGTTCTTGAGCACTAACCAAATGTAGACTTCAACAGCGGCTCCTGTCAGCTCCTGTCTGAAACAATGGCACATTGCTCATCTGCATTCTTTGTATTACACCATCTGTATTTGTTGTAGGGTTTCACAGTTAATTTGTTACTGTGCTAAACAGTCAAATCACAATTATGTATCACGGTGTAGAAACTATTCCTGCAGGAGCAGTTTAACTGCACTGAAAACACATGTAGTTAAACTTTTGACAAAACAATCTTCCAGGTTTCGATCATGTCACGTGATTGGAGGAGGACACAGGATCGCAGACGTTTCATTTTTTAAGCACTTTATGGACTTCTTCTTCTGTCCATGTTGTCTGGAAAGCTGAAGTTCAGAGGTCAGTCTTGAATAGCACAAGGTCCATTTAGTAGCTGGATCTTACACCGTTTTATTTTGGCTGTATAAATATTCAGAAGATGTGACGTCTGTCTGGTCTCTGTGTCTTATTGACTGTTGATATGTGCTTCTCTGACGCTGAGGAACTGGCAATAAAACACTGAGGTTCACCGCAAATGCCTTGAGTGCTGTTCAGAAGTTTTTTTTCTCCTCCTCTCCTCCCTTGTTTCCTCTCCCCTCCCCTCCTCTCCTCTCCTCCCCAACATATTTAGGGCTTTGAGTTAAATTGGCCTCCTCTCCCTCGCTCCAGCTGAGACTTTGCCCTCCAACTCGAGCAGCATGAAATGCATAAACATAACACTGGTTTTATTTTGCCTGATAAAAATACAACTCATGATACAATACCAGCTTATTCCATACATATCTCTGCACTTTTCTTACATATGTGTGAACCAGTGAGTCTTTCTCCTCTTATTATCTTCACCACACTACTTGTTTACACATGACTAACCGTGCAGCGCTCCTTTCATGCCATCTGTGAGCTCTCTCCAAACACATTTCTCTCCTCAGTCTTCAGATGAAAAGTGTCTGAGCTCCTTTGCTTCATGCTGGTCTCAGACTCCACAGTCTATATTGTTGATTTTGCATGTTATTCCATCAACTAAAACTGTGTCTGTCTGACTTTACTCCCGACATCCTGAGATTTGAAACCTAAGTCCATCACAGTGGGTTTTTCTCCTGTTTCCTTTGTTGTTTTATTTGAAACTCTATGACTGTGCAGTCATGTAGTTAAGAGCAGGTAGGAGTTTTCAAGGGAGGGGCTCAAAAGATGAGAACTAATTAATGAGTTCTGTGGTTCAATAAAAGATGCTCTGAACTTAGGTGTGAAGAGATGAGCTTGGCGTTGCAGAGGTTGTCGTCTCCGCCCCTGAGTCATGTCCTTGAACACAGCAGCACATTATTGTTTGTCACTGCAGTATCATATGACAACGTGCAGATATCAGCAATAAAGAAAAGGAAACCTCATTTTCACTGTGATAACTCAGGCAGGCGTCAGTGCGAGTTGATTATTGTAGCATATTGAGAAGAGGTGAAAAGAAAATGGATAGCTGAGTCGTTAGGAAAATGATACACTATTTGCAGTTAATTTCTCTGGTGTTTCAGTGTTTTCCCTCATTAAAGTAATTACAAGACATAAGCAGTAATGGTTGGGGAGATGCAGAGTGTGCATACGTGCACACAAGAAAGCAGAGTTTATATGCACTGATAGTAACCTGTAAAATCTACACACACAGTACAGCAGCAGGTCAATAAAGCTGGGAACAGATTATTAAGAATCTGCAAAGATGGACACCCCCACACTTAACGACCATTCCCACCAGCATTCAGAGAGACTGAGTAAATCCAGCGACAGCACACTGAGATAGGCAGGGCGTGAAAACAGTCATGTCCCAGGAAAACCACGGAGGAACACAAATTGTCGTGTGTTCAGAAAATGGACAGTCACTGAGAGGTTGCTGTGCTAATTTATACAAGAAATGTGGAAAATGGAAAAAAAAAAACCTACATTTGGATGAGATGATGGACGGAGAGATGAGGGCAAACTCTGATGATGTGAGGAGAGAGAACTTGATGTGAGCTGCAGCTCTGCACTAAAACCAAATGAAGTGGATTATAAAAGAAGAACCACTCTCTCACTCAGTGTGTTGAAGTTAACTGTTTGCTTGCTGATTTTGTTGCTTCCTCCATAGTCAGACATCTTTCTTATTTCAGGGTCAACTCATCTGAGGAAACCACCTTATTTTAACATAAAGCAGCTGCCTAGTATCAGTTTCAGTTTCAGCTGGACCTTGAATTAAACTGAGGATGTATCACTGTGTAGGGATGTATTTGTTTGAAGCCTCTGCTAAGCACATGTTGACACAACCCTGTAGGTCGTTTGTACAAGCAGCTTATTACGACCCACAGTTATGTTTTATTGTTTAGCAGCCCCTAGAGACACTATTAGTCATGAGAACAGTACAGTCCTATGGGTCTAATCAGGAAGCACAGACACATAACCTTTACTGTTGGAGGAAGGAGTAATGTTTCTCTAATCTCTGATCCTTATTACTGAAACCAAAACATGCTGAAGATATCAGGCTGGCGAATTTAGCTTAAGTGCATGTAAACAAGCAAAAAAACCAAAAGGAAAAAAGTTGGGTTTTTTCAGCAAAGTTGGGATTTTGAATCGTAGAATATTTGTAATTTTCAAATTATGCAACCTGTTGGCAGGAAACAGCTGCACACACGTTTCTGTACAAGCTGTTCTGTGGCAGAACAACGTTTAGAGAAAATCTCACCTTTCAAAGAGGTGATGATAATTTCCTGTTCCACCCACGAGCGTGCAAAAAGCCTGAAATTACATCTAGCAAATATTTACATCCATATTCATCTGTTCTTCAGTACGTATCACCTTGGTCAGTGTTAAATGATCTCAGTCCTTCCTCGCTCTCCCTCTCTCTCGGCCATGCTCACCTCTGTGTTGTTGGAACAGTTCATTCAGGCAGAACACTGACTCATAGATAACATGCAAACACTGAAACCTTTATCTCCTCTCCTCCCCTCATCTTCCCTAATGTCTCTTTTCTCTCCTCTTCTTTCCATCTCTCCTCTTCTCCTCCTTTCCCCCCCTCATGTTTCCAATCTCGTCTTTGTCTCTTCTCATTTCCTTTTTGTCTTTCATGACACGTCTTATCTTTAGCGCCTCTGTCTGTTTCTTGACGTCGACCCCGTTTCATCTCTTGATGTCTCTTCTTGTTTGTGATTCTCTTGTCTCACCTGTGTGTGTGTATGTGTCCGTTGTTGTGTGGTGATATTTTGGCTGCTGGATTTGAATTATATTCTCGATGGTTCTGTCTTTCTCATGTTCTTCACCTTTTTTCCCTAATAGTCTTTTTTTAATTAGTCTTTTCACCACTTTTTCATGGTCTTCGCTCACACGTCTCATCTTTACATCTTTCCTTTCCTGTTCCTGTGTGTTAATTGTTGTCTTTTTTAATGGCTTTCTCTCTTCTTGAAATCTTTCATTCTAGTTCTTGAAGATGTAGCCTTAGGCTCTGGAAAATTGTGATTGATATATATATATTTTACTATGTTCAGATGTTTCATAGGCAGTTAATAATGACTGATTGATTGATTGAAATGAAATCATCAAGATTAATTGTTAAAGGTGTTGAAAATGATGCTCTCTGGTGGGCAAACTGTGACAGACACTAGACCTACACTGATTCAACTTTTCCTCCCTCATAGTTCCTCACCTGTGTGTGGCTCCATCTTTCCTCCTCATAAAACCAAAACTGACCTGCTTACCAACATAGTTCCTCTGTACCTGATACTGAGACTAATAAACCACTCGCTCTGTTCTGAGATGCTGTCCAAAACCTTTGTTAAACTATTTTATAAAAGTGAAATGAAAACATCTTGACATTTTCTTGCAAAAAAAACATCTAAAGGAGTTTTATAAAAAGCTACAAGCAGCTTTACATATTAACGCTCACTGCAGCAAATTTGTGGAGCTGAACAGAAAAACTGTAATTAATGGGGAACGGTCACGCCCGGCGCGGCCAATAGAGAATCTGCAGGCTGATTTATGTGATGTGCTCTGTGGAGCTGCTGCTGTTACTGCAGTGGTAGAGAATCAAGCTGAAAGCATTCACTGACAGTGAAAGGAGAGATGTTTGGGTTGATCACAGTTGGCAGTCGGCCTTCCTGACACATGAAAATACTGGAGTAGGATGCAAATGTGGAAGTTTTTCAGTCTGAAAGCAGAAGTTTGAAACTTGTTATGACAGCTTGAGGGAAAAAAACAGAAATAAAAGATAAAGAACAAACTTCACTGTCAACATTTTGTCTAGTTTCCACAGAAGAGTCAGTTTTGTGTAATGATCAAACCTTTTTCACTGTAATCTGATGAATGATACAACAAAAACCTGGAGCTGGACAGAGACAGGTGCTGATCTTTAGCCAACATGAAGATTTAATGATGATGAATTAGAGTTGCTGCTTTTTTAAATTACCTCAATGAAATGTTTGGAATTCCTCCACTGCAATCTCTTATCACCTGTCAACATATAAATCGACACAGATCTGCCTGTGATAAGCTGAAACTGATCTTTCTTTTCCTGGTCTTGTCGTCTCTCTGCTCTGCTCTGACCCACTTGGACTGTCTCATATGTGACACATGGGTGTGATATCCATGATCCATCTTTTTCAGGGATCACTTCAACAAAGCTCCTAAATCTGACTCTGGTAGATCTGCCAGCGTCAGTGACTGCTGGGGACTGCTGGCTGTCATATTACTGACCTCCCTCCTGCTCTCCCTGCTAATCTCTGCTGCTGTTGACTTGGAAAACTTTACTCAGTAGAAGATTTTTGGCAACAGTAAATGTCAGGTTTCAGTGTCAGTCGCTCAATCAAAGAGCAGCTGTTGTTTCCTTTTTTTCCTTCTTTTCCCACTGACATTCACCAATCATAAAGGAAGAAATCCATCATAGAGAAGGCAGAGGGACCCATTTTTCTTCCCACTGTAGCCTCAATAGAAAATAATGTGATGCACCTGCTGGGTGTTGAGTAAGGGCTAAGACTGGGGGGAAAAAAAAGAAAAGCATCCCCCGCTGTCACTATGATTTCTATTACTCAGATTTGATGCCTCTGGCTTAAAATGAAACCTCTCTTTTCTGGATAAAAGGAAATGTCTTCAGAAGAGCTGTCATGGCAGCCCAAGGCTCGTTACTAAAGTGGAGTACCATCCGCACCTTTTTGATAACATGTAAAAAAAAAAAAAACAATTAAAAAAAATCATTATGCAAACACGTGGTGGAAGTAGAGATAAAAATAATTTACTGCTCTTTGTTTTAGGTTTGCTCAGCTAACATAGAGGGGGCAGGGTTTATACTGCAGCCAGCCACCAGGGGGCGATGGCGACATTATGGCTTTGATCTTGGGGAGCTGTCATGTCATCCATCTTTTTATCCAGTCATTGGTTCAAATATATATTTTGTTCAATGATGGCTGTTTCCAACAATCGGAGAAAGAATTGGCCGATCAGCAGGTTTTTTAGCTAGCCGCCCACCCGTGAAAAATGGCCACAACACAGTTATACATGTTGTAAATCTAGCTACAGAAATAACTTTTAGATCAAGGTTAATGTTCGGTAGGTGAGAAAAATGTTCACTGTTTCTAGCAACTTGATATCCCACAGCTCTTGTTGATTTTGTGTCTGCAGGATGAACACATCCATCACTGTATTGAAATACCTATTTCATGCTTAGCACTGGTGATAATGGTGGTGCTTTCATTGAGCTGAGAACTGTGACTTCTTGCTGCTTCAGTGTCTTTCATAAGCTCATCAGCTGTTTGTTCTTGATTCTCAGCTGCAAACACATCGTCGTGTTTAGATGCTTTTTGTTTTTGTCCATGTCTGACTTTGTCCACTGAGGATGACCTCACTGCATTTACATGACCATCACATTTTTGCTGGGACTAATTGGTCAGCCAGCTGCCGTGTCAGCTCTGAGAGTAGAAAATTTGTCATTAAGGCTGCTGTTGCTGTGTTATTAAAAATTCTCAAAATGCCAAGAAACCGCTTGGTTAAAAGTGCCAGCCAAAGGACGGCTTCATATTTCCCTTTCATATCTCATCTCTGGCATGTTATTGGGCTCAGACGTCTTCATAGCAGAGTTTCATTAAACCGGGGACAGTGCGAGTCCAGATGTATCCATCATGGTTAACTGTGGTCTGTGACAGAGACAATCCCTCTCAGGAGGACCAGTCAGCTACACTGCAGTATCACCTCCTTTGATGGAAACCTGCCACTGACTCCAGACTGATTGTCCAGTTATTCACATACAGCCCAGCACTTGATGGGATCAATAAAACAAACATTTGAGAACATTGAGTTTTAATACGAGAGGACAGCACAGGAGAAATGAAGTATCCGACAAGGAAGTGATTCTGTTCTCAAATGTTTGTGTTTAGTGAATGCATGAAAATTGTAATTAGTTCTGTACATTTGGTTGCCAATTTGTTGCCAGCAATTTGAGACGGTATGACATGTTTTTAATGGCGGTTATCGTGTCTTGGCAGGAAAAATGAAAGTGCAGCGCAGTGTGGAGGCAGGTGATAAATGGGGAAAAGAAATAAAATCACTTGGAGTGAGAAACAGAACAATCAAGACGCATGACACAACATTTAGAGGGGGGTGGGTGGGTAATGTGAAAGACAGCGAGAGAGACAGAGGTGAGGCAGATGCTTTAAAGGGGAATTTATGACTTTTATCAAACTGTGTCTGTGTAACATCAACATCAACAAATCTGTGGTACTTGATGACCTGAAACAGGCAGAAAAGTAAAAGGCACCTTCACAGTGGAATGAATAAAAAAGCTAATTAAAGCAGAGATCTGACAGAAATGTGAACTGAAGAGGTCGTTTATCATCTCTCGTAATATCAGAGGCTTTTGTTTTTCTTTTAGCTGGAGATGAAATTGCTGAGACCTCATTTGCAGGAACATCCTCTGTGTTTAAAAGGTTGTAAAAAGGTCACTTCGGTGATGGTAATATTATTTCTCTTAGTCAGAGCCTGACACTGAGAATGTGAACGTCGGTTTCTGGCAAACCAATAACTCCTTTACCAGATTATCTTACTCATGTTGCAGTCTGAGTAAGCTGAAGCTCTGGGTTGCCAGGTTCTTGGCAGCAGGACAGAGGGAAAATTAAAATTTGCCAAAATGGCTGACATGATGCTGAAAACAAATACCTTTCTTCTGATGTTTCAGTCCTCTCTCTCACATGCTGTAGGCTGCCACACATTCTTTGGGGATAAGCTTGAAAAAACTCATTAGGGAAATCCAGTTACTGCCAATCATGTAAATGCATAATCAATCAGTCCACTGCCTTAGTCAGTGTTCTTACTGAGTTATTGGTGCTGCTATAACGCTATGAATTCATTATAGCTTTGTGTGTGTGTGTGTGTTAGAAGGCAGCCCCGCTGAAAACCAGTGTTAAACACTGACGACTTGTAGGTTTGAAGGTTTGCTCTGAAGACTACGAGGCTCAAACTGTTTAAAACCAGATGTAATGAGTCTGGATTCATAATTACAGTGTTTGTCCCTTTAAAAAAAGCCACTACCAAGTGTTAAAAACAGACTATCAAACACTTAGACATACTCAAATACACTGCTTTTGTTTGTTGCCATTAGCTTTTTATGTTTGTTGGTTGCAGCACATGTAGTGAGAGAGAGAGTTCTAGGTCTGTTGCTGTGAAGGAGCCTCCTGTCAAGCTTACAGCCAGTGAGTGTTTGATACTGAAGCACAACACCAGCAGCTTGTATTCAGGTGTATTATAAAGGAGCTCATCATCCTGTTAAATAGCAGACTCTTGTTTAAAGCTGTGGCTGAGAGCTCAGAGCACAGCACTCTGTGTTTTTGTGTTGTCTGCTCTGTTTACTGAGTGCTCCTCGATGAGCTCTTTATTTACCTGTATTATACCTATCTGCATTTACATGTGTTTCCTTAAGTTGCAGTGTGTTGCGCTCTCTTGTTGTGTGGAACATAATTTAATGAGTTTGATGACACCATTAGATGCATACTGTGTAGACAAAGCCACCACCAGTCTCAGTGAAAGCATATAGACCTGCTAACCTGCCCAGCTACAGTCCATGATGAGCTTTCAGCTGGGTGAGAGGAGGAGGAGGAGGAGGAGGAGGGAGAGTGGTGATGATGGTGAGGGGAGGTCAGCTCACTCTTCATTAGGCTGTAATTGAATTTCCGCAGCCCATGCAGGGAGGATGTTCAGTGCTCGCTCTCCCTGCAGGGGAGTGTTGGCTCACTCCAGCTTCCCAGCCTCCCCAGTACTTTCAAGGTTAGCTCAGCTAATGGGCTACCTTCTCTGCAGATTTCTCTGCTCGCCATCTGTCATCTGCACGTCTGAGCATGTAAGCGTGTAGGTACACGCTCCACCACGTGATGCCGCTTAAATCAAGCACTACAGACCCTGTTCAGTACTGCAGTAGATCACCTCTGGCCCTGATAACAGCTGACACGTGGCAGTGACTCGACAAGAGACCTGCAGTGTTTCTGTGTTAACAGAAGACTTGGAAGGACATCCTTCCTTATCTCCTAACAAGAAGTGGATATCCTCAACAAGTATCACAGCTCCAGACCTGTTCGGTAGAGACGCCTTGTAAATGTTTCCTCATTGGTGCAATGAGGAACTGAAATAACAGATACTACGAAAGAAACGCTTCATGTTTAAATTTCAGCATTTGTTTATGCGTCTTCACAAGTTGATGTGTGTCTTTCTGTGAATGCTGCATTTGATGTTTGTCGGCCAGGTCACTAAACACCTCATGAAATGGCATCATTGTTGTCTTAGTTTGATGCCTTTTACTTGATTTGATTAGGAACTTAAAATCTACAGTGCAGTGACTTTATTGGTTGGATTTTATCTTGTGCAAGACGAGGTCACACAACTGATGTTTTTCCAGTGAAGTGATGTGTCTTTTTTCCTGTGGTCTTAATCTTCATTCCACCTTCTGGATTATCTTGTGATTGAAAGTCCAGGGATGTGGTGGTTGAACCTAGGACCGTCCAACCAAGAATCTAAAACATGAAGATATTCTGTTTACTATTATACAAAACAAGGAGAAATTAAAAATTAAATTGTGTCCTTCATAAGGTTTTAGCTCTAACTCTTCTTTATTGCTACCACTGTGATTCCTCTTTCAAACTCTATTAAATAACATTGAAGACCATTCTCATGCAAAGCAAGTGATAAAATGGAGTTTTGTGAATGTGTTGAATGCAGTGGGGAGCCTCATTTCATCACTGTTAAACTGCTTTACGGTGATTTTTTTTTTTCTTTTTTCTTCTCTCTGCTTCGCTCTTCAGCCTCGTTGCAGTTTAATTTTTGTGAGATAATTTTGTTTCCTCTAATAAAGCTGTGTTTTCAGGGCCAGAGGGGTAAAAGATGGTGTTTTTACACGAGACACAGCACAAAGCAGTGAAGCATGTTATCATGTTGTAGCAAGTGTTTATTTTTGTTCCCTCCTTTTTAATTGGAGTGTACTTTAGAGATGAGAGCTGTTCTCTGGGGAGGTTGACTTCATTAGCACCTGTAAGTGTCCAGGCATGTTAGCGGAAAGGAAGAGATTGAGAGAGAAAGGTATATTGGAGGAGTTGTCTCTAATAAATGCTTGTCAGGGAATATTTGGATGTGATATCACAAACTGAGTCAAACATTATCTGATGTTCCTCCTCTTCCCAGACAAAACCTTTGTGTTAATGCAGTGCTCTTTTGAACTCTTATTCATCTTGTTTTACAGTTTAAGTCGGGGACTTCACAGGGCGCTCCGTGTTCTTTGTTTCGTCTTGTTTCCATGAAGAGGTTATTATCTTTATTATTATTATTTCTGTTTAATTGAAGTTTAAATTGAGAACTGGAGCTGCTCCCCAAGGACTGTCATTAGCATCCGTAATAGCGGAAATAACTGGCATCCTCCCAGCTTAATGGAGGCAATCTTAGTACCAAAACAATCATAAACACAATTTAACCATTAACCACAAAGCAAAAGAGAAGGGGAGGAAAAAAGGGGGAAAGAAATGAGCAATGAGAAATGGCCAGCGCGAGACAGGACAGTGTTTCAGCTAAAGACTTGTTATTATGTTTTAATAACTTTCCCTGGAGAGCAGAGAAGCCATTTTGGCCACTCAGCAAATTGAAAGAAGGATGGATGGATAATGGATAAGGAAGGATTAGGAAGTACCTGTATGTACTGATCTGAGGCACAAGGAGACCTGTGATTTATTCATCAGGAAGCATGTTGGTGTCGTGCTTGTTGTGTTGATTGTCTGCCTCTTATTATGTACGATGTACAGGTGTGTAACGATTCTCCAGTTCGGTTCAGACCTTCTTATCCTTTACACTCTTTGTTCCTTCTTCCTATTCTTCATCACCTTTTGTGTTGATTTAAATTATTTGAGCAGGTTTTGAGTTGATAACTCTGAATCTGTGTCCCTGCTGCAATAAAGATGTTAGAAGGAGTCTAACACTCAAAGAAGCAGCAGTTAAATGATATTGCTTATGTAAATTTGCATACTTAAAGCCTGAAAGTCCTTAAACACAACAGTGATTTAAACAAAATCTATTTCAAGAAAGACAGCGACTCTCTCAAGGACTAACAATCCCCACAGGGATATTTTTAACAGCAGTCGACAGCAGCAGCACGAGAGCCGCTCGACAGGATGAGGTCTGGAGATTTAGAGTGAACACAGCATCAGTGCTGCCTTGTTAACAGTGACTAACAGTGACTGTGTCTCTGTAGCTGTTACTGTTCTGTCTTTGTGAAGTTTGGCCTCTGCGTTCCTGTCGTATCTCTGCTTCCACTTCATTTCATTCTCCGCTTTTGTAATGCTAACATCAATTATTTGCAGGGAAACAAGAAAGTCATTGTACCATGTTTTGAGTGTTTTCTTGCATTCCTTCTCTGTCATGCAGTACTGTAGATGTGGTTACAGTGGGATCAGACTACATACAGTATTTTTGCCTTTCGGAGACGGTCTTCATATCAGCCTGCTCGACTCATAAATTCTTGAGACGTAGCAGACTGCAGGTTTGACTGCAACCAAACAGCCTGTGTGATAGGTGATGGGCAGGGAGCCAGGGACTGACTTTACTGTTCCACCTGACAGCACCAACAACTAATCTTTACACATGTAATGGTTTTATGAATAAATGAGCATTAAATTCTGACTAAATGCTTCGTGGCAGGTGTGACTGTCAGTCTAAAGACTTAAAACTGGAATTTGACACAGAGCCCAGAAGCAGTATCTCCCCTCTGGTTGAAATGCAAGAACCAGATTCCCGAACATAACATGAACTGATATTTCTTAAGAATCTAAAACTTGATAACCTTTATAGCACTGGGCTCCTTGTATATTGTGATAAATTACAGTACCTTGATGGACCAAAATACAGTGAGAAAACTGGAGGACACTGATTAACTTCAACAGCCTGTATCATACAGATATTCCTTTTTGGATGAAGACAGAAATAGACTTCTCTCCAGACTGTGTATTTCAAACTTGAAGTCTTAAGAGTTGTTTCTGACCGTCCTCTAGGGTGGAATCTGATAGTCGGCATCTGATGATTGAATCAGAACCTTTTGAACAGGATCCAGAAGAACCAGACCCAACCTGACATGTATAGATTTCTATTCAAAACAGTCACCTGAGGTCACTCAGAACAGAAAATAATTAGACCCTGCTCCACCACTTAACAGGCAACAACTCATTTCTCCTGAACTTCAGTTTCACATCAAAAGGCACATTTTTCTCCTGTGATGATGATAATGACAGAGCTGATAGCAAGTCCGCTTGGGTCCACTCAGGTGTTGGACAGCCTGATTAGACCTGATTAACTGCTTGAAAACAAGTGGACTCTTGAGGACCTCTAGTCAGAACCAAGCCTTGTCCGCTGAAACTGAACGGTTGAGATTAAGCAGAGGAGGCACGACGGGTTGATGTTTATGATTTTCACCCTGAGAAGTTAACGCCTGCTGCTGTAAAGGAAACAGCAGACCCAGTCCAGCCAAGAACTGATGTGACATGTTAGTGATAACATGTGATTCCTGGACTTTGGTCACTGTGGAGTCTGATGGAACAATAACAGTACATTACATTAGAGAGGACTGGAAGATTACTTCACACATGCTGCAAACGAGAGCTGTTTATGAGTCTCATACGGTGAAGCTACTGTCTCTTGTCTGTAATGTTCTCTACATTCAGGAAGTGTCCTTTCTTAGAGCAGGAGACAGCTGCTAGAAACTGAAGCTAGACTGAAGAAGTATCAGTTTTGTTTCTGAGGATGGAACAATTTCACAAAGGATAGACCTATACAGTTTATTTATTTTGGTTTGTAATTTAAAGACATTTATGTTGACATTGATCTCTAAAGCTCTTTTCTAAATAATAAAAAATGGAGTTCATGTTTATCTGACTGATGAAAAAACAGCCATATGCAGTAATATATAAAACTGGGGATACATCGCATTGTGATGCATCGTGATATCGAATCGTCATCGAATCGAATCGTGAGATTAGTAAAGATGCACAGCCCTCCTGATAACTAGAAGACTTTAAAGACGGAGGAAAGAATTCAGTTATGCAGTAGACTCACAGCGGCTCTGATAGAGATGTTAGTGTTGTGGTTTTGCTGAGAAGCAGCAGCTTGTGTGCGTCTGCTGCAAATGTGTGACAGCGCTTGAAGGCAGAGATGTGAAATTGTCCGTTCTCTCCTCTTGCTTATCAAAATGCTGCTTTCATCATTTTACGATGTGACGGCAAAGTGCACATCTGTAATACATCTCTTATCATTGCCTCAGTAGCTATTTAAGCTGTGTGTATTTTGTGTGGAGGGAGGGGCGGGAAAGGGGGGGGTATATGCTTTTAAAATCCCCCTGAGACGGGCTTATATCATCATAGACTCTCCCTCAGCCTCAGCATCCTTTTCTTTTTTTAATGACGGTTGCAGAAAAGCAGCTTCAAATGTTTCCAGCCTGGCACTCGGCAAAAAGGGAGGATGTGTGGTGGAGTTCACACGAGCAGCCGAATATTTTGGAGGAATAAATTAACAGCTTGGCTCTTTGGTGTTGCGCCAAGACTTCTGGGAAGTAATCCAGCACCTTGGAAAGACAAGATTTGGAAGTCATACTGGATCCACTATAATTTGAGGTTAATTGAATTGAAAACCCCCCCGCCTTGCCCAAAAAAAGGGAAGAAAAAAATCCGCAGGAGGGGATGAAAAACTCAATGTATGGACAGAAATATGGCTGTTACGTGCAGCTGGTTTCTGAACCAAAGAAGCGCCGCTGCCCCCATTTCACTGTGTCTTCTTCTTTGCTTAGTTTTAGTGTTTGTGATTGAATTCTAATTAAAGCCTCAGAGGAAGATGTGGTGCATTCCTGCAGCAGAAACAGATGGAGGGCAGCGAATGTGTGGCTGTTTGGTAAATGGGGTCTGCAGAAGTGACCCAGGCATCGATGATGTCTGAGCCCTCATCATGTCCTGGACTTCACATTCTAATAATGACTAATGTGTTTGCCGACGTCAGCCTGCTCTCATTAGTGTGATTTATAGTCTCGCCAAATTTCCGTAAACCAGAGGAGCTGTATTCCAATTTATTCAGGTCAAATTAACCATTCATAATTAGACGCTGTAACCTTTCCCGCTCCCTTCTCCTTCGCTGAATGTGCTGTACATGCAATGCAAATGTTCATTGTTTAATCTAGCTGGCAGTCATTAGGAAGGTTATGTAAGAATCACCCCATGCAGGGCAAAAGTTTAGCCTGAATCAATCTAATGGTTAATAGCTAATGGGCTGATTTATTGTGGTGTTATGAAGGTGAAGCCTCGTCCTTTCCTCTGGAGGTGGCAGTGAACCTATAGATCCACCCTGCCTGGTCTTGACCCTGCAACATTTCTGAATTCTGCACGGAGTCATTATAATATGGAATAATTAGAGATTAGTCATTTATAACTAAATTACTTAATTTTACATGACTTTGTTCATCAGGTATTATGCATAATAATCGAGGTCATTAGACCGAAGTATAACAGGTGCTAGCTCAGTTAAAATAAAAAAACAGATGATTACAGTATACACTTTACACATACACTAAGGAAATGTTCTGAGTGATCAGTAAATGGGAATTAATATTTTATATTTATATTTTCAAATATTTTAAAAAGCGGGCACACACAGTATAAAGCACATACAACAAACTAATATACTAAAAGTTGGTGTCGTGATGTTTCAGGGTGGTTACGTCCATATTGGATGACCAGTAACAATTTTAGGACAATACAATGTAATGTACAATGTGATACAAGAATCGTAAACATACCAAAAAAGCAACCGAGGCGACCAAACGCCTAAACAGTCCTGACTATCAGCCAATCCTATGTGTCACTGCTGAAGACCAGGCTGAGGGAGGTGGAGCTGTGTGGCTGCAGTACAGGCCTCACAGAGCTTCACCAAGTGTCTGCTGAAATCTCTGGCTTGTGGTTTTGGATCTTGCACCAAATTCATTATTTATTTGTATATATATCATGAGAGGATATAAATGTGTCCACCATCAGAGATCAACAACAAGAGATCAACAAGTTAGTGGTTATAGTGTGGAGTTTCATTCGCTGGTTGTTGCAGATAAATGATTGTTTTCTAACATTATTGTGTTTTTGTGTCTTGATGTGTTTAAGCAGACATTCCCATCTGGTTATTTTATTGTATCATGATAATATTGCAATATAAGATTATACATATTTTGATGGAGACACTCTGGTTACAGTTAGCACAGTGTTCATCTAATGTGAATGTAAACAACCTTAAATTACAGGCTGAACGTCGACACTTTATCCTCAGTGTCACTGTTTCATCTCAAATGTTCTGTAATACTTTAATGGAATTAATTTCACAAATAGGTTTTCTTATCACTGTGGTAAATAATCTGTCACTTGGCTTTAAAGCAAATCTGTTGGCAGTAACTTTAACACATGTAACAGCGGCTAATTTGAGCCAGAGCACTTCGGGCAGCCTGCATCTCAAATAGGGCCCTGAGGATTAACCAGCAGAGGCCTGTGTGACAGTGTGATAGACAGCACTCCTCACTCTGCTCTTGATTACTGCTCCGTTCTAATTTGGTTTGCTCTGCTTTAATGATGTCTGGTCGATCTGGTCCTGTCCAGACACGGTGGTTTGGAGTGGCATGTCCGCGGATGTGATGTGGGGTTTGATGCTGTTTGACTTCAGGGGATGGGCTGTCATTTACGCAGGCTCCTTAATAAATAAATCACGGGAGAGAGAAAGGAAAGAAGGATGGATGGAGAGAGAGATCGGAGGACCTGCTGTCTCCAGGTTTGTTGGTTTTGGCTGGTCCTGCTGTTTTCAGTATCTCAGCTGTCTGTTGGGATCAGGAGTGCCTCCCCAAGAGGCAACTGCTGCCAAACAGAATCAAAACAGAAAGACAAGCTGAATGAGAGAGGGAGGATGAAGAGAGGGAGCAACGCAGGGACAAAAAGGAAAACAGGAATGAAGCAGGACGAGGAACAACAGAGTGCAGAGATAAAAAAACAGCCTGTCATTTTAGCAGCTGCAGTTTATCCTGTGACGGCTTGAAAGGACTGCTGCCTTCCCTCCATCCAGCCCTGTGATATTCAGAATCCAATTAGTGGATGTGTTGGAGGGGGGCTCCTCAGTGACGGTGGCCCATTTGTAAGAACTGTTATCAATGAGGAACACCGACTGAGGTAATATTTTATTAATGTCTGGCCTGACTGCCTGTATTCGGCAAATAATGGTTCCTTTTTTTCTCGGTTTTTGAAAGCTTTTCTTGTGTTGAAGTTTTAGAGAGAGGAGGAAGACAGAAAATACAGTGTCTAGAAAGATTGCTGGAGTTTTAGTGATGTAAGGCTTATCATAAAGTTGCCATATAAATCTGATTTACAGGGTCATTGCATTCCTCAATAGGGCCACTGTTAGTGAAGATGTGTGTGTACTCCGGGCAAGAAGAATGATTTACCAGCATGAGTCAGCAAAGTAAGAGACAGACTGGAAGGCCTCAGAGCTGCACGGTGAGGTTTACACACGAAATCATCTCCAGATTGACACATCAACAAATAAAAGCACAATCAAGGATTCACAGAACTTTGAAGAGCGATTATTAGAACAAGGACAAATGACTAAAACCAATGTTTTTTATTTAATCAAAAGAGAAGACCTTCTCCAGTATTGACTAGTGTCTAAACACAAGCTGAAATACAAGAATTTGGGAAATTAAATAGTCAGTTGTTGACTTAAAGGGGGAATTATGAGAGCAAAGACGTTGTTTAGTGCTGGCAGGTTCAGGTGTATGTTTCCTTCTGTATATTATAACAGGTGTGGACACAAACAGGCACTAAACATTGTGTAACTTAATCAAACTGTAGCAGTGAATCTGTCCGACAGGAATCAGGAGTAGTATCCATAGGCTAACGGGCTAACAGGCTAACAAGCACTGAGTCTGCTGGTGACTCTGGTGAGTCCTGAAGCTCCCGGTCTTCAGCATCCAAGTTCCAGTTTGACATGTCCAAGAAGGGTTGATGGCAGTCTCATACAGCTATGGTCAGCCCAGAGAGGAAAACTTTGAGACACTTAGTGTTACAGACTCACTCTAGTGCTGTGTCACAGTTAAAGGTTGCAGTGCTTTCATTTATATGGCTGACAGTTGGTCTGGTGACATATAAAAGCTGAACAGGTGGGCGAAGGTGAAAGCTTTTGTCAGTGTCAGACTTTTGGAGTGCAGCATATGGCTGTTTCCTGGAGGCTGTACATACCAGCAGAGAGTATTTGATCATTTTTAGCTGGAACTCATATTGATAACAATGAAGGAATGTGTCACCCAATAGAACTGTATGACTCTGTCCTTTTTCCTCTTGAAATAACCGCAGCCTCACCCTTTAATTCATGAGGTAATGATGTAGTAAATGGATGCTCTAAAAACAAATATCAGTGCTCTAACGAGGGAAGTTTGGATTCATTTTTTGAGGCACTTAGTTTGCATGAGTGATGGAGCTGGAGCGTGAGCCTCGCTGTGCACGACAGCTTTGCTTGAAATCAGACAGTTGCACGTTCCAGGAGACAGATGGTTAAAGAGGACTGCTGAGTCATGTCTGTCTGTTGGAGGCGAGTGTCACAGCACATTTTGGGTGTCTTCTTCTTCTTCTTCTTCTTCACATGCATCTGTTGTAGTCAAGGTGGAGAAAATTATATCTGGAACCATTCTTGGCCAGTTGGTTTGTACCATATGGTATTTTATCAAGACTTCGTCCAATCAAGATGGCGTTACATGCAAATGAATTTCAGCAAGATGTTGAGGATGGAAACAGAGACTGGGATGATGGATGGTATTAGACAGGTCTTTATACATTAGATAGATAGATAGATAGATAGATAGATAGATAGATGGGTTTCTCCAAACCATTGTGTTTTATATTGGTTCTATAAATCCTGACCTTTACCACAGCGATTATTTAAACCTAAAAAGTTTATTGTGCTCACACAGTTTCAGAACTTATGGATCTAAAACTTGGTTTTAGATCTAATCACTTGGTGTGATGATCTGTGACTCTGATGTCGTGACAGTGTATCAGCTTTGGAAACACAGTGGTAATGGACAGACAGTGAATGAAACATGGCCTTGAGTCCAGCTCCAATTTTTTTTTTTTTTTTTTTATCGAGCTGTCAGAACTGACTTGACGTTTGAGCAGAAAGATTTACAGGCACCATTTAGGGCAGGATTGATTTCTGTCTAAGGCAGCTCTTGGGAAAGATTGGTGAAAAATGTGCACATATAGCTCTTTCTTTGATTGATTGATGCTTTCTTTCAATTTTTGGTTTGCCCTTTCTTTCTGGAGCTCTATATTGTTTCACCTTCAAGTATATTCCAGTATATTTGCTGTTTTAGCACATGGAACCAGTCATTTTGCTGACATCTTCCTCCCTCTGGAGATTTACTGTGTCGCTGCAGTTTGACAAAGACTTGTACTCGGTTCGACCTGAACTGCCAACAGCTCTGACTTCCTGTGAAAGTTTTCAATGATTCATTTAGGACTTTCTCCTTGTGTGATTTAGTCACTGACGATAAACTGAACACATTATTGGACAAAGCAGTATCTTTAATTCCCTTATAGGGCATTATGAATTTTGTGTGATGAAATGTTGAGCATCATTGCAAGTTTAGAGGAACTGCTGTCTTGCCAAAAGGCTTTATGGCCGCACATGTTAGGAGAGGCTGATTTAATTCCTTTTTTCATTCCTCACAGTTGAATTCTTCCTCTTTAGGGCAACATTCTGTCTAATGACTGCAGTGAAGATATTTTAAAAATCTGTGAATGCAGAAAAGTAAGCGAAAATATAAAGTTTTGCCTGGTATGGGTGCGAGTGTGTTATGATGTAGAGTCCTTCAGGGAAACATTTCAGTGTGGAGCATGTGGCACCGGCAGATGTCGCGTTTGATGGTGACAGCTAATGGTTTAGTTTCCTTTTGATCTTTTTTTATTTTGTAAGAGAGCGTGTTAGTGAGGTTCTGCCATTTGCAGACAACTTTCCAAAGTAGAACTCTTTCATGCCAGTACGACCTAATTTACCTGATGTGTGCAGGCAAGTGATCAAGGGCTTTGAACCTGTTGTGCTCCTCTGATGACAGTGATACCATTTTATATTATTTTAATTTATCTATATTTTTTATATGTATTCACCTTTCTAAATCCTGCTGCCTCTCTCCTCCTCTCTGCAGAGCACCTAAAGGTGGCACTAGAGGAGTACATGGTCCGGATGCCGAAGGTTCGCATCCTGAGGACCAAGAAGAGGGAGGGGCTGATCAGGACTCGCTTGCTGGGAGCCGCAGCTGCTAAAGGAGAAGTCATCACCTTCCTGGACTCTCACTGTGAGGCTAACGTCAACTGGCTGCCTCCACTGCTGGGTGAGAGACACACACACACACATGTACAACCTTCTCCCTAACATGAACCCAGTTCTTATTCTAACCTCAAACCTCTACCTAAGATGTAAACTCAGCTGTCAAACGTGTTGAGCAACCAGATCTTGATACGATGTTGGATGAGCTGAAGCTTTGCACTGACCACATACACAACCAATAACACACATTTTGGAGGGGGTGGCAGTAACATAATGGAGTTAGCAGTCACCCTTCAGGGCATACAGCACCCACTGACACACATATAAAATGGGTATCTCCATTATCATTCTCCATAAATCAAAGCATCTCAGCCACCTGTTACTGTTACTGGAACCAGTTAATCAAAATTTGGGTAAGAAGGCAGAGCTTGGCTGGAGCTGTGTGGAGATGAGCTCTGTCAATGGAGCAGATATAACCCAAATATTCAGCCTGAACATGTGACCTAAATCCCCTGGATCTACTGTTTTGTAGTTTGGGTTAATTGGTGTTTAAGTGAAGGGTTGCTGCTTGTGATTTTTAACACAAATTCTCAGTTTCGGTAAGTCAACAGCAGTGGTCATAAAATGATTAATAGAATAGCAGAATAAGAGAAGATTTCAGCCACAGAGACAGAGAGATGTTTTTCTTATTTCTTTTCTACTTGGAGATTTTTACCTCCTCAGGAATCTAAAGATGACTGAAATAAAAGAGTGAGAGAAGGGAACATCATGCCCTCTTTGAGCGGGTCACCAGCTCTCAGACGCCTACAGTCTGTGAAGAGGAGTGTGTAAGCAACTGCGTAGCTATAGAAGGTCTGTACCATCTGTTGTATTAAACTGTTTACTGACCCGTCTGCCTCTGTCTGTGTCTCCCAGACCGAATCGCCCAGAACAGGAAGACCATTGTGTGTCCCATGATCGATGTCATCGACCACGACAACTTTGGCTACGAGACGCAGGCGGGGGACGCCATGCGAGGAGCGTTTGACTGGGAGATGTACTATAAACGGATCCCCATCCCTTCAGAGCTGCAGAAGGACGACCCCAGTGAACCCTTTGAGTGAGTGCAGTGATTTTTTAACTCTTTTGACATTTGTTGTGTAATTCTATCCTGAATATGAGTGCATACATCTGCAGCACGAGTGGCCCCAGCACCCTTCAGCTGAGTGTGTTAGCGCCACGCTCTTTTGAATGAGCTGCACAGGACCTTGTACCTCTGATTGTTTACTGTAGGGTTCTCTGAGTGTACATGTCTCTGTCCGCACTGCCCTGCTCCCACATTCGTACTGGTCCTGGGAGGTTTGAATGTTGAACTTGACCAAACTGCAGCAGTGAGTCTCTCCAAAGTCCACAGGCAGCAGGAATCAGCAGTAACATCCACAGGCTAAAAGGCTAACAAACGCTAACTCAAAGCTGCCCCAAAGCTGCCAAGTTTGGTCTCTACGGCTTTCTTCAGCATATGGGCTGTGGTTCAGCATGTACGGAAAGTGCCAAGGGCAGTGAGCGTGTACAGGAGCTGGTATCAGCAGTAGCTGAGTGGAGTGTATGAGTTTGTACAGGTTTGTTGTACTAAACAGTCTCAGCAGCGAGCGTCTACAGCTACAGTAGGCCCTGAGGGGAAAACAGGATCCAGTCAATCACATACTGCGCTGCTTAAAGCTTTGTGACACAGTACTCAAGTGAGTTTGTTACTCTATTAAAGTTTGGACTGCCTTCATTTATATGACTGATACTTAGTCTGGTGACATATAAAGGTGTAGGCTTTTTCCTGGAGGCAGTGCGCAGATTAGTTCATTCAGTTTTTAGCCAGCATCAATTCATACACACATTTATACTCGGGTGCTGCTCTGGATGGGCAATGGGGGCTAACAGTCACTGTAGAATCAGAGTACATCCACTTCTGTCCGCACTAGCCTGAAGGTTTTCACATCCAAAAACTGACTGTAGACTGTGAGATGAAGATGTGAAATGTTCTTTTTAATGTCATGATGTTGAATTTTACACATTTCGCTCTGCTGGCTGTAGTGGAAATTATTACCAGCTTTTGTGTGTCTCCAAATGTGAGGATTTAATTCAGTTCTCTGTTTTGTATCGTTGTGTTTGAACTGCTTTAGTGAGCTCTTTGAATCTGTCTCCTGGAGCTTTGGGACACTCTGAATGGTATTTCTTTTTCTAATTATTGTTGTGATTGAGAAACTAATGACGACTCGCACTTTAGTTGCTTGTTCAGACGCAGGTGTAGTTCATGTTTGGGGAGTTCATTTAATTTACACAAAGTCACGTCTTAGATAAACAGGTAAATTACTGTATGACATTAGATCCCCAGGTAATTCTACTCCAGAGTAAACAGGACTGATAGCTTTTGACCGCAGTGACCTTCATGGACACTCGGCAGCACGGATAGGTAACCTTTAAGTAACAGAGGCCAGAATAAATAAACTATTCCCAGAGACAGACTTTGCTATTAAGGCCAAATAACTCTGCATGTGATGCCAGACACTCCATTTGTGAGCCCTGAGGGATTAGTTTGACAACATTTCTCTGTGTTCGGACGCCAAAGACTGTTTGGGCGTCCTGGGAGCTACAGTAGGTATCAGCAGGCCGGGGCGGCCTGTGGTGCAGGAAGATAAGAGACTAAAGAAGAAGAAATGAGCTGCAGAACAATCCGAATCAATCCTCATTTTGTGAATTAGTCTGCTCCTCTTGCCCAATGAAATGACCTTCATCAGTGCAAATCTAATTTGAGTCGCAAAGATTTTCATTTTCATTCTGATTGACATTGCCGCGGCGCAGAATGAGGCATGGTGGGATGGTAGAATCCATCTTGGAGGTGTGTGTGTGTGCATGTGTGTGTGGGAGTATGATTCTATCTCTGCTCTCATGCCTCTGTCACTGTCTCTTTTGTCAGTGCCAGCTCCTCTCTCTCTCTCTCTCTCTCTCTCTCTCTGTCTCTCTTTCTTTCTGTCTCGCTCTCATCTCCTTTGGGCTTCAGTGTTTCATTAAGCCGTGAGCTCAGGCCTTCCCTCCTTCTCCTCTCAAGGTCAATAGACTGAAATGGAGAATATCAGCTTGAGCATTTCTAATTAAATCTAAATTCTGAGTTGGAATATTCATGGACCATTGAGTTAAATCTTTTTTTTTTTTAACTTTCACTCCACTTGCAGAAGAAAAATGATACCTGCTCCTGGCAAATGTTGTCAAATACAAGCAGATGGTCAAACAACTTTGCCAGTAATATAAACTAAAGTTGGCAAAATTATGATTCAATCAGGAACTGTTGATCCAAGAATAAGTGAAGACGAATACAAATCCAAAAAATAAAATACAGCCTTAATCCATCTGAACAAAGAGTAATTAAGACTGAGGATCTGACGAAGAGCACATTCAGGTCAGTAATAAAAAAAAAGGCACTGAGCTTTGATACACAGCTCTGGGCGACTTCAGAACTGTTGAGGTCAGTTCAGTGTGTGTTCGTCGATATTAATTCAGTAGAACTGCACACTGGCTGCGGTGGTATTATGCAAATCCAATGTGCCATTGTGTTTCCAATGTGAAAAAAACTAAAGTGTAGGTAATTACAGACGTTCAGAGCGCCACAGTTCTCTCTCCCTCTACCTTTCTTCAAAGGACTACAGGAGTTAATGCTTCTGAGACGTTGCTCGGTGTGACTGTGGCCGCCATCGTTCAGGTCGGTTCTCAGCTGGTTCCTCACTGTGTGTTTGAACTTGTAATCAAAAGAAGACTGTATGGGGCCCTGATGCAACCACACAGGCTGCCACCGAAGAGTTTGTGTTTATTGTCAAATATAAAAGTGATGGCATTTTACAGCGGAAAACAAAAAAAGACTGAGTCTGGGGCCACGTTCGTGGGTCTGTGTGGCTGTTACAGGCACAGCGGGGCTTTGAGTGAAATGTCAACATGCACACAATGACAATACTAACATGCTGATGTTTAGCAGATATAATGTTTAATGTGTTCACCATATAAATAGCAATTTATTCAGTTGTTTGTCGAGGCATTTAACTCCAAACCACACATGTCGGCCCTGTGTTGGTGCTAAAAGAGAGGGTTTGATGAATCCATTAGGATAGACTGTCTGTCTGCGAACAAGGAATTCTTTTACCAATCCATCGAGGAGATGTTGACATAAATCACTGGATAAATGAAAATCTAGGGGATAACTGAAGTCATTAGGATTCACAGTCTGGGTACAGTGAGCGTCTGTATAAACTTCCTCTGCAGTCTGCTCAGTAGTTGTTGAGATGTTTCAGTCTGGAAGTAGTGGACTAACACAGATCAACATTTCCATCCACAGAGCCCAACAAATCCTCCGACTTAATCGACCACATAAGGTCGCCTATTCTTGGATAAGACCCATAGTGTACCAGCAGCAGCCATACTGGACCCGTGTTACCATGGTAACAGTGATAAACAGGCAGTTAATGGTTTGGTTTAGGTTTCAGCTCAAACAAGGCTACTTGGTTTGGTTTCGGAAAGGATCCTGGTTTGCGTTAAAGTGAGTCTTTCCTTAAGGTTAGGAGACCTTCGTCGTCATGGTTACAGTGATAGACACACAGTTAAGCTTATGGAAGAGTCAGATAAAGGAACATAGAGGAAATGCGTCACCTCCTCAGCTCCGGTGGTGATTATACAGCAGTCACCTAACAATAACTGTGGTTCATAATGAGCTGCTTGCACAGGCGACCTGTGGGGTTGTTTTTTACCGGAGGACAGTTTCCTGGAGCCACACTGTTACTGTGCATGACCATGTTTTAAAATGCCATCAGTTCAAACAATGAAATACAAATGCCTCCGCTTTCTGTGATGATTTATTGTGTCAACACACTGTTAAGTGCCTCATTGCTTTCATTTAAAAATGTATAATATAGGCCTACCATTGTTGTGAAAATAAATTCAATTAAATGCCTTCCGCCAAACAGTCCTCCAACAAAAAAATAGTTCCTGAGCAGCAGCTAAACAAAGTTGTTGCTAAGCAACAGCAGAGCAGCAGAGAGAGCGGTGACTTTGGGTCAGCAGCACATTTCCATTTTAAATGAAGTGTTGTGTGCAGCTACAGGTGTGTTCATCATGTTTAGAATAATGGTTTGCTGTGGAAGAGAAACCATCACGGTGTCTGCTGTAACCTGATGTGTCGTCTTTTTATGAATGTTCGCACATTTAATCGATAATTTGTGAGGGAAAAAAAATAACAGCAGCACCTCTGAGAAATGGTCACCAGAGAGAGAGCGAGAAGTAAACCACTGCAGAGTCATGACAGCCCAGGTAATATAGGCCTGGTATAGTCAAAATCAGTACCACAATATTAATAAGGATGTTCATCAAATATGTATATATCATGATGTGCTGCGTAAATTGCATCAGATGACACGTGTCAAACATATAAAACATCATCAAGATATTTAGTTTTTATTGTAATTATGAGTTTAGACAAGTGAATTTTATAAAATGCTAACACCATGACCAGAGTTTACAACACTTACTACAGCTGCAAAGCATTTATTAATTCATTTCCTTATTCAAATACATAAAATTTGTATTAATATGTGAAATCGCAGTGTTTTTTTTTTTTAGCCCTGTTAGCTGTGGTAGCTAAGCTAGCTAATCTGTGCTGCTGTGTTAGTCCTTGCTTTGATGGTTTAAGTGTTTTAATACACCCTGCTCTCTTTCCTCTGCCTGAAACTCAGAGTCAGGTCCTGGTCCGACAGTGATGAATGTCCATGTTACCATACAAGCCTTGAGACAGAGAAACTGAATCTATAAATGTTTATTATTTGAATTACAGAGGTTCCTCAAGTAATCACATTAGATCTAAATCTAATATTCTGAGAAAAATGTGGCTGAACGTGCTCGTGGCTGTGATCCTGCTAAAATTAAACTTGAACTTGTTGTGGTTAAACGATCCCCGTGCTCACAAGCTTCATCCGAGTTCTGAGATATCAGTGTTGTCTGTCCTGAAGCCAGTGTGTTTCATTCCCCGCAACTCTGGGGAGGTGAGGTGTGTTTGTGTGTGTTCCCCCTCCGGCCAACACGAACTAACAATCTCCACCCCACAAATCAGTGCCCACACAGTGTCTATGCTCTCTTTGCTAAGCTCACACACTCCAGTGACCACACAACAGTTGGAAATCACTTTGTGCTGTGAAACACACACACCAGTCCTCTGTCCCCCTGCAGCCACTGTTGTTTATCCTTTGTCTCCTGATGAAAGTCTGTTCACTGCAGTTCATTCAGTGCTACTCCAGGAAGGCAGAGTGTGTGTCTGTGTGTGTCAGCTCTGCGTTTTCTTCCTCCAGCATACAACAGTTACCAGTCATAGACAATGAACTGCTGAGACACACTGTTACCCAGTCAGCCGAGTCCAGGCAGTCAGTGTGGAAACAGATTTAAAGAGTTGGAGGGACATCTGTGCCTCCTGTGTCTCCACTCAGAGCTGAATCACAGGATTCTGCAGATTTAACACCAATACTTTATTAGAAAGAAGCACAAACACATACAGTGCAGTCAGAGAGTATTAGATCACAGGGAGGTGCTGTCCACCATGTTGTGCAGAGGGAGACAGGGAAGGAAGGCTGCAGATTTACTGATACTGATCTTTTGTTTTTGTGGATTTTACAAGGTTGAATGTGAGTGTTTGAGGCTTGGCTCAACGAATCACAAAAAAATGCAACGACAAAAGTCTGAAGTACTCTCTCTTGCCTGCCATAGGTTGTATTGTTTGTGTCTGAGGTCGAGAGACTTTACACACCTGTAAACTACAACACGATTGTTGTGACAATGAATCGTGCACTCAGGAGTTTCAGTCACAACCATCAGACCTGTAGCAAACTCACTACTGCTCACTGCTGCACAGCAGCTGCGTTGATTTTTACCAAATATGAAATTAATTTAATTGGTTAATTCATCTGCCCATTTTTCATGGCTTATCCAAGTCCAGGTTGCGTCAATTTAATTAATGACATCATCAGGAATTATTGTGATGTGCTGCTGGCAAGTGATGAATCAAAAGTGATATAAGTAAAATAAGTCATATGGGTCATAGCGTCTCTCCTGGTTTTCCATCATACTTTAAAGCTGTGTGAAATATGTTTTCAGTTTGCACTCCATGTGTTTTTAAAAATGTCTTTTAAAGTCTTAAGACTCAGCTCTTTAGCAGTGCAGATAAATGGAGTACTACAGCACACCTGAACCTCCATGCTTAAATTTATTTCAGGGCTCCTTTTCTTAATTGACTGTGTGTGTTTTGTGTCCTGAAGGTCACCAGTGATGGCAGGGGGACTGTTTGCTGTGGACAGGAAGTGGTTCTGGGAGCTGGGAGGATATGACACGGGTCTGGAGATCTGGGGAGGAGAGCAGTATGAGATCTCCTTCAAGGTAAAAGTGAAGAGGAATCTTTGTGGACATGATGAACGTTCAGGTTTCCTCCAGAGCTCTTTACTGATCTTGAGCTCAGATGCATTTAAAGAGAAACCTGTGCTATGTTTTGACATGATCTTGCGTTCGATGACGTTCCTCTCTCCTAATGTTCTGTTTATCCACAGCTCTTTGTCTAAATGGATAAAAGACTTGTTGAGCAAATGAGACGCTCCTCGTTATAGTTTCAACCCTTCACCGTCTCGTGATTTGAGCCAAACTTACTCTGTTGCATGGAAGACTCTCCACATTAATCATACTCAGAGTTCCATATTAGATTATGCTTTTGTCTGGTGGTTCAGCTTGAATTATTCTCCAGTGTGGCGGGCATGTTAAGAACTAGTCTCCCCTTCCTCTCTGCTGCCTCCGTCACCTGAGCTCCGGACAGACAGAGCAGCCCGTCACAATAATTGAATTCTGCTTTGAATGAGTAAGGACTTTTGGCGTCTCACTCAATTAAGCACAAGTCCGCTACTGTGCTGTTTGATGTGATTGGACATATGCTGCAGTGTGGCACTACTGCGATTGTTCCACAGAGAGAAGTTTCCCGTGCAGTGGCTTTATTGTTTATAAAGACTGAACAGCCAAATCAAATTTACTGTCAAAATAGTTTTACCCTCTGCTGCTTCTTCATATCAGTGCATACACTTTCTGTAACTGTGCTCTGCTAACTGATACTGAATGATAGAAATTCAACATATATTGCATGCATTCTCTGATTTGCACGGGACCAAATCATTCACTGTGAAGCCTTTTACTGGAGGTTGAAAGTGGAGAAAACAGGAGGAGGATTTTCTGAAAATAAGAAACAGCAACATGCAATTTGGCATGGTTAATATGGCTGAGAATAAAAAAGGATTCAGGCATGCTCACACTTTCAGCAACTTAAGTCCCAGTCTGTTACACTGTCAACTCTGCTGTACATAGTTTAGACTTGGTATGTCATAACTTGGCCTTTGAATAACGACTTTGTAAAAGCAGTTAGCTAAGTGGTTATTCATCATACAAGGACTGACAGATCCTTCACAGTGGGGATAACTTTTCATGAATTTTAAGCTGGGTAGATATTCAGTTGTTATTTATTGATTTTCCTTTAAACAATGGTAGAAAATATTTGAGTTACCTTCGTGGGAGGATTGCGCCGTTTCCTGGACCTCGAACCTCAAATAACTGTGACATTAATGCCTGTTAAACTCTACTGAATCCAGATGTGTAGAAAAATGATGTTTGTTTTCAGGCTTTACCAACATGTGCCTTTAACCTTTAAACTACATGTATTGTTCCATTTTGTTTAATTGGGCAATAACATGTAGTTTGAATTGTTCATCCTAAAACCTATGTTGTTTTCCTCCATGTTTGCTCGCTTTCAGTCTTCATCCCTGCCCACATCTTTTAGCATGTTATCACCACCAACTGTTGATCACTGGAATATAGCCTGAAACCCTCTGCGGGAGTGTGTGTTGCCTTGACAGCATGAATCTATATGTTCCCTGGTGTGCGTTCATGAGATTCACCCAAAACTGAGATATGCTCATACAAAACATGGCTCCATCGTTTTTTTCCAGGTAACACATACCAACCTACACATCATATTAAGCAGGAGGAAACAATAATTCTCACTTACACGACTTTTCAAAAATCTGATTAGTTCAAATACTCAGGAATGATCAGATTAGTTATGTGTACGTGATGGAAACTTGTGCTACATAAACAGATAAGTTATTACCTTTAAAAGAGCTAGTAATGCCACGCTGCGCCTCGCTGCTGCAGGTGGAGTGTTCATGTTTGGAGCCGAGCAGACTGTAGAAGTCGTGTGTTGGGGTGAGCGATAAGACTTTCAATTTAATCTGACTGGCGCTGAACTCAAGCTCTTGATCCCTCCTGCAGCTAGGCGCCCCTGTTATTAAGCTCAAGTGTTTCAGTGCAGGGATGAAGAGGATGGAAGGGATTGGCGCAGCAGGTCACACCTTCCCCAGCAGCAGAGATGTGGAGAGGGTGGATTCAAACCGTTATTTCCCTCGGTTCTGTTTGTCCAAGCTGGTGGTGGTGGTGATGCAACAAACCTGACAAGCAGTAATTGAATTGAAATAGCAGCCAGCTGATGTCTACTCTGGAGAATCAGGAAGTGTGGGCGGTGCAGAATATCAGCAAACTGACTGGAAATGACCAAGTCCAAAGAAAGAGTACATCTGTCAGGGTTAAGAGCATTGTCCATGTTATTGATCTCTGAGCTTCCTGTGTTATCAGTCTGTGTCCATCACCATCGTGTGTCCTTCACACAGACACTAAACTCCAGCCTGCTGAAGCGTTGGAAGTCACTGTGGAGTACAACTTGAAAAATAGTTTTATCAGAAGAGTTATTCAGAGCAGATCTGAGACATTCTTGTCACGACAGGAGTAGGAGTCGATTGCAAGATTTTGGAAGATGTGGAGGACGGTGAGCTGAGGTGGGAGGAGAGCTCGAAGAAAGTCTGAAAAACCCAGTAAGACAGGGATCATGCTGCACAGTCACAAGTCTCCTGCATCGCTGTTTGTTTTTGAAGTTTAAAATGTTAGTATTGAATATGATTCATCAGCTGCATCAGTCATTAAAAACCTGGTGATGGTCTCACTGGTGGGTTGTTCTGAAAGACAGTATCAGTTTGGTTTCCATTTATTTCTGAAAGACAGAACGTTAGCTAATGCTAAAACAATCAGTCAATTAACAGAGAATTCATGGACAACAATTTTGATAATCAGCTAATCATTAATCAGTGGTTCCAACCTCTCAAATGTGATTTGATATTATTTATTTGATATAACACACAGCAGCATGGTTTGCAAAAGGGTGATGTAAAGTGGAAGTTACTGACTGTTGAAACAGCAGTACAGTGCGGTTCTGTATCTGCCTGAGCAAAAGAACTAAGCTATGCTGTGTCACACTTTCAAAGATTTCTGCAAAACAAAGGTAAATGCATGAGTTCAGCAGTGGAAACTATAAATAGGTAGTGTAAAAAGATCTTAATCTTTAAGAGCTCACACACTTTTTTTAAAGTCTAACCTTCTGACCTCAGACTGTCTGAATACGATTAAAGCGACACATCGCTCAAAATCCATCTTTAAAATTTCAAATACTCTCACTCTGCAGACTTGAAAGGTGGCTCTGCTTTCCCTAAGTAGCATAACAAATCCAATTTCTGTCTTTATCATTTAGCTAAGCATGATTGACTTGCTTGTTCTCTTTGATGTCATTTACTCTCTCTGCTTTCTGTGCAATCTAGAAACCCGTGAACTTTTGAGTAATTTTGTGGAGTCGTTTAAAATGCTGCACTTTTCAGAGAGGACTGATATCTGCCTCTGTTTACTGATGTTATCTAACATGATATAAATCTATCTGGTCGTAACCATGAGTTTGACTGAACGGTCGTACCCTCTCCTTGGCCTCCCTCCCTCCTAGGATTCCTGACCCAGTCAACACACCCTACAGCCCTGTACATACAGTATACAGTGCCTCTGTTTAACAGTCGTTCTCCTACTCCTTCCATCTTTCCTTTTCTTCACATCCTAACTTTGTCTGCCCTCCGTTTCTTTGTCTTCATCATGTCTTCCCACGCTTCGTCTTTCTCACACAGTGTTTGTTTCATCTCTGATTTGCTGACCTTGTCAGCTCATCTGATATTCACACTGTTCAGTTACACAAACACCAGCAATGCAGCTTTGACCAAACACCCCTCCCCCCCGCTGCCATCTTTATCACTGTCGAATATCTCTCTCTCTCGTAGGTGTGGATGTGTGGTGGTCGGATGGAGGACATCCCTTGCTCCAGGGTAGGACACATCTACAGGAAGTACGTCCCCTACAAAGTTCCTGGTGGGGTCAGCCTGGCCAGGGTGAGTCTTTGTAGTGAACACCAGGATCTCTTTATGGAGAACTGGTCTAATGTAGTTAAATTCTGTTTCTGTTGTGTCGGCTTTGTTCATGTTTCTGTGCAACGATCTCATGGTCAAATGTTTTATACAGAATGTGTTGAGGTTTGTTGATTTTGTATATTGTACTGGAAAAAAACCAAAGCAAAAGCAAAAGACATACAGGAGACAAACAACTGAAATACATTAAAGGTTCAGTTCATCCAAATAAAATAAGTTGTATCTAATTATGCTGGAATTGAACATCTGGTTAGATTTTCAATCTTGCTTAGATTTGACCCTGACTTACATTTAACATGTGAGAACTTTGTTTTTCTTTGTTGTTGTTGTTGTTGGAAAACAAAGATGTAGAAAAGCATATTTATATTTCTGAACTCTGAAAAAGTGAAGCCAAAACATCTTGATCGCCCCCTGGTGGCTGGCTGCAGTATAGTAAATCCTCCTCCATATTAGTGGATTGGACATGACCCAAACTAAAAAATTAAAGTTCATGTCAAATTTATTTTTCCCAGAGGTGATTTCTGTCGATTCTGGAAGTTGTAACCACCCTGGTGTATATTCACATTTCATTTTTCTGATAAGTTTGGTTTTAATTATTATTAATGCTATAAAAAGCTGGTGTGACTTCATGATTGACAGCCGTATGACTCGCAGTTGGTTGGGTAGGTGTATGAGTGGGGCCTCAATACTGTGTCTCGACTTCCCAGTCGCTGCTTCTTCATTTGACTTTATTTTTTCTACAGTGGGAGGAAGGGCAGATGCAGATCTTAGCACCTTTAGTATCTTTTACCTTGCAGTGCTCTAACACCTATCAAACCCCAATAATCTACAAACTACGACTTTTAGTTTTCCAACAATGAGCTCAGGCATCTTTAGACCAAGCGAGCTCGATTATATTATTATTTTATATTTGAGAGATGTTTAAAAAATGTTCGTCTGGCCTGTAGCTGAACATGATTCATTATGCATGAGTCGGCTCCAGTTTGACACCTGGCTCTGTTTGGCTCAGCTGAATATGTAATTAAACCTCTTGGCCTCTGTTTTTTCCTTGTCGGTCTGACCATTAGCCCCTCGGTGAGGCTGTATTGAATGCTAATATCAAACAGGCAGCAGGTTTAACAGCACTGAAATACTTACTGTACCTCCGGCTGTGATGAATTCTGTCTCCTGTGTCCTTCTCTGCATAATAGTTTAAAACAAGTCAAATACATAAACAGGCTTTTCTCTCACCGCTGATTTGAGGCTGTTTGGTGTTAGTCAGGAATAAATGGGACCATAGTCAAGAAAACTGTATTGATTAAAAATACAAACAGAGCTCTCTGCTCACCACACAAAGCAGGCTGAACTCACCAAAAGTCTTCACTGTTCAGTAAAGTTTTGTGCAGATAGAGACAACAGAGCTGTGTCTGCAGTTGGGGGCTGGTCTGGTCTGGGCTGTGGAGAGGCCTCATCTAAAACAGTTTTCACAAAAGGTGCAGAAAGCCCCACAAAGCTATGTGAAAATGTTTTAAACAGATTGCCGTCAAAAGCAGAAGCACAACATTAGAAAAAGTCATAAATGCATCAGAAAAGACTTTTTCTGAAAATAGTGTGGGAACAAATTCAGAGTCACAGGAACAAAGAGCAGGAAGGAACAAGAAGATATTTAGCTATTGATCACAGTAACAACTGCATCATGTTGCTTTAAGAGAAGATTATGTCATCCATGTTGCAAAGTAATCCACCAAAAGTGTGCACGTCTACTTGAGTACTTGAGTCTTTCACCAGTCCCCAAGTGATGGACATGCTAAACATGCTGGAGACAGGGGAGTCAACAAAGAGTGTGGTTAGTGTAAGGTCTTAGTCGTGGTTCACCAAGAGAAGCTTTGGTCCTGGTGCAGAAATCCTTTGCCTGAGGTGAGAATTAAACCCAAGTCCTTCTTTTCCTCTGCGCTGTGTCTGTTGATTTTCTAACCGTTTCACATCCCTGTAATTACTTCATGGTGAGAGGCACAGAGTGCACAGAGGACAATATATTTGCAGTTACTGTAATTATTTCACAAGAGTAGGCGAGTCCTTTCAGCAGGTGCAGATGGTGAGAACAAAGACCCTCCAGACACATCCAGACAGTCCAGTGTGTGTCAGTCAACACGGAGGGAGATAGAGCCACTGAACTCTGCTTCCCCTGGAGAGCACAGAGCCTGGGTTTAGCTGCAGGCTTGGGCTATGCTACAGGGAGTCTGTGTGTGAGTGTGTGGCTGGAGGGATTTTTTTTCCCCCACCACATCTGTACTTCCAAAGGCAGGAGGATTTGTATTTATTCCTTCCTGGAAGGCTGCTACCATCTGTATTCCCAGACATGCATGCGTACCTCAGAGGCTGACAGCATCTCTGTTTTTCACTTCCTTTACACCTCAAAGACTTCAGGTGGATGGACTTCCCATTGCTCCGATGTAAATCTTTCATGTTTGCAACATTCTGAGCTTAAAGAACTTGTTGAAGAAACTGTCTGCAGTTGTTGTTGCTCACAGTTTGCATCAGTCACCTGCTTATCTTTTTATTCCCACTTAGGCTGTTTTTCTCTGAAATGAGATGCTTTCATAATGACTGATGCAGCACGACGAAGTCATGTGGATGCTACTTCCTGTATGCATTAATGCCACTAAATGCATAATTTAGTGGCCTAAATGTGCACTAAATAATGCATTACGGTCAGTGTCCATAATTCTTTCATTTTTCTAGATAATAGCTGCCCCCATTAAGTCTTCTGCAAAAGCATCTTGTACCAAATTACAGATGCACACCAAAACTTTTTCAGCCAACTCGACAGCTCTGTTGCACTCTAATGAAAACACTTGTGACACGATGTAAGCACTGGGATAAAAAGACATTTAAAGATTAAAGAAGAGCCAAAAAAAGTGCAGTCGAGATTCAGAAACCTAAAGGGACTTCTCACCTAAAAACAGCAAAAATGCAAAAACACAAAATCAGCTCCCATTGCACTGTCATCTAACACAAGAGCTCTCAGTTTGCTTGTATCATGTGATGTATATAGGCCACACTAACAGGAAAATTACACAGTATAAAGACAGGTGTCCCTGGGAAGATCTGAAGTTAAACAAGTGAAAACAATCTGTCTGTTACCTGCAGGTTTCACACAATTAACACAGTTCTTTGGCACATTATTTTCCCCACCACAAGTGGTCTTTGTGTGGGATTTAAAGCTGCAGGTGGCTCGGTGTTAAAAAGGAGTGAAATAAGAAAGACTACCCGCTTCAGAATTCTCCCGGTGTTTTTTCCGTCAGCTGGATGGCTACACATTAAACATTGTCAGCCGACTACTTTCTCCCTGTCTCAGGCACTGACACTGACACTTCTTAGAAGGTTTCATATATAAATACACCAGATGAGGATTTTTGTCATTGCCAGAGACACAAGCTGAGCAAAAAGCCTAAGGAAACTCCTTTATTCAGTGTTTGAATGATTTCAGTTACTTGATCCATTTGTTTCAGTGAGTGTGGATAATTCAGCTCTAAGTGAAAATCTCCTGAACAATTGACACTGAAGGAATCCTAACCTAAAAACAAGCTGAGCTAGCGTTAGCTACAGCTCAGCTAACAGCCCCCAGACTGACCAAGTCTTCCCTTAGACATAACCACCATTACTGTGAGTGATTCTGTGTCTGTCACACTGAAGATCCAATAGATTTGTTTCTCTGTGTTGGTATGAATATCCACAGTTCTACAGTATATTGTTGTGCACATGTTCAGTGGGGTATAGGGTGACGTAGTCCTTCGTCATTTTGGCTCTGGGGATCAGTAGACCAGCTTCACTCACTGTCTTTATTCAGTTAAAGTTCAAAGATTCTCAGTTGGCTCGGCTCCATCACAGCGTCATAAAAGAGAAAAGACAAAGAAACAGAAAAACACTTCTCTGTGTATTAGCAGATAATTTAGTTCAGTGTTGTATCTGCTTTCATGACTAGAGACGAGTTGCTTCTATTTTTTTCATCAGCCGCCTCCTGGGGCGCGATGACAGGTCCTGTATGATGACTGGCTGCGTCTCTGCTGAGCAGCTTTGATCATTTTGTCATGTCCTATCAGTCAAAACATCAAGGACGGCAGCGAGTACAGCTGATGGCTTAGTCTGTTTCAGTGAAGATATGATGTCCGGAAAAAGAAAGATCTGCTAACAAGCCACTTGACTCAGCTGGATTTCACTGTCTGACAGCACAAACACAACAGATTGACTTTGCTGTATTGTATGTTAATGTGTAAATGCTATATACTCTCTTCTCACACTGTCAACAGACTTTTTCACTTCAGTGGAAAACATCACTTTGACTCTGGGATGATGGAACAATCATCATGTGTTTTAAGGAGCGGATTAGATGCTGTATGTTGAAGTCAAACTGACGTCTGACTGCACCACTTAATATGTTTATATAACCAATGGATCACATGACTTCCTTATCGTGATGAACCCACAGAGAACGATCAGTCGACTCTGCAGTTCTCTTCAGCATCAGAACATTTCCCTCTGATTTCAGAACCTAAAGCGTGTGGCAGAGGTGTGGATGGACGAATACGCCGAATACATCTACCAGCGTCGGCCCGAGTACCGCCACCTGTCAGCGGGAGACATGGCGGCGCAGAAGGAGCTGAGGAACCGGCTCAGCTGCAAGAGCTTCAAGTGGTTCATGAGCGAGGTGGCCTGGGATCTGCCCAAACACTACCCACCGGTGGAGCCTCCTGCTGCTGCGTGGGGAGAGGTACTGTCAGAAATATCACATTTTATCAAACTAAAACACCAAACGTCCGTCATCACAGAACAAAATATTTGTCATACATCAAACCAAACTTTAATTTCTAGGATTCTGAATATTCACATTTACTTTAAATGCGAGCAAAAGCTTAAAACCCAGAACATAGATTATCTAGTGATTATTTTCAAGGCACAGTTTTGAATTATTAAAAGCTTTCATTTGAAGTTTCAGTTTCTAAAATAACTCAAAAAGTAGAAGAAAACCTGGCTGTAATAATGGAAAACCTCCAGTTGCTGTTCCAGACTTCAACCTGCTGCTCTATGAATAATGACCTACAGCAGAGTGTCCCTCGTCTCCTTGTTTATGTGGCTTTGCTGTCGTGTGTGTTTGTGTTGCAGATCCGTAATGTGGGCAGCGGCATGTGTATGGAGAGCAAACACTTTGTATCCGGGAGCCCCATCCGCCTGGAGAGCTGTGTGAAGGGCCGGGGCGAGGTGAGCTGGAGCCACGGACAGGTGAGAATCTGAGAGCAGAGTTTATAAACCAGGTGCAAAGATTTGTAAAGCAAGAGCACAGATTTACACACAGCTCTGTTTTTTCTCAGCTGACCCTGAGGGGGCTTCATAAAAGTGGTTTTCTTGATTTCTAGGGCAGTAATAGATGTATTAGCATTTGGGTCTTCACAGGTTCACCTGGCTCCTAGTAGCAGACCTGACCTGTGTCCAAATAATGTTTGGTCTAATCAGGTTGCAGGGGGTCCTGTTCTTTTTCCACTTGTCTCAGGTCTGTGCAGTAATACATCTAATACCTGAGAGGATACGAGCAAACTCTCAGAGGACTCTTCTGGCCCTGAGGGGACTCCAAGAAGAGACTGTCTCCTTAGTAATTGTATTTCTTCTGTTAAACGCACATAAATGTCAAATGAACTTCCACAGACGCACAAACAAGGCACAGCTTCATTATCTTTGCATTGTTCTTAAGCAGTCTGTTTGTTCTCACGCGTCACGCCGAGGATCTTAAAGCCGAGCTCATAACACAGCCTTAATGGATTGAATGTCCCCTTTTGTTTCTGCAGCTGAAATACTGCACCTCAGAGCTCTGACAGTTTAATTGCTTTAATCTGAAGATGCATTGTAGTTTAATCTGTGTCACAGCTGCAATCTGTATTCAGCGCCAGCGAGAAATGGATTCGCTGCAAATCACAGGAGGCCCTCTGGCAGCTGTCCTTGTCAGGGCTTTTTGATTTGGTACAAGTGGAGCAGAGGAGCGCGATCAGAAAGTCTTTGCGAGTCGGACAAGTGATGGCTACTTGGACGTCACTGATGGTCAAGATTCAGATGTTTTTTATTGTCAGATAACAGCTGCAGAAGTGACAGAGCCTTTTTAGATTTTAGAATTTTAGATGCAGTTTTGAGATCAACAGATATGGAACAAACAATTAGATAAAAGGGACGAGCATTAAGGACATCATCCATCAGAGTCCGTCCCGATCGTGGCGAGTCATCATGGTCAGATACAGATGATCAGACAACAAAGCTTCAGTCTAAGATACTGAGCAGTGACAGCACACACAGTACAGTACAACATGTATTATGATCTATTATATATTGTAGCATATTATTCATGTATACAAACTCAGTGCTCAAGCATGGATCCTCACTTAGTGTTGATATGACCTTGGTTTATCATCAAAATAGATACAGACTCATAAAGAATGAGTGTGTGTTGTGTCTTCACGTAAACAAATCATCAAAACTCCACAACACCAGACAGTTGTACACACTGACACTGAACAACGACTTCATCCAAGTCTGACAGAACAACTCCAGCTCAGGGTCTGATGCTGTTTGCAGCTAAAAAGCTGTAAAAAGCCTCTGTCCACTGCCTGCTCAGCAGCAAACAGCAGACAGGCAGTTAGAGACCAGCTGGTGAACACAGTGCAGCATTTAACAACTAAAGAGCCAGATATTTTTCTAAAGAGTTGACAGAGACTAAAAACAGCTAAAAAAAAGAGAGAGACTGCGCTTAGATTCACCAGATGGACAGAAACACGACTCCAAATGAGTGATGATGGGAATAAGCTACTGTCATGTCCACTTAAGTTGATAAAATGTTGGTGTTGGGTTCACAATGTGTTGCTGCTGTCCTAAAGTAGCCATAAAAGATAGTTATTGCAGGTTTAACCATGTTTCATCTTTATGTAGTCACTAAGAATCAAAGTATTGTGCCTGCTATGTTCTGTTATAATACAGTGCCATGAGTGGCTCTGCTTGTTTTGCTCAGAAAATAGAAAATGTGTTCTTTTCCACAGGAACTCGACTGGCTTATGATCCTTAGATGAACTCCCTGAGAGAGAAACCTCCACAGATACATTTAATGGATTATTTTTAATAGGCTGTGTGACCAAAACAATACAGAGCCAATAAGTGTAAAGGCCACAACACTCAGAAATAGTTTTCCAAGTCAGAGGAACCTTGACATTTTCTGAAATATTTCAACTTTTTCAACAAGTTTAGAAAAGGAAAACGGTTTGAAAGAGCTTTAATTACGCCTGGCCCGGGGAACGGAGTGGAAGGGTCAAATCCAGAGTCTGAGGGGAAGAAGCGAGATAAAATGAATGTATCAATAGTTAAAAAGGGCAACTTGAGGGAGAACATTTTCTCCTGCCTCAAGATTTTTACTATTTATTTTAAAAACACACTAATAGACAAACTTGTTCTTCACAGCTGGATGGAGACAGTGTCATTTAGTGGTCATTCACTGATCAGCCCCCTCACTAATCCTTTTTCCTTCGCTAAATAGGAAAATAAATGTGACGTGTTCCCTGCAGGTGTTTACATTCGGCTGGAGAGAGGACATCCGGGTGGGAGACCCCATGCACACCAAAAAAGTTTGCTTCGATGCCATCTCCCACAGCAGCCCCGTCACCCTGTACGACTGTCACGGCATGAAGGGGAACCAGCTGTGGCGCTACAGGAAGGTGAGGGAGGGGAAAGTGGACTCTGGTGTCAAAGCCCAAACTGCAGATGTAACATCTCCGTGTGTCAGACTCTCTTCTGAACATTCCCCTCCTTCCTTCCGCCTTTCGTACAAAACAACAAATATAATTGCTTCAACATAATGGCTTCAAGGCTACTTAATCATTCTCCAGTTTATACACAATCTAGCCTGAAGCTGATGGATGTTTATAGGACCTCATTATGCTGCTGTTATGCTCGGTTATTACAAAAACACGACATACAGGAGGCTGCATTTGTATTTTTGTAATATTTGTGGGATTTGATGTTGTCACAAACAAGCTTGTTTGTAACAGTGAACTGTTGGAAGCAAAAAGCCAAAGACAGAAGTGATGCAACAAAATTTAATGTGACAAGAAATTTTTATTATTATTTTTATTTCTTATAAGAATTTATCAACACTTTTAACTTTGATAATGTGTGATAATTACTACAATATGTGTAACAAGTATAATTAATATAAAAAACATAGATTTCTTATCAGAATGTCACTGAATGCATCACCAAATTGTTCCAGTGGTCCCTGAAGGCACCACAGGATGATACTGCAATGGAATAAAAACCTTATTTTGTAGGAAATGAGCTAAAATTTCTTTTTAAAGTGACCGTTCTTCCTGTTTCTCCCTCTCCTCGTCCTCCAGGATAAGAGTCTGTATCACCCCGTCAGTAACAGCTGCATCGACAGCAGCCCCAACGAGCGGCGAGTCTTCATGAACACGTGCGACCCCTCCTCCCCCAGCCAGCAGTGGCTGTTTGAGAGAACCAACGCCACCGTGCTGGAGCACTTCAACCAGGGCGCCAACTGAGGCCCCCCCTGGCGTCCGAGAGAAAGGACTCGAGACGCACGCAGACGTGGATCTGCTGCTGCTGCTGCTGTGAAATGGGGTTTTACATTTACTCTGGTTCCCCGTTTACCTGGCGCTAAGGTGACAGCTGTTTCTCTTTGGAGTGCTCAGAGTGAGGCAGGATGGGATACCGTGGGGGGAAGTTGGTTAAACACATCATTTAGAGGAAAGACTGAGTTGAGCTCTGATTGATGTGTTTGTGTTTTAAGGTGACTGTGTGTGAGAAGTATTTGTTCTGTCACGGCGGTGCTGTGGCAGTGGGTCTGTCTACTTCCTGATTTTGCTGTCGATTGGTTATCTGACATTCCTCTCCTCTCTATACTCTTTTCTTTTGTCTGTTTCAGATTTTCTCTGCCTTTATCCGTTGCCTTTCTTTCCCTGCACTGTTCCCTCAAACTGTTTTTTCCTTTATTTCGCCTCTGTCTATCCACCTTTATCCTCTGTCTCCATCTCTTCCCCCTCCTGTCTCTCCTGATCTGCCTCTGCCCGCACGTCCGTCTCTATCTGCCTGCATGACTGCACCTTTGCCCACCTTCTCCATTCTCCCTCTCAAATCCCCTTATGTCTCTCCAGCTCTGACAACCTCCCCGGGGGGTGGGGGGTGGGGTGGGGGCTCATGCTGAGCCAAAGTCATCCTGACACCTGGGTGAAGCCAGGCAGAACCACTCTGAAAATCACCTGGTGAATTGATTCTCCTTTACAACCCTTATCCACCCTCTGTTCCCTCCCTCATTCCTCCCTCATGTCCCCCCCTCCTCTCCCCGTGGCCCGTAGTTTCTCCTGGTTTGCTCTCCTCCTGTCTGTGGGCGATGTGGGCAGAGCTGCTTTGAATGTAGCAGGTGGAAGATGACAAAGGAAATGTGAGGGGAAGAGACGGCAGCCTGTTGCACCCCCTCCTCACCCCCTTTCTCTCCTTTATTCCTCAGAGGCGATCTATCTATCTATCTATCTATCTATCTATCTATCTATCTATCTGTGTAACGCCTTGGTTTGTGCAGGCCAACCATTACTGGCTAAGGGCTTGTTTGTTGTTATGGTGGTGATGGTGGGGGCGGCAGCCGCTGTCACACCTCTCCGAGCCTCCGCCTGCTCTCTGAGTGCGCCTCGCTGCTCCCCGATCAGCTGCCGGAACGACCTCGTCACAGACGGCCGAGCGTGGGGTCACGTCACGGTGCGAAGCAGCAGGCGGGACCACAAACCGACGCCCGCCCGGCCGGATGACTGGCTATGTGACTGGCAGGACAGCTGATTCACAGCAGGGCCCGCCCGATTGGCCGGCTGCCGAGCTGACACATCACTTTAGCGTACGGTGAGAGCAGGAGGAGAGACGGATGGGGGAATAGCTGGGGATAGGCTCGCCAAGGTAGCTCTGGGATTGAGACAAATGTGGGGGTTTAAATGCATAAAGCACTTGTGTAATGATAAACTTGAATGAAATCTTAGTGCCTTGTTGGAAGAGGACTAGATGTTGGTGTGTGTTTTCGCAGGAAGTGTGTGTGTGTTTGTGTGTGTGTGTGTGTGTATGTGTGGGGTCCAAAATGTCCAGAGGAGCATAGGGAACAATTCACTCAGTTCAGGAAGAGATTTTTCTTAAAAACTGGAATCTCCTTTGGGACTGAACATGAACTGAGGTGGACTCTGGTGCAGGACATTGAAGGCACCACTGGCTCTGTGACTCTATGGCTTTCTAAACGAACACACATGTAACTGCTGGCTGTGAATAGAGCTAAAGAGACTTTTGTTTTCCACCATGTTTTCTCCTGCCTTGAAAACTTAACCACAGCCCTGAGAAGACCTTTGTTATATTTTAATCATGACATGATGCTGTGTGTTGTTTTTTCCCACCTGTTCAATCCAAAGTCTTTTTATGGGAAAGGGAACAGTTGTTCTTCGTCACCTTTTTGTTCTTTCGTCTGTTGTTTGGATCCCGTGGTTCAGCTGACAATGATTTTGTTTGTATTCCTGTTCAACGTGATGTTCTGGTCTGTCGCCTGCACCCACTCCCTAATCCGATTTTTGTGAAGTGGAGCTATGTACAGTATTTGCCATTTTATCCATTAGGTCCAGGTATTGTGCTGTGCTAGATTTTAACAGTCAGTTGTAGACCAAAACAAAAAGTCACATCCTCTAACATACCTTAGAAAAGGTATTTTTTAGTCACAGAGAGGGCTAGCTTTCACACATCCATCTGCAAAAAGTCACATTTAGTAACTTTGTGTGTTCAGATTGAAACCAGAAACCTGTACCAACAGGAAACATCTGGATTCCAGATTTGATCACATTCTTCTCTATCAAATAGTGAAAGAGTTTGTGTCGTAAACATGAATTGTTCACAAACATGCCAGTCATTGAGAGTTGTTCTACAGCAGTAGCTGTGGTGATGTTTCTATTTTTTTATTTTATTTTATTTTCTAACAGTGAGTAGGAGGACATCTCAAATAATAATTAAACCTTAAGACTCAAAATTCAGTGCTGCTGCCTTTAGATTATTCAACGCTGAAAAAATCCAAGGTTCAAACTATTGAAAAAGTATAAAAATGTATTATTAAACAGGATAATTTCCAATGCTTGTTCACCCTGGTTCACATCGGTCGAGTGGATTTCTATTTGGTACTTAAACTCACCACAACACAACACCAAGGAGGTTGGACAATCAATGTTTTAACCCAGTGGGTCAGCCACAGTGAACAAATTGATCTGGACTTGTGACAGTCAGATGGGTCCATTAGATTAAAAGCTGGCAGACGTCTTTCTCATGGACTTGGAAACTGACTCAACCAGTGTTACATTTGCTAATTGCTACGTCATGATATCCTTGAGATACGTCAATCAAGTGTCCACTTTACTTTGCCATTAGATTTTTCATCTGCTTCAGAGGAGACATCAGAAGTTTTAATTGAAAACCAAAGTCACATGGTGAAACAAAAAGGCAGTTACCAGTATATGCAGAACTTTTCCCCCTGTGTTTTATAGACTTTATGATGAATCTGGCAGCCGCATCAGGCTGTCTATTATCTAGGATTTGGCTATCAAATGACACACCTCATTTATTTTGTTGCTGTTTGAAAACCATCACTATCTGTCACCATTTTGTTCTGTGCAGTCACTTGTTGTAGACTGGAACAAAACCCTGACTTTGCACTCCAGTTAGTTTAGTCCAGGGTTTCTCCTGTGTCTTTTTTCTCCCTGACCTTCAAGCTACACGCCTGGACAGCTTGTACATTGTCACATTGTTAAGAGGTGATGGGGAATTGCTGCCTCAGACCACTGAGTCACTGCTGTAGCCAAGTTTCCACCACAGGACCAAACTGAACACACATCTGACCTTTTCACACCCTGATTCCTTACAGTTACACCTCCTACATGTCTTCTTCCCTTCAACACATAGTCACAGTAAAGCTGTTTGAAAATGAAGTAGTACATCCACAGCCATTGAATCATCTGACTTTATTGTGAAGGACTGTTAATACGCACACTGTACTTGTGGACAAAGTTGTGTAGAGGGGTGGATACACAAGGCAACATTTTGGGCTGAAATAAGATAAAGACAGAGAGGGAGAGATTATAAAGGTCTCTTATTGCTTTTTATTCTCCCACATCTCCTGCAGAACATCTGGTTTACCCTGAGTCAGCTGAGTCATGTCACAGTGCAACACAACCACAAAACCACAGTGTTTCAGGGTAACAACTTGTTGACTAGAGCATCTGAATCAAACTTATTAAGAGCCACAGAGGAGTAAATTCAAGGGCTAGAAGATGACTAACTGAACAATATTGTATTAACTAGTAACTAGTTAGATCAGTGACTGACTGGTGAAACATGTAACAGCTAAAAAGTGAGATATTTTTATCAGGAGTTGGTGGAGACGGAAACACATTTTAAAGAAGAATCGATATTGGACACAGAAATGGCTCCAAATCAAATGTTGCTTCGTGTTTGCATGTTGTTGGGTTCTTCTGCCTTCGAGCGGCCACTTGATGCCATGAAGTACTAGCTCATTCAGAAGTATCTTACACAGAGTACCTACATTGGTTCACAGTCAGTACTCATGTCTTTTGGATGATTTGACCGCCTTGTCTACAGACTCTGGTTGTTGTTCAGTCCCATCAAGAAAAAACTACAACTCCAATCTGTTTGAATTGACAAGAGCAGAAGATGGTGATAATGAACTGTTCTGTGGGACTAGATGATGGTGAGGTCTATGATCTTTTCAGTTATTTACAGGACCATTCATTTGAGCTTTAGAACAGAGAGAAAAAAAAAGTTTCATCGCAGAAATAGAACTTAAATAATCTCTCTGGGGAAATGCCCAAAATGTTGCTACATGAATCCCCTTGAAGTAAAGTTTTAATTGAATTTCATAAGTTTGTGAAAGGATTTTGTTTTGTTTCTTTTTCCTCATCAGATCACATTGTAAGTTTTCCATTGTACAGGTAAATAATGTTATTACATCAAACTGTAACTTCAGTTGACAGCAGAGTTTTTGTTGGTGACAGTTTACATTTGCTCTCTCCCAGCTTTTCCCACTGTGGTAAAGTATTAAAAGCATTATTCTTACTGTGTGCCCTCTACATGAAAATCTCCTGGATACCCATGTAACAGGGTATTCACAATACTTTTCCACAGTGACTGGGACGAGACAATTGTAAATGTCGCATTTCATTGTGATATCCAAATACATTTTTTAAGTGGTGATTCTTTTTGCCCCCATCGTGTTATGGTCAGGCTGAAATTTGCCGAGCAATGTAACGAAATCTTATTTTATAACAGCAAAGGTTTTTAATGTCCAACGGCCAGAGTTGGCCAGTCACACAATGTTGTGTACATGTGTGTGAATTTTGATGTGTAGGGAAGTGTGTACATTTTGTATCTCATGAAAAAATATCCGATATTTTTTTCTACTGACATTGCAGCTGTAAAAGTGTATTTAGATATTTAACAAACTGTACAATTAAACTGGAATTGTATGATATTTTTGCTGAAAATTGTAAAATAAAAAGGTTTCTATATTTGGAGGAAAACATGTCTGTGTGTCTGTGGTGATGAGTTCAAAACAAAGTTGAATACATGTTTGAAGACTGTCAAAGAGAAGAAAAGTGCCCTGTTTTTGTTTTTTTTTTCAAACCTTAACAAGCAGGTGTTTGTTTCCTGTTTTTCATCCAAAATTAGAGATAAAATTACAGCTGCCCTTAATGCTGCCTGACAGCCCTCTATTGATTTCCCCTTTCTTCAGACTTGGCTGAAAAAGCTGAAGCTTCATGTGTTTACATGTAAAACATCAGGAGAAGCATGATCAGCAGTTGCCATGCCCACGTCCAACACAGACCTTATGAAAACTGAAAATTGTTGATACTAATGTGTATTTAAACATTTTGTTACTGTGCATTTGAAGACTTTCAAAAACTCCCTGTTGAAATCCTGTCATACAGTGCAAAGAAATCAAAATGAACTCTCACAGAAGTCACCAAACTTCACAAATCTCATTATTTTGACCAGAAGGCATGAAGGGTTTCTCATCTAAACTTCAACATTACATTTTCAGCAGTTTTTATAATCGGTGCGAGGCAGCGAGCCATCTGCAGCTGAGACGACAGGAGCACCAGGTGGACCAGAGGCTGCTCATTCCAGCCTCCATCGTCTCCTCTAAATAACTTCAGCGTGGACGTCTGCTGCCCAGAGCTTTCTAATTTCCTCCTCTTGTCACTTCTTGTTGTAGGTTTTGTATTACTTTAATCGCCTCAGTGACTGATGGTGCAAAAACACACTCACTCTCCCACCCCACCCCAAACATTAATCCCATAATCATTTCTCCTGGCAAACTGCTAACTCTGATAGCTTTCAGGTTTCAGTGATTTATTTGTGGCTGGAATGATATTGCTTTTGCAAGTCAGCCCATTTCTCCTGGGATGTCACCAGTGGCGTAAATATCAGGGGTGCAATCGGAGCAGCACACCGGTGCCCGGGAGCTTCTCGTCCCATTGAGGAAAGGTTTGCAATGGGTCCTGTGATATATCTAGGATTTCACTTCACGTCTAAATGTCTTTATACTACATACACTTGTGATAGGTATATATACCACCTTCCACCTTTTTGTGTGAGCTCATACCCTCTTTTCATGTATCTTTATTCGTTCTTATAACTACATACTTCATCAAAAAAAAAAAAAAAAATTATTTCTACCACCATCTTCATCTTCTACCATCTTCACCAATAGGACCTATTTAACGTGGTTGCTTTCTTCCCAAAAGAACATACAGTCAGTCAAACCAGGATGTCATACAAGAAAAATAAAAATAGTGACAGACTTCTTCAGACAACTATTTCTGAATAAGTTTAAATTGACTAGCATATCTTTTTTGTTACGTGTTTGAGAAACTCAATGTAATATTCAAATTCAGTTAGAAACAACTTCAAAGATGAAGCAAAATTTTGCTTCATGAATATAATATTTACCTAATAAAAAAAGGTTAACAATATTGCATACATTTTTATTCTTACGTTCAAAGTAAGTTATAATATTTCCCTTTAATGATATTTACAGGAGTTTCAAGAACGTATTATTAGGGTTTGTCGCACAGTGTTTTCCCGAACGTAATGCAAAATGGCCGACCAATGTCAAGCTTTGACCTCGCTGACCCCGTGACGTCAATTTTCTCTCAGCAGTTGCGCCTGTTAGCGAGAAGCCGTTAAGCTAACCGCCAAAGAGTTAGCAGCACGGGCTAAATAATATTTAGCAAGCGAAAACAGAAAGCGCGAGGGAGAGAGAGAACAGGATAAGTGTACTACTAAACTAACGAAAGTAGAGCTGTTCAGTTTTTTTTATCTGTTTTGTATCTCTTCATCGGACGCTAACGTTAGCAATGTTAACGTGCAGCCGGGGGCTAACGTTAGCTCGACATTGCCACCTAGCTCCGGAGGCGAAGCTCCATCGGCCCGGCCGCAGACTCCAGCTTTCCAGGAGGAGATTTCCCTGCCGCTGCCCATGAAGCCGGACTCGGACACCTGCTACACCGCGGAGGGATTATTCACAAGTTGATAAAAACGTCTTTAAGGAGCAACATGGGACAAGAAAGACTCAGCGGATTGACTTTACTCCCAGGAGAGCCAGGATTTTGGACTTGAGGTGGATTGTTGATGACTTTGCTGAGCTCAGAGCCCACAGGGTGGACTTCTCATGGGTGAGTACAAGTTTCTCTAAAGCAATGTGATTGTGCACCCACTAATCTTTCGGCCGCCGTGCCGCTGATGAATGATTAATCCTATAAATGCAAATGACTGTAGGTCAGTGATGAGCTGCTGTGCTTTTCTTGATATTTGCTCCATGCTAGTCGACGTAGCCTCCCTTGTGTTGATATGTTGGTGTAGAGCAGCGTTGATACATTTGCAGCCGCTGTGCGTAGTGATATGGTAATTATCTACTTTGCAATTGTCTGGAGTGTTTGTGTGTGTTTGTGTTACGCTGCAGTTTATAGTCTGTTATTGGAGCTTTCACATAATTGCACGATCACAGTAAACTGACAACTACAGTCTACAGTAAAGTTACATTTAGGTAGTATTTTTTGTTTCTCATCTATTGTATTATTGTTGAAATCTCTTGATTTTATCAGCAGAGATTATTTTTCTTCAGAATGGTTTTCCCATTCATATTTATTTCCAGTTAATTATCAAATAATCAGCATTCCCTCAGACTCATGAGCTGTAAGTGGGACAGAGATCAGGCTATTACATTAGCACAGTGTTCCACTGAACATATCCATTAGGTTTCTTTATTGGGCTCAGCACCATTATAAAAAGAAAAAGGCAATCCAATTGTCTGCCATAATTCACTAATACCCTCCCTTTCTTTCTCGCTCCCTCTCCCTCGGCCCACAGCTTCCTCCAATTATGCAGCAAAATGGAAAGATGTTTCAATGACAGTGTGTCACAGTTTTGGTTGCGCACATTTTCTGAGGGCAGGGTGGGTTTGACGGATTCAACTACAGGGCTGTGTGTGTGTGTGTGTGTGTGTGTGGTGGGGTTTACATTTTCCAAGATTATTTTTAGCTTTCCTGCCATCATGGGAGGAAACTAAATGGAGAGAGACAGGGGAAGTTTGTTCATCCTGCCTATCATATGATTTTACTCTGCTCTTTCTCAAGATCAAATCATCAATTTAACCCAATTATCTGGTCATGAAAACTGTCTACACAAGCTGCATAGTGAAAGAAGGATGTCATCAGGGCGACAGCAGCAATTTTAGCCGTCTGTCTCCACAGGATGTGCTCAGGCACAGTATTGAGTGTATTTCTTGGGGGGGGGAGCTGTAACAGCTGTACTGACTAAAATAGAAGCGCGTCTGTTCTGTCAGATGTGCACAAGATGGAAAAAGGCTTAAGGTGATAGTTTAAGTTTTGACCCGAAAGTTCCCATCAGCCTCAGCTGTAGTAGTCTTAATTAGCAGGTATTGTCATGCCAACATGCTAAGCTCATATGGTGAACATAGCAAACATTACACCTGCTTAACATCAGCAGGATAGCATTGTCATTACAAGAATATTTCCATGGTGACTTTAGCATTTAGCTCCAAATACCACTGTGCCAAAACACAGCCTCACAGAGCTGGCAGCATGGCTGTAGATCAGAGGTACATCTAAAGTCTCCTAGTGCAGCACAAAGCATATGTCTGCATACTGTATGAGTAATTTATTGCCTCTCTTCTTCTCTGCTGAAGTTAGCATGCTAACCAGCTAGCCCCGGCCCGTCCCATCTCATAACACCACTTTGCAAAAGTGAGTCACCGTAGCGTCCAGTCTGCCTTCAGTCCAACATGAGAGGATGAAGAGTTAGCACTGCCCACAGAGTGCATTCATGCTCTTGTCATCATTGTTCAGGCTGTCAAATCTTTTGGCCAAGAGAAAGATGCTAACTGTTGTTGCAGCTATGAAAAGCAGGTCAAACTAGTTTATATTAAGCAGTCGTTTCAGTTTTCTGATCACTATGTTGTTTGGTTTTCTGCAAACATAAAGGTGACACAGTTATCTAAAAGCACCACTGTTGGCCAAGGTACAGTGAACTGTCATGATGCCTCAACCTGTAACCTCTGATTTTAACCTGAAACAAGTTGTGGTTTAATGCACACAAACTCTTTGGACATGTGTGACCATCAGTGTTTCTGTTTAATGCAGCAAAACATGAAGGCAGACAGACAGCCTCAGTGTGAGATTAAATAATTCAAGAGACAACAGGAAAACAGCACAAGCAAGATAACAAAGAAAGAAAACTACGGATTAAATGATATTGTTCTTGTTTCTCACGGCCTCTCCCTCCTCCTCCTTCCCTCTCTCAGTTATCAGCCCTGTGCTCCACAGTCTTGTTATCTTTGTCTTGGGTCAGTGAAGAATAATATAACCCCACTCTGAGAGATGATACATCACTGACCAAACTTCACTTCAAAACAAAATAACAAGCTCTGCAGGCAGACAGACAGAGAGACAGACAGATGGGTTGTCTGTGAAATTCAAAACGACACCGAGCTCGAGCCGAAGCAGACGCGTCCTCATCGATTCATCGTTAGTGAGAGCGGCTGTGGAGGGAAAACAGCAGCACACATCACTGTTCAGGAAAATAAGAAAAACTTTCTTTTAACTTCAGCCAAGGGTGGTATTCTTGTTCTTTTACTTTTCTGTAGTGCATACACCAAATGAAAACTAATGGAAAGTCATGATCCTTAATATGAAGACCAGTCCACACTGCACTTTATCTTTGCGTCTTTTATTGTGCTGCTGACATCAAACATATATCACATATCATAGACACATATCACTGTGTCTTAACTCCATCTCATAAAGCTGCTCCCCTCTGTGGTTTTAATACCTCATAACACTAGCCCACAGTTTTTGTTTTCCTCAGGGTGCAGTCCTCATCAGTGTTTTTATTTTACCAGTAAACATTCGTAATGTCAGAGAGATCACATGGAGAAGAATTATCACTAAACCCTGCAGTTCTCCTCGGTGTTACAGACTGTTTTAGTGTCTTTCAGGTTGTTGCTTGTTGCTTTTTCATTCTAGCTTTCATAAAGGAAGGATTTATTGTTGGACCTTTGTATTAGACTGCAGTAGTTTTACCTAGATGCCAGCTTTGTGTGTATTTGTAATTATCTGTTGTATGCACAGGCTGCAAAGTGCCTGACTGGAATTTTATTGGTTGCTTTTGTTGCAGTTCTCACCTGGAAAAAGGCATATATGCATTGAAATACCAGTACGTCTGCATGTACAGATAGTCGAATAAAGATGTCCTTTAGTTTTATCATACATTATTATCACTATGTAACATTTTTACCTGTCTCCTTCCTGTTGCTTGAGTACAATTTTCCAGCACTCTTTCTACTCCTGACCTGGTAATCTTGTCAGAGTTGCTCTCTGTCAGCTGCATGTGTTCATCTGCAAGTGTCAGAGTCTAACTGAGCGACTTACCTGGCTGTAATCAGTCTTCTGTTTCTCATTTTCAATGTCAAATTCAGTGTCTGTTTGGAAAAGCATATGCGTCAAGAAACAGGATGTGCACTTGCTGAGTAATGCTTTTTTTTTTTTTTTTTAAACTCCTAGTTGAAGGTATTACAGGCTTCTTTTTTTTTAAATGCAGTGAGTCATGTTATCATCTGAACACTTAGCTGACTAATACTTGAGTGTCTCAAGAACATTTTCTAAAAGTTCACATCAAAATAGCAGAGCAGTAGATATAAAAAAACATTTTTTGGAGCATGTGCAGGACACTTGGAAGATCAGCTGTGTTAGCAGTATGTCACTTTATTTACAAAAAACTGTAGAATGGAGTATACAAATAAATGAAGACGAAGTATGTGCATGGCTGGATGTGAAGCCCCAGGGGCAAAGATTGGCTGCAAGGCTCCTTTGAACTCCCATCTCATCTCTGACTGTGATCATTTTTAGACATTTATGTAAAAACAATACGAGCTGAAATAAAAGAAGATGACAAGCTCCCACAACTACAGCCACTTTAAAGAAAACACATGAGAAGGGCATCTTTCCAACCTGACCTGTCAAAACCCAGTGAATATAATGAGTATAATCTAACTGTACAGCTACATTCTTGATGTATATATGTATCTCTGAATGTCTAAAGTGTCCTCAAAGTTTCCTTTTAATGATCCCTGATGGTGAAGTGTGAGCACTAAGCTGCTCCAAGGTGAGACTGACAAAAATAGCATTGATTAAATAAAGGTCAGAACATTTATTTTTAGAATCATTACACACTGAAATACTGATGCTGAATGGATTTTTTTCAGCTTGTTCTGATTGATGAATGGGGCCCATTGTGATTCTCTTGCCGTAGTCGTTGCGTCTGTGCTGTGGCGGGGATACACGGGGGCAGAGACGAGTCTCGAGTGATTTTGCATCGATTCCTTTACTGCTAGAATTGCAGCTTTGTAGAGAAATGACAACAACATTCATCATCGTCCTGGTTGCTTAACGCAGCAGAGTTGAGATAAAGTTTTCGGTGGCAGTGCGAGAGCATTATTTGTGTCTGAGTCTGGATGTGTACACTGAGCAGAGTCTGGTAAAACAAGCATGACGTCTACATATGCTCATGACTTGAGAAGTGAGTAATCCTTTTTCCCGGTATGAAAGGATTACGAAGAGACACGACTAGAAACAGGAAGTAGTTTGACATTTAAATAGTGCCTAAAAAGTAAGAGGATGCAGATTTACTCTCAGAGCAGCTTCAACTCCCAACAACCCAGGTTCAGTCGCCTTAATCACTGAGCTTTTCCACAGTGACACTTGATCCTCAAGCACAACAAAAAGTTTACCTTGTCTAGGACTTTCTTAACCTTCTTTGGGACGCTTATCTATTTTTGTGTCCCCAAATTCCCAGGATTTCAGGGTCTATGTGTCAGGTTGTCATATGAATTTGAGTTTGGCATGCTTAGAAATCCTAAGAGGGAAGCTCCAGAATGACTCTGTTGAAATAGTTTAAACTACGAAATTGAAAATGTGCTGAGCGTCTCATCATGCTACAGTGATGTAGAGGTGTACTTCAGGGTGTGTCAGTACACTGGGACATCGCTGTTTGCAGTGGGTACAGGTGTGAGGTGAAAGTAATCACAGTCTTTGCTAATCGCATTAGTTCAAATCGTGATTTCAGAAGTTCAGTAAATCGTTCAGCAGAGGTATATAGTGATGTTTCTGGTTAAACAAAGAGGATCTAACTCTTTAATAAGAAGGTGTATCGCTGTAGGAATCTTATCCATAATGTTGTCAGACACTCTGAGTGTGTCAGTGGTAAAAACAAGCACTTTAGTGGACATACATCTTTGGGGAATGAAGTCAATGTAATGTCAGTCCGAGTTACAAAAACACAGTTTAATCATGTGGTAACATTACTGCTTTGCTGCAGAATATAAATGGAATGAGATAAAGATAAAAAAAGTTCAATAAAACAAAATAAGATGACATACACAGCAGGAATGTAAGAAGAAGCAGCAGCAGAGGAGATATGAAGGAAAACAGACTGAAAAACATGACAAGTAGAGAGGCTCAGAAAAAGAAATAAAGAACGATGATGGCAACAGGTGGACATCAGACGGTGAAATAGAGACACATGAGTGGATTCAGGCGGATAAAGTATGAAATAGATAAAGGCAACCAGACAGTAAAAATGTTCTCAGAATAAAAAGCTGTACGGTTTCATTCCCACTGCAGACCGTCATGCTCAGTTCAGAGTCACCACTCATATCTAATTTCTGTGCATGACTCCTCACATCTACATCAGGACGGAGCCTGTTTCCAGCCCCAATACGAACTGACAGCAACACGTGTGGGCAGAGCAACAAGAACGGAAGATGTCACATCCGTTTTTGTAGCTTCGCTTCTCTCCACTTGTGCTCAGATTCATTTCAGTTCTGGTATCTGCCTCCAGTTTGTGACTGGATTGTGGGGGCATATCCTCGAATACCAATCAGGTCGGCTCCCTGTTTCTTTCCAGTGTTGTCTCTCATGCTCGTGCTGGCTCAGCCTAGCTGCTAAATTTATTGCAATTCGCTAACGTGTGAATGATGTAAGGTTCAGTCATGTTGGTGTTTAAGTGAAAGCTTTCAGATTCAAGTTTCATGAGGGTTGCGTGTCTTGGGATCCAATTTTGAAACATCCAAACATCAAATCTGTGTAACATGAGGGAAGAGAAAACCTCAGCCCTATGAAGAGGTAACTGAGGAAGGATGTAAAGGTTAGAGGGGACAGAGATTCAAGTTTAAAGATTCAGGATGCTTCTATTTGCTTTTTGTACAGATGATACAGATTGTCTTGTATAGGTTTATTAATGTTAAATAAATGCAAAAATGAGAACAGAAAACATTGATGCTTGATGTTGATTTTAGTGTAAAAGTAACAGTAAATATAAAGTGTGTCTGTAAAGAAAGCTTTGCGCTGTATGTGAAAAGAAAAGAGCCTTCAGTCAAGTCAACATGCTTTTCTCAACATCTTTGCAGCTATAGTTGTGGCCGTGTTCTGGGGTGAGAACATGTTAACTCTACCTACGCATTATTTGTTCTTTGCGTGTCATTTCACACCACGTTGTTCCTGCACTAACTAACTCCTATGTCTCCAGTAGACTTTGCTCATAACCACACACCTGCAAATCTGTCTGCTCACTCAGTCTCAGCTGTACACACGAAATCAAGATAGAAAACATTATACCTGATAAATGTTAGCTTGTTAGCATTGTCATTGTGAGGATGTTAGCATTAGCACATAGTTAAAAGCACTGCTGTGGCTAAGTACAGCATCATTTGATGCTGGTATCAGACACTTCTGATGTGGAAAAAGTGGCTGACCTAAGGCAGCAGGACGTGCAGATCTGCTGTCACAATGTGATAAAATTTCAGCTTTTTCTGGGACATCAGTCCTATGAAACTGAAGACTGGTGTATGACATTTACAGTGCCACTGGCAGCTGTGTGTTGCCCTTGGGAAAACCGCTTAAATGTCATTTTATCTCCATGGGCAATTCTGTTCTTGTGCTGGGCGACCAACCTGAAATAAATGTGTCAATATAGGACTATGCCATCAAAAAGCTTTTCTTCTCTCACTCTAAGCACTGTTTGGTGGCCATTAGAGAAACTGCTGCTCAAGGCGCTCTCATATTGACTGCACCATCCAGTTTCAGCTCGATCTTAGCTGATCATAGACTGAGAGTCTTGTGACTGAAATCGCTCTGTGTCTGATTGCCACTGTGGAGGGATCCTGTCAGATGATTACAGGCACAGTGTGGGGCTGCCCACTCTCTGATGGCAGTGATGAACAAACTGTCAGATGGCTGTCAGCCTCACCACCCTTTGTTTATTGGACTGTCAGGCTGAAAGCGGAGCTGGCTGGTGGTTTCATGTAAAAATACACTCATCGTATCCGCCTAAATCACAAGCTGGGGCTGCAGCGAAGAGCGGCGTCACATCACCACTAATTGGGGCACAGAATAAAAATGAAATCCTCGTGCTGGCTGAGCGCTGGCAGGGAAATACTCTGCCATAAGGAAGCCACAGATCAAAATTTAGGAGCAAAATACTCTGTGGCAAACAGCAGCAGGCAGCGGCTGTGTTCTGAGAGTTTTCTCTCCAGTTTTTCCTCACAAACAATGTCAGAAAAAAGAAACAAACTGGGATCCCTACTGTTCCCTCACTGATGTTACATTAAGAGTCAGCATACAGTAGGTTACTCGATGGTAGATTCACCTTCTAGTATGAACAAGATCCAAGTAACTTCAGTATACTCCTGTATAGAGGTATGCTTCTGAGAATGAGTGCGTCCTTTGTGCAGACGCACATGAAACAGTGGAGAGAAAAACTCAAATATTTCATCATCAGTTGCTAAGTGGTCTGCTCTGGTATAAGATATAATAACTTACATCGCCAGCTGTTTGTTGGTTTCAGCTATATAATCGCAGAAAAGTTAGTCGGATGGATAATTTAGCAGAAAATGAACAAGTAGACATCAGTGACAATAGCCACTGTTGGTGAATAATAACAGGAATTGAATGGAGCATAATGGACATTCTGGCTCGTCCAGCCTGCTGCGTTCAGGCCGGACCAGCAGCTGTGAGGGACAAAGACCGAAAAGCACAATGGGAGGCCACAGAATCCTTAATAACCATAATGACTGTCCCTGTTCTGGACAGCAGCTTATGCATCAATTTGGGAGAGCGGCTGGCAGACTGACCCGAGCCACACAAACCGCTTTGACTGTGTGAGGCTTGTGCTGATGGTGACGCCACAGCTCCCAGGATTAGCTCTTCCATCACCTCCGATGCCAAGCAGGCTAAAAATGACTTTTGACTGTATGAGGCTGCAGCAACACCAGCAAAAAAAAATCTGACATGCTGGACTCGACGTCGTCAGGTGTCGTGGAGCGTCCCAGATATCACCTTCTCTCTAACACACTACAGAATTATTATGGATGGACACAAGATAAAAACACCCAGATTTTCCAAAGTTAAACAGCACACCTCAACCACCGCCACCACCCTAAAACTTAAAGTGTCTTTAAGGGGCTGACGGTGATGGTGTGATATTTTGAAACAGCTGTCCGTTTTTTTTAATCTCAGTTCTCTGTTTATGAGACATGGTGACATTTGGAGGAAAAACCCATCATGATATCATTTTGAGGACATCTGTTGGTATTCAGTCTTTGATTTTCTCTCACACGTTCACACACACAAACACACACACGCTGCCATTGTGAATCCAGAGCACAGCATGGCAATCCGTTAATTACACAGCTCCCAAAGTTCAATATTTCTGAGGCCATAACTACAAAGGAAAAAATGAAATGTATAAATAATGAATTCGGCATTCTCTGTGATTAAAGCTGAATATCAATCCAATCAGACAGTCATTGCTGCAGCTATCTGATTATCATTCTCCGACTTTTTTCCGGCTGGAGCGATCCTCACTTTCCTCAGCTTTCATGCTTAAAACACCAGGGAAAACAGAAGTGGAGGGAAAAAAAAGAATAAGCATGAAATATTTGTTATTCATGAGTTCGTTTTATTCAGCTTTCCCTCTGTGTGATAGTTCATATCTTGGCCTAATATGGTTTCATGCAGACGAGCGTCTCGAGTGAGGCGGCGTAGTTGGTTTTTGTCTGTGAGAGAGACAAAGAGATGACTTTGAATTGTTTGCACAGAAAATACAAAAACACAAAACTCTTCTTTCACATTTGCACTGACTCACAAGGTCACACACACACACACACACACACACACACACCCTACATTGGTCGAGGAGTGTCAGATGTGGGCCTGCATCACTTGACTTAGATGAATAATAGATAGCAGCTCAGTTTAAACACTTTCAGTTTGCACTTCAGCACCTCTTCGCCTCGGTCCTCCCACAGCACATGACTGTCTTTGTTTGGAACAAAAAATATATATTTCAAGTCAATCAATAGACTTCAGGCTATTGCTTCTTACCTTTCCTTGCTCTCACCCCCTCTCTCCGTCCTCCTCTCTGTTTCCATCCTTCCATCATTACCTCCTTTCTTTTGCTTCCCACTCTGCTCCCTCCTCCCTTTCTCCATGACTCAGAAAGTATCGGGTAGAATTACTCAGACTCGTGTTTGTGTATTTATGACTTCATCGCACCATGATTCAAATAATCAGGGCTGCAACTAACATTTACTTTGATAATTGGTTAATTCATTTAATCATTTTGCCTCTTATGAATGAAATTTGTGATAAATTCCTGTTTATAATTTTACATCCCCAGATGATTGTTTTGTCCAAAACTATAAGGATATTCAGTTAATCATGTAAGACAAAGAAAAAGTCACATTCTGACATTTAAGAAGCTGGAGTCAGTGGATATTTGGTGGTGACAATACATTATACAATATTATTTAAAACTTATTAAGGCAACCCAGGAGGTGGAGGCAAAGAAGGGAAAGTGATAAAAACTGTAGTAAAACAAGAGTGAAGCTCGGACTGGCATTCGCTCGATGGAGAGAGGTCATGGTTGGACTGGGACAGAAATTCAGTCGTGGACTTTTCCTCTGGGACAGATAGATTTTTTTTTTTATGGCCTGCTGGTCCACTGGGATTTGTCCCCGTTGTCCCTATGGCCAGTTTGCCTGTGGAGAGCGCTCTGGGACTTGATGGTTCAATACTAGGGGTGTGACGAGATCTTGTGCTCACGATATTAAAATGTGAAGATATTTCTGGGTGAGATGAAAAGCTTACTCTAACCCTAACCCAGCTGCAACTAGCATGACATAGGAAAGCACTGTAAGAAAATAGTGCTAGTACACTGTGGCTAACACGAGCAGTATACAAAGACACAAGGAACACGACTGTGTAGCTGTAACCATCTCTTAGCTCTGTGTCATGCGTGAAGAAAAATTTGGTCAGGCTCTGTTTGCACTTTGAGTATTGAGTAGTACTTTGATTATGGTATATCACAGCTCTGAGATCAGGGTTTCCAGTTCAAACTGAGATTGTTTCTTTGGACAGCAGCCAGGCTGATATTAGTAGCCATGTTGCTAATGCTACCGCTAGCAGCCAGAAACAAACATCTATGATTCACTGTCCGTTTGATAATCTAAACAAATAACACGTTTCCTGGTGGTGAGCTTTCTGAAATGAGCAGTGGTGGCACAGCTGTGCCAAATGTAATTCTATTTGGAAAACGCTGGGGGACAAAGTTATCTGTTGCCAATTTAAAGTGTATGACCAGAATGTAGCTCACAGTGTGGTCTATGGATATTTTGTTGTTAACATGTTGTTAATGCAAAAACACACCGCTGCTGATTGTTTTAAAATTGCAATTTTCATTGCAATGAGCACCACAAACAAAATGCTGTTCGCCTTAACTACACAGGAATGAATGCAGGAATCTCAGAGACAGAAATCTTTAAACCTGAGTGAATAAAACCAAAACTAGTGGTGTGACATGCAGATGTGTGTTGCTGCTGTCAGAAACACTACAGCTTCTCACTCAGCTCAGGAAACAACAGGCCAGTAGAATCTATTTACAAATTGAACTTCACATCCTCAGACAGATATCAGCCGCAGCATCTGCCGAACCCATTGTCTCTGTTATTTGTTTAGAGGCTGATGAAGGCATTAAGGCAGCAGTGGGGAAGAAATAAGTCAGTAAATGAGAGGAAGGCCGGCTGTGATCTGCTCAGCGTGAAGCAAACTGTGCTGAGACAGGATGTGAAAGTTTGAATTTGCTGCAAATAGAGTACTCGGGTGTTTATTGTAAACGTCTCAGATCAAGACATTTTCTTATTTACCTCATACCCGCACTCAGATAATGAAGTTAAATGTGGAACCGCAAACATCCTGACTGCGTTTCCTCCTCGTCTGAATAACGACATCACAGCCTCCATGTGTCTGAAGCCATCAGCTGAACTGGTGACACAGATTTTCTCTCCTACCACACATGCCACATTAAATCCACCGCCTCATAGCTTCAGTATGTGATCCTGTTACCTCACCCAACCTCCATTACATCAAGATGGAGATTGAAACAGTCGGCTATTACATTTTCATAATCATCATCATCTGTATTGTGATATAAGACAACAGTGATGGAAATTAGACTCACCCACTCACTCGCCAGCAGCAAGTGCTTCAATCAATGCTATGTCAGAATGGCATTGACAGTATTGGGTGACCTTAACAGAAGAAGGTCTCTTGTACACATTACTAGATGAAATCATCAGGCCTGCATATGGCTGCTTCTTCACCACTGAAAAATACAAACTCCATTTTTTATTGTTTAGAAAAGGGCTTTAGAGATCAATGTCAACATAAATGTCTTTACATTATAAACCAAAGTAAATAAATTGTATAGGTCTAGCCTTCCTTCATCTGTGTGTTAAATTGTTCCATCCTCAAAAACAAAAGCTGATACTTCTTCATTCTAGCTTCAGCTTCTTTATTATTTATTTTCAACACCCCTACAATACATACACACTCCTTACTTACAGTTTTAATATATCAGTTAATCAATCTACAAGGCTGAGCCTATACAGCTGTGCTGGTGCTGCTTCACATTAAGCAGGTGTTCCACCAACAGTGGCAGAGAAATGTTGTTGAGATGCATGTTGTTGCTGGTTGTTACATTACTGGTGAATTTGGGCCATAAGCTGTGATTCCCTTCAGCTGCCTTGTACCAGGAAGCACCTGTTACAGGCACTGCCTTGTGGGCAAATGTGTTCTTTTGTTTCTGACATGGTGGTAAGGCTGTGGTAATTGGACGCTGACTATGACATCTCCCACCTTTGGATTCATTATCCAATATACTTGAAGCCCTGTTCAGCCAATTATCCAATGATGTCTTCGACCATTTTAACTTGGATGAAGATGTTACTCAGGCTGCGTTAGATGTTAGCTGTGAATTAATTGGTGTCCTCGAGTCCCTTTTGTCCTCGAGCTGAGAAGCACCTGATTCTGCTGCATTTTGCCGGAAGATGCACAGAAAGTTTTTTTGTGGGCAAAATATATTTGTCAGTTTTTCAATGCCAGCACATCTGTGTTATGAAAAGCAACTTGGCACAAGATGTTCCAAGAAACTTTTACAGAAAAGTGTTTAGTTATAGAGGTGAAAGTGTTCAGAGAGATGGAAATTAGTCCACAAATGAAACAGCAAGACAAAGAGAGAGTATTCTGAAACATTGATTGATTTAATACAGTGTCGGCTGTGATTCAAGTAATTGTTCTCTTCAGTGCACATCCAATTTATGCCCTAATTTTCTTCTTTGTGTGATAGCGTTATTTCATTCTGTGTATTTATTTTCATGCTTGTCCCGGAGGGGGAATAATGAGAGGCACCTTGAAACAGAAGTTGTAATGGAGGAAACGTGTGAGCTGTATTGTTCTACTTGTGTAATGCTCCACAGAGCAAAGGAGGAGGTGTACTGCCATTATTAATAGCACCTGAGTGCAGGTGTTAGTAAGATGTACAAAAGTACCACATTAAAAAAGTTTTAAATGCCATCAGTAGAAACTTGAGACTAAATGGAAATTCCACTTCTGAGCTGATAAAAGGAGGCCTAAAGAAAGTTGAAGGCCCTCATCTATAAGTGTTGTACCTGAACAGACAGAAAACTAATTTCTACTAGTCTGCAGGTTTCCAGCAAAACACAAGAATGTGAGTAATTGTTAGCAGAACCTCGACCATACACACTCGACTCTTGACGCTTTCTGTAGCTACAGCTTGTGGATCGTGATCATATGTAGTACTTTCTTTATATGTGATGTCCTAGACTCTTTGAAAACATCTCTGCTCACCACCACCATTAAGTCTTAGTAATTAATAAAGCTCATCTACATCTTGGCAAGAAAGTGAGTAAGTAAGAGTGTTTCCCAAACCATTCCTTTATGAAGAAAAAGTAAAGACAGCCTCCACCTCCTTACTTCCTGCCTTGCTACATAAAGTACCTACTTCCTGCATTAGCACTGAAGATTGACACTGGATGTAATCTGTGAGGTTTTGGACACATTGAGACGCAGTTAACCTGCACATTTGATAAACACCAACTTTCTTTATCTGTAGAGAATACAGGTAACTTTCCAAACATGTCAGTCAACTGATGAACTGACTCAAATCCAAATCTGAATATTCTTCCCATGCAGTGTTGATACAAACAGCTGCAGGGCGTTTTTATCTCCGTCCTCTCAGGGCTTCACCCTCCACTGCTGAGCTGTGGGAGGTGGTCACTGTCTGTGGTCCTGAGCGTGACAGAGGCAGTGCTTCTGGTTGCTGTCGCTGTCTGTGGTGCTGAACGTCACCATGGAGAGTGACTGTTTTAAGATCGTCTGTTTTATACTAATCTTCACTTCAAAACCTGTTTAAATAATCTGCTTTTTTTCTTGTATTATTGTTTTTATTAGTAGTGTCCTTGCATAGAAACCTGACTGAACGTTTGGATGCCACATAATGAATTATTATTATAAAACAGCAGCTCACTGGTGGATGGTGTGCTATGACTTCTGCAAGCACAGACGTTAGTATTATCATTGTAATATTTTTACTTCTTTATGACTTAGGTTTTATTCTTTTTGTAGAGGTTTTGAGACTTAACAGTAGGACTCAGTAGAGCAAGGCTCTGTGCTCACCCAGGCAGTTTTCAGCCTGTTCATCCACAGCGTCAAATATTACAGTAACACATCAAAACTACAACATGGTGTTCAGAAAATGTAGCATGAAGACATTTGCTTTATTTTGAAGAACATGTGTTCTACTTGCCCTTTTCCCTTTACTTATTCTCCAGTGCTGACTGAATTCCTCATCATGAGTGATTAAGTGATTAGTTGATTTAAGTAATTAAGATATTTGGCAAAAAGTTCCTTAAATGTGAAGATATGAAGCTGCTATCTGTCATATCAGATAAGTTTGTTTACTTATACAGTCAGTCTGATGAACTGGGAGCCAGTTTATTAACCAGTCAATATTAAATCAGGTGGTTGTTAGACTGACTGACACCACAGCACGTCACTGGCTCCTGTTACGCCCCAGAGCCCCATATTTTTCTGTGTCATTTTTTAAATGTAAAGCTTTGCTTTTGTTGAAATTACAAATGGGTGCCTGTGGTTTATACATTAATACATGTCAGACCACTGAGTGCTCAGTCCTTGAACATATGACATTTTATTCATAAGTTGGAAAGTACAATGTGTGCCAACACAATGAAAAACTCTTCCATTGAAGAGTGGAGTCGTCACTCTGAACTTTCTGTACTTTAAAGTTTCTTGAAATGTTATTTTTATTAACTGTTTTGACCGACAATACAGCTACTGCAGTGAAGCACTGCCACTAGTCCGTTCACATGAAAGGCTGCTGTACTTTAATCACTCCTGGAAAAAAGAGCTGTGGCTCCGTTTTGAACTGAAGTTTCAGCCCTCACAGCTGTGTGTGTATTTGTGACCGTGGTGAGGAGCAGGTGAGCTGTTCCCTTACTTGTGTTAATAATCGTGTGTGTGTCTGTCCATGTGTGCATTTCTGTGTTTTGCATTTTGAGATGTGCGTTGTTGTCTGTGTGGAACCTGGCCGGGGTTCTGTGCTGTGATAAAGGGCCAGCTGCCACCTCAGCTCTCTGCCATATGGAGCCAGACCAAGGCTGCTCCTGGATGGAGAGATTAGAGAATAAATGACTGATAACTGGGAGCCAGAGGGGCTCTGAGAGCAGAGAGACACATAACAGCCTACTGTAACTGCAGAGACAGACTGAGAGAGGTTGAAAGAAGGGGTGGAGAGAGAGCATGAAGCATGAAGAGGCAGGTGAAGAGGGAGAGAAGATTGGATTCAGAATAAAAGGTAAAAGGAGGAGGAAGAGGAGGTTGTGTCTCAAATTGGATACTTCAGTTAGTGGTGTGTGAATTTCATCGGGTTAGTATTGTCTCAAATCAAACATGGCCGTTGTGCACTTAATGGAAATGATGCTGCTTTGCTCACTTGATTTAAATTTTTTTATCTTTCTGTGTGCACCCATGCAACATGTAAATTACAGTCGCTGCCATCTGCACTGATGTCCTCTGGCCTCAGCTGCTATTTTCACATTTGAAAATGCAAACCCCAATTCCAGAAAAAGTGGGGACGCTGTGTAAAATGTGAATAAAAACAGAACAGTGATTTGCAAATCCATTTCAACCTGTATCCAGTTGAAAACAGCACAAACAGCATGTTTGCCACTGTGCTGCATCACCTTTTCTTCTAACAACGTTCAGTAAGCGTCTGGGAACCGAAGACACTAATTGTTGAAGTTTTGAAAGTGGAACTCTTTCTCATTCTTGCTTGATGTAGATCTTAAGTTGCTCAACAGTCCGGGGTCGGGTTTGTGAAGTGTTCCAGAGCCCATGTTGTAATATGAGCCTTTCAGGAGTGCTACTTTATATCTGTTACCTGTGGAATGTTCCAGGTGTTTTTGGAGCAGCACATACACAGCGTCTCAGCTTTTTCTGAATTGGAGTTTGTACGCTGGTAGTCCCTCCTCTTCCGCTACGTAGCCAAGATGGCAACTGTTCAGGGAGAGAAGTGTCCATCGTACCACACGTATGCACTCAACATAGCAAGTGTGAATTTGGAAGTAGGTGAACTGAGACACAGCAGTAGAGTCTGGAGGAGACAGAGCAGGACAGAGGGATAACAAAAGGCTCCAGGGTTTAACGGTGTCAGACTCCACAGTGGAAAATGTATCAGCCCTTCCTTTATTACTTCCTGTCTGCTTCTGTGAAAGCTCCACCGTCACCTGCTCAGGGAGGATTCAAGAGCTCTAAACAACAACAAGCTTCTCCACAGGGTCCCTGAATCCTGACGGACAGCAGCACACTGGAAAGAAAGGGTGGTTTGTAGGTTTTTGTTTTTGATGTACAGGACCTTCTCCAGTCCTCAACTGATATAAAACCATGTAATAATAGTTGTTTTTTTTAATCCACCCCACTGCTTGTCATGAGTGTCTTATGGAAAGAATTGTCCTATTTTCAGCACAAAGATGTAGTCTTCCTGTGCCACAATAAAAAAAAACTATTTTTAAAAACAAAATACTTACCACCAGCGCCAGTCTGTGAATCAGTGAGAGGAAATGAGATTGGAAGCAGAACAGATAAAATAACCAACAATCCGCAGGCTTTTTCAGTGAGCAGGCAGGTTTTCTTTGTGTGACTGTTCTAATCCCTTTCACTGGAGAATGAAGGTGCTTCCACACCTGCTGTGTTTGGAGCAGTTGAATGAAAATCTCAAGCCATCTGGACTAAATTCGTGAAGTGTGGTTCCACTGCGCTGTGGAAAATCTGAGGAATTTTTAATTGCTTGGCTGTTGCAACTTTGCAAACATCATAATGATAAATAACATACATTTGAAATGTATTGTACTGTCTCTTTAAACATTGCATGCACACATTTTATGAGATGCAGCAGAATTTCATTCAAATATTAGCAGCCAGTGAGAGAGCCAGCAGATTGATTTACCAAGAATAACATGCACAGTGTTTGGAGATAGGAAAGCCATGATATATATAACAATATATAACGCTGTGCTTACCATGTTACTGCTCCATCAAAATCCACCACTGTGAACGTGGTGATTAAACTGCTCCATGTTTCACTGTCAGCAGAGAACCCTGACTTGAAAGCTGCATTGAGTATTGAGGATCTTGTAACCTAGGATGGCATGGTGATTAACACCGTCGCCTCACAGCAAGGAGGTCAAACGCTGGTTCGCCTGGAGCTTTTCTGTGTGGAGTTGCAGCCCTGTGATAGACTGACGATCTGTCCAGAGCGATATCAAAATCTCACGATGCCATAATACCTCGGTAACAAAGTAACAATGTGATACTTATTGCGATTATGCGAAACAATTTTGTTTATTGAACAATGAACAAAGCATTATTTTAAAGTGCTCTCTGTTCCCTCTCTGTTCTCCCTCGCCTCCAACACCGGCGTCCGCCATCTTTGCTGTACTAGATCCATAGATTTGAAGAAGGAGCGAGTGGAGCACAAAGGATGATGGGCATGCATGGACGATGGTCTCTGTAGTTCTCATTTCCTTTCGCCCTACTCCACCGCAGCTGTAACAAAACTACAGTTTTCTCCAGAAGACCTATCGTTTGATACCGTCCAGGTCCATGACAGTGTTGAGACGGACCCAGTTCTGCTTTTATTCTGAAATCATGCAACATGAAGTGGATCTTTTACACCAGCTACAAAGCGGAGCCTTCTGTTTTATTGATTTATGCTGCTACAGAAATCACAGCATAACACACCGAGGTCTTTAATAGGATAAGTGATGAGACGTGTGTATGACACAGATATAATGGGAGTGAACATGTACCTACTTTGGGTCAGCAGAACGGAGAATTGGTGTGGAAGCAATTTTCTGGCTGATGGACACATAAAAGCAAAGTGCGGCTGACCGTCACTTCCCCGACAGCTACAACTCACTTCTGTTTACTTTCTGTCTCCAACTCCCTGAGGAGCTGTAGCTGCCTCGCTGAGCTGAGTTGTGTCTCATTGTGTGTGTTGGTGCACCAGATTACATTTTTTACCCTGTCCTCACTTTGTCGAGCTTTCTGCTTACGAGCAGCTTCACCAGTATCAAACAACGTCACCAAGGCGTGCTCTGCCTCTTCCCCTTTGTTGTTTCATCCATTTATCCAGTCACTTTGTGTCTCTGAGTCTCCGGGGCAGTGAAGGTGTGAACCTCTACCCTCTCCGTGTTGCACACACCTGGAGTGTGTTCAGTGTGTGTCGGTGCATCAAATCAGATGGTGTGAAGTTTTAAAAGCAAAGTTTCCGTCTCTTAGTTCTGCCCTCACCTTGAGTGGCTTTATGCCCGTGTGATTTATTCTCAACCTGATAAGAGCAGGGTCTGAGCATTGAACAAAGTGTTGCATGTTATACCGTTCATTAAAGATTCACTGCTCCCTCCCCTTGGATAACCTCAGAGCCTTAATGTTGTGTCTCAAATATTTGTTTCCCTGTGAAATGAAAAGCTGCACAGGACAACGAAAGATACCATCAGAGTATGAAGACGGGCTCTGAAACACTTCAAGTCATTTCTCTCTTCTGTGTTTGGTACTTTTCTATCAAGGCATTGAAGAGTTGTGTATTGTTTCACGTCATAATGAAACAGGCAGTCTCTTAAAATCTTGAATCTTGTCATTTCTCATCACTGTAGTTCCTTTTGTTTTCCGTGTCCGTATCCTTGGACTATCCCAGAAAGCAGGTTTAAAAAAGTTGAGTCTGAGTTGATGAACCTTGAGGCTGGAAACTCACCACCCCTCATTCATTATGTAGCAGACTTGATTTTTTAAAAATATAGTTATTCAGCTGTAACCTGATGGGGTCAAAGTGCTAGTATCAGCAGATAATGAAAATATACATCAAAACAGACAGGACATCAAACTTTATAGACCTGTGATTGTAGCCTCATAGTCTGACCGAGCCAGTGCTGGCTGCAGGCCAGATGACTGGACATTAAAACATTTCCAGCTGACTACTTTCTGTCACAAGTCACATCATTGTGACTTTTTAATTAACATTTAAACTATGATCTTAAACTGGATGAAGGATTTTTGTCATTGGACGTCTTGTTCTTAAGTAATCAGAGAAACAAGTTGAGCAAAAAGCTGCTCTTGCAGCCGTTTTTGACGTCCTGTCCACCCAACAGCGTCACACAGAAACACTAGTTTGTAACATCAAACTGATTTATTCAATGTTATTTTAATCAGATTTTAATTATCTGGTCAGTTTGTTTTGGAGAGGAGACCACTGTGGATAATTTGGCTCCCAGTAAAAACCTCTGAACGATGAACGCTGAAGGAATCCCACAAAAAAAACAAGCTGAGCATGTAGGAATAAGCTATGCTAACATTAGCAGCAGCTCTGCTAACAGCTGTCCGCCCCTTCCTGATGTCTGTGTCTGCTGAAGAACAGATAAACACTGATTTTTAACATGATGCTACTTTATTCAGTGTTTTTTCCAGTTTTAATTATTGGGTCCGTTTGTTAAAACCTCTGAGGATAATTCAGCGTCTGGTAAAAACATTCATGAGCGCCGAACACAGAAGAACTCTTAACCTACAAACACGATACACAATGATTTGTATGATGAAAAAATGAATGAAAAAATAACTTCCACTAAATTAATGAATCCACGACGTCTGGCATGATATTTGATGGCTGATCAGAAAACCGTTTTTACAGATTTTAGGTAACAGATCCTGATGCAAACTTACAACATTCAACTTGAGGCTCTCTAAATGTGGGGGAACAGAACAAAGTGGTGGTGCCAAAACAAAAGAAATGAAAGGAACAAAACGCTGGAGAACTTATCTCCTTCTCTAAAGACAAAACCTAAACAAAAGACTTAACTCACTTATCTACAAAATGACTTTAAAAACTATTACAACGGGCACCATCCATTAGACCTAGTGTCAACAAAAACACTGACTTATGTGGAAATGAAACCCACACAGCCATCTTCAATTATACGACAAAGCTAAGGTGAGGTGTTGGACCAGGAGCTGGCACATGGAAACCAATCAGCTGATGACACCTGGAGAGAGAGTGGAGGTTTTTAACTTGTCATAGCTGGAGCAGCACAGGTGAAACAAATTATATTAAGTGTCTCAATAAGCCATGCCAGATGCCAGTGAGCCAGCCCACAACATCAGGACCTTGGAACCAGCTCACCTAAATGGTTTTTAATGTAGTCAGATATACCTGTGCCGTTCCTGCTACAACAAACCAAAATGTCTGCTGTGAAAAAGGAAAGACAGGGAAGAAAGAGAAAAACGCCGCCTTCTGACTGGCACTTAACAATCCTAACTACACAAAAGTTGCATTCACAACATCTTAAACCACTTCTGGAGGTGCTTTCATCTGTTTAAGGTTGTGTGTGCCTTTGCGCACGTTGACACAAAAGGAAAGAAAAGACGGTGGAGAAAGAAACGTCAGTTAGTGATGCTTCTATACAGGGCTCAAGGATGTTTTTGATTTGTATGAAAACAATATGAATCATATGCTGCGGCCTTCACAGTCACCTCAGCTCAACAAAAGTCATTCATTTATAATTCATTTCACAGTCTAACTCATTATTCATTCAACAACTCTCCTGAGCACCGAGCTGCATCACACACATAACAGCTGCAAACAAAGAAGGTTTAGAGCGATGTGATGTGATCTTAGTGCAGCACTACAGTATATATGTGTGAAAACACACGAAAAATAAAGTGGCTGTGCGTAGATACAGAACACTCCTTTCAAACTCACCACATTTGACTCCACATGAGGATCCTGTCTGTTGTACAGGAGACAACTGTCAGTTCAGTTCATTGGTTTCTTGTGACCACCTGCTGATTGTCCACTGCAGAGTCTTGCTGGATGACGCTGTGTTACGCAGCCTTTTTACAATGATAGTCACCAGTTAGCGCAACAGTACACCTTAAAAAATACTGAGAAACCAGCAGACGTGTGGGGTGACTTGCAATTTACAGTTTTTACAACTATTTACAATACAGTAAACGTAACTTCCTTTACCGGCTGGCAGCCAGATTTTGTGAAAATTCAAGTGTTGCTTCTCCTCTCTGTTTATATATTCACCACTTTGCCCCAGAAACCACCATCCATTCTAATTTTATAAGCCAAACACATTGAAATGAGCCAAAACTATGATGATGTGAATCTGCCAGAGAAGGAAAGAGACTGAGAGAGACTCTACTCGTGTGACGGTGGGTGGAACATTTCACTTGGCAGTGGTCCTCGACAGTTTTTGTTGGCATTTTATCTCTCGGTCTTGTCTCTCACCCCACCACTCGGTGTAAAAATGGCACAATAACATATTGTGAGTGGGCGTGAGTGGGCAGCACTCCTGCCATTAGTGGCATTCACAGCAGCTATATCACGCTGAATGGAAAACCTTTGTAATTGAAACTGATTGGATCTCAATTAGGTTTGGGATTTAGTGCTTTCCTCTGGTGAGTTTTGGCAATTTCATGTGGGCAGCAGCATCTCCTCTGAAGTTCCTTGCTCTGACTTTACTGTAGCTCTGTGAGCACTGAGGCTGAAACATTAGCCATGAAAAATCAATAAAGAGCTCCCGCTGTGGACGCTGACAAGTTGTTTTTTTTCCCTTTCTCTGTTTAATTTAGTGAAAAGTCTGGCTGCTTTGATCAGCACTTTCAAACCTTGACACAGCAAAACAATCTCTCACTTATTTGTGAAATACACAGTGTTTGGGTGTGATGAATTACTGGTAATAAGTTCTGTAACTGTTACTGTAAAACTAGCAGCTGTAAAATAGCGGCAATACAGAGACAATGAGGACAACAGTAACAGTATAACTCTGAGTTATTGCCTGCAAACTGAAATAATTCAGCTGGAAGCAACATGAAGTGGCATTTTGATGTTGTCTTGCTTCCTCACTGCAAAGTGTAATGAACCGAAACTGAATTGTGTAGCCGAGCAGCGAGCTCATATTAATCACATTATAGGGACACAGTCACATATCCCCCATTTGGACAAACAAAAAAGCTGGTCCCCATAAGTAAATCATTCAACATTAGGGCTAAGACTTTGTTTATACTTAATATTAGGGTAAGGGTTGGAGTCAGCTGTTCAGTCATTCATCACGACCATCACCATCCTTTTTTTCCCAGTTACTTCAGCATACATTTCCACATTTACCTCTCTCCCTGCTCATCGTTAAATATGCCATTACTTCTGGCTGTAGCTGCTACAAATGTTGGGGAGGAAGGTGAGCTGGTGTGGTGTGGACTCCTGTCAATACAGAAAAAACAAATCTACTGAAAAAAAGGTGCCATATGCAAGTTTTTCCTGTCGGCACATAGCCAGCGTTCACATTAACAGCTGTTTACTTACCAGTCAAGAAACTTTTTGTGAGTTCAGCATCATCTAGCCCTGACTCGTCCAGAACCATAATATCACTTGTGTGATCGCGAGTCACTTTATTGTCGAGTCTGTCCTCAGTCCAACAGGAGAGGATGATGAAGTGACGCTGCACAGACAATGTTTTCATACCTTTTGTTTTGAAAGTGCAATGATGGCTGAAGCTCCTGGTAAGTAAGCAGCTGTTAATGCTAATGTCGGCTTTGTCGCAATAGTAAAAACTAACTTTCAAGCCTTGATGGAACAATGATTTAAAATCACCACTAAAGGTGCACATTGTAAGAATATAAGTGCGGCGTATTTTGTTGTTTTTGTGCATTTGGATGGTTCAGTCAGACCTTTCTCCCTGTGGAGCACATGTAAAGAGGACAGAGAGGAGCTCTGGCAGTCTTTAGCTCGGTGACCTAGTTGCGTAAAGCACCAGGAGGGTAAATGCTCCCTAACCACATCCAAACTCGCCTCAGTCTGCTTGTTAAGTTCTGGTGGTTGGCAGCGCCAGCGGGGAAGACAAGTCAGCAGGGACACACTGTGACTGCTTCCTCTGACTCAGGAGCACACTGTTTGAGAGAGGAAGTGCTGGACGAGTCAGCATGACGTCCAGCAGCCAACAGCAGCCATGGGAGAGCTCAACTATTGAAAAAGGACAAAGTGAATGACTGCCTGAAGGGCAGCTGATTTATTCTGCTACCTTAGCTCTGCCTGAGTGAATTTGTGGGTTGTCTCACAGAGCAGAGAAACACAAAATCTGATTGTGTCAATTTGTGGTTTTTGTCATTCTTGTGTCTGGAGAGAAGAAATCTGGTTGAAACTGTGGAGGTGGATGCTGACACAGTCCTCATGCATATACTCATCTATGGCTGTGAATTTGGTTCACCATTGGAATCCATTGTAGCATTGCAGCAAGGCTGTTTTTTGTTTTATTATTCCTTAAACACATGATATTGCATCCTAACACCGTTGTGCTGAGGCAAAGCCCAGCGTTCCAGCCTCAGGCATTTCCAGGTATGTGGATTTCTTTGGACGGTGATAATTTCATCATCTGTATCACTCGTATTGTTGCTCTTCTTTCCTTTTTTATCACCTCAGAACCATCTTTTCTTCACTTTCTCAGTTCAAAGTACTCCTCAGACAAAAGCGTTGTCCTTTTTTACTTAACTTTTAAGATCAACCATGTAAGCTGTTGTGTAAACAACACACTTCAGGCCTGTTGTCAGGAAGACTTTCTTGACACAACTTGTCGAGCAGTAAAGGCTGTACTGCTGTACTTTTTTATGGTGACTTTTACAACATACTGTACAAGTAGCATCACAAATTCCCACTTAGACTTTGGTCGAAACATCTTGGTCACAAATGTTTTTATTACCAAAATACAGAAACTGCTGTATATCCCATTTGACTTTATTTTGTCATGCGGCTGTGCAGTACAGTTAATGATGCTGTGGGACATCACATTAGTGTGAAGTTACTATATATGCAGAAACAAGAGCCTCACTAAACAACTGACACTGCAAACACTGAACAGCAGCACAGTTCGTGGTCTCTGTGATGAGACCCAGAGAGATGCTTCCTCCTGATCCTGTCAGCCATGTCCAGCAGCAGAGGATGATGAGGAGGAGGAAGGAGAGGAGGGGGATGATGAAGGCTGCTCCCCACTCGTGCAGCACTGAGCTCATCTGCTTGCCGTGTGTCCGACTGAGGGAGCGCCATGTCTTCCAGTGGGGACCCTCAAGCTTCTCATGTAATTCACTACAGAAAAAGAGTGACTAAAAGAGGAGAGAGATTTAGCTTAGGTTACAGTCCTGCAATCACATAATCCTATTTCTTTTTCCAAGCACATATTATAGGCCTGGTTCAGATGGGGCCACTTTAGTAGGTCAGGGATTTTAGGGGTTGGAAAAGAGATTGCTAGAATAAAGTTTCTTTTTTTTTTTGGTCCAATCAAAAGGACAGACAAGGATAAAAGGAAAAGAATGAAAAATGAAAGTCCGAAGCAGAGCTGAGTTGAGCTCACCCAGTGTGTTAAATTCTACCGAGAAGAGAATTTGCTGTGGTTAGAAACAGAGCACGGTCATGAGGTGACCAGAGTCAATGTTAATGAAGAAACTGTATTCGCTGGAAGAGAAATCAGATTAAGAGCATAAAGACAAAAGCTAGAAAAGAGCCCACTCTGCAGATGATGAACTGACGGGAAGGAAGTTTTTATTTCAAGGTGAAACAAGCCTGAGGACGGAAAGTGGAGGTGAATCATTTTTCCTACTGGAAAAAAAAAGAAAAGAAATAAAATCTACTGTACATCAGATATCTTGAAGTCAGTGAGAATAATGTGAGTTGTTGTTATGGGGGATGCATTCTGCAGAATAATAACAACAGGAAAAGACATGAGGAAGGAACTTGAGGGTGAGGCACGACCCTAGGCTTTGATCTGAAAGTAAGACACCACTTGTTAAACTTGAACATCAAAGCTGTGAAGTGAGATGATCTTTCAGTCTGCAGTGCATTTTGGCAAAACAGCAGAGTGAGTGACTCACACACATTTCAAATGGGGAAATGGAAAAATCCTTTTGTGGGCTGGTGAAACAAGATACTTGAACTACCAGAGTGGAGCCTTTTATTAGAGTAGCTGTATGGGTGCTCTTAATTCTCAAAAAGCCAGATTAACTTTGGGATGAGGCAGGGCATACACGTTCAAGTGCTTGGTAGATATTTGTTTCATTTATTTGTACTTTAAGAAGAGTAGGGCCCAGTTCAGACGACATGAATTCAGCCTGATTATGAACAATGTTCCCACGTCCGACAGATTTCCAGCCCGGATAGTGAACATTGGAAACCATGAACAGGCCCTGTACTGTACATTATCTCACACTGACGAAAAGTCTAGCATGTCAGACTTTTTTCTGTTTTCCCTGCTGGTGCGACTTCTCCTATGACATGTTACTTCATGTTGACCAATAAGATGAAATGACGGAGTGATCTCTGACGTAAACATTAGGGTTATATCACCCTGCTCCCCAACAACATGCAAGGATCTGAACGATGGTTGAGGGTTGAGGTGGATGGTAGGAACAAAGCATGTGTTTGCATCCTGTTTTATACAAACAGTCAACACTGGTCTTTTAACCGTGACCAACAGTAAACCAGGTGGTTTTTGTGCTGATCCTTGCCAAACCATAGAGGTGATGAGGTGAGAGAAATCTCAGAAAAATGAGGCTCCTGTGCTGTTCTGCCTTTGTCTTGGTTACTGCCATTACTGCAAGTTTTCTAACACATCTTCATCTGCTCTGATTATCAGCCGGACTTAAAACTAATGGCTACAGCCAGTGTTGCAGTAGTTAGATAGTTTAACTGTTTTGTAGAACAACTACTGATATTTAACCCTTTGTCTTTATTTTATATAGTATATGGTACATGGAGCATGAATGTGCTCAACAACTTTCATTCCAGTCTGACTGTTATTAAATATCAATTGCTAGTTAGTTTTGTTAGAAATAATACATGACTAAATAATAATGTGTCTTACTTGGTAAAACATTAATGTCAAAGCACTTAGAAGTGTTTCTTTGGCTACATATTCTCAACAGCTGAGTGCGCCCTCTTCAGGAAAACAATGATGAGATGTAATGAATGAGAAGAAAAGAAAAAACTGCAGAAAATAATGCACACAGTACTTTAAAAAGAAGGAAAATCAATAATGAGCTCTGGCATTCCTCTTGGCAGTAAGTTTGGGACTGCACTGGCATTGTAATAACCACAATGATTGGCAGGTGAAGGTATTCAGCGCATGAATAATATGTGAAAATCATTCTTCTGCGAGGCTGTTCTTCTGCAATAAACCAACTGAGATAGCTTTCGAGTTCTCCAAGTCTTCTTCAAATTAGATCCCTGGGACCACCTGGAACTCCTGGGAGTCGGTCTGCTGCTGAGATGCTAATTGGACTTTGTCTCTCTCTCTCTCTCTCTCTCTCTCTGTCTCTGTCTCTGTCTCTGTCTGTCTTCCATCCGTGCATCGTCTTGTGTGGGATGATCAAGGTCTCAATTACAGTGGATTCGTGGCGTGTGGGAGCAGCGGGGCTAATAACGACGCTTGTTTTTAACCAGAGACAGACAGAGAAAGAGTTCAGACAGAGGGAGAGGATGAGAAACCAAAGTACCAGTGACAGAAGAACAATAAAGGTGCAGGGGAAGCAACAACAGCTACGACAACAGTGGAGGATTAAATTCACTGTTCAGAACAGTTAGAGCTGTTTGGTAGGAGATTAGCAGAGCTTAGTAGTCGTCCCAAGTCAAATTACTGTAAATAAGAGTATAATGATTTTAATTAGTGTCTGTATAGATATCATAGTACGATTAAAATACATAAACTAAGACTATCAAACCTACTCATAGCTAACAAATTAAATTAAGAGGGATTTTTCTGACTATATCCAGTGTAGCTACTGTATGATTATAGCTACATAACCACTGTCAGCATTTTAAATGTTCCTGCTTTTTATACCAGACCAGTTATTAATGTGTTTTACATGTGTCAGGAAGGGGATAATCATCAGGGTTGATGTGCAGCTCCTGTGTGATTGAATATACACTGCACCCCCCAGTACATACTGTAAGAGGCAAAGTGAGACACACACAGCGATCCAATTTAGTACAGACTGCAGACTCATCACTCTCTCTCAGCACAGGCACAATGAACACCATTATATACACTACACACACACACACACACACATACAGCACACAAGCTTTGATTTCATGCCTATCAAATACAAAACACACTGGCTGCTCTCCACACAGACGACTGGCGCTCCATTACTGCTCCTGAGAAAGTGAATTTTCTACATCTGAACCTGCTGCTCTGCTCTGTCTCTGGAGATCACAGCTGGCTGACTGCTGAGGTCTCTTAAAGTCACAAAAGCATCTCAAAACCCCTCAGTGAACCTCCCTGAGGCAGGGAGGACGTGAATAAAGAGAGAAAGGGAGGCGAGGAAACGACAGGAAACTGCAGAGTAAAATGCATCTAATTAAGAAACTGAGCAGGTGAAACTCTACTTTTATAAGGTTACACTTACAATACTGTTTCCTCTTGTTTTGGAATCCACAGTATTTCCACACGTCTGATTTAACAAACCGAGCCTTCAGCCATGCTAACGGGCTTAGTGTTTTGGAATGACTTGAAAGATTTAGGCTCCCCCTTTTGGCAGTTCAAAATAAATCAATACAGGACTGTATGTTGGCTAGGCAGCTTTTGAAGTCACTGGTGAGGATATTAACAATTATCCCGATGATGGAAATTCACTAAGATCGAATGAAAGAACGTGTATTGTCCCATCCCTAATACTGCCTTTTAAAACCGCCCATACAGCACGACTCAGCAAGTCGGTTTGGCCTTGGGACAACTCTTTTAATCAAAGGCTAATTTAAGAATTTGATTTCATAACAAATGTAAATGGAGTTTGCTTTGTTGCTGACAAAGTGTAACGCTGTGACCCACCTTCACATAAACCTTTTACTGAATTGTTCTTTTTTCATACCACACATTGCATGTCGGCTTTGCTGCAATAAAACAAGCTTTCTTGAGCTTTTCCTTTGTAGGCAAAATCAGTGAAGAGAAAGTGATCTAAAGACTGTATATAAAGATGATTGGAGTTTAGTGTAGAGGAGGACAGATGTGTATGTAAACTCTGTTTATCCACCCTTTCTAATCTGTATAGTGATACTGATCCTGCAGGGTGTTGGATTTCATGGTTTGTTGGTTTGTTTCAGCTAAAGTAGGCAGTGATCGTACAGAACAAGAGCAAGATGCACATGTTTCTGATTGTTGTCTGTGAGTCTGAAGAGCTGTTTCTACAGTCCAGGTGCCTTTCATTTATCTGAGCACAACTTCTCTTTATGGAGAAGAGTAATTTCACACTGCTGAGTACTCTCGTGGTTTCTTCCAAAGCTGTTTGTAAGAGCTTGTTTATATCCATTAAACCTCCTTGTTTACGTCCATTAAACATCCCTGTGTCACCTTCCTTTGAGGCAGAAACATAGACAGAGGAGGGAGGTAAAGGCTGAGCCTGATGGAAAGGGAAAGTTGGAGAAAATAAAGGTCGGAGAGAGAAGTATGACGGCGAGCGAGCAGACCAGCAGCTCCAGGCAAAGCTCAGCAGAACAGCGGAGAACTACAGTAGCTGTTTGAACCTGTGACCCAGAATAATCCCTTTAACCGCATGACTGGGTAAAGATGGATCCTTTTTTTCCCCGCCGTCTTTCTCCTTAACACAGATCTCATATCAGTGTGCATATCAGTGGTTTGTGTTATCAGTGCAGCTCGACTTCAGGGCCCGGGACACTGCGCAACACTCATCAATTTTCATGGATCTTAAAGCGACAGCGCCGTGAAACAGATGCTTTTCACGGGGTCTCCTGAGGTTTCGTGTGATTAAAAGAGTTGCAGCTGTGGCTGACTGATCACTGAAGTGGCTTTTTCAGCTGGGAAGTTGTGGATTTGTGGGAATTTTGAGAACAAGCAACGCATCCTTTTTCCCCAGTTATTATTTTATTTAAAGCTTTATTTCATTTCAGCTCACATGTGTCCAGCTGACTCTGCTTCATGCAGTTGATGTTTTTGTTCATCAGAGATATGAAAGATGAGTTGCCCCTCGAGCATCCTATGTCTTTATGAAGGTGGAGCACAAGTATGGCTGTGGTTCAGCATACTTTAAATAAAATCTGGATCTTCTTTGAAATACCAGATGAATAAATATGCAAAGAGGCAGCTGAGTGTTTGAGCAGGGTAAAAGGTCTCCATCATCCACAGGAAGAGTTAGTCAGAGAATGTGACTGTTGACCAACATGAATGAAGAATAAGATCTTCTCTAGAGGAGGTCAGTGTTGTGTAGGAGTAACTGTAGACTCACATGTGATGCAGATACACAGGCAAACAAACTGAATTAACTTCTAATCAGCTACTCTCTTTGTTTTCCCCATCAGCATCTTTCTTGTCGTGTTTACTTCAAGAGCCAGGTGCACTTTAGTAGCAGTCTCTTAGGATAACATCTGTCAGGCCAAATCTGTAACAGAAGACATAATGCCTTCAACAAAACCACTTCCCTTCAGGCTCCTCACCCAAAAGTCACTGGTTCCCAAACACAACCTCATCATGTCTGTTTCTCTAAATCCTGCATTTAGTGACGTCTTTAATAAATATACGTTATTATTAATCTGCTAATGTGAAATTATGGGCAGTCTTTTCCTTTCCAAACTGAGACTCAGAGGTTTTTAATTCTCAGTTCAAAATTAAAAGTGGTTTTTAAAAAGAGTTGAGCAGCAAGTAGCTAAAGATCTAGATACACAACTCTATGCTTTTTACTCTTGTTATGTATATTTTTAATGTATATTCCAACTGTTGGTGAGTGGAAACTCGGGGCTAAAGTCATGTAGTGTGATGGTATGGCAACAGATCGAGAACCAGATGCTTCAGAGCAGAGGAGGTGGAGGCTCACGGGGTTTGGAGCCAGGCGTTCAGCAGTTGGATTTTCCCGGTGTAAAACCCTTTCCAGATGGCATTTTTCATCAGTGGGGGGGTGGGGGAGTTTCTAATTTGATTTCATATGATGCACATCAGTAATTTCAGTCAGTCATCAAAGCGGTTAAATAATTTAATAAAGCAAAAAGTTCAATTAGGGAGATCACTTCTCATAAGTTTTCCCTCCTTTGTATTCATCTGTTGTGTGTTTCTGCCGTCCCCTTCTCATTTTCCTCGCTGTAATTTCCGGTGCCTTTCTCATTTCTGCTGTCAGAGCTCAAAGCCACTCTTTCACCAATTTCTCCCACTGAAAATAATGTGGAGCGATTAATGAGGAAAGGTTTGAACAGAAACAAAACTGAACATATGAAGTCGAGTTGTCAGCAACGCATCAGGAAGATGTACTTTTCATTTTTAAATATTTGATTATAGCCTGCTATATATTCTGTATTTGACTTGGTGTAAAATATGATATCAACACAATATTTCAGCTATATTTTGGTGCAGTTGTGAAACCCAGTGTTTTTTCAGCTGTTTAGAGAATGATACCTGTTGACAAGAAAAATAAAGCCAGAGGCCACAACTTTATCTCCTAAAAATGATGCTTACATGCAAGTAGTTTCCTTATCCACACTCAGTATTATTCTGTAGTCTCATACACTGAATGGCTGATATATCAGTAGTGTCTTAAACTATTTATATGGCTCATGTGACAGAGTGTGCCAGGAGCACCAGATGTCGATGTGAGCAGGATTAAATTACCCAAAGATGTCAGCGGTAGCAAGAAAACTCTAGATGATTTCACTAACATCTACAGAGAATCACTGACGTGTTTATCGAGGACTTGATTGAAAACCTCGGGTCCTCAGGTAATAATTTCCCATCAGCAGACCCTCCCAGGTGGAATTAGCAAAGAAATAAATCTCTGCCTTTTATTAACGAGAGCTGCTGTCAACTTGTCCATCAGTAAGCCACCTGTGCTGCATCTACATCGTGTCAGCTTGTAAGTCTGAGCTGCCAACCAGAGATCGTTAATTTCAAGAGGGGAATTTCTGTGAGATTTGATGTCTCCCAGTCGGTGTCATTGATTCTCAATGCAAATCAACACAGGCAGCCGATACAGAAGTCCATGGTTATTACTGGAACGCTGAGTGTTTCTGGTCATAATAAGGATTTCTTAACCGTATCTTAAAAGATTTTTATCTAAAACAATTTTTTTATTTTTCCAGCAGATTGAACGGCTTTTTAAAAACATTCTGAGGTAATTGCATTAAAATCTAATGTTAACAGCTGAGGTGTTCTTCGGGTTGGGTGCAGATTTGAGAGCAACTGTAAAGCCTCTGTGAGCGCCTTTCTTAGTCAGTATGTGACATTAGACAGAGATTATAGCAGAATTATAGCTGAAGACAGCCTCTTTATTGGCATACCATCGGTGTGCAGGGAACAAACAGCAGCCAAGATCTCTGAGGACACGTGAGGACGTGCCCAGTCTGTGATGACTGGATTTCCAATTGTCTCTCCTGAGAGTGACTGCTATTTACCCTCCATTCACACAGTGAAAACACAGGTGCTGCAAATTACACACAGATGCATCTGACTACCCGCTGTGCTCACAAAATATCTCACTTCAATCACACCGCCGTTCATCATGAAAGTATAGCTGAGCCGGAGAAGAGGGCAAATGGAACCATGAAAGGAAAAATGTGTTCGATCAGCAGCTATAAAAACACCCCCCTGGTTGGCTGGGCTTAAACTAACATATTTGTCAAATTAATATGAAAATGCTATGTTAACTGCTGCTGTAGCAGCCACTGCTGCAGCTTTGTGTCACAGATGAATGCTCTGTTTGCAGAACAGATCTAACCCCGGCTCCGAACAAGAAATGAGCACAAAATGTCAAATACAGCTAAGAATCAAGGACCAGAATCTACCAACTTTTTCAGAGGGTTTCAAGACTGTTACCTAACTCCATGAATTCCTCCTTGTGCTATCATGGCTGGTTCAGTCTTTCTTATTAAGCAGCTGCATGACAAAATGATTTCAGAACTCTTCTTGGAGCACTCTCTGGAGGTAGCAGTTGTTTTCCAGGGATTTGTTTACCTCGAATAGCTGGTAAACTACAAAACAGCAGGCAGGTCAGATCAGGCAGGTAATAATTTGATCAGCTGGAGCCTGAAGCAGCTGTTCTACATGATGGCTTTCCCCAGCGACAAAAAAGAAAAGCTCCTTCTTACTGCTGGAGTGGAGGATTATAGAGAGCACATCAAACGCACCAGCAGAGTGTGTGTTTCTGAGAGTGAAAACCTGAGTGCTACTTCATTTACCTTCCTATGCATATTTGTGTTTGTATCTGTTTGTTGCCTTGTTACTTGCCCACGAGTTTACCTACCTTTCAGCCCACTGCACAGGTTAGCTGTAAGTATCATTACAGTCTTTTGTATGAATTTTGAATTGGCACTGACATAAAGTGGCTAGCTTGGAGGATGTTTGGATGAGCTAGCACCTGGTGTTTACACTTAATCTTTGCAATGTATCATGGATTTGATTTAGTTCAACCTTGATTTTGTTATTTATTAGGACACAATAAAGAGAGCAGTAACCTGGAGAAACAAGTTGTATTTGAGGTTGTAGCTGAATTTATTTGCTTTTTTTAATTCACAGGAATTGATACCTGATACTGTTTTATTTACTTTCACTTAAAGCAACGTTGTGTATTTTTTTATGTGATCATAGCAATGTCTGCATAATTCTGAAGGCGTAAGCTTTTTGTTTGTAGTAAAATTAAACGGTGCAGTGGTAAAAACTGGTGCAGTCTAAATGCTTTGCTCCATATGGTACTAAAAGTGAGGGATATTGGAATACTTCACATAATGTTTTTAACAACAATTACTGTTGTAATTTAAAGCAACACAATGTAACCTTGCAGAGCAACAGCGCCCTCTGCAGGCTCTCTCTCTGGCTTCTGGAGCAGAAAGGGCTGTCGCTGTAACAAATACGCCGAACTCCGTTCATAATTCTTTTTTTACTGATTTACAGCCTTACTCTTGAACTTGCAGGCCTGATTTCTGAAGTTTAAGCTGCTGACTATCACCGAGAGAGAGAGAGTGAAGTTACATAGAGCAAGTGCGGGCGTTCAGGATTTGGAGTGGGAATGAAAGAGGCACCGTTCTCCCTGTTATTTCATGGTAAAATATTTGCATAAATGTCGCTTTAAAGACGCATGAATCGGTTTGTGTTTCTTAAACTTTCTATGACGCATCTTTTTTTCTGTCTTTCACTTCTCAAATCCTCATTTTCTCTGCCTATCTGCTGCACCTTTTCACATCCGTGATTACCAGTGGGTATACACTGAGGCAAACATGTCTATTTGGAAACACAGAGCACTCAGAGGAACAGAATTCAGTTTGTGCAGGTGAATTACAAGAGGAGGCTCTTCAGGCACAGGCAGGCCTTTGAAGATCCCCTTTGGAGTGCGCTCTCATCAGTGGGAATGCATTCACAGTCTGCAGGCATGAATCAATGCTCACACACTAGTGTAACAAGGCTTTTAGTCTGGAGTGTCTGATGTAAAGCCTGTGCGCTGTACAGTCAAATGGACTCTGAAGGCGAATTTTCTCGGGCCAAGTTTGATTTTTACATTTTGGAATGATGAGGTTTTTTTTTCTCTCTCTCTCAGTGGAGTGTTCTTCTGAGATTTTGGCATCAAATATTGGACAAAGCTCATAGGCTGGAAAATGTTAAGCGTGTCATATGTATCCCTAAAACAATGCTGCGCAAATCCAGGTCCATAAAGAAATGTTTTTCCCAGCTTGACGAGGAAAAACGTGGTCTATACAAACACCTTTGGGATGAGCTGTAACGCTGACTGAGAGCCAGGCTTTACTGCCCAACATCAGTAGATGACCTCACTGATGCTCATGGGGCTGAATGGGATCAGATCCCTGCAGCAGGTTCCAGGACCGTCCCAGAAGACAGAGGGCTGTTGTGGCATCATATCACAACCCATTCTTATAGAGTGCTAGGATTAAAATGAGGAGAGCACCTTTTTAGCACAGATTCAAAATGTGGCGTGCACCAAGTCCTGTTTTGGCCTAAACTGCTGGATCAGGATTCAGTGAGATTATCTGATCACAGCCAAGCAAAGTAGCTGTTCTTCCTACTTCTTCCAGCTCTGTCTAGGGGATCCTGGACCAGATCCCAGGGTCTCCTCCTTGTTGGACATGTCCAGAACAACAGTGAACATAAAGAAATCCTGATCAGATGTTGAACCACTTCAGTAGTCTGTTGTAGATGCTGTTTTCAGGCAGACCACTGTGCATGGCCTCAGGCTCGGAGGTACTGATTCACATCCCAGCTGCAAACTGCTGTAGTGTCTGCTGGAGGTCGCAGCGTTGGTATGTGATCCGACCCGGAGAGTTCACTGTCTGTGAACAAGTGATGGCGTCACATAAATGAGGGCAACTGGCTTGAAAGAGAGAGGAGCACCAATCAGACTGCTGATGGAGCATCCTGATAGGGTTAGTAGGTTAGTAGGGTTCCAAACTCCTCTGCACATTTATTATTATTTTGATCAAAATGAAAAACAAAATAATATGTAATGCAAGTAGCAGTTCCTGTGCTGACTCCAGCTGCCTCCAGCATTAAAACACATTAGTCTGAAATACAGTAGAGAGTAGAGTCTGACTTGGTTGCATCAAAATGAATTAAGTGTCTTTTTTGTTCCTCAACTGTTTACTTATTGCCGCTTTAAACTAATTATTGAACAGCACATACATGGCCTGAAGGCTGTAGTCTGTGTGTGACTGATAACAGATGAAGAGATATTTTTTTAGAGCTAATTACAAAACTTTAATGTAGCTCCACCAACCAGGCTCAACTCACAACATTAATAACAACAGAGCGGCAGAATTGCAAACACAGTAGACTCTTAATTAACACAGATGTTGCCCTGTTTCTGTGTTTGTTTGCTAGCCATTATTTGTATAAGGTTGTATACTGTGTCTCATTTTGGACACTTCTGTTTGTATACTTCCATGTACTTACTTGCGTGGTGTGTGATTTTCGACAGGGAAGTGTTGTCTCAAATCGAACATGGCTGTTGTGTTTCATGGCCGACTATCGTGGTCAAATTTTGGAGCTTGCATGCTTACTTGACTTAAAAATTTACATTTTACTTATAACATCATTTGTGCCAACAGTATGTCCATTTCAACAAGCTTGAAAATAGCTTGACGTTCAGAGCCAAGATGGCGACCATTAAAGGTGAGAAGAGTCCAACGATATTGGTTGATATTATTTGTTTTCTCAGTGTTTAAGCTGCACTTGGTGAGCAGGCACCATCCGCCCTGTTCATTTCTCTGCTGTGACAGAACATGAAAGTTAATGTAAGCCGCTGGGTTGGAGGCTTTTTTTATCCAAAGTGCCTTACAGTACCATCACTACACTCGTTTTTAAGTGTGGTGGTCACAGTGAAAAGTCCCTCAGGCAGTCTGAGTGGGCAGATTCAGGCCATGTCAGAGGAGGTAACTTTGCGGTTCTTTTAGTGTTGAGGATTTGTCTGGAAAGCAGAATTTGATGTTTCCTCAGGTGATGATATTTCCCACATTGCATGTTGACACAAGTAATTATAAATTTTTCATGTTTGTGTGTCACACTCTGGGATCATTTGGCATTTTCTGCAGGAATTGAATTTTCAGACAACTTTCATGCTTCAGTGCATCTCTTTGCCTCTTTTCCTCCCTCTCCACCTTTTCCTTTCTGTTCCCCTGGTCGTCTTCTCTGAGGAATCCCACATTTTCCCATTTCATCGTGACAGTCCGTGGGGTTAATCAGCGTCCCAGGGTGCTGCTGGGGAAGAGAGGGGAATCGATACCCGGATCGAAGGTGGTCAAGACAAAACAAGGTGTCTTCCAGCTGTGGTGCAGCTGAGGTGATTGAATCTGATGTGTTTTATAAGTCCTGGCATACATCCTTTCACCCTAACCCCTGCAAGACAAATGCTATCTATCCGTGTAGACTGATAAGCCAGTGTAACCTGCAGCCTTCTAGCTGGAGGCAAATCAGATTTACTCTCTGGGGAAAAAAGTATAAATCGTAGCTAAATGCTCAATATAAATGAGAACCGTTTGAAGTTTGAATGAAGGTTTTCACTCAGAGTTCATGGTGCTAACGCAGTACCTTGAAAGAAAAACAAAGAAAAGCAGGTGAGAGGATTAAAAAAATGTAGCTCTTTCATTCAGTTGACTTGATGCAAGGCAACAGTTCCCAGTCCTTGATTTGACTTTTAAGTTAAAAGTAAGAGGCAGGAAGTAACTGGATTAAACTGGGGCAGCACCAGCTTAGAGGCTTGCAAAGTACACGACACACACACACACACACACCACACACACACACACACATCCTTGTACACCTATCTTTGTGGGATCCTTTTACCATCACAGCTGCCTAACCCATAACACTACAACCAAGTCTTAACCCTCAAACTGCCATTTAATCTTGTGGGGTCCAGCGTTTCTGTCCCCACAAAGCTGTCAGACCCCACAAGTACAGTGGGCTCCTGGTTTTTGGAACCCATGACTATAGTAAAACAAGCCCACATTCACACATGCAGAAGTAGATAGAGAATTCAGTACATGCATGCAGGCAATGCTCCATTTTATTCTAGATGTTTGCTGCTTTCCACATTAAGTCGTATGTTTTTTAGCACAGTGAGTAATTAAAACTCTTCTTTCCTGATGAAAATCTGTTCTTGTTCCTGCAGCTGCTGATCTTATAAAACCTTTTTACAACCCACCGGTTGTCAAAAAGTGCTGCTTTACTTAGTTCCTGAAAAGTAGCACTCACTTTGCCGTGAAGCTCCATCACAACAGAAGTTAGAGTAGGTGTAATAAATAACAGAATGCCATATTAACATAATACCACCCCAACACAGACTGCAGCTGAATCAGGACCTCTGACACAAGGATTTTAGTTTAGTCAATTAGCACACAGGTGGGAGGTCTACCTGCAGAGGAGTCAGAAAACAAATTACAGCTTCCTGTTTATCTTACCGAGTTGGCTGTGGTCCAAAAACAAACCTGTGCTGTGTTAGTTTTCACACTACAGCACCAGATGGTTCCAATTAAAGGAATTTTCCAAAGCTACACAGTGGCCTCAACAACAAATTGAAAAGATTGACATTCAGTCTATGTATATCACTCATGGTATTTATGTAAATGACTAGCTTACATTTTTCTATACTAATTCCTCTGCTTTCACTACGTAGGCAGGTGCACGTTCAATAAAGTGTGAAAACGGTGTCTGTTGATTATCATTACAAGTCAGAAAATGGATCCATGAAGAAGAATTAGAGCAGAGCTATTGTACAATGAGTAAAGTAACAAGAAAACTGGGTCCACTGAAGTGTAAATTCAGATTAGTTACGCTGTGCTTCATGTCAAATATCAACAGTGAAACATCCACATTAAACATACAGTATCTTCACATTAAGTGTCTCCTTTTTGTAAAATTTGGCAGCCTTTAACAAAAACACTACACTCCTTTTGGCAATAAATCCAACCTTACTGTGCAGCGTTGTTGTTGTTTTTTTTAATAAGCTCGGACTTTATGAATCACACCATCAGATTTATTTATGAAATGCCAATTGTATTCACACAGATGGATGGATAGGTTTCATTTTTAGGCCTCTGTAGTAGTAGAGTGTAGGTTTGAATCTGTATCCTCTGGGTAATAATTCAGTCTGGGTTCTGACAGGCACAGACAGATCCTTTGATTTTCACCCTGTTTCATTTCCCCCCTGTTCATTTTCCAATTAGCCAATCTGAGGTCCACCTGCACTGTGGGACAACGGTTGTAAATGATTTCTACTTTCTATCCAATATATCACAGCAAATGAACACTCAGAGCAGAGGTGAATAATTCACTAAGCGTTAACAAAATAAGGCATGAAATGGATAACAACAAAAATATGACCTTTCTCAAGCACATTATTTCATTTCTGATCTCAATATAAATACAGTGGTCAATAAAATAATAACAACCAGTGAGCATAATACAGGATTGGATGCAGTAACTTAGTGGTGATAAATTACAGGCCAGTGGTTCTTTGTGAGGCAGCGATGCTGCATAAAGAAGTTGACAAATGAATATTAAGCAGATTTTTACCACATAGACCAGCAAGGACAGCTGAATGCAGGTGCTGACAGAGTTTAAAATCTGCATTTGAAAAAGAGGCTTTGTGAACTGAAATACAAAAGTCACCTTACTCCAAGGCAGGCATCCTGCACCCAACCTTCATATTGAAGATCATCAACTGTGACAAGAGTTGGGTCTACGACTGTGACCCGAAGACCAATCAGCGGTTCACAGTGGAAGAGCCTGAAGTCTCCAAGACCAAATCAGGTGCTTCATGCTCCTTGCTAGATTGTCCTCCCTGTGACTTCTTCCTCTTTCCCAGAGTGAAATTCAAGCTGAAGAGTCGCAGTTTTGACACAGCAGAGGAGGTCTGGCATGAGTCGCAGATGGTGCTTGATGCGCTTACAGAGCAAGACCTCCAGTAGGTGTTCTAGATGTTGCAGGAGCACTGGGAGCGTCTGACTGGTTCAAAGGGGGTAGTGGCCGGTGCTTGTAACAGGTCTCTTGCAAACTTGCACCCAATAGTTTATGGCTACACAACAACTTTGTGGAGAGCATGACCTTATACCATGTGTCAAATAGAATTACTCACACAGATACAACTCCACTGATGAAAAATTCAAATTATATCAGTCCCATTGCTTCATCTTGATATGAGCCAATTATCTGCTGAAATTAGAAAGATTAATACAGAAATCACACAACACCGGCTCCCTCCCTCCATACACGGAAATGTGCTGTAGCCGTCGAAGTTGCCGTAGCTACCATCTGTCGAACAGCCTGCGAGGTGAGATGATGGAGGAAGAGCAGGAGAGAGGTTTCTAATGAGGCAGAAAAACAGTGACGGAGCATAGGTCGTGTGGAATGACCCTGAGGAAGGACACATACAGCATCCTCCATCTGGAGTCCATCTCTCTGCCTGCAGCTGCTCACCTGGAAAGCTCCGTCTGGCGGTGGAGATTCATGCTCAGAGCTTCGGCAGGAGTCCACCTGCACGCACTGACTCTGCATTAAACCCTGAACAACAATACACTAATCCCTTACTTTACTTTGGCAACTCCATATCATAATTTATTTTTGTATTATTGTCGATAATTAAATCCATTCCAGTGCCGAATTTCAACGTGTCAGAGAGAATATAGGAAGAGAAAAAGAGCCCGCCTGTACTTTTGACATGGTTTGTTGACCATGGGCCATTTTCAATTTGTATTTTTCATAGAAGCAAACAGAAGTCTAGAAAAGTGCAGGTGTTTATTAACAGGAAAGAAAAATTAATTTACACTGGCAGCTCGGTGAGGCTGTAGTGCTCATTATTTGAAAGATGGATAAACTTGTTTGTTGCAGTCACAGTGGTGGGAGTTTTGGTGTGACTCAGGACGCAGAGCAGGCCAGGTTGTTCACTAATCCAAAGGTTGGTGGTTTGATCCCCAACTCTTTCAGTCTGTGTGTTGAAGCATCTTGAACCCCATCTACTGAACCCCAAATAGCCCCTGATGTAGCACTGGTGAGTCTGTGTGTATGAAAGCCACGGCATCACCAGAGTCCACCAGGTTCATCCTCTGGAGAAGATGAATGTCTGTATGAAATCTCATGCAAATCTGTGTAATATTTATTGAGATATTTCAGTCTGAACCAAAGTGGTGGACTGACCGAACGACTGACTAACAGACTGATGCTGTCGTACAGATAGATTGACTCTTCTTAATAAGAAACTGTGTTGTCACAGGAGCCAGGTCTTGGCTGCCAGGCAACCTCACATCCCACAGCCCATTAGTGTGGCTAAAAATGAATGCCATTTGTAACACAAGCACAAAAACATGTCTAGTATTCTAAATACTATACAGATGCATAATCATGGCATTTCTTCCTATTTTTCCTCTCAGTTTTTCTACAACCTATGTTGACTTAGAGGCACTTAGACATCAAGGACTTTATTTACCCTTTATTTCAGATGATTATATGGTTAGATTTGGCAGGAGACTCTCTGCACAAGAAATCTGGGCAGCGAGGATAATTCTGCTGGTCTAACTAATCCTTCTAAAACATAAGAGACCAGCAGCATCAGCTGTAAATGTAAGCATGAGCTTAGATAAGATGACACCTGTGTGTGGCTGCAGTCAGAGAATTAGAGATTCAGCAGAGCAGAAAGTTTCTAAAGGTCACCAAGTGCACTTATGTGCTTGTGATTGGATGTCACTAGGCAGCTGGTAGCTGACGCATCAATTAAAGCAGAGATATCAAGATGGTTTATGGCAGACCTGACTGGACTTCACCGCTCTGCCTGAACTAACGCTGAGCTGTGATTAAGGACCTCACTTACTGTAAACTACAGTGATCAGTGTCCCGCTGCAGCAGATAACACTGCAACTTCTTGGGCTGCAGGGACATAAACTGCCTGTCTGGTTTTTTAAGATGAAAATGATTAGCAGCACTCTAAAACCGCTGTGGCATGAAATGGATTGAAATTTTGAAGCAACACAGTCTGACTTTGCCTGAGCAACAGCAGCCTCGAGCGGTAATAAATTCTGTTTTGGCGACAAGTCCGAGCAGTGCAGCGGTTTTTCACGTACAGAAAACAAAGCCTATCATTCGCTTTATCATAGCTCTTGAACTGAAACACAGCTATTTATTCCTGCTGATCCCCGGCTGCAGCAGGAAGTGCTGTTGCTGTAACAAACACACTAAACTCTGTTTATAATTATTGATATCGTCAAAGTTTCCTGGCTGGATATCAGAGATGAACGCTGGTTTTTAACTGACCCACGGTTCAGCACTTACTCTTGAACTTGCTGGGCCTGATTCCAGCAGTTTAAGCTGCTGACTATCACTCAGTTAGAGGGAGATCGTACCCGCTCACCAGTTACATAGAGCAGGGAACAGGCTACAAAATGGAGCTTTATCCCTTATACTTTTTCTTCAGCTACATTATCTCTGGTTCATACACATTTCCAGGAATAAAAAACACTAACGGTAATTTCCCCTGATAAATTATTCACTCTCTTCCTTTCACTTGCCCTCTTTTAATGTGGAGTTTAATTGATATGTTGTTTACAGTTGCAGTTGTGTTTTATTTATGGAAGATAGCCTGTGTGTTGTGTGTATTTGTTGGTGTTTGTACATGTTAAAATGCAAACATCTCTGTATTATTAGATATACTTGACATACTGTGTATGCAGAGATATGTCTTGAGATTACTGTACATACTGGGGGCTAAACACTTGATGCTTTTATTAACACAGATGGATGAATGTTTGTGTTTGTGTGTCTTCACTCAATCACACATCCATCTATTTCCTGTGGTTTCTCTCTGAGCTCTTATCTGACCGAGGAGATGATTTGAAATGAGCTATAAACAAACTCGCCTTCATTACCGGCAGCGGTCTGACTCAGAGGCCAGCGACTCCCCCAACATGCTCAACTCTGAGAGGCAGATTATGTTGTAGACACAAACAATGTGAAGATTACGTTCAGCAGAGACGCCAGACAGCAAAAGCTTTACGGTCGGTCTACAGCCGGTGGTGGAGGTGGATCTGCAGTACATCTAAATTAAGATGCGGTTCACATCTGTAATCCTCCCTATACCAAGACCTGTTTCCAAAAAAATGACAACATCAGCCTTCGTGTTTAACATACGGGAACACAATAACTTTGTTAAAGGAAAGAAAAGAAAGGGATTTTTAATAATCGAGATTTGTCTGATTTTGAAAAAGGAACCTGGAAGATCTTACAAAACTTTCAGGTCAGTGTGTGAGAGAATCCATTTTAGAGCAAACTATAACTTCTTGGTTACCTTGACGTCGTCTGGGACCATCCTGAAAATGGCTGTTACAAGGTTAGGATCAATAACTGCAGTGTTAAAAACCCCTGTCCAAAAATCCTCCAGCTGCAGACGGGACCAAAACATACACTACTGTGGGTCTCTGAGAAACATTTAACCAGTTTGGTGCTGCTCAGATGGAAAAAGGGCTTTTTGTGCCTCATAACTATAGACTGAGGTGTAAACTGAAAGTTATAAAATTTGCAGTATTTTTAAAGACATGATCCAATATCAGAATCGAATAAAATCAAACTTGTAGACCGGAAAGTGTGAGGATGATCTCAGCAGTATTTTACATTATTTATAAGAGAAGAGATGTTAAAATTCTTCACTTTCTAAATGTTTTCTTAATGATTTAATGTGCTTGGTCAGCAACATTATTCACTACATAATGAAACTACAGAATTTCTGAAAGAGACTGAACCTAGTGTTGGTGAGGAACTAAGAACCATTTATTCAAGTATAATTCTGAGGATCCACTTACTGTATACAGCGATATTTAACATGGAAATGTTGAACAGATTTGAGGTGTTGCAACTTTTGCTTGAACAAAATTTTACATTATGAGCTGTGTAAAACAGAGGGAACAACAGAAGTTAAAAACTTTGTGACCTCTGATAATCCACAGAAATGGAAGACGGTAGCATCTTGTAAAAGAAACACAGCAGATAGATTTTCTTTAACAATGCACCCTGTTATAACTTCATGTACACTTTCCCTCATTAGTAGGACCGGTTGGATCTGTAACAGAGGCTGGGGAGACAGAAAATGGCAGATGCATAAATAAGAGAAATCTGCAGGAGCACAGCCATGATGAGAAGTGATGCAAAATGTGTTGCATCAGTGAATCTGCATTTAAATAAACAACACCACAAACAACAACACTGCATATAAAATACACTGAGCAAGACACATGAGCATGAAAACATTGGGCTTGCATGAAGAGCTGATGTGGTCTTATTTCTAAATCCATCCATCTTTGCTGTAAGTTTCTAATTCTAACACCAGAGGTTACAGTATCTCTAACGTGGCACTTCACACCTGTTGTGTCGCTCTAAAGCTGAATCTACTGCTTTTAAGCTGATGATGTGTGTTGTGATTCTGCTCACTTAAGTGATGCAAATGCAACCACACAGACAATTCGCATCATTATGCATTGAGAGAATGATTCAGTCTCCACAGAGTTGAACTATTACCATAGTGTGGTGTTGTAATTGTTCAGTCACAGTGACTGCAAAGATCTTGCACCTAAGGCTGAATTTTTTTTTTTTTGTAAAGTAATTGAGCAAGTTTTCAGAATCCCTGAACATGAAGAAATGTCTTTTTCAAAATAATTATCCTCTGACTCAGCAAAATTCATAAACCTCCATCCAATAATATCTATTTCAACATAAAATCATTTTTCCTTATTGTCTGTCAAAGAAGAGACAGACAATCGTTGCTTCAGGGTAAAATAAATCCAGTGGCGTCATGTGGCCGTCAGTTCTTTCTCAGCCCAGATCAATTACAATGTTTTTTTCCAGCCCTAAACAAAATGGTATCAGTCCAATTCTCTACCTTGGCTGAAGACCAGCCGCCTCGCTGTAGCTGTATGTCTGCCAGTGAGGTATCAAAGTGAATTTTGCAGGGAGCAAATGCTTATCACTTGGATGGGTCTGAGTGTCAAAAAAGCAATTTGTAACATCAAAAGAATATCTAAATGTGTCCCATTCTGGAGCAGGAAGACGTTCTGTTCATCGCCGTCCCATTACTGTGGATTCTGGATGTCTGGCACAGATTTCAAAGAGGGATAAAGTATACACACACATCAAAAAGAGGCTGACATACAAGCAGAGCCAAACAATAATACAGATGCATTGCTGCCTCATCAATGGAGAATGGTGACATCCTTCTGATGCAAGATGGGACGGATGTCAAGTTTGATACACGAGGACAAGCTCCAGTTTAAATCCCATCAGATGATTTTATGGCCACTGGGAACAAACTCCAAAACAAAGAGAAACGCTGGCATTTAGAGTCTCCCCGGATTAATGTTCAGAGGCGACATATTGTTTGAATGAATGACTGAAGCACTACATTTATGGGATGGTCGGAGTGGTCTGTCTGTGGTTAGGTTTAGACAACAGAAGCAGTTTGTTTAAGATTTAGTAAAGATTCTGGTTCTGTCTGAAGTCACTGTGAATGTTTTCTGCATTAAACCTAGACAGTCTTTCCCTGACCTTAACCAAGTGCAGTTATTAAACCAAGGTTTAATAATGCTGTAGCCAATACAAGTGGATACTGTACTGTAAGATCAGATATTCTGTTGGAAAATAGAAAAGTGTACTTTCTTGGAGAAAGAGTTGTATGAAGGCAATTTATTCTCCTTTTAGTTCTGGTTTAGCTTCCACTAACCTCTGGAAAAAGGCTAATCACCAGCTTTGCTTGTCCACTGTTTGGTGCTGAGCAGTTTATCACAGCTTGATTGCTGACGAGGTTGGTAACAACTCTGGGCCTGAATCAAACACTAAAAATGCTGTATAAACTAGGGATAGGCATTTAAAGAAATTAACTTGATCAGTGATCTGGATAATTAACAATCAATTATCCAATAATTGCTGTTTTTATACTGAAATGCTTATGGCAGAAAAAAGGCTGCTATAGAAAACGTGTTTTTCCTCAATGAAATCCTTATTCCAAGAAGACATTACAGTCCAACAACAATCACCTTGAACAAAGCCTTTAAAGTTTTTAATCACAATACAAAAAAGTTATCAAACCTTAATGAAATACATTAAGAAAAATCTAACATTAGGCACCTTTAGTGCAGAAAGGTACCCATCCGAGAGAGTAAAGTAACTCCAGCCTACTGAGTTTTGTTGAGAAAGATGAGCATGTCAATGTTCTCAGGTGAGATGTGAACGCTCTCTTCATGTTTACCTCTGATTTCTACGACAGCTCAGTTTTCTCTGTTAAATTTTAACAGCGCCTCCTGCTGGTTGCATTACATTGCTTCAAGACACACTACACAACCTTGCTGATACAAAAGAATTGATTAAATTCCACATGATCAATAAAATTCTTAATGATCAATAATCGATCAGTGATTAATTATGCCCATCCCTATTAAAAATCGGCCAAAGAACTTCATAAAGATACTGATTGTGATAATTCTTTGTGGGTTTGTCACTATTATCATCGCACTGATTCACAAACAAAGAGTTTAATTAATGTAGGGTTTATTATTTGAAATTCTACAGCAGATCTTTTCATGGCATCATGAAAGAAGAAATGCATACCTCACATCCATACATCGGGCTGTTAGTCCTTTGATACAGTTCGTACAAAAACTTTGTCAAAACAGCATATGAATTCTGACTGTACAGTAGACATGTCACACAAGTTTCTCTCACTAAAATTCTTGTCCTGTCAAAGTTTCAGCTGTTGCCACTTTTCACCTCATACCCAGAAAAATCCATTTCAGGCCCATTACAGGAGGATCTGCTAGACAGAAAATTGCCCAATCTTTGCAAAGGCATTTGCGGTAAATGCAGTCATTGACTTGATAGGACCCCATGATTATTGTCAAGTGGAATTACTCTGTTCTGATACTGAATGCACCATCAGCCATTTGGTCCTCCGTGCTGGACTGAACTGATGTCACAGGCTGGAGACAAATGGTCAGATTCCACGTTCAGCCCGGGTACCATCACTATAATGGATACATCCAATTTCCTCCAGCCTGGAATCCATTTGTTTGCAAGTTGAGTGCATTCAAGGCTTTTAAATCTCAGGCTCACAGGCAGCGCTTCAGGCAGCGACTGTGCTCATAATAACAAATTAAAATTTCATTAGGAGAAGCTAATTTCAAGTGGAGAAAATTTCTTTGACAAGTTGGATGGTTTTGGGACATTAAATTGGAAACAGGGTGAGCATATTAAAACGCCAGGCTGTTTACACACATCCTCATACGCAAGTGTTACACTAATACAAGTGACATGTTCGCCCATGCAGATTTACTTGATTCACTGTTGCTGTCCCAGACTCTCACACACAGCAACATGCCAGAGTATCTCTTTTCTGAAGGAGTTATTCTTGTGTGATGCTCAGACTGAATAGGAACACAAACAATTTCAATTTTCAGTGAAGTGATGAATGAAAAACAGCCACCATCATCATTGATATAAACACAGAGACGATGATTCAGCCTCAACAAAAATGAGCAAACATTAACTATATGTTGTGAAAAGTAGTCAGAGGAGGAAATATTTAGTGACAACAATGGGCTTTAACACAATCTTAATATCTGAAACACAAGTAAAGCTTGATCTCACGTAGAGACATTTCAATCAAAACCTCAACCTCGTCCTCATGGTGGCATCAGAGGAGTCAGAAGAAGAGTCAGTAGGAATCATCCACTGGAGACAATGAATGTCTGTGCAGAGGCTCATGCCGGCAGCAGAGGTAGCCACAGAGCCAAAACGACAACAGACACTGGCTGTTGTCAACGCTTTGGTGTTAGACGAATCACACACTGGGACGGCATTGTGTTGGCTTTGTTTGGTTCTGTGTAGACAAGCAAGGGCGGTGTAATCAAGGGTCTTCTTCATGGCGTCACCTCTTTTTTAGAGTTGGAGGTAGGGATGGGTGCTATCGGACATGGACCCCAAATGTCAGAAAGTCATTTCACTCGCTATCTGCCGATGATGACTCTGCTGGCAGGGAGGCTAACCCTAGTACTCGTCTCCATATATAGCTTTATAGACCTTTATTTCCCTGTGTCATTTTTATCGTTATCAGAATAAATACCTGAAAATATCAAGTCCATATCCCCATCCCTAGTTGGAGGGTGTGTAACCGGCTTTCGAAGACCTGTGTGTAGCCACCAAGACTAAGCTAGCAGACGGACGGTCAGTAAATCCTGACAAACTGCAGTTTATGCAGTTTTCTGTTTCTACATGTGTTAAATGCAGAAGATGCCATGTATCAATGTGGTAATGTAAATACAGTTTTCAAGTAACTTTCCCAACATTGACTTTATCATTGATGTGGATTTTTTTTGTCTGAAGTAACTTTAAAAATTATGGCAAGAAGAAGAGGTGGCTTTAAAATGTCTCCTAAGTAACTGGTGGGTGAGATCACAGATCTTCTACTGTCTGTGCTCAGGATTGAAACCCGATGGGGAGTAGAAACTGTAGAGGATTCCTCAGAAGACTCAAAAACTCTGGTTGTTTTAAAACTTCTTTGACTGGATTTATTTCCTGCTCCCACGCTCCCACTATGAGGGAGGTCAGTGACGTGCTGTGAGAGTCTGGGGATATAAATGATCCTCAATGAATTTCATGTAAAACTTTCACCCACAAGTCAAAGCTGTGTCATTGTGCACGTGACCTGACGCCCACATTTTATGCATGCCTTCCCTGTTTGAAATGGATGATACAGTTAATGCTCTTTTCCACCCATAAATTGATGCTGTTGTGAAAAACTGGAGAGCCTCTCATCTCCCTCCTACTTGGTGACTGATTCCACTGTCATCACATCCAGCTGCACTCACACTCTCATACCTCTGCATCAGTGCGACAGTCATACCATCGAAAACCTCTACTGCAGTTTACAGAAATATCCTACAGATACGGTTGATAACCGAGCTGCGGACGCCTGTGGTGACTGGATGCAGAAATGAAAATGACGCTCCATCTCAGTCAAGATGGACACTTTAAATTCAGGCATCATATCCTCCTTCTCATCTCCTCTTTCCATCAGTCCTCCTCTGAAGTGGAGAAGAATAGCGCTGCTTTTTGGTCAAGTGTGGTCCACTTCTGCTCAAACCCACTGTGATGCTGATGATACTCAAAGTGCTCTGATTAGTTGAACGTGTAGATACTCATGCACACAGATAAAACACTGCATCTGTTTGATCTGATAAATTATACAGGAGTTTATTGTGAACCAGAACCTCTGCACTTTGTTCTTTTATTTTGTTTTACTTAGGGATGTTGTTGCAAATTAGTTAGCAGCTTTGCTTGATGGCAGTATTGGATTTATCAGGTATTTAATTCACTTGTTGGTGGACGTGTTCTGTGTTTGGTTTAAGCTTGCACTGTTTGAAAGCAGGTGGAGTATCATCCATCTTAAAGTTACTACTAGACATGGGCCGGTATACCGCAGTTTGAAAAAGTCAAGCCACTAATATTTTCCATCATTCCGTTCCTACGGTATAAGCTGTTTTCCTCCCACGTTAAATTGACTTGTCAAAGACAGAAAGTGCAGGAATCCCTCCTGTCGTGTGCAGCACGGATTAACACGACCCCTCCCCCTCCGGTCCGTGCTTTAAACCTGAGAGCACCGCCATGAACGTATGCAACAGCTATGAGAGTTAGCATGTCTAGCATTGGTGAAATAAATGCTATAAGCTTGGTACTGATAATAATTAACTAGCTAACATCAGCTAATTTCTCCACTAACGTTGCGTCACGGAGCAGGGAAGAGCAGAGACTGTTGAACTGCAGGTTTAGGCTCATTAAGGAATGTATTTATATATATATATAACATACACGTCTACTAATGTTCCACATATTCTGTGTTGTTTAAAAATAAACTAGACGTGTTCAGGGGAAAATAAGTTGTTTAGAATACCTCATTTTAGAGCTGTAATCACAATACCACCAGACTGCTTAATGTTATCATACTGTCAGAATCTCATACTTGCCCATTCCTAGCTACCAGTGATGCTCTGCCACTTCCTGCTTGTGCTTCTCAGTAAATGCACTGAATGTGAGGTCGGTGGTAAGCCTTTACTGTGAGAAATGTTTACACAACTTTGGCAGTTAGCTAATGATACTAGATTTACTCCTTGTAGAGTGGATTTTGAAGTTTTCTGCTTGTGTTGTTGGAGGGTCATGAAAAAATAAGTTTTTTAGATAGTTTTTAGATCTCTACCTCGTTTTGTGCACAGTCACATACTTGAAATCATGAGAATAAAAAACCTTGCTGTGCTGCCTCCATGCACATAATGCCTGCATACCATGGTGCAGCCAAAAGGGACAAAGCAGGTCTTTATCACAATACAGATGACTCCAGTGGACTTGACAGGTGGTGTCTATTTCAGACTTCAATCTGCGTGGTACGACAACAGGCCTTTACGCAGCCGCTGAACAGCTTCACCGGAGCAGCAGGGGGTTAATTATCCTGCTCAAGGACAGTGCTTTTGGTGGGAATGGATTTGCTGGAACAGACACTGAGTGTTAGTTCAGCAAGCACACAAATCAATACTGAGGCTTTTAAAACGGCTGCACATGAAACCACAACCGCACGCGCTTAACCGAGGATTTACGATTACAAAGTGAAACATCTCGTGTTTGCTCAGATTTTACAGTGCAAGCAAAGCCATTTCCACTGCCAGTCTTCTTCATTGCTCGTCATCAAAATAAATGTAATAAAGATGAACATGATTAACAAATACTATCTAATCAAATAGTTAGTTGGATGCCATTATCTTGGCCTGCAGTTTTACTTTAAGGAACCTTGGGATCATATTCTCGCCTGTGCTGTCTAAACGGGCAGATTGCAGCTCTTCTGCAGTGAACTAAAGGATTTGACCCGAATACGTCCGACCTGGGTCCCTGATGACCCGAGCCTGCCGCTGCGACACCGCCGCCGTTGTGATTTTCCATTAATGTGTGACAGCAGGGCCGTTTATAGCAGCAAAGCCCTGTGGAGAAGCAGGTTAGCTGTAATTATTCAGCTGATAGGTTATGAGCAGAGCAGGCCTGTCACACCTCTCCTGGATTCCTGGACTGAAGGAATCAGAAGCCAGGAGGAGCGTTTGGAGATTAGTCACGCCGGCATCAAGCGTCTCCCCAGAGAGAGGAAGAAAGAGCAGTATAGTGCTCAGGGATTACATACTCTCAAAAGGCATTTAATTCAGCTCCAGACTCAAAGGCCTGTGTGTGCGTCATAACTAGTCAGACCTTATCTCTCACCCCATATATTTGACTAATATCTCCATTAAAGAAATGCACTCACATGCTGATAAACTGCTCCCAGCTTGTTTAGGAATCAGTTTTTTTCAGTAACAGGGATAAAAGCTGACTCAGAGGTTGTTTTTTTTTTTTTTTTTGGTTCTGTTTGAATCTTGGCAGGCAGTAATTTACTTTTTATTTGATTTCACTTTTCAGGCTCATATCTGTAGTTCCATTTCATTCTGATTTCCATATCTCACATTATCAAGAGAATTGGCTGCACCTTTGCCGGCTGATAATATCATGTAGGTGAAGAGCTCGGTGGTTTAAAAAATGAAATGGGTTGTCAGTTAAGGTGCTCAGGAACAGCAGCGGCAGCAGAAGCAGAGTAATGGCCCCCATAATAAAAGGCAAAATAAACAGAAGCACAGTCCCTACTTTTACTGAGCGTACAGTGGAATACAGACAGGAATTTATCTTTGTGATATCAGTAGCTCAGCATTAATGCTGCAGTTTTTCAAAGATTATAAAGGAGCAACCATTATGAGCAAAACATGTCATCTCCCATGAATGATGCAGATTGGGGCTGATCAGCAGGATGATGCATCATCCCTACGGCGTTTCATCAACAGCGAGACAAGCAGCATATTTGTTAAACTCAAGAAAGACTGTCAAACTGCATCATCCAGTTTCTGTTACAGTGAGAGCAGCACTGCCTTTACATTCACTATTGTAAGAAAACATTTCCTCTAAACAGTATTTTTATACAATATACAGGCCCAACAAGATATTTTCATCATTACAAGTGAAGGGGGGAAAAAATTAGACATTTATTTTTCTAACGATGGCAGCTCTGCACAGCCAGCAGGTAAAAGGTAAAATAGAGCTTCCACATGAATACATTTACCTTGCATCAACCTTACAGCATTCTATTTCTTGATTGTATTCCAGCAGAACCAGAAATACTGCAAAATTAAACCGTCTCCAGCACTTGTAAGCTGAGGTGTCAGGTTCCTGTTGGGTTATTATGGAAAGTGTGCATCTTAAAGACAGCAGGACATACTGTGTTTTATACAGACAGCACTGCTTTACTCTGCCCCCTCTGTCACTTCGGAAATTCAAATTTGCTTGTCCATCAAACCGCAGCACTTTCAGTCCATTTCCTCATACAACCAGTATAATTACTATCATTGTTCATAATGCATTACTCAAGGCCTGGATTAATTATGCAGAAAGGGTGCTGCTGTTTAAAATTTTATTAATAAAGCTGCACACATTATTATTGTTACTTAAAATGCAAGTGCTCATTGGGAGGTGAGGTCCAGGACAGTCACCATTCTCCAAAACAAAGTCTGTTCCCAGAATTTATCCTCTATATTACAACTTGGGATGTAGTGTAGGGCTTCGTCATGGTGGTTATAGTAATGAACTGGCTGGCTGGGAGCAATGGAAGAAGTACAGTACCGTTGTTATAGTCTGACAAATTCCACAGGAGGAGGAGGTCGGGGATAGGATGGATCAGCAATAGAACTAAAAGCAAAACACTGCAGCTGTTTTCCACCACTGAGGACAGCTCTCAGCAAGTAGAGAGTTAAATTTGATGCTGAACTCAAACTTCATGGTTAAAACCAATCAGTACTGACTGTTAGTGAGAGATGGGACAGGAACTGTGGTCTCTGGCATCAAAGTCGAAGACTTTATGAACCTTTTTTCTGGTGGCAAAACGATGTCACACTATTTTTGTGTGATTGGAAGAGGTTCCTTGCCAGGGAAGCCAATGCCGTTGTGTTTTGGTGGGGGCAGTCCTGCTCAGCAACGGCAGGTGAGTTACCAGAGAAGGATGGATATTGATGAGCACAATGACTAATCAGTGACTAGATCATATGTCTGATTTGACAGACACCAGCATTTCAGTTCTCCCATATTTCTTACCTCTGGTTCAAAGTTCACCTTACTGGTTCTTTAGAGAAGAAAAGTTGATTCTCTAAAGTTTTATTTTGATATATTTTCAATGGTTTCTACTCAAATCCAGTCAGGAAGACAAGTCACCTCTGTGGACTTACCTTGGATTCACAGTGTCAGTATACAGCCATGAGGATATGTGGATCCACAGATGTAAAATCTTTCATTATTTGTTTGTGGAATGAAAGCAGCTGATGTGACTGATCTCTCTGACACCACAGACTGTCACCACCAACAACTGCAGTGCAGACAGCTTCTTCAGCACAGCCAATGGCTTCTTTAAGCACAGACAATTTCATACATGAAAGATTTACACCCGAGCAATGGGAAATCCATCCATCTGAAGCCTTTGAGGTGTAAAGAAGTAAAAAAAACAAAAAAACAGAGCCTGTCAGCCTCTGAGGGACGGACGAGTGTCTGGGAATACAGATGGTAGCAGCCTTGGAGGTATGGATGGTGAAATGAATGAGAATACAGGTTCAGCGAGCCTCCCAGGAAGGAATAAATACAAATCCTCTGGCTTTTGGAGGTACAGATGTAGAGGAAAAAACCCTCCAGCCACCAACACACATACTCACACTATAACTAAAATCTTGGCACTCTTGCTAAGGGCTAGAAAACTACAAAGAACTGAAGAAAAATAAAATTTACTGGTCAGTACAAATGGAAAAGATTTAGACTTTTAATTAAAAATCTTGCTTATTTGCCTACACAGTGGTTCTATTTATGTCTTAATTATCATTTTAGCATTTTGAAGGACTCACACACACTTCATGTAACAAAGTGGGAATAAAAGAGGAACAGTATTTGTTCTTTGTTGAAGTGTATAACAGGGTCATTCATGTTTGAATCTTCCTGACAAGTGAACCACTGCAGTAATGCTAATACTGTACTTGTACTCTAGAAAAATGAAAAATACAGCATTCGTTTTATGTTCAAACATCAAAAATTGCACCACATTTTGGATTTTGGTAATGTCTTTGTTGTTATTGTGAATGACAACAAAACAGCAAAGCATCTCCCTGAGCCAGTTACTGCAGAATATAAGAAATAGGTGCTAACAGAATAGAAAAAATACTTAGTAGAAATAAAATGGATATTAAAAAGATATCTAAGACATACAGATGCCTGCTTTAGATACATTTCCAATTCTTCTTCCACTTTGCTTTTAGGTCTGTCATATAAAACGCATATAAAAAGCTCATGCACACACCCACAGACCGACAACCATACTCCCTCTGATGCAGTTTATTGCTCACTGCCAAACTCAAAGCTCTGGGCTCTCCAGGTTAAGCAGAATTCAGTGATACCATCTGTCTCTGTGGAGGCTGCTATGCAGGGTTTGTGTTCAAGCAGTAGAGAGGTAGAGCGACAGAAGGGAGGATGGCATGCTGGTACATCAGCACACCTGAAATACAACCAGAAGGTAGAAGCAATGGAGTCCAAACCCCTGACTCCACCGAAGCAATTAACATCATTTAACAAGGTTGCAAATGTTTTCAAAGTCTGAATGCTTAACACAACCAGGGTTTTCCATACGCATCAGCTGCCGGCTGGATGACCGAATGGCTGGATATTAAAATATTTTCAGGTGACTACTTTCTCACTGTTTCAAGTAACGTCATTGTCACTTTTTAGAATGTTATAACGATAATCCTAAACTGGATGAAGGATATTTGACATCGGATGTCTGGATCTAAAGCAATCCCCAACCCCATAAGGTGTTGGATGGGGTCAAAGTCAAGGACATTCAAAATCTTCCATGCTAAACTGGGAAAATTGTTTCTTTATGGGGCTGGCTTTGGCCATGTTGAAACAGGAAAGGGTCTTACCAGGACTGCTGCCACCAAGCCAAGCCTTCCTTTAATTCAAATAGTGCTACAAAGGGTTGTGGATGTGCAGCTTATGACCAAATACGAACACAACTTTGAAAACTCAATTTTCTACCTTTTTAGCTTTTAAATGTTAAGACTTTCACTGCATGATCCACAGGGAGAAATAAGATTGCAAAAATATACAGTAAGTGGCTTTCTGAAGAATCTAACCATCAGTTTCTAATGTCTGCATGAGTCCAATGTTGTTCAATCAAGAACAAATTAACTGCTAGACCATTTGAGCCACAGCGTGAGGAACTTAACAGATTTTTACAAAAACACTTCAACATTTAGTTCTTACTGCAGTGCATAAACAGTAAAGACCACAAGGGGTAGTGTTAAGTGGAGCAGAGTAAGATGCTTATGTAAACTGTTAAATGGTGACAAAAGCAGTACATTTAGAGTGAATATAATTAAATATAAGTGATTCAGTGCATTCAGATTGTTTCCTTTGAGGCTGTTGAGGCTGAATAATTTCCACCATCTTACACATAAGAATATATTGAAGGTTGATGAGTAGATACGTACAGGGGACAGACAGCACACTGGACAGATTCTAACTAGAGTCATGCACCACATCAGTAATGTACATTTATTAAAGATAGTTTTTCTCGCTAGTTTATGCTGATATTTGCACAGAAAATGCACAAGGTCAAACCCATTTTAATCAGTTCAAACGCCCAAGTTATAACTATAATCAGAATGTGTCCCTGCCTTTAGCATCAACATAAAAGGCGACAGTCAGAAAGATTGGACAGAAGGACACTGTAGATACTACCACCAATGTTTTCCAATCCAATAAGCCAACTTGAATGGTACATAATGACTTTGAGGATAAATCTCGATTGTTTGAAATTCTATACTCACATACTACCTATATTTTCTAAAGGGTCTTTCTTTGTTGGAGGCATTCATCCTCTCCATACTGTCCATGAAGCGCTTCTATCAAAGTGTGAATGTACTTGAAAGGGGCAGAGGTCTTTGTGAGGCTTCAGTCTCAGTCAGCCAAATCAAGCAGGTATTTTCTAAACGTACAGTCTTTTCAGTGGGAAATTCCCTCATTGTGTTTCTCTGGAGAGTGTTTCTTCGCAGAGTCGTACAAAGAGTCACATCCTGGAAGTTTCATGTGGGTTTGTTATCAGACAAAACATTTCCGATGTTTGAAATATTTGCACAGACGTGTCCAGGCCCTTGTAACCTCACTATAATGAATTGGCATCCTTTACTTGTGTCTGCTCTCCTTTCTGTGAATGATATTGATTTGGTGTAGACTTAATTCAGAATAGACTGGTAGTGCAGGCCCTAGTGTTTCACCTGCCATGACTGGAGCTTCTAAGAAATGCTTCACTTTTACTCTCAGCACTCACCTCAGTCTGAGCTGTTTGCCTCGTCTGTATATTCTGTAAAGTCTGTTTTTGTGCACTTGAAGATGCAGAGAGAGACACTTGGCAGAACAACAGTGATTCTTCTGGACTCACACAATGTTGTGTAAAACAGGGAGACTAAGGAGTGGAGCAGACGAGGTACTTTCATCAACCAAACTTAGCTGTGGATGGTTTCTTGGTATGTAAATGGGACCTACTGTATGAATGTTTCATTCAGGCTTGGCTGAGGTACAGTGTGTGAAGAGAGGTCCAACAGAGCATGAAATATACATCATAGTGTGCGTATGTGCATGTGTGTGTAAGGGAGAGCTGTGTTTCTGTGGGTGGGTACTGTAAGTTAATGAGAGAGGGGTGTGTGTGTCTGTGTGTACTCACCAACTTGCTATCTAACAAGCGTAACCCTGCATGAGGTTATCGTCGGTGCAGTAGAGCTAGTCTCCTCACAGAGATCTGGGAGATCTGGAGATTTCTTGGCATCATGTGGATAAGAAGCTGCAACAGTTCAGATCAGTTTACAGCTGAAGCTAATCAAAATTGCAGATAAAGTCAGGGAGAGTTCAATGCATGAATAATACACAAACTGACAAACACATTCATGAACTTTGCACTAGCAAACAATCCACAGGGGAAACAAGACATGGTCCCGTCCTGTGTACTCTAAATAAACACATGTAAAATCATTAAGGAGCCAGCAGCTAAAAACCTAAAGATTTAATCTATAATCACATAAAACAAAGAACCTTTGCAGATTGTCACAATGGAGAAGATGGAGGAGGAAAATGATATCCATGGTCTGTGCCACCATCAGTTCACTATGTTCAGTACTTTGGTTTATGGCCAAATATCTGCAAAACTAATTCAGTTCCCATCAGCCTCAGCTCCACTTTGTGTTTAGTCCTTATTAAATGCTAGCATATTGACATGCTAAACTAGCACTGGGACATATACCAGCATGTTCAGGTTAGCATTTAACTATGCCAGCGTACACCCTCACAGAGCATGGCTGTAGACTGAAGCCCCTCTACACACTCAATATCAGCATTAAGAATTCCTTTGCACACGCCGTCTTTCCTTGTTTATGCAGAACCATGTGACGCTGCAGCCTCGGTTTCCATCGGTGTCTGCCCTATCGTGCCGGCTCTCCCTTTTATACAGATGTTGATTTGGCTCTGTGAATACGTCCACTGCCACCTCTGCACCTTTTATATGGACCAGTGAGGCAGAATAATACTAATACAATATTCCAGCCTTGAAAAGTCTGCATAAAAGAGGCTCATGTCTCAAATAGTAAGTCAAAATACAGGTTATTAAAACTGCTGTTTATTTTTGGATTATCAACAAATCATTTTATTTAGACATAAAAACAGACGTGGAAGCACAAAGAGAGCTCTGTTTTCATGGAGCAGATACTCTGAATCCACCCGGCATGGAATTCAACCAACACTCAGTTTCACTTGAATTATGTCCAACCAGAAGCATAAATGTAAGCCAAAGCAGCTGACCTTCACAAAGCTGCAAGCACATTTTTTTAAATAATTCAAATGGTTTTTGATGCTTTGACTTGTGGCAGGTTTCTGCACTAACACTGGTTATTTGATAGTTTTCCACCAGAAACCAAACGCTAGAAGTGACATTAACCACAATGACTAACAACTTTCCTTTAAGTTAGAGAGCAGTGTGCTCTGTATTATTATTAAAACCACAGAATGCTGAATGCTGTGGAAGAATAACAGTATTAAGAATAGATATATAATGAATAGTTAAATAATGCAGAAGCCTGTGACCCTGCAGAGTTTGAACATTTCTTTTCTGTGGCTCTGCCCTCCTGTCAAGTCATGAATTGACATATCACATTTCCAGCTCAGTGAACAAACTAATCACTCTAAAACTAAAGAAGTCACTGGTTTAAAAACTAAAATGATAAAAGTTCCCTCCTTCGACCAATTTAAATTTGCCTTTTAGTTAATTAGCGCTCGAAGGAAAATGCTTTTATTTGACTTTGCCTGCTGAGATTTAACTCCAACAATGAGATTATTATGTTCGCCTCCAGAGCCTCATGTTTGTGAGTGACACAAACAATGCATCTCGCTGTGCTGAGTTTTCAGCCTCAGGCGTGCAGCAGCTACCAATCTGCACTGCCATGTAATCTCTCAGCCGCCATTCAGCAGCTAACAACCTCTGCAACTTGCTTTACTTCACACATCATGTTCACACACACAAACACACACACACACACACCGTAGCTCAGCAGCAGTGTGGTGTGTCCTCAGCGTCCTGATGAGAAGCTGCTCAGGCACAAGCTCCCACTGCACCCGGAGCTGAGGACCATTATGTGGTTCAGCACCACAGAGCTTGTCACACCAGGCAGAGCCACAGTGGTGCAGGCAGGTTAATTGGTTCTGTACCACTCAGTGTGCTCGTCTTTATCCAGTTTAAAACAGGGCTAAAACTGCAGTGGTTTTCATGCAAACATGCTCATAATGACGGCGTTACCATGCTGATGTTGAGCGGGTAGCGTTCAGTGCGACTCTCTTAGTTTAACAAGTTAGCATGTGAGCATTTGTGGATGTTTAAATTAGCGCTGAACACCAGTACAGCTGAATCTGTCGGGGATGTCATCAGTTTTTCAGGGATTTGGTCATAATCCTGTAACGTTCGGGCCCAGGGGTGCAAGAGCACAACGCAAGAACCAGACGAGGAGAGCAATACTGGATGCAGGAGTCAACAATTGATTGCTACACACACAGTGAATGTTATTTACAGCCTTAAAACACAGGAGGTGGCCAGGGAGTACCAGTTTATTACGTCACGGTATCCGCTGCAGGCAAACGCCGATCACTACAGAGTACTAGACCACATAATCAATGTTTTGCTGTGTTGTTGGGAGCTAGAATCGAAGGAGTAATGGGTCTGAGTCTCTTTTAATCGTACAAACATACAGGCAGGAGAGCAGCTAGCTGCTAGCACTAGCTTCCCTGCTATTAGCAGGAGAGTCACTGTCGCCACATTATCTGTTTAAAAAAAAAATCAGATGTTTTGATGTGACTTTTAGCTGTTTGGAAACGACATCAATGTAACGAGCTGTCAACCAGTGTTCAGTATTCATCCTAAAATCATCTCATATTCAGCCAGAACATTGTCTATCTACAGATTAATATTCCCTCAGTCTGTCTGTAGTATTCACGTTTTGTTTCTCTTTCAAATAGGTGTAAATGTCCACAGTGGTGGACTGACCGACCCATATTTCCACCTCTGTAGAGCCTCACAGCTGGTATCTGCCTGTGCCTGCTGATTACTGTTAATTCTGCTGGTTATTATGAGAGAAATCCATTCGTCATCGGAGTATGACCTGATTGGTTTGGAGAGCGTCTTGTGTAATTGCTCAGTTACAATCAGGGTGATTAGAAAATAGATGGTTTGTGCTGGAAAACAGTTCAGGTCCAAACCTTGAACTTTATTGCAGCGGCCAGCGTGACCGGCTGGAGCTAATGCAACCCTCCTCTCTGACTGTTTCATTAGTTCGTATTATTTTCCTTTTACTGTTTTGCTCTGGCACTTTGTCAGTTTCTTTTTCGCTCCAGTTGCAGAGCTGCTGATTTTGTAGCAGCCACAATATAAAGTGTGCAATAGCTTCTATTTTCTTCAGTGCTGCCTCTCCCTCTGGGCTTTGAGATGAAATTTTTGTGCTGTTATCAAATCAAAAAAAGCCCTGACTATACTTTACTGTCTCTGTGTAACTAAGACAAATTAACATGCACTTACTCTTCTTGGTCAGTAAAGTAGCACCAGTTCTGAGGCAGGTCTTTTTCAGCCTCACAGATTGTGCCTCCTTGTGGCTTCGCAGACGGACAATCGCGTGGCTGTAAATCATGATGAGTAACACCCCGGTGCTTCTCACTTTTCTCCATTAGTGAGTTTTTGAATGAGTGCCTCTGGTCCACTCGTACCAAATCAAAAAGCCTTGACAAGGACAGCTGCCAGAGGGCCGTGTGCCGTGCGCCGCGTGCGCGTGATTTGCAGCGATGCCACCCCCCACCCCCGGCAGCGAATACAGATCGCAAACCATGACAGAGATTACGCTACAATTCGTCTCTAGATTACAGTAATTAAAGTGTCAGAGCTCAGAGCTGCAGTATTTCAACTGTGGAAACATGCAATTCATCAATGCTGCATTATGAGTTCACTTTAAACATCTTTAGGCTGACATCTGGAACAAAAACAGGCTCCATTAAAACAACATAAATTTAATGAAGCCGTACCATGCGCGCAGTGTTTGTGTGTCTGAGTGTGTGCGCAGCTTAAGGCAGTTCTTTTAAATGAAATAAACAGAGCAACATAAGACAGCCCACTTTGAATATTACATAGATTGATCAGGAATCGTCCTTTGCCTAAAGGTCAGTGGTTTACCATTGATCATCTACCGCAGCATCTGTGTCATCCTAAAGTGAACTGACACGCATTCGTTCATCGTAACTCCCTCTGTCTGTGAGGATCGGCCAAATGTCTGGAGTATAAATATCACAATATCCAAACAAAGCCCTGTCTGCTGTAGCAACACGCCAGAGGAGCGTGAGGAGCAGCCCCCGAGGCAGCAGCTGGCACACATCTGCTTATGGACCACTTATGAATTATTAAGCAAAATGTCAGTCAGCCAGCTGTGGCTGCAGCTGGTGGGTCAAATACTCAGCCGAGACATCCATGTCGATACTGGTGGGACAGTGTGTGTGTGTGTGACAGTGTGTGTGTTTGGCCTCTGTAGCAGCACATACCAAGTGTGCATTTGTAATTGTCTTCTTGCAGTATTTTATTACTTTGTTCCAGTGCGAGAATGGGATGGATGGATGGACAGCTATGGCTGGTGCTGGCACAGAGGCACAGAAATCATTCAGAGGTTCTTCCTCTTCTTCTAAGGCTTCATGCACAACATCATTGGGATAATTGTAATATCCTTGTGAGTGACTTAAACAAATCTGTCTAGCTAACGTACGGACCTGTATTGATTTATTTTGAATTGCCACAAGGAGGAGCTGGAATCTCTGGTCAATCCAAAATGCTAAGCCTGTTAGCATAGCCGAAGGCTCGGTTTGTATTACTGTGGATTCCAAAACAAAGAGCTCCAGCTAGTTTAATAGTTTTTTACTGAAAAGGATGTTGATGCAGAAATATTTTTAATATGATTTTTTTCTGACCAAAACATAATGTAAAGTGATTTCCGTGTGTTTTGGAGCCATTTAAAGAGTCTAAAACATATTTTCATGCTTATTGTAATAATATCAATAAAACTGAAATTATTTTGGCGGGAATAATCATGACATGAAATTTTCATATCGTCCCATGTCAGTCACGATGTATCCATCCCTGATTCTCAAATACGTTCCACCTCATCATCGAGCCAACTCTGGTCTTACTTTTTGCTGATCTTACCAGAAACCAGACTCAGAGTAGACAGTCTGCTTCCTGTTCACACCCACACATCACATGTCCAGTGGATGGTCATGTGATGTGCGTTTTCAGGCGTGTTAGTATGAAATGATTTCTGATACAGAACTAAGCCGTTCGTCTGGACAGAGATCAGATTAGTGTGGGTGTAGCCCTGAACAGCACATACAGCCCTGTTCTTGGACTGTATCAGCACTGATTATCATAATGATTAACTGATTAACCCTCAGATGTGTCCCCTTCATATTTGCAAAGTGAGGCAGTCAGAACATATGAATCACCTCTCACAATCACAGGAAGAAACTGAATGGACTCTGGTCAGCGTGCAGACCTCATCCATCATACTCAGAAAAACATATTAGCCTGTGTTTTTGACTTGTGCCTCAGTATGAATTATTCAATGAGCTATTCATTATCCTGACTGGACCTGCACGGAGAGGATGAGTCTCATCCAGAACTCCACCTCCTCTTTCTCTGAGGAGTTGGGAAAGCTCTCAGAATAATTGAGTTGTGGTTTTAGAGAGAGTTTTGTGGAGGGGGGGGGTCTCTCTTTCCGTCGCATTGTATTAAGTGCAGAAGACAACAGCGCTTGTCCGCCATGATTGATTTAGATCGCAGGTTGTGCTGCCAAAACCCGAACAGGACTGCACAGGAAAGAAGTAAAATATTTTTATTCATCACCATTGAAGACGTGTAGAGAATGGGACAAAGTGCCAGCAGCCTTTTGATTTAAAACACAATTTGACGAAGCAGAACTCCGCTTTTATTTACGATGAAGGTTGAATGAGCACAAATAAGCTTCAACTGGGATCCACGACAGCTTGAGAAAAATAAGACTTCATTGGTGATGAAGCTCTGTTTAACTGTAAAACTGTGTTTTATTCACTGTGTAGCTTTAAAGAGTTGGCAAACAGGTTTATAGTCAGTGGTGAAAAGCAGAGCAACTGGCAGCTTTCACACCACAGACCTTCTTCTTCTCCTCATTCCTTTTCTCTTCCCTACCTCCTCCTTCTTCCTCTCCTCCTCCTCCTACTCCACTGGCAGATCACGAGCCACCAAGGTCCATACCACCACCTACTTTATCAGCGTCTGTTGTTGTAGCTGCACTCAGGCACAATACGAAAGCAACTGCCCCTAACATGAAAACAAAAATAGAATTCAGAACTGACTCCGTTTGAAAACATGGAGCAACATTATTACATCTCACATCAAACAGAGGGATGAGTAATAAAGTAATGGATTGAAATGCAGCAAGTTATGTTAATGACTGTAATGAGTGATCACTTTATAACTGCCTTTCTGTGACTTATTGCCAGTTAAAGTGATTGTTTTTAATTGGCAATCAGCAGTGGGTAGTTGATTATAATTCCCATATGACTTGTCCAGCTCTGTAGGAAGTTGTAACGCCTCTTCACAAACTGTACATGTGCATTTGCTGCACATTTAAAGTGCACAACACCCAGTCAGTCAGTCAGTCTCCTTATCCACTCACACCGCCCCCTTCAGTCTTCAGCAACCTCCACAAACTTAATAACGACATCCCATGATTCAATGTGAATCACTCTGCTGTGGGAGTTTGGATTGCATTTAATGGCCTAGAGACTGATGCACACAAAGTGCTGTCATCTGAGCTTATTCAGCAATAAGGCAGCCACCACAGTACGTCAGGATGCACAAAATATAATGAAATTGTCACTACATTGTGTCTCATTCTGTTCCACATCTATCTCTCTCCTCTGCGGCGACGTCAGTCAGACAGAATGAAAATGAAAATCTTTGTGACTCAAATTGGATTTGCACTGATGAAGGTCATTTCATTTGGGAGCAAAGAGCAGACTAATTCACAAAATAGGAATTGATTCTGATTGTTCTGCAGCTCTCCTGCCTCGGCCTCGTGTTCCTGCTCCACAACTGCTCAGACTGTATTTCTCTGAATTTATAGACAGTACTTGACAATGATTTCACATGTATTGGATGATGAATGTTCCCTTGGGGCTCGTAAACAGTGTCTGCTTTCAAATTCCAAAATAGTCTATTGTATTTAAATCAGATATGACGTATTTCAGCCTCACAGCTGATAGGACTATGACAAGAAACCTGTGATAGGAAGCAGAAGTTCTTTTGTGTGAACATCTCACTTATTTTTCCAGCAGTAATTCTTGATACCTTCTATTTTATATTATTTTTTCTATTTTTCAGTTTTCTGTTGTAGTTAAAGTTGTGTTAGTTCCTTCTTCAAGTTGTTTCTGTCCGTACGCAAATCTGATTCTCATGAACGCTTTACCTCAGTGATACCTGGAGGGATCGCTTTAAAACTGGCCCAGACTTTGACTTGGACTCAAGTATGAACTGATGAGATTTTGGCGGTCAAAGGTCAAACTCACTGTGATGGCACAAAACGTTTCTGGCCATAACTCACACTAATTAACTGCAATTGGACTCGTTGTTGAGGTGTACAACTACAACATGGTAATTCTAGTTTACTGTATCAAATGTCCTGGGATGGGTGTTTGTCTGCCCTGTTCATCACATGTAAAGTATATATTCACCTGATGATTGAATCAGATGCACTTCTATAAAAGCAAATCCATTGGCATATGTTTAGTGTCTGTAATCTAACCTAGTCCAGGTTGACTTGATGCATTAATGTGACCAAACACGTCATTTTCAAAACTCAAATTAGTGTCCAATTACTGACACAACAGGATAGTTTTACAAAAAGACTTACACTTGAACACCGTTGCTCAGCACCAAGAAGCAAAGCTGCAAATATTTTCTTTAAACTAAGTATTGCACTTGTGAACTCCCTTATAAATCCTCTCATCCCCTCTTTGAGTCACCCTGCATTGATTTGTAGCAGCTTTTTCTTTGTTGTCTCTCTTCAAATGTCATTAAAAAAGTGCAGTCGAGGGAGCATCTATACCAGGAAGATACAGGCTGGTCTGAGAGGGATTTGAAAAGGCCTCACTTCCCTTCTTTCTCCATCTCTGCCTCTCTTTCACCCTAAGGGATTTAGTTCACCCAAGCCAGCTCTGGCACTGAATACACAAAACAGAAAACACAGCTCACAGGGTAAATAGTTACTGAGGCAGCAATAAGAGATATTACAGATTTGCTCGGGGCTTTGCAGCCACACTGTAAAATAATATAGCAAAGCAGCGTTAGATGTCTGGCATTTAAAACTGGAACGGGGTAAAGAAGAGCAGGAGGGGAGTGGGGAGAGACAGAGAAAGGAGGAGGGAATAGATGGACTAAAAAGAGAAGGAGAGAGTGTAAAAATAAAGCAGGAAAAGGTAGAAGAGGGAGAGCGCTGAGGCGTGAAATGCTAAACAAATTCGAATGCATGCAAGACAGTAAAGTATAATGTTAAAGAAAAAAAAGGAGGGAGCGAATCATTCCTGCGAGATCTCCTGGCCTTTGTACTATCCTCACAAATAAACTGGATGAATTGGATGTTTTTTTTCCATATTGCTCAGCAGTCTTATCAGCTGGCACCAGCAGAGAAACCTCCAGATGTACATAAATAACAGCTTATGTCAACCGAGCCGTTATTTATATTACATCTAAAAAGACATGCAGCAAATTAAAGCAAATGCAAATATAATTCAACGAAGACCTGAGGAACAGATGTAGAGGATGATAACTCAAGAATACAGAGATTAACTGTAAGGATTTAAATACAGACTAATTATGATTCAGTGTGTATATCTGGGTGTTTTCTGTGGAGGTATTTAAAGTTTGTTTCATTTATGTCATTATATAAACACTAAGAATGTGTCGGAGGCAGTGAAGAGATTCAGCTGCCCTCAGGTTTGTCTGGCAGGCTGCTCCAAAGCCTGCAACCACACATACTAAGAGCCTCAGTGTACTTCAAACAAAGTGTTGCTGGATTGTCTAACAGTGTCTGAACCCCCTCTGTCTCCACACCCTTCTGATGTTCGAGGGCTGTGTGAGACAGTTTTTTAAACTTCCAGAAACAGACAGTCCAACAAGCACAAGTACAGCACACAGTGTTTGGCCAGGTGTGCAAAGGGGCGAGAAAAGGTTGGATGTGAGCATCATTCTTCAAACGACTGCTTTCATCCCTTTCTGTGTGTACAAATAAGTCCAGCACCCTGAGACTGTCAGAAAGTGTGCGTTGTTCTCTCAGTTTGTTCAGTTCAGCACCTATGTGCTTCTCTCTGCGAGGGCAGGCCTTCCACCTCACCTTCAAATGTGGCTGTTCAAGCAATCAAGTTTGTTACAAGCACTTTGAGCTGAGGCTTTAACTTCTTCTGGTCATGACTTGGCTCCACCACTTTAGCTTCACACAGAGTTCAACCTGTCTGACTTTTGACTCTTGAAGCAAGTTTGAAAGATTGATTGACCTTTCACTTCATAGAGTGTTTTTATAACTACACAAAGGAATAATGCAAGCAGCAGAAAACAGGCGACATTGCTGTAATGATACCAAAACGTTATGATTTGTTTCTTGAAGTCACATTTAAGATGCTATATGTAGGTTTTTGCTATCGCTACATACCCAGCGTTACCATTAACACCTGTTTACTCAGCAAGCGCTTCAGCCATTGTTTCGTTTACAACACAGAGGTTAGAATACGTCCTGAGGGCAGACTGGACACTGCAGTGACTCTCTATTGTAAAGTGCTACTACGAGACAGGATGGGGCTAGCTGGTTAGCATGCTAACTTCATTGGAAAAGAAATAGAGGCAAAATGGCAATTTTTCTTCTAGACTGATAAGTAAACATCTCTTAATGCTAACGCTGACTATGTAGCAACAACAAAAAAGTGACAGTGGTTTTATAAAGGTTTGAGAAGAAGCTGTATAATGTGTTGTTGACTGCTGTTTTTAGCCTGCTAGCCATGCTAGTTCCAACCTACCCATGCTATTTTCTCTCCTGCTTACTTTTTAAAACTTCACTCGAGTAAATTTCATCCAGCAAAGTCTGGTCTAACTGCACTTTAAGGCCAACTACTGCACAGACTGCAGCACTGAGGCAAAGTGTAGAATATGTTTATATCATGGATTTTCTCCATCATACGTTACTTTTAGATTACATTGTGTACAGTGCTCTAATCATTGGTAGCACTTACGTAAAAGTACAGATACAAAAGAAATACAGATAATTTAACATTTATGCCTAATCTTTAAACATAAGCTGTCTCCTCTTATTGTTATTAGAACTCTGCATTAAAGGTCAAAAGTGGAAAATAATCAATAATGTCTGTATTTGGAGCACACACAGTACGTGCATTTACTGTATATTAAAGGACAAGGACACAGTGTCAGAGATGCTGGTTCACCCCCTGCATACGTCCCTGCAGGCGTGTGGTCTCTAAATAAAAAGTTTGGGCTCTGCTTTGGATAATCAAATCCCTTTTGTTTATTCATTTTCCAAATATAATTTCCTGCTAAAAGAGGCGTATATCCATGAAATATGCATGACCCCCCCCACCACCCCACGAAATAGACACGAAAGAGGCAGAGAAAGAAAGCAAACACAAAGAAATTGTGTGGTGGAGAAACACAGACAGAACACCCTTCAGAATTATTAGTAACCTTGGAAATGAAAAATGGGGGGAAAAAAAGGCTGTTAATGACTTACCAAGTGAATGATGATCTAATTTCACTGGAGATAACTTCTCCCATTTCTTGTCCTTTCTTAAACCACTGGCACCTATGATTTCCTCCCTCTTTAATTATGTTCCCTTGAAGATTTTTTAATGAACTTGAGGCTATGACGTCTCCCACTGGCCCTCAGCCATCTCCATTATTGGTTAGAGTAATGCAACAGGATGAAAAAACAAAACATCAAAAAATATATTAACACTGACAAAGATGTGAAAAATCATTGTATTGCCTTCTGTTAAACAGCAGATCCCTTTCAGTTCAGTGTTGCATTACAACCCACTGCTGTTCAAAACATTTAGAGGATAGCTCAACGGCCTTCAACTGCAAATGTAGCACTTTCATTTTGTTTTGTTGCTGTGTAAAACAGAATCCACTTCTAATGATTTGAAATAAAAACAGGTCATAAAAAAGCTCTGTTTTTTTATAATCGTGTTTGTCCAGCACAGACCTGCCCACAACGAGCTCAATGGAGTAGAAAGAAGCCAGTAAACAGACACAACAGTCTCCCATCAAAAAAAAAAAAAAACAGTTTAAAAAGGTACTGGGTGAAGGTTTTCCATACCTGCAGCAGTGATTGAGATCTGTGAGTTTGAAAATATGAGACTATGAAGTCCTAGCAGTGACTAAACCTGTTGTGGTCAGTGGATCTACAAGAGCTTTGTTGATTTGATCCCTGGATGTGACCAAATTTTGCAGTAGCTTGTGACAAACCCTGAAAGAGTGAGATTACTCCCTCTGAACTTGACTCAAAATCCACAGTAACTGCAAACTTCAGCTGTCTGAGTTAGCCCCAATCAAGTGGGTGCCTTCCAGTTCTGTCCGTCTTTCTTTTGGGTGCCTGACGAGGAACTGCTGTGGCTCAGGATGAAGAGTTGGATCATCCACTAATAGCAGGGTTGGCGGTTTGATCCAGCTCCTCATCACCACAGGTGGTGATTGCCCCCAACGGTCAGACTACCACCTTGTATGATAGCACTTTGGATAAAAAGCTACATAACTACGCTCCATTGACCACTTAAAGAGAGCCAGACCAAGCTGTCTTTGCTTTGAGATTTACAGCAGGCCCTGTTTTAAAGCAGGATTCAAAATCACAAGAACTTCTAGTTGTCTGGACTAGTTTGTGAAAGTGACTTTAACTTTATTGCATGTTTTATTCAGAAGACTGTGCACTTTTTATTTCTGAGAACTTCTGGTCGAGGCCAGACATCCTGCAACTGGGCAAAGCTAAAGGCTGTGGTATGCTTTAAATTAACTTGTCATGATTGAGTGTCGTCTGACCGTGTCTACAGGCAAACATGTTCATACCTGTTCTAAATAGAAAGGTCCTGCAATCATAGCAAAGGGAGGGATGTGATGAATTGTAAAAATAGGGACAGTGGTGCATACTTTGATCGTCTCTACCCAAAACTTTAACTCAACCAGTGAGAGCAACAGTATGTTTTACCTTAAAATAACAGCTTCAACATGATTTTAATCGTACACTGACTTGTAATTAGGGTTAAAATTCCAGGGAATTTTCAAAGTTGGAAACTTTCCATGGGAATCAATGGGAATTAATTGGAAATTTGCATAATTGCAGCTTAGCCTACAACAGGGAACTTAATGTACTTGGAAAAAACATCTACAGCATAATCTTGATTAAAACAACCAGATTTAATGTAAATTCAGTTGAATTTCTACCCTGCACTACAACCACACTACGGCATTTGAGCTCACAGACTACATCTGATCAGATTTGTAAAAAATCATTTAAAAACTTCTACTCTCAAATAAAACAAATATTTAGTTTTTAGTTTCCAGGCATGTCTGCTTATGACAAAACAATGTTTATTTTATGTTTGGATGTTATATAGATTCTACAAATTATCACAATTTAAAATATATATATATATATATATATATATATATATATGTATATATATTATTACTAATTTATAATTTAATATTTCCAAGATTCCCCAGCTTAACTTCCCATGGAAAGTTTCTGGAAATTTTCCACTCCTACTACCAACCCTACTTCAGCGCTTTGGTCAAGAGATTGATAGACTTCATTTTCTGTTCATGAAAACCACCTGACTGCTCAGATTAGCACCTGCGGCTGCAGAGGGCGCTGTTGCACTGCAAAGTTACGCTATGTTGCTTTAAAAGAAAATCAGCAGCACAGCATGCCTCTTAGTCAAGACTATTCTTTGATACCTGCAACAAATAAGCCAAATAAGTTAGAGCCTGAATGCGGCGACAGCTTGATTTTCTGTTAGAGCAGCAAAGAAATCAAACGTGTCAGGACCAGAACTGAGGGCTGCGACATGTCCGTCACCACGATGCTGACACTACCTATAGAGCAGGCGGAGACAGCTGAGGGGGTGGTGGGTGGCGGGACGTGGCAGTCCATATGATTGGCAAAAGTGAAGGGAGAGTGATGGGTTTCTGACAGCAGGGTGTTAACAGTGTCACATCAGTCCTCACTGGGCAGCAGTGATTCACCCTCTGTCATCCAGTGATGGGATAAAATGATAGAGCAGATAGAGCGGAGTTTGTGTGTGTGCATGTCTCGGGAAGGCAGTCCAGCCTGAGAGAGAGATAATTACCATCTATAGATTCCCTTCAGACTCCTCAGAGAGAGAGGGAGAGACTAAGAGAAAGAGACAGGAATAAATTGAAATAGATAAAAGAATTAAAAATGAGGGAAGTGAAGAAGAATAACGGAGAAGGGCAGAGAGAGAGAGATCAGTGCTAAGTGGCAAGGTGGTAAGTTTCATTACCCGTTATTAAAGGAGCCACATATTATCCAGGTCAGGGCAGCGGAGAGCCCTACACAGCCAGGCTGAGAGTCCTCTGGGCCCTTTTAAATTTAAATGGGCTGCTCGCAGGTGTCAGGAGACGAAGAGAAAGAGGCATCAAAGGCGAGGAGCGAGAGGTCGTACAAGACTCGGATAGCTCGTGTCGGGAAACGAGGGGGAAGACTGATGGCTCGGGTCAGGAGAGAGGAAGACTGACAGTCGCTAATGCTGTTTGTGGGAAGTTGAGGGAACAGGGACTTGGATACCTGCTGTAGCCCCGGGTTGTGTCTTGCAGGTATTTCTGTAGCGGGATGCTGATTGGCTTAAAAAGAATGGTTTGATGGAAAGGGATTCTCTAAAGGCTGATCTGAGTGAGCCCGTCTGAGCCGTACAAACTGAGCCAGGATTAAGTTGTTCCATGAAGCCAACTCAGAGCTAATGCAATGAGACTAATTCAAGCCTGGTTTAATAACAGCTTGGTCCAACAAGCCCCCACATTAAACGGCAAAATATGTCTCTTGTAATTGCCCTCCAGAACAGAACAGCTCAAATAAATGTTTTCCAATTTGATGCCATTATCCACAGGATGACAGCACTTCTGTGCCTTTCAGGTGGCCAAATGGCCATTAGAAAAATAGAAGTGTTTACTGATTCATTAAGGTTTGGTTAGGCATGAACAAGACATGGGTAAGGTCAGGGCAAGGTGATGGTTTGTATTAAAATAAATGCTTGTTTAAGGGTCCAGGACCTTTGTCAACATGGTTAGCAGAACTGCTTGGTTGAGGTTAAAAGAAACCAAAGTTGGCTGTCGGTAGAAAACAGGACAGTCTGCTGTGTCCGAGCCGAACATTTCCTTGATCCCTCCACCTACCCTAAAAGGTATGATCAGTGAAATTCTTCAACATACAGTCATCTGTGAAGAAAGTTTTCTGGGTTCTGTGCCGGCGGACATCATGGACCTCCTTGGTCTGGAGCTAATGCAGGGCAAGAGTTGTCTGACTCGGCTCCCTCCATTGCCGCCTCCCTTCCTGGTTCTGTCCTCTTCTCAGTGGATGGCATGGAACCTGACGGAAAAAAACTAGGCTTGCCTGTCACAGCAAAATGTCGTACCTCCTCCTCAGCTTGCCGTCCATCTGCTGGAGCTCTCCTCCAGGACCTCCCACACATCGTTAAGAGAGTGGCCCGACGCTGCCAATGGAGCCCTCTCCGCCTCTACCCGCATTGACCATCAGGAGACCAGACCTTTCCGTCTTCCGCCAGGAAAGAAGCCCAGATAGCTCCACTGATTAACAGGTGGGTAGCAGACGTCAGACAAAGTTCAGTTCTAACAACTCCTGCAAGTTTTGCTCAAGCTATATGTCTCCAGCCTGGGTTGAAGTCAGGTTTAGGAGACAAGGAAACAAAATTTTTGGCAACGTGTCTTGGTGCTCTGACAGCACTGCTGCACTGCTGTCCCATCTGCTCCGGCTGCAACATGACCTGAACAGTGCGCACATATCAGTGAACAGCCATATTCAAAACAAGGACTTAGAGAAAAAAAAAGTTTGTTCCATTAGCCAGGAATTATCTCCCCTCTCTGTGGAAAATAACTTTCAATGACTCATTTTAAACTCTAATTTAAATGGTCTGGAAAAAAAACAGATGTCCTTGAAAAAAATAGGCAGAATAAATGTTTATTGCAGCAGCTGTTTTTATTTATGACCGCAGAGTTATCAGAGCAGTGATGCATACTGCTGCTGGAGTAAAAAAAGAAACAGGAGGAAGGTAAACAAGATGCTTTGTGTGGGTTTATTCAGGACTGAGGGTTAAGGTTAGAGTAACTCCCAACTCCCAACTCTGTTTATTTATCAACAAAAAACATGTAATAATTATATGGAAGGATTTTCTTCTTAAAATTGCAGTATGCTAGCAGGTACAAACCATATACTTCCATGTGCTTTTGTGTTTGTCTTGTTTGATAGCAGCAATTTTGTTCATTACTACCTGACAAAAATAAATTAACACTGTGTGTAACACGGTCTTCTTTCATTTTATAGTGTCATGCCTTTTGCTTAAACCTCAGAAAAGCCATACTAGATGGCAATGGCACTCACACAAACACAAGGTTACTACAGAGTGAAAGAAAAATCTCTATCTTCAAAGTTAACCCAACTAAAGACCAGGAACTAAAACCAAAGACTGATACCAACAGTCACATGGAGTCAGAAACCGGCTAAGTCTCACTTCACAACCCAGAATGACCAACCAGCTCAAACACACTGAAACCTTTTATATAAACTAACAGCACCTGCAGCACTGATGACTATCGACCTGCTCTGCTCGCCAACAGACTGCAAAAAGGATTGTTAAACACAATAACAAAGTCCAAGATAAAATGCTTTAAACTCACAACAAAACCTAGACAATGACATGTTTATGAGGAACATGCAGGAATAAAATACAGTGAATCACATATTTACAAACTTAAATTACATTAATATACAACCATATTCTGTCACAAACTATTTATCTTAAACTATCCATGGGTTTCTGGACGTCATGTCAACTGACATGTACTTGTATTAGATGAAAATAAATCAAGTGTTTTTTGAGAGCATGATCTGCTTGACCTCACAACAATGACTTCAAATGTAGTTCTTCACTCAAATATCTTTAAAGCATAGGATGAACCAAACAGTCAGCAGACGCCATAATTCATTAAGCTATCGATTAACATCTCCCTGAAGGCAGTAATCCACTCAAAAACCCGCCTTAACAAAATTAAATGGATTTAAGATTCATTTCAATCTGTTTCCTGGATCAGTGCCACGTTTTTCCTCGGATGATCGTCTTAACTGAACGTCCTCATCTGCTGCTGCTGAGAGCTGCAAGTTTACACCAACAAAATGTTCTCGTCCTTTTGTTTGAATGTTTGAATCTCCTACAAGAAAAATACATTATAGAAATGTTCAGACATAAAAACTGGGCCCCTACTGCTCATACAGAAATATGAGTCTCTTTCTCTCATTTTGGTTTGCACCTCTTGTCTCCCACATCTACCTTGGTGTGTGTTTTCTGAGAGAATGAAGAGCACACTGAGCGAGGAATCAGCAGAAGATCAACCTTTAATGAAGTCTCAGAAGTCAGCCCTTCATTTTTTTAAATATAAAGTTAGAGGATGATCCTCCAGACTGAGTTCTGATTAGTAATCTTTCAGGTAAAGGATGCTAATGGTTGGAAAGAAAGTCTGCAGACTATGAGCTCTCCATGGCACATAGTTTGCTACCAGTGCTGTGGTAGAAGACTGGATCTCCCTGAGGTAACATTTCTTCACACGTCGTAGTGAAAACCAGATAGTAGAGGAAATAGCATGGGTAGGATTGTGATCATAAATTCTGGGGGCTAGTGTGGTACAGTCGTGACTCTGGCTCTTTAAGATGTTGCATTATGGGTTGTTAGTAGCCTTAATGTTGCTAGGCCAGCAAGCTTTTATCTATGCCTTCAGAGTGTCTTTTAATGTGTTTCTCAAGTGTCCACTTGGCCCACTTGACTGCAAGAGACAATATAAATTCCTCTTGTGTGAAAAGCTCCTCATGACGTCTTTACTGCAGAAACAGATCAGCGACTCAAACATCTGTCAACCAGCCAAGAACCACTAGTATCACATGTCATGAAGGAAGAGCACAAAAGGACAGAAAAAAGTTATTCTGACTTCTTCCAAGAGTCTAACAGAAGTGAGTACACAGCTGACGACAAGCTACTCATAAATAAATGTGGGATTTATGATCTGCTCTGACGGATGCTGCTGTCAGCAGGAGGAGATCTCTTCTTAGTGCTTTTCAAAACTGTTACAAACCATTCTTGGAAACATAAATCTGTTTCATGATGTGACTCAGTTTGACAAAGTTTAGGCACCGACACAACCTGGTTACATTTAGGGAAAGATTTGCTTATAATTTGGATTAAATGGGTTAAAATAGTTGCTTTAATAAGGTCGACAAGAAATGAGAAACAAACAGCAGCGCTTTCATGTTAACGTCCCTGACAACCTCTGTAGTCTCATTTAGACGCTTATTAGCAGCTGCTTTTTTTAGGCCACATAAAAGCTTAAAAAATTATTTTCTGATGTATTTTATGTCGTAGAATAAAACATTAAAATGTCTTGAGCTTGTGTTGAAACCACAGGCCTTATTTCAGACATTTAATCAAAAACTCTTTGACTTGGAGACAAGGGAACCAGGAGCGCTAAAATGCTAACTTACTTCCAGGGTTTAGAACTCATTCCTGCACCACTCTATTGTCTCTCTACTTCCTTCTTTGCACCTGGCAATAATTACCACAGCTTCTACGGAGCTTTATCATCAAACATAACCACATGCTGTCTTTGGGAACTTGCTGAAATAGTCAGTCATTTTCCTTTAGGAGGACAGTCTCTTGGCATCACAAAGCAAAGCCTTTCTCCCCCCTCCTCCCTGTTAGTCAGCCTACACACTGAGTGACTTTCAGTGACTCAGCGTTGTCAATAACAGGATCACAGCACAATGGAGAAATAATTGGCTCAATGGGAGGAAGCAATTAGTGAAACACTTAAAATACAAATGACACCACTGACTGCATGAAAGAAATTATTAATCAGACTGCAGCCTTAATCATCGCAACAGAAAACCAAAATCACGGCATATGGCCAACATGGAGACTCATGGTATGAGTGAGTGTGTGTGTGGTGATTACCATAAGAATAAAGTGAAGTTGCTGTCACATGAGGGTGGAATTTTGCAGTTAACACAACAGATACAGCTGCTTTATTTCTTGCTTTTGCAGGAGTCTTTTTTGATGTGGCTTTTGAAAGAGGTAGAGTCCAGTCTTAATGTGTCTCCCGCAGATGCAGAAATACGTCTCCCAGCGTTGTTTCCTGTTGGTTTTCTTCCATTTGTGCAAAGTGGTTAGAAGCCATCACTCTTAGGTTTGATGTTTCTAGGCTGCTGCACACTTCTTCTGCTGTTAGACGTGATTACAGCTGCTGAAAAGTTCGCAATCAGATGTGATTTTTAGCTTTGTAATGTAGTTAAGGGACATAAGCTGTTCAAGTGTTTTCAGTGATAGTTTCACTTTAAAATGAAATGTGTTACAGTGTGGTCTGACTGAATGGAGAGAAAATTTTCGAGCCTCAAGTTTGCTCTGGTCAACACAAACTCAGGTGAACATTCATTGATACCAGTGACAAAATATTTCAACTGAAGAGAAAATGTTGTGCTTATCCCAAAACTTTGACTCGTTTCAGTTCTATCACAGGAACAAGATGCAAAAGAGAGAAAATTGTGAGTTTTTCCTTCAGTCAGAGTCTGAACTGTCTGACAAATACACCCAAAGTCACACCCCACATGTTGCTAGCTAGCTAGTCGAGCATGATTCATCCTCTGAGGGTCACGAATGTCTGTACAAACTTCCTTGATGGTATACTGTACATGTTGGTGTTAATTGCTCACAGGACCTCGCCTGCCCCTTCTCTTTACTCTTCTCGTGGCTCCCAGGTGCATATACTTAGACATGAAAGCAACTGAGATTAGAAAACAGGAACTGAGAGGAAAGTGAGAGATGAGGATAAAGCTCTAATGACACAGAAAAAGGAAGAACTCTCCCTCCGTCCTCCTCTCTCTCTTTCTGTGTGTGGAGGGTTTCACACAGCAGCAGAGAACAAACAGCACTGGGAATTTAACTCCCAGAAAAGCTGTCGTAATCATTCAACACTAATAACCAGGAAATGAAAGTGGACACCACATTAACCCAGCGCTGCAGTGGAACGTTCAGTTGCTCTCTGTCAAATTACCACATTAGTCCTAATGGTCATGGAGCGTTGTGCTCGGCCTCAGCCCTCAACCTGTCCAACTACGGGGAATGGACTTGATACCACAAACACCTGTGTGGTCTGATGCTAATCTACACATCACACACACACACACACACACACACACCACAGTGGCTTCATTAACTGGAGCTAAAAGATGCAGGCAACCTGTAATAAGTGAAGTCCTCAGAAGTCAGTGGTGTGATGTCTGTGTTCAGATTAGCCAAAGCTGCTCACACAGGTGAGACAAGCGAGAAGTTTCAGCGTGGGCCAGGAAAACATATCATTCAGCTGTCACAATAGAGAGGTGTAAGGATGATTTATTTTTATAGGCCAGAGGTTAGCATCACCCTGGTTCCCTCCACAAAAAGCCAGTGGGATTTTTTTTATCAGCTTTTGGATTATTGTGCAAAATAAAGTCTGTGACTCTGTTCATCAGATTCTACAACCCAGAGCTCTATAAACTCTACTCTATAAACACAAACAGCTGATATAAAATACTCCTGCAGTTGTACTGCTTCTAAAATATCCCACCAGCTTCCTGACTTTGCCTCGAATATCAGGAGAATTCTGGGCAAGAGCCTACTTCACAATCAGGCTGAGAGTATTAGCGACGCAAATGATGTGTCGCAACCTCAGGACTCTGGCACAGGCGACTGTATTAGCTGCATCATCTGTTACAAGGCATGTTACCTTGTTTTAAATTCCCTATTGCTCCACGAGAGAGGCTTTCACACATGCAGGGTGATCTGCAGTGTGTGACTGCACACACAGGACCATGGTGTCCGATAGGCCTTCTTCCAGAGAGAGACAGGTAATTGCTAGGTATGCATCCATGGTAGGGAATAATCACCACCGCAGTCTTCTGTTGATGGCTCCACCACAACATATTTCCTCCTCAAACCATTTCAAAATCAACGAAAGCTGAAAGTCATCACAACCAATGTCAGCTACAGATTCACCTTTTTTCTGTGCTGTTGTAGCCAAAGTGAAGCAGAAGTTGATATACGCTCACTGGCCACTTTATTAGGTACACCTGTCCAACTGCTTGTTAACACAAATATCTAATCAGCCAACCACATGGCAGCACCTGAATGCATTTAGGCATGTAGACGTGGTCAAGACGACTATTTTCTTGGCAAACTTTGGGCGCCTTAGCATTGTTGAAACGCCACAGCCTAGCTAATAAAGTGGCCGGTGAGTGTACATGTGTGTGTTGGAGAATGTGTTTGTGTATTTGGTGTTTAGCTACAACATTAGTAATTTTTCTAACTCCTTATATGATTGTTGTGCCCACATTTGGAGGCAAGAACAGGCGTCTTTGCTGTATAATCAACCATATTACACTCACAGGGGAAGCTTTCACTCTCTAATCAGCAAACATAACCATCTGCATTTGTCTCCATGTTGCATTGTATCGCCTGCCTCTACTCTGCTAATCACCACCATCACAAGGCTCCATGCTGAAGCAGACTCATTCCACTCTGGGCACTTTTCTGCTTTGTTAATATTCACGATGCAGCTCAAACACACTGATGGGACATCAGAGGCACCACACAGCGAGCCCGGCTTTGTTTCCATCGGCTCAGCAATCACTAAATGACGAGTCTCACAACGTCGCAGAAGTGACAACGCTAAAACGGGAATTCAGCTTTTATTAAGTATCACAGAAAGAGAGAGAGATGTGGAGGAATTTTACTTGACTGACTGGTCCTTAATTAACTGTAACATGGCCTGTTATTGGTCTTTTCATGTGACGGCAGCTGAGGTTTACAAGGTTTGATCGGTCAGGGCGAGTGTGTGGGTGAAGGTGGGGCTTTGAATGTTCCAGGTAACAATAACTGACTTGATATTAAAACTATTGGTATTAATGGATGGAATTTCAGATACACAGCTAAAATTAATTTTTATTATCTATTAGCTTTAACAGCTACTTTAATTAAGTCTTTAAAATTATCTTAAAACACAAGCCCATAGGTTGGCAGGCAGCAGCTTGTAACAGTTATGTCTTGTTAAGCGACATCTAGTGGCCGTAGTAATTATGACGGGAACAAAGTAGATGATGTAGTCATTCTGAGAAAGTCTGCATTAGGAAGAGGTTGTGTTGGATGGATGGGTTGGGTTTTTTGTGCCTAAACCTCACCAAACTGAGGCTGTTGATGTGACATTAACTGCATATTTATTACTGTTGTCATGACAATGAAGCTCTGGTAACACCTCCCACTGGTGCGTTCCTGTGGGTCGTATCTGGGGATAAGAAAAAGCAACCTATATGAAGGGCCTATATTGGAGGGTTTGTCATTTAGTTGTATTTATGGCTACTTGTTGGAAGGATTGCTGTATTGTTTTCTAATGCTTCAAGTTGATGTCAGAAATGTCAGAAAATTTGAAATTGCAAAATTTATGAGATATAAGAGAAAAACATAGATTTTCTGCCAGTAAATAGTACTGAGTGAGTCATTCTGTTTTCATGTGACTCACCAGTGTTGCTTTTGAATAAGGGTTTTTGTGTTGTGCTGTAAAGATATCATGATTTCAGAGCTGAACTTATACACCATGTCTCTGAATGCTATCGATTACAAGCACAGGTACACCTTCGGTCACATGACGTAACAAAAAAACAGGCAACACTGAACGCATCTCACTCTTGAGTGGTTCAATGGCCTGCTCTTAAGGAAGCAATGTTAGATTCAGAAAATGCTTGTGTGAGTTGTTCTTGAAAGGCACTGACAAACAACCTGTTGTGACCCTTGTCCATATCTGTCCCAGCTTTACCCCAATAGACCCCTGACAGGCGAAAATAACAATTTCTGCACTTACTCACTTAGAGCTGCAGCTTTTGGAAGGAACTGTATGAATTTCTCTTTTCTTTCTCAAGTTTTTATTTTTTATTTTTTTTTTTATCTTCGCCTTTCTTTCTCTCCAGTGATGAAAATGCAATATTTGGCTTTCATAAATGACTGACTGAGCTTCTTATTGTAACTGACTTTCACACTTTTCTCACTAAACCTCCAAAACGTAATCTAATTTTCCATTCTGCAGACATAGCAGAGCTGTACACTGACAGGCTTTTTTGGACTTTGTATTTATCCAAGAGCTTCACTGAGCACAAAAAAAGCTTGAGCCCATCAGAACTGTCGTCTGTTGAGTATTTTTGAGCAAAATTGGTATAATTTAGGACATTCAGTCTTTAGCCAGAAAGGAAGAACAGAATGTGTGGAGAGAATTGCTTTGATTTGCCAGTTGAAACAGAATATGAACTCCATCCATATCACCACCACAACCTTTTGTCATTGTTGTGGAACCTTGTTGTTTCAATCAGTGTTTTTGACAAAATCTCAGGATGTGGCAGCTAAATTCAACATCAGTTCTAATGAAAATTTTTCTATGGACTATCCAGAGAAACATGAGACACTAAAAAGATATGTTTCTGTTAAATTTTTAGATGTTGTTATTAGTGCTATGAGCACTACAAATTAAATCCCATTCCTCTCCAGAAATCTCACAGCCTTCTCAAACCTACGGTTGGTTGGTTTGTTTGTTGTGGTCCTAATTAATGAATGAGTTGGTTAACTTTGTGTTTTTTTTTTCACCTTTGGTTTATTTTCACACAGAAAACAAACTCTGGCTGAAATGAAGCCAAAATCCATCACTAAAAGCCATGTGCTGTTTGCTCTGCTCATTGGTTAGTTGTGTCTGCGGCAGGAATGAGTAAACACAGGATGAAGGTCCTATCTGCAGAAATATCAAGAAGGCAATCTAACTCATTGCTGTTCTTGATCGATTGCTTCTCAGTCTAGCTGCTATTAACTGTTGATTTCACTCATCAGCATCAAGTGAGATCACAGCGATGATGATGATGATGATCCTACTGCAAGCAAAACACTTGATCAAACTGTGACCGCGTCCTGTGGTTATTTTGGTCAACACCAAAGTATGATTGCTGTGTTTGGATCTACCCACACAAATTGTACCATGGGGGAAAACGAACCAGAGTCCGATTAGACGACTAGACAACAAAGATCAGAAATAGGGATGTACTGGTATTATTGATTTTCCAATGTCGCAAAAACAAAATCTGTCCCCCAATACCGCCATGGATCTGGACAGTAACAAATGATAGGTTGTTTAAGCAAAACTGTACCTTTGTTACAGCTGTGGTAGAGTAGAGCAAAGGGAAATGACAACTACAGAGACCATGGTCCCTCTTCAAATCTGTGGATCTATAGTACAGTGAAGCTGGCAGACTTTGGTGTTGGAGGCAAGGGAGAACAGAGCAGGGGAGAGAGTGACAAAGCCTTTGAAATCTTTTTGATCTGACATGGCGAAGCATTTCAGTTTCCCTGTGTCACGAAGTGAGAGAGGGGAAAAGGAGACAGATAAACAAAAAACAATATACAGACACTGCCAGACTGCAGTTATTAGTATTATCATATCTGAGATTTTGATATTATTACATCCCTAATCAGAAAATATCCTCAAAGACAGATATTTCCAAACTTTCTACACAAGGACAGTTGGAGCTGTCAAGCATGTGCATGGCTTCTCTTACCTGCTATGCTGATGACAACCACCTATTCTTCTCATTCCCTCCATGTGACACTCAAAGCAGTGTCATTGCTGGAAGATATATCAAACTTCCACCTTCCTCCTGGACAAAGCTGAGTTTGTCTTCCTGTAGAGGAGAGGATGCCCATGCTAACACCAGTGTGGTGATGCCAACATGGAAGCTCCTTTTGGGTTCATTTTTTACCATTTGATGTTTGACTGGCTCCCTTTTAATCTTGCACCTTGTTGCATTCTTCTGTAATGGTTTAATGGCACCCATCTGGGAAATTAGCAAATATGTGCATAATGGTGAACACACATTAATTCATTTTTTTCTTATTCCTGTGCTCTGAAAAGCTACATTTAGTTTGAAAGTTACTCTAATTATTGTTTTTACATGCAGTTTATTCAAAACCAGCTAGCTTTGATGCTTTAGTTTCAATTTTGAGTTTTTTAAAATTAAAATTTCCTGCACGTCTAAGTGAGATTCATTATCACCCAAAATTTGTATTCTGAATATCCTAGAGAAATGTCAGGGGAGCAAAATAAGAGCAGGGACTGATGTTGCTGAATCACTGACTTGACTGGTCAATCAATTTCAGTTTCCTGAATATTTACCCCCCAGCTTACTGACACAACAGTCACAAACCCTGAGCCATTACTCCTTCTCTTTCACATAAATGTCAGCTGGGCAAAATGAGATTTTCTCAAGACCCGAGGATGAACTTTCTTGTTTATTTGAATATCAACAAGACCGGGAGAGCAGTGTGAGAGAGAGAAGGAAGGAAGCTGAGGTTTAAAGCTCTGAGAAAATTATTCCCCAGACAAACTTTGTAGTAACTTCAGAATGACTTTAAATGACTTTCACAGTCTGTCTGGTCAGAAGTGATTTTTATAGTTAATCAGTTCCCTGACAGAAATGTCTGATGAAACTCTGTCTTCTTAAAACAGGGATTAGCCAGGCCAGATTATTGATTCTGTGGTTCCCTGAATCACTTCAAGTTTTGAAAACACTTAACTCCGCCGTGCACTTTGAGGTCTCTGCCCAGAGTATTTTCTGTTGTAGATCTCTGGATGTCACAGGCCTCATGTAGCAGCTGAAGTAATTTTCATGTCTGACAGTGCATTCAAAATGCCCGGACTGCACCTGGTCTGACTTCACCTGTCTGTTCCAAAACCACAGGCTTTACTCTGCTCCTGTAACAGCCTCCACTCCTCTGGTTTCAGGCTTTCCATGAGATTCCTGAACCTGGCTACAGGGATTTGCTCCCAGTCAGCCGCAAGAGTATTAGTGAAGTCCAACACTGATGGGTGGGTGATAAGGCCTGGCTTATGGTCGACAATTCAGTTCATCCCAAAGGTGTTGGATGGATGGGTCTGTGCAGGCCAGTGAAGGTCCTCCACACCAAACTGGATAATGTCACTTAACTGCTTCATTCAGCGTTATTTTAACTGATTTTAATTACTTGGTTCATTTGTTTTGGAGAGGAGACCAGTGTGGGTCTTCTGAACGATGAACACTGACAGAATCCCACAAAAAACAAGCTGAGCATGTAGAAACTCAGCTCAGCTAACAACTGTTAGCCCCTTTCTGACTTCCTGTTTCCACTGAAGAGCAGCAGAAAAAGACTGATATCAGGTCTGTTTGTTTTGGAGTGCTCAAAATCTCTGAGGATATTTCATCTCCCTTTTGAATTTGTTTTTCTAATTTGTTAACATGTGGACATAAAACAAACTGATGAAAGTCCTGTTTCATCCATTTCAATTCAAATCATAAAGACAAAACTGATTTGTATCTGGATGAAAGTGATTTTTGAAACTAAATATTTCTGATCGAAATTAAATTCTGAAAAACTTTACTAAGGACACGATGATGCCACATTTCCTCTGCTGCTGACGTTCTACAAATTACCTTGATCTTCCCTCCCGATCTCTTTCAAATCCGCGCTGAGCCTGCAACACGAGCAAGGAGGCGTTATAAAGCGAGGCTCTGCTCGATCAACGTAAATCCCCACCGCATTCAGAGGTTGCGGGGTTCATCCATAATTCATGCAGGAAGACACCGAACAGATTGAATTGTCACAACTCAGGCTGGTACAGCTGAGGAGAAGGGAGGAATGAGCTGCTCTCTTTCTCTCTCTCTCTCTTTCTCTCTGAGCGTCCAGAGCAGGAATAGACTGCAAACAGAATTGAGGGGAAAAGATGCTAATATGTGTTAGGATCATGTTTGGGCAGCAGGGAAACAGGAGGGTGGGGGGGGGGGCTCGAGTCTCTGTTTCAGCAGATATTCAGCCTGGTGCTGTTATAGTGCTGATCCTGACCTTTGACCTCCCTGTGGAAGAGGCACAAATGAAAAGAGAATCAGCTGCAGGGATGTTTACATGGTCAGTTTCTGTTATTATCTGAACAATTTAATATGTTCTTGCAGGTTCTTAGAGTCATTTCAACTCTGCTGTGGATTATTCTGTTGAGGCTAATTTAACGTAATTCACTGTTTACAAAGATCAAATAATTTCTTTCCAGTGCAGGTAAGTAATGAAAAACGTTGCCAGAAGGAGCTTACAGAGCAGATGGCTGGAAAAAAATCTAGGTTTTTACTTCCATCTTTGCAGCAGTTTGAATATCTTGTCAGTCCCTTCTTGACATTGGAGGCAAACGATGTGCAGAAAATAAGGTTTTTAAGCCTTTATTTGGTTGAAGACTGACATTGAAGTCAAAGTGTGAATAACCAGATCCACAAACAGTCTGCTTTCCAGAAGTGTTTTAAACCTTTTGTACAATTCATTCCTGTGAACACAAAGTCCCTACACACTTTTTTCCTTATTTTTCCTGTGCACATACTTTTAGAAATCAACCGTCCACACAAAAGCATGTACACTGCTAGTAATTGATATCTATTGCACCCGAACCACTGCCTTCATTTCTGCTTGTCCAGTAAAAACATTAGTGGAGGTCAGGGGTCACGCTGGACTGAAATGAGTATTTATTCAACGCGTAGTTCAGTAATTTAGCATCTTAAATTAACTTTGACTGGAGATGAATATCTAATGACAGTGAGGTCAGAGGTCTAAGGCATTAAAATTTTAGTCACATAAAAAATTCAGCCGGTCCTCCGTCCTCCTTTAAAGGGCACATTCAGGCCATGCTGATAGAGGTTTGATTACATTTTAGAAAATTATTCAGTAGCTCAAGAACAGTGAGGTGTGTGTTTTTGCGACGCAGTGAAAATACCATAACTCAAAATATCAGCTGCAGTCCTGTCATAGAGAAGCATTATCACTGAGCAAATTATTAGAATCTCTCCTGCCGCCGCCGCCGCCTTCGCCACCATCACCTACCATTATCAATTTGCATATGTGTATGCACCATCTGTCTGCCAAGTTGCCCTTTCCAAATGCCACGAAAGGTCAGAAAGCAATAAGTCAAAGTGCCGTCGTGCTTGGCGAGAGTGTCTGATTGTTACACGCTTTCTTATGCATCATTGGTGCGTTTAGCAGAAAACAGTAAACAGTAAACACAACACAGAAATTGATCTGGGTTCAGTCATTAAGTGTTTGGTGTTTTTCTTGCCACCGCTTTGAATTAAGAGTCCAAACCTGTGCGGCTCCTTTTGCAGCCTCTGACATTTTAACGTACAGCATTTTGAGGTTGGCAGGTTACAGGCAAATATTGATGCTCGCTGTTTTGTTTTTGTTTTGTTTTTTTTCTCAATGTGGATCAATATGGTGCCAGTGTTTCTCTGAGAGTGGAGCCCACAGTCAGGGCTCAAACTGAAGGTCTGAACGCTGGAGCATTTAAACACATTTAAATGACTTCTCTCTGCGCAGTATTACGTATGACCTGTATATAGCTTAATGATCTGAGCTTCGTTGTGCAGGCTTTTCATCTGCTCTCAGCTCGACTCTCAGGTATCAGCTGGGTTTCCTCCGACATCTCCATCTGGTACAAAATGCTGCTGCTTAGCTTATTTCTGGGACAAAGAGGCAGGACCGCATCACCCCTGTACTCACCTCTTTACACCTGCTCCCCGTTAGATTTCGTCTTGATTTTAACATTTTATTGCTCACCGTTTTAAGGCTCCTTGCTCCTAAATACCTCTCCCATCTACTGACCTGGTATGTGCCCCTTCGACGACTGAGATGTGCTGATGGAGCCCTGCAGGTTACTATTGGACTCAGACATGCTCAGTCTTTAGTTTCTTTCTTAAAACTTTTTTATTTGCCTCGTCTGCTTTTATTTCTTTATGTAAAAGTGCTTTGTGTTTATTGTCATAGTTTATTATATATCTGTAGATATAATCTGTCATGTTCGCTTTTCTTTTCACCCATCGCCTTAACATCTCAGGATTCGTCAAGCGAGACCAAAACAGCTGCAGCTTAAAAATCAGAATGGCACAAAGTCTTATTATGATGTTGTCATGGTGATGGACAGATTCCTACCTAGGTTCACCAACTTCCATCCAGAATCTCCTAGCAACCACATCCGACGATATCATGGAGAAATGACTCTCTGAGTGTCTTTATTCGATTCCAGGTCCTGAAATGTTTTCTCCTTTTAGTCCAGTTAGAGGGATCACCTGAGAATGTACAGTTTATTTTCTGCGTAAAGACAAATCTACGGTCGGAGTCACGCTGACAGGCAAGTTTAGATTAAATATCCAAAGTTCAATAATGATGTCAGATGAGATCAAAGGTCAATAAAGCTGTCCAGCAAATTCTCTCTTTACCTTTCAGTCCACATGACTCATGTTTTACTCATAATAATGTTCATATAATACTAACCTGCTTTGTCAGTAATGTTTTGAGAGGAATGCATTGCTGCCAGAAATATGTTGGGAACATTTTTTCTGGGAAACAAAAGTCTCTGGTTTTGTACGGCACAGTGGAGGATGGTGGGCGTACAGAGTGCAACACACCTGTGAAATATGTTTGGCAACAACCCTTTTTTTAATGGCTAAAGCGGCTTACACACTAAAAGATAATCGGCCTGATTTCCCCTCCCAATCAGAGTCAGCAAAGGCCCGATTATCTGATGGTTCTAAAGATGATCTTGTCAGATTTTCTCGTGGTGTGAGGTGTGTTCGATCAGGGCGATCAGTATTTACAATCAAAAATCCTGTTGTGTGGGGGGAACACAGAGGAAAGCCGAGCATGCACTGTGGATTGTTACGTGGAACGGGACGTTAGTTAATCAGGAAGCGAGCTGACTGAAGCCAGAAGCACAACAAACAAGACACGTCATCGTCCGCCATGTTTGTTTACTCTAAACTCGCATTTGACTGCGCAAGATTTCGTGTTTTGAGAGTCCAGATTCTGGTTGGTGGTGGTGAATCTGTTAGTGTGTGGTGGTCTATCGTTATTTGTCTTCATGTGCGTAGTCTCACGTTTTCTAAATCAGTTAAGATTTTTTAAATCTTTTAGGGTGTGCCAGGCTTAAGACAATGTCATTAAACACCAACTGTGACTTTGTCAACGCAGAATATCTTTGAAGCTGTTCCATCTCCTGTGCTGCAATTTACCAGTAGTTATGAATGACAATAGCTTTATTTGCAGATCTGTTCAATTAACAGTCAAGCAGTTGAAATGCAGCTGTACACATGATTACAGGTCACTTGCAGAGACCAAATCCTGTCAAACGATTTGTCAGTAAAGTGTCTGTGTTTGTGCTGAAGACTGAATATAATCTGTCAAATCCAGCAGACCTGTGCTCAGAGCTAACGTGGACTCAGATTGTTTTCCCGTCTGTTTATGTAGACCATGTCACAGCGTTCAGACAGCTTATCAGATCCTCACCTAAAAATAATTTCCACACAGACGGGACCCGTTTGTCCTTTCACGTTCCACGGAGTGTCAGAAAATGAGACAGTGGTGGAAATTTTCCATTCCCTCCCTGTGACAGGCAGGATAATTGGCTTTCAGTCACAATCTCTCCACTGGAGAAGCAGGTGCTTTTTAGGACCGTGGGTTTCCATAAAGTGCTGTGTCACATCTGCTGAAGAGAGCGCAAAGTTATATGGGGGACGGAGAAAAGACAGTGTGACTGGATGAATTTCAATGTTTTTAAAGCCGAGGGCTTCTGTGTTCTCAGTTTTTTTTTAAATCATAAAATGTGTGGCCGTCCTGTATCCTCATCACCTGGGTAACACTTATAGCTTGCGAAAGACACTTACCTTTCACTCCTTCTTACATAAAATTTCAAGCTGTGGCCATAATAGAAAGATAAGACTGCCATCAATTCAACAGACAATTTGATGCAGGAAGGTACCTTTCATTAAGGTCACAGATAAACATCAGGTTGGACTGATAAAGGCGTGAGAGTCACATCCACATCAAAACTAAATCGCGAACCGGACCCTGACTAACCTGATTAAAAACTACTCTGTGTCAGTTTCACAGTAATCTCCCAGGTTCTGCATCCGCTGTGGTTTCTCTGCCCTCTGGTGCTGCACTACAACCTGAATGGACTGGCTGATAGCCTTTCTATCGCTCGTTCTCTTAATGCAGGGTTTTTGTAATCCCTCCTTTATATCCCGACTCAAGGAGAAGCAGTTCATTCGAGCCATAATTACCACTTCTCTAAATAAATTCCTTGGAAACATTCCCTGCCCAGAGCTCTCTGATAGGCCTCCCTTGTCACCTCTCCTTTCTTTTTCTTCTTCTTTTTTTATGACTTTAATCATCTCTGTGACTGATGGCACTAAAACACACTTTTACTAAATGTTAATATCATAATCATTTCATCTGACAACACTGAGCTCAGATAGCTTTTAGCCAGCAGTGATTCATTCATCTCTGAAGTAATATTGCTCCTCAGCGTGGCCCATTTCCTTGAGTCTCTTGGGATGTCATAACGCTCAACTTGTCACACCGGCTCAGAGAGAGAGGGGCGGGGGGGAGAGGTGCCTGGACAACTCTGAATGTACAGAGAGAGACCACTTTACATGTTATTGCCTCTTAGAGGCATTTCCCTGATGATATAAAGCTCTAAATTGCAAAGTGAAAAACCTGTTAATGTTTTGGCGCTCCATCATCTGCCACTTTTAAAGTCAATCAGTCAGCACACAATCAGTATTCCCCTCCACTCATGGGCCGTACATGGGTGAGGAGAGACATCAGGCTATTACATTACCACAGTGACCTGTCAGAGATATCCATTAAAAAGTCTTTATTAAGCTCAGGACCATTACTAACAAAAAAAGGTAATCCAATTGTCCTTACTTCTTTTAATACATTTTTATGATGCCCTCTCTCTCCATCTTTCCCTCTCTGCTGTGTCACATCCTCAGCTATTAGTGTTTGCACACAAGAGCAAATATCACATTAGACAAATGACAACAAACAAAGAGCATCATTAGTAAACCCACATAATACAGATGGCTTCACAGTTAAGTGGGCTTTTAAAGTGGTTTCTCATTCTCTGGATGTGCTGACTGGCTGTTTCCCTAAATTAACTACAACAGCTCATAACGTGGCCCGGGCCAGTTTGCTACAGCAGCCTCTTCGTTTTGGAGGAGAGATTTGGAGCCCGGCTGCAGGGATTTGCTCCCGTTCAGCCACGAGAGCTTTAGTAAAGTTCAACACTTATGTTGGGTGATAAGGTGTGGTTGACATCCGGCAGTGCAGTTTATCCCCAAAGGTGTTGGATGTGGCTGAGGTCAGGGAGATCTTCCACACCAAACCTGAAAATCTGGTCTTTATGGACTTGGATTTGTGCACAGGGATATTGTCATGTGACCTTCCCTTAACTGTTACAACAAACTTTGCAGTACAATATAAAGTCTAAAATATAAATCTAATATAATTGCTTTATTGTGCAACTTCCCAGTCCGTTGTATTTCATTTGAAATGTTTGAGTAAAGCTCTGTTATCACTGAAACCTTCAGGGCCACCGATACAGTCATTGTATTCTATTGTATAGTATTTGTGTTCATTTGTGCCTCGCCGACATGTTGACACAGTCTCAACAACAACAACAAAAAAGGACACTGAAAGCATCAGGAGCGTTATTTGAGCGTTCATTGGCTTGAATAATAATGTGCTAAGTCCATTTTTAACATATTTCTTCTTGAGTATTTCCATTTTCTGCTGCTGTTCTTTTTACTTGGATTTATCTGATGTACAGTTAAAGCTTTGCAGATTAATATTTTATAAAACACAATCCAATGTTATAGATTAAACTGCTCCAGAGTATTAAAAGTAAAATTAACAACATTAAAATGCTGCGTAATTAAATGAATCAGTAATAATGTATATACTGTACAGTACCTTTGATACTAATATTTACACATTTTATAATAAGATTCTGCTACTTTTACTTTGGTAAAGGATCTGAACTTCTTCTCCATCTCCACTGCCAAATGGATCTAACCCATTTCCAAAAGAATAAAATTCATTATATGCTTACAATTTCAGAACTGCTCCACTGATTTGACACAAAAGAAGAGAATTATTCAGCCTTTAAAAACAGCAGTATAAAGTCCTTCTGTCCCTCTGAGCTTTCAGAGTCTATTATCTTGAGTTAAAGGCTGGGGACTTTAAATATTTGACAGAAAACCTATGTTTAAATTTAAATACAGGTTGTAAAGTTTGAAAGACGAGGGCATTTCTAATGCATTATGGGGGTTGTAGGAGCCAGCATTTTTGAAGTTTTACCTATACTTGAGGCTAAAAGTAAAGATATCTCTGTCTCTGCTTTTTAAATCATAGTTACAGTACATGAGATATAAAAAGCAATACTGAAATACAGAGCACTGAAATCATTTGACTGACAGCTCACAATGTACAATATATGAAGGAATTTTAATGTCAGCCCTCCTCTGATTTATATTCATTTGTCTCCCCCATGTGGTTAAAGATGGAACTACACTGTGGCGATGTCAACAGACGATGCTCCCAAAACTAACAGGAAAAACAACAGGTGTCCTTTAACTTCCTGCCAGTCACAGGTACGCTACCTGAACTGACAACATGTTTACTGACACCCTGGAAATCTCAGTAACTGCACTGAGACAGCCCTTTTTTTTAACTCTAGGCAGAAAATCATCTCTTAGACATATGATACACCCTACTCACTGATGTGGTATCAAACTTCTCATGACAGTCAATAATAAGCCAATAATTCTACATATTTACAAGTAAACATACATTTTTATTGTTACGTTTATTTTGGTCGAACATTAGTCATTCACTGTTCTCATACACACTATGTTTTTTTCTTTTCAAGGGCCCAGACACTGTGATGATCTACATGGTGATCCTGCTCAACACTGACCTGACACCTCAGGTAATCTATATATGATGCTGAAGATCACTACACGCCAATCATGTAATATGTATATACGTGAGTAAATATTGAATATTAAAAGACAAATGTATGGCAGAGTATCAGTGCTCAAGACTTAAACTTTGCCTCACTGCGTCATAAGTATCAACATTTCACAAAAAGGCTTTTCACTAAATCCCTAATTGGCTCACACTAGCTGCCTCACACAATACAGAATCAGGCAGATCAGACAAACTCAGGAAATGACTATGTTCTGTCACAAGATACGTTTGTATTAATGTCATCTCTGGCTGAAGGGATGTAGATAACATATATAGACTGAATATATTCTCTGCTGTGCCTTCAGCTTGATTGTTTGGACAGAGGAGCACCTGCAACAGACATGTAGAGGATTTATCTGTTACTGTAGCTGTTTTTAATCATCCTCTGATTTGTGGTTAAAAAGTTGTGTGTGTTTTGCAATATGACAAGCAAGCAGAGAATTAGAGTTTGGATTTATCTTATTTGAAGCAATCATTGTGTGTTGTAGTACATTTGCTTTATCTACAGGTTTATTTTTATACAATAGCAACAGCAGTGGGAGGAGGAGGTAACTGTGAGCTCCTGTAGCATTCATGGTTTCATGTGTTTGAGTGTAGTTTACACTCAGGGCCAAATAGAAGTTTAACTTTGTGTATGTGTCTGTATTTGTGGCCCTTTTTTGTTGTACACATCTTTTCAGCCTTCAATCAGGATAGAAGTTTTTTTTCCCCATATCATGTTGCCTCTCCCAGTTTTGGTTTTACAAGTCTCTAATTTTAATTCCATTACTTTCATAATGTCATTCAATAATCAGCAGGATCAACAGTCTGCTGCCATGAGACACACCCCATCCCTCCCTTTGAATACCAAACCCTATTATGTCTTAAACCCAGTGAGGGTGGGGCCTTTGTTCTTCTCAGACAAACAGTTCTCATCTATACAAAACATCTGATGCTGTAGAAGTTATTATAGGCTACCTGCAAGAGTTTTTACTTAAGTTTGCTACTTCACTGTGATGTGGAGTCCTAACATCTGTTGATCACCACTGCCCCCAAGTGACAGGAGTGAGTAGAGCAAAATGTTTAGTGTTAGAGCAGTGTGAGCTGAATGCTGCTTTCTCTACTTTTTACTATTAGCATTACAGACAACTTTATGGATTGAGTACATTAAAGAGACCGAACAAACGTGCAATTGATAAACTTTATTTGACATTATGAATGTCTACATGCCTGTTTAATACTCCTCTCCATCATCCTCTCCGTCACCCTCAGCCGAGTCGAGTCCAACCTCGTCATAATCCTTCTCCAGAGCTGCCATGTCCTCTCTGGCCTCTGAGAACTCTCCCTCCTCCATACCCTCACCCACATACCAGTGAACGAAGGCACGTTTGGCGTACATCAGATCGAACTTGTGGTCGAGCCGAGCCCAGGCCTCTGCAATAGCAGTGGTGTTGCTCAGCATGCACACAGCCCTCTGGACCTTGGCCAGGTCTCCACCAGGAACCACGGTGGGCGGCTGGTAATTGATGCCAACCTTGAAACCAGTGGGGCACCAATCCACAAACTGGATGGAGCGCTTGGTTTTGATGGTGGCGATGGCAGCATTGACATCTTTGGGCACCACATCACCACGGTACAAGAGGCAGCAAGCCATGTACTTACCGTGGCGTGGGTCACATTTCACCATCTGATTGGATGGCTCAAAGCAGGCGTTGGTGATTTCTGACACTGTTAATTGCTCGTGGTACGCCTTCTCAGCGGAGATGACAGGGGCGTAGGTGGCCAAGGGGAAGTGGATACGGGGGTATGGCACCAAGTTGGTCTGGAACTCGGTCAGATCAACATTGAGGGCACCATCGAAACGAAGGGAAGCAGTGATGGAGGACACGATCTGACTGATCAGCCGGTTCAGGTTGGTGTAGGTAGGGCGCTCGATATCGAGGTTCCTACGGCAGATGTCATAGATGGCCTCGTTATCCACCATGAAGGCACAGTCAGAGTGCTCTAGGGTGGTGTGGGTGGTCAGGATGGAGTTGTAGGGCTCCACCACAGCAGTGGACACCTGGGGAGCTGGGTAGATGGAGAACTCCAGCTTGGATTTCTTGCCATAGTCAACGGACAGACGCTCCATCAGCAGGGAGGTGAAACCAGAACCGGTGCCACCTCCGAAGCTGTGGAAAACCAGGAAGCCCTGAAGACCAGTGCACTGGTCAGCCTGAGGACAGACAGGGAGACAATGATCAAATAGGATACACATTATTTAGTCAAAATAAAAGGATGGATCCCTCTTGACATCAAGTCACCCACCAGTTTGCGGATCCTGTCCAGCACCAGGTCAATGAGCTCTTTGCCGATTGTGTAGTGTCCACGGGCGTAGTTGTTGGCAGCATCCTCCTTGCCAGTGATCAGCTGCTCAGGGTGGAACAGCTGGCGGTAGGTCCCACTGCGCACCTCATCTTAAGAAAGTTAGCATAAATTAAAAACCCAGACAAGAAACTACTAGGGTGAAAATGTATATTTAATGAGTTTACCGATGACCGTGGGCTCCAGGTCCACAAACACAGCCCTGGGGACATGCTTTCCAGCTCCAGTCTCACTGAAGAAGGTGTTGAATGAGTCGTCACCTCCTCCAATGGTCTTGTCACTGGGCATCTGTCCGTCTGGCTGGATCCCATGTTCCAGGCAGTAAAGCTCCCAGCAGGCATTGCCAATCTGGACACCAGCCTGACCAACGTGCACGGAGATACACTCACGCTGTGAGAGAAAAAAAAAGGTTGTGATCTGCACTATTGAAAACACATTATTTAAAAGCGTTCTTGTTTTATTTTTAAGAGACACTGAAGGCGATTCATCACATGTTGAGGGTGAAATGAAAAATCTGGGTAGGAGAAGGGATCTTTTGTGAAGACGCAGACACCAGAACATTGTGACTGGTCACCTGACACATTTTGCACATTAATTCTAGATAACTACGGTGGCCTAAGAGCTCAAATGTGACAGTGTGAAGCCACTGTGACTAATATTTTCATCTTGCCATAGGATGAACCCAGACTCATCTGACTTCCTCTGTTTATTTCCTCTTGACATTATGATTGTAATATACAGCACTGGTTCCTGCAGTGTAGTGTTGTCCACATTGTAGGGTGTAGTAACTCAGTCTGGTCCCACAAGGTCTCATTTTCTTCCATTGCTGCAGGAAAGATTTATTACTTGATCCAAGAAAAGGGCCTGTTTTATGTTAAGTTTACGTGATTTCTCAGTTTGATGATCTAAACTTCACCACTTCCCTTTGCATCATTTAAGATTTCTTGTTGGACTTCCAACAACACTAGTAACTGTGTTCTAAAACTAGTGACTAATGTGCCTGAGGAAGAAAGAAAATCCTGTTGAGAACAAACATTTTAAGATCAAAGTTCTGCAGTGGAACAAACCAACAGCTGTAGCTGAAGCTTTTCATAAAGAAGTAGTAGCAGGTCTGCATGGGGTACAGCATAAAAGATTAAATACAAAAGCAAAGATAAATCTTTTCTTGAATAGGCTTTGTTTGAAAAGCCTGTGGTTGCAGTTTTATAAAAGGCCCAGGCCTCTTTAAACAGAGGAATGTTTCAGGCGGAGCTGAGGCACAGGAGGAAAACCAAGAGGCTGGCAGCCAGGACTGAACTTTAATCTGGCCTGTGCCCTATCGAGTTACACTTAATTTACCAAAATTACAGTTAAAACGACCTATTAAAGACGAAGTTTGACATCTTAACTCCAATTAATGCTGCTTCTTGGCGTCTTCCACGTGATGGACCCGATTAAATCAACACGAGGAGTGAAGACAAACTTACTCACCATGTTTACTGAAGCTGTGAAGTCTGCAGGAGATCGGCTTGAAATCGGGAAGAGCCGAAGTTAGTTCTCACAGATAGGACGTTAGGGATCCTTTGTAAGAAGTAACTGAGAGTTGTGGTTAGGCGGGGCCATTTATATAGTCTTTGACCCGGCGGAAAAGAGCTGCGCAATCTGATTGGTTGGAGGGGATTACTTAGCTCTTTTCCTATTGGTTTAAATGAAACCGTCAACTTCTTTGAGACGCTTTTTAAATTATTATTATAATTTAACAGTTTCTCGAGATAAAGAATAAAACAGAACTCAAAGTATGAAACTCCAAAACGACGAAACCACCAAAAATGAAGGAAGTTAACTTTAAAAACTTTTACATGAATATGTGCCTCAGATGATTTTTTTTTTTCAGGCAGCTGAGTCTACACATGATTTGTTTTATGACAGTATGTATACAAAACTATATTGTGATGATGTTCGTTTACAAGGGAAGAAAGTATTTGTAGTATGATCTAGACAGATAAAGGACGTAAAGTAGTACTAAATACTGTTTTCGCACTCGGTCATTTCTGTTTGCATGAGTCAAGATTCAGGGAAACTAAACCATCCTTTACCTTACATACAAATAACGTTGCTACTTCCTGTCATTCATTAACAACCTCATGCCGAAAGTCAGCAAAATTTGACAACTGACTTTGGTTTGTCTGAAAATTTGTATTACATATTGTGCTTCTGTCTTCCTGTTTATTTATTGTTCGTCTGTGAAGTGAAAACAATGACACAAGGGTTGTAAATTGTTTAAAATCGAGTTGAAAGCGGTTATTCACGAGCAGTTCAATCGTGAATTTCCCCTTCCCCCCTGTGTTTGTTAATCTTTTGAGGTAGTTGAGCTGCCATAATTCATTAAAACTCATTCAGTACGAAGGCTGAGGCAAACGTACGATCGACAAGTCTTTGCTGTTCGGTTACAAGCCCCTTCAACCAGCAGCGACGCCACCTTTAACTCCTATTCATAGTACAAAACATATGACGCCGACTGATACAGGAAGAGCCCACTGCCAGATTGATTTTTCTTACGGCCAATCGAAAAGCAATATTCGCACGCTAAGCCCGCCTTCATCCAAAATTGGCCAATCACGGTCGGGGATGGGAACTTCCGCCACTGCGACGAAGCATGTCCCATTGTACGAGCTGTTCTCAAAGAGTGCCGCGATTGTTGCGTTGCAGGCTGTTAAATGCGTGATTTCTCCAAACTTGTTTCATCTGTTGCAGCCGGTTGACGCCTTTCAGCTCAGAATCGCGTGAGATTGTTGTCACACGCGAATCTTACCGAAAAGTAGCGGGTTGTTACCGGGACAAACAAGCGGCGGTCTCACCAGAGGAATTCGTTCGTTAGCGGCAGCTGAGCCACCTTGCGGTCCTGTTAGCACTGGAGCTAGCTAACGTTAGCAGCTGCTGTTATTGTAGCGTGAGTCTGACGGAGATCTGCGGGAATATGTCTTCAACCAGAGGCTGTCGTGTTTCGAAATAAGTCACCGGAGTCGGGATAAAACACACGGGGCTGTTAGCTCGCGAACCAAACCACTTAGCTCTGCTAGCTAGCTAGCTGCGACGCTACCGGATTGTCTTTCACAAAAGGGCAACGCGTGAACAAGAGACTTGGTCGCCAACCCAACGCTGGCTTTTAACTGATTCTGCTTGGGCTACCGCTTAAAGAGCACCACAAGAAGCGTACAGAATGAATGGGTTCAGCACAGAGGAGGACAGCCACGATGGACCGCCTGCTCCGCCGTTTTACGGACAGAGCTGCTGCCTGATCGAGGACGGGGAGCGCTGCGGCCGGTCAGCTGGAAACGCCTCCTTCAGCAAGAGGATCCAGAAGAGCATATCGCAGAAGAAACTGAAGCTGGACATTGACAAGAGTGTAAGTTAAACTCTAAATCTATTTCTGTTCTGGTTTAAATCAGTGTTTGTGAGTGCAAGGTGTTAGCTGGAAGTTAACTAGCTGTCGGGGAAACTGCTCAGACTCTTCAGCTGTCAGCTAATGCTAGTTAGCAGGTTAGTTAACGTGGATAGACCAAAGGATATATTCACAGCTTTCCCTTGCCGCTGGTGTTACTGTAGCGCTGAATGGTGGCATTGTCTGAAGCCAGGTCTGTTCCCACCCGGGTTTAAATGTCAGGCTAGCGTTAGCCGTGCTAGCTCCCCGGACGACGTGCAGGTCAGCAGGGTCCCTGCCCACATCAACTTGGTGTTTTCTCTCGTTGCAACAGTTTCCTCCAGCACGCCCCCGCTGCTGTGCGTAAAATGGCTGTTGCCAGGGAAGCTTGCTGAGTTGCTCAACTCTCTTTAAACTGTCACATCCTACCAGCAATTTGATGTTGGTCAGAAAGTATCAGAGAGTTACACTCACTCGCATTAGATGCTGTTACATGCTGTACTTTTTACACTCTTTATATTGCACAGTAGCCTAACAACAAACTTTTAAAACATCCATTGGCACTAACTGGTAACTAAAGCTGGATCACCAAGGCCTCAACCCCCCCCAAAAAACCGCTAGCTTTGCTGAGTGGCAGTTACTTATCTATAATTTTTATTTATTGCAAAGTTATCTGGGAATATGAACAATATATTAGAACTGCAGCTAATGATTATGATGACTTGCTGATTTTTGTCTCAAAGTTGTCCACCACTGCAAAACCCAAGCAGACTTAATTTATTGTGATAAATTATCACTTGTGGGAAGTTGTTTCCAGTTAATTGGTTGTGAAAATTGTACAGTAATGTCACTTCAGAACAAAATAAAACTTTTTTTAAGGCTCTTTGCAGGGTTATATTCCTTTCCCCCTGCTTCACTTCATCTTCATTGTGTCAGAGTCTTTTACCTGCACTTAAGTTTCCTAGAAAGCACCAGGTTGAGTGACTCAGTGCACCCTGAGGTGTGAGCCGTGTATTCTGTTCGCCTGTCGTTCTGCCAGCAAGTGTTTCCAGACATGTTGGTACTCGTGCGACAGGTCACATGTTGTGAGCGTGACCCAGAGGAATGACATGCACATGAGGTCACAAGAGTCATGTTGTATTTCAGGCATTCAGCTGAGGCAGCGAATGCAACAAGACAGCAAGCTTCATTATTGACCTTTATTAACAACGTGTTGTTTAGGCTGCACATATTTAAAGTAGCATTGAATATTGAAAGTAGTAAAGTGCCAACCTGTTTTAAGTCATAGTTTTGTCAGGTCTATACTAATAGTTTTTACAGCTTCTTGTAAACACAGCTACATTTGCTGCTGGAAAAAGTGTTTATATTCTTTCAAGTCAGGAATTGAAAGTAGTATTCATGATGGCACCAATACTGAAACTCAGATCTCATATTGACACCAGTTTTGATTAATTTCTGACAACCACACACATTTGACTGCTCCTTTAATGCTCAATAATATCTTTCATAGGTGCGACACCTCTACATCTGTGATTTTCACAAGAACTTCATTCAGAGTGTCCGCAACAAGAGGAAGAGGAAGACCAGCGACGACGGAGGGGAATCCCCAGATCATGATGTGGAGGTGCCTGAGGTAATGTGGATTTAAGTGTTACAGTGTTCAACACAGATGTCACTTTTGGATACAGAGCAAGACTTAAAAAAACACACAATGACACATAACTACCATTACTCTGTTGAAGACATTTATATCCCTCCTGTATTTAGTTTTCCTCGTGTGGTTTTCAGCGTTTATTGTCGCAGTGACCCAGTTTCTCCACAGAGGTCTTTAAAAGAGGCAGAAACTAGTGGGAGTGTTAAGAAAATCTTTGAAATGTGTCCAAGATGGAGGCAGGATGAGAAGTTATCATCTTTCTGAGTAACTAACTGCTTCCCTGCTGGTGCTGTGTTTTCAGGTCGACCTTTTCCAGCTGCAGGTGAACACGTTGAGACGCTACAAGCGACACTACAAGCTGCAGACTAGACCTGGACTCAACAAGGCCCAGCTGGCAGAGGTAAGAACACACTGATAGCCGAGTGTGTCTGGGTAGCAGACTGACTTAGACAAAGGACAATGTCTGTTTTGTTCAGTGTTGACTATGAAACCACATCAATACTTTACATGAACAAGTCTCTACAGTAAGAGCTGTTTAAGATCCTGGTCCCCTACAGGCCCCTGCTCTCAGAGTAGTTCTTACTAATGGCCCAGGAACTATCAGAGCTGGGTTTACTGAATGTCACAGATTTCAAAACAAAACTCAGATGGCTGCAACTCGTGTGCAGCTTCATTCGTCTGTGTTTATTGACTTTGAAAGCAACATTTTCTGATGTACAAACATCACAAGTCAACAATAAAACAAGAGAACAAAGAAGAGGAAGAAAGGGAGAGACAAAACTTTATTTGCCGTTTGATTTAGCAGTTGGAATAACCATAAAACTCTCAACAGATGTCTCAACTGTGGAGTTTTCAGCCTCTTTCCACCTCTGCATATCTCCCTCTCATGTTTGAATGAAAATAACAAATGGATGCGAGAGTAACACAGTGAATTAATACTTTCTCATTTTATAAAAAGAAAAATCCTAAACACCTGCCGAGTTTCACTCCTCTGAAATGAGAGGTTGCTGCTTTTCTCTGCTGTGAATATTTTTGGGACTGAACAAGTCATTCAGTAACATCACCATTGAGTGTTGAATTTTGTTTGGGAGTATGATGGGTAGTCTTTGCTGTTTTTTAGATGGTTTATTGATAGTGTGAATTTAAACATTGTTTATCTAAAACATAATCATCAGATTAATGTGTGATAAAAATAGTCGTAGCTCTGCCTCTAATCCTGATAAGGAAATTATACAATCCTTACACTGCTTTATCTTTTAACCTGAACAAAATCATCTATGGATATGACTGAATATAATTATATCTTAATATATGACTTAAAAGTTTGACAAACATGATTTCTTGATATTTAAGCAGCATTCTGGGAGGAAGCTGTGATTGATTTAGAGCAATGAGGCCGGTAGTTAATTTTGTGTAACGCTGAAGGGCACTGCTGCCTTCATTAGGTGTTCCCAGCATCGTTCTTCTCGACCCTCGCCTCCATGTTACTCATTTACCGTGATATACGTAGTGTTGCAGCTCCTATTCCTCAGTAATTGGTTGTGGAGAGATTGTTCGACAGGTGGACTTGATGCAGCTGGCTCAGCCCTCTTCCTTACAAATACCTCCCCTATGTAGGGCTCTCAGTCTGGCTGAGGAAGGGGGGTTTGTGGTGGTCGAATGTTACCAGGCTGTAGAGTCAACAGAGGGAATGAAAGAAACCGAGCTGCAAGTTGAATGTTTCCCCAGGCTGTTAGTCAGGTTCAGACCCTGCTATTAATGAGCCTCCCACATCATTAATAAAGCACCAGTCAACAGCCCCACAACCAGCTGCAGCTGTCCCCGTCTTCAGCCCTGTTCAGGAGAACCAGTGGCTGCTGAGCACAGCAGTAAGCGGCTGCATAGAGGATGTTTGTTTTCTCCTCCTTGATGTTACTTCGTAAATCCAAACAGCAAGTACTGAGGCTTCAGTTAAGGCTAGATTAAAGGTCTCCCACTGGAGAGTATTCGGTTGTTGTTGTCCTCAAAGATTATACCATATCTCAGTTTTGCATGATGATCATATTGTTGTCAAACTGTCAAAATTTTAAAGAAAAAAAAATCCACCCTAAATGACTTGGAAAGGTGCTTTCCACTGGTGTTTCATGGTGGTGGTATACATGGCTGGTAGATGACACGACATCTTGTAAAGATCACTTTCAGTGCAGGCACAGAGTGAAACTTGGCCACACAAGAAGTGTTGTCTTTTGAGTCGTCAGAGAATACTTGCTATGCTGAGCGAGCAGAAAAAATAGAGTTCCTGCTTGTGCACAGTCACTGCGTTTGCACGTGTCACTGCATGAGCGGTCTAATGCAACAGAAACACTTTGCTTCAGGACAGTGAGCTCGAAGCACAAGGCAAGGACTGTGTGTGTCCAGAGAGCCTGTTTGTCCATCACTAACAATAAGTTTATAAATCCAGAGGTTGTGGGGGGCACATGAGACCAAGGCTTTTCTTTGCTCCATGATATTCATGACAAAAATAACGAGCAATTTTAGCCAAAACTTTTGCAAGTCCAGCATCAAATTTTATTCTTTTATGCAACGAGAGCTGTTTCCAGCAGAGGAAAGCAACACCAATGTTGTGCTACTTCTACTGAAGCTAGCATGCTAACCAACTAGCGCCAACCTGGCCAACCCGTCTCACTGCTTTCTGATGGCAACTTGCTGTAGCGTCCAGGACTGCCCAGAAGAAGCAGAGCTGCTCAGAGGGCATGTACAGAAAACAAAGTCTATCAATCACTCAAGCAACAAAGACAGAAATCAGGCTGTCTACTCATGTCAAGACAGAATTCAGGTAATCTGATTGATGGAGAAACCTCTGACAAATCATTGACAAATCATACTGATTTATTTTAACCTTCTCTCTCTCCTCCTCTGTAGACGGTGAGTCGTCACTTCAGGAATATCCCTGTGAACGAGAAGGAGACACTGACCTACTTTATTTACATGGTGAAGAGCAGCAAGAGCCGCTTGGACCAGAAAGGGGAGGGCGGCAAACCGTTGGACTAAGCTTCCCAACAACATCGACACCGCAGCGGCAGTAGCTACAACAAAATCTACAGCAAACCATAACCACAGTGACAAACAGCAACAACAAGCACCATCTGCAGCAGCAGCAAGAGCCGAACACCACTAACAAAAACAGCAACCAAAACCAGCTCCTCCTGCAACCTTGTCACCGTCCCACTCCTCTGTAAGACCGGAACGTGAACTCTCGCTGTCCTCAAAGGACGTCAAACAGGACTGGAGGAGAACTCAGGCTGGGATGAGTTTGCTTTTGCTCATTTAACATAAATACAGTCGAAAAACGGTCGATCCTCCTGCTCCGACTCTTCCAAAGGTTGTCTCCTTTTTCCTCCGCAAAAGCCAGGTCCCTTAAAGACTTTCAAGGACCAGGACTCACTCCGCAGGGTTTTTTTCCGTCGTCATGCTGTAATGTAATTTGTCGATATGTACAAAAGAACCACGTCTGATCTCAAGTAACCTGGCTGAATGCAATGTACAAATATAGCTGCCTTAAGAGTAAAAAGCAAAACACATTTTGGTAATTTTGGGGATTTTTGTTTTGTTTTGTTTTTCCTTTGCCGGGTTGACTGTTAACACGTTCACCATCCACAAGGAATGCTTGTGCCAAACAGGAACTGAATGATGCTGAGTGGAATTTTTGTTTTTGTTTTTTGTATTTTATTGTGAATGAATGAATTGTTGGGAAGAGGGGGTGCCACCGTCACTGAAGTCACATCTAGCTTGTGAGGGGCTCGGGGTCTGTTTGCCCCGTTCAAAATTCACATAAAAAGAGAAAAACCTTCCAATAACGTCTAAAACAAATAGTAAATATGTAAGTCGTCCTTTTCCATCTGGATGTGGTGAATGATGTAGCTTTTGGCCATGACCCACTCTTTTGTATGTAGGTATGAACACACACATACTGATTATTTCTCTAGCTGCTTTTCTTTTTCTTTTATAGCAGTTTCTTTCTCTTTAGTTGAGCCTTAATTCTACAAGTTGTAAAAAGTTGTTTTTGTTTGCAGACATGATTTTGTTTTCTTTTGTCTTTTTCTTTTTCCGCCTGAAATGGAAGATGTGTGTGAGTGAGTGACAGAGGGTGAAAGAGTAAATATTGGCATCATTTTAATATTTAAAAGCTGTGTTCTTAGTGGACAAAGTCTTATCATACTTGGATGGATTTTAAGAAGCTAGTTATCGGCCAGATGAGTTTTTCCCCTTCCGAATTTTGAATAATTTATCAACTTATAACGTGAATCTAGACGTCCTTCTTCTGTAATCAGCTGGCAGAAGTCAAATGAAGTCTTGAAAGTTTAACATTTTTATGTACAGTTGAAACAATCCTGCTGCTTCACATTCGTCCCCAGAACATCATAAAGGTCTGATATGAATCTAATTTGGCACCAAATGTGCACCACACCATAACTGATTATCTGCTGATCGATCACAATGTTTAGTTTGTGACATAAAATGAAATGACTGCCCCAAAGCCAAGTCTGCAAACAGTATATTTTAGCTGACTCTCAGTTTTCATTTGCTACGATATGAAGGAGAAGTGAAGTGAAGATTATTCGTTGGATTGGGTCTTTTTATATTTCAGTAATATTACTTGATGAGAAATGACCAGTAGCCCTTTGGCAGGTGACTCCTGTTAACATGTAACATTCAATACGATGAACCCTACGTGGTTATTTTAAATTCTTAGTGAACGCTGAAGCCTCCAGGCGACTGACGACTTCTTCAGTTTCATCTCTTTAAGTCTGATTCTGTGTTTTTGTTTTCAGTGACCACGTGGACTGTACGACACAGTTTGGACTTTTTGTCTCGGGATTGTTTCTTCTTTTCCTTTTTTTTAAAGCTCATCATCTTCTGTCATGTTATATTTAAGTTTGTCCACCACACTGAGTTTGTTTCCTCCTGACAAGGTTTTTTTTGTTTTGTTTTAGCATCTGTTGTACTTTCAGTTTTGCTCGTAGGTTTGTTAGTGTCATGTAGATAACACCAACTCTATTAACACATAGGCCATACCACATTAACCTAATTATTGTATTAGAAAAAAAACATATTTAAATATGGCTGCTTATTGCTCCTATTGATAATAATTATAATAATAAATGTATTGTACAGGCAGAAGCAACAGTCTCACATTTGTTCATTCACAGATTCCTGATTTTTCCACTGTATGTCTGAACACATACACAGAGGCTGTAGAAATGAGATTTGTAACTTTTTTAATTTATTTCTTCAGGTGAAGATTGCCGTCTCTTCTTGTGGTGTTGCTGCAGTAACAGACTTTGGCCGCTAGGTGTCACTGTGGACTCTCAGGAGCGGCCGGTAAGACTTTCTGGATTTTAAAACAGAATTAGCATAAAACCTGCAGCAGCAATCAAACATTTTAGAAGAATAGATGTCTTTTTTTTTTTTTTTTATCTTGGGGGGAAGCTTTTTTTCCCTAATTAATGTGCAACTTCTTTAAGCTACAGGAGGTCATTTAACCTTCTGAACAGACAGAATAGAGTATAATTCTCAACTAAAATCAAATGTCTTCACTGCAAAATCAGCACAGGAGGATTAAAATTATTTGAATATGTGCGTATAAAAAGAAAAATTTAAAAAATTAAATTTCTGACTTTTTGGTCATTAATGATTGTTTTGCCGCTAAAGAGAACTGACGTTCAATAAATGACATTCCCAAATAAATAAAAAATAATTGTGTAAAGAAAGAAAATCTAAATAACAACAAAATATGTGGAATATTCAGAAAATTAAAAACAACTCTGACTGTGGAAAAATTGCGAGGGAAAAGCCATTATTAAATTTATAAAAAGAAAATAAAAACATAATTAAAATATCTGATACTTCTCAGTAAAATGAAGACCTCACCGTCACCACAGCTGCAGTGTCTTAAAATAATTCATTTATTTACGGAACTATATATAACTTCACATCTAATGTACATTTCCACCAACATTTCGCACAGAAATACAACTTTAATCCCTTTGTTTTGAGTGTTGAACATCTCGGAGTGAAACCTGTGCGTCAACGGAACATTCGGTGTCTCAGTCTGAAATGTTTTCTTCCTCTTCTCTATAAACGGACAGTGACATTAATTCTGAGGTAGATTCAGTTCAGTTCAGTATATTCAACAGCCTAAAGAGTTTACAGTCAGGGCTCCATCTGAGCGAACGTATCTGACCGGGAACACGGAGTTTATCATAGTTGTTTTAAAATATTCTGACTGCGCCGAATTCAACGGGATGAAAAAACAAGTGGTCTCCCCTCAAAACGTGTTTCCGCTGGACTCTGTGGCCATGTTTAAAAATAAGAAATGGTTTTATTTTTACACGAGTAACACTCAACATATAAAGACTGTCCAATTATTACGCCGTAAATTAGTTGACATTATCATTTAGACTGTTTATTAACTGACTGCCTGGTTAATTAATTAATGCTTTACATTTTTAAAATATCAACTTTTTGTAGTTTTATTTTTTTTGGTTTGACAGTTTTACAAATGGTCGGAACTCATGAATGACATTAAATATACATTTACCCAGATTAATGCACAAATGTTCCTTTCCTGATAATTTTAATTCCATTTTGGCGTTAAATAAACAGTACGCTGTAAACACACGTTAAAATGTAGGCTCTGCTGCAGCTGCTTCTATATTAAATTCAATGAAACACAATAAGACTTGACATAACCGAGCGTCTTATAACTGCTTTCTGATTGGACAAAAATCTGCCAATCGAAGTGATCAATACTTCTAATAAATAGAAAACCTGATTTTACGCTTCAGATTCAGCTGAAATTAATAAAAACCAACACAATCATTTTACTTTTTTGTACATTTGCAGTGTCGTTTTCCTCGGACAACAGCTTTCTCTACATTTACTCCACTGATCATTTGTTAGAATTGATTTATTTTCTGTCAGATGTGGAAAACAGCTCCACACGACTCCAGATCGACACTTTTTTTAGGGGAGACAGATGTTTTTTGACGCCATGGCAACATCTGGTCTACAGCACTGTAAGAGGGAGGAAACATTAACACAACAACGAAAAATACCACAAATATCAAACACCTACAGTCAGGTCTGTGTGTGTGGACGTAGAAAGCACATGAGGAGAGAAGATCAACAACGTCCGCAGTTTGCATGTCGTCCTTTAATTCTCTCCTTTTTGCGCATCATTGCACGTGCACAGCGGTGTGTTCAGGTTCAGTCAGTCAGTGGTTTTTTCTTCTTTATCTGATTTGAATCCAGAGTCTCTGAAGAGGTTTTGTGGGGGGTGAGGAGGGAGGGAGGGTCACTGGTTGAGCTCCAGAGCCCAGACCTGCTGCGGCCACCCGGTCCGGCCCTTCACTTTCTTCTCGGCTCCTAAAGAGTCCTGGAGGCCGTCGGTCTGTGGGAGGAGGAGGGGAGGGGGGGACCACAACACCACATATTACACCTCATCCTCAGTTTACGCATTTCACATGAACATTAAAGGACTTCGAGCTATTATATATTTCCCTGTGATATCACTACGCTACAGTCTGAGTTCACAGGAAAATACGCTACATGTGTAAAGACTAAACTTAGTCCAAATGATTTATATATGTAACATAATATCACATATTATCTAATAAATCAATAGGCTACAGTACATGTGGCATTATGTTTATTTTATTGTTTTAAAATTACGTTTTGTAGGATGTAAGATGAGCATGTTAGTGACCGTGTATTGTAGTAAAAACACGTTACGAACTGTAAACTGCGGAGTTTATTTAGAAGTGTATTTCTAAAGGTAGAACTGATGGGGGGGGGGGGGGGGGGGCTGTCATGGTGGAAATATTTTATGCCTGAGCAGTTTCACTAAATGTGACGGTGATGTCAGTGTGTATGAATATTAACTGTATCACAACATAAACTCTTTGTTAGGTGTTGATTTTAGGAGACTTCAGTAAAACTATGAGCCTCCAAATTAATAACATTATAAACATATAAGCATTATTACAGTGGACCATACATGACAATAATATAATGATATATGTCGCCATCAAACTGATATATCAATGTCCTGGTTTAAGATAGTTTCTTATTTAATCATATTGTTTTAGGGAAAGTTGATATATTTCAAGGTTTTTTTTTTTATTCAGACGAAAAGAAAAGAAAAATGAGGAAATGATGTTTCAGGCTAAATAAAAATATCGTTGGCCTCTGATAAATGACATCAAACTACTTCAGTGCACGCGCCATTTTCCAAACCTGCGGATATTTTACGCTGACTCCTAAATGTATAAAGTAATACACTCCTCGGTTATATGAAAATATATGGAGATATAGTTATTTAGATGAACAGGAAGCCGTCAGAGCTTCACACACACTCACCAGCTCTCGTTTCCTTTTCAGATCCCGGTTTTCAAATTTCTTAATTTCGGCCTTAAAGCCCTCCGTCTCCCCGGAGTCTTTGGCCAGGACGTCCATCAGGTAGGCGATGTAACTGGTCGCCAGGCGTAAAGTTTTAATTTTAGACAGTTTGGTGTCCGCGGGGACGTTGGGGATGCACTCCCTCAGCTCGGCGAAAGCCGTGTTGATACTCTCCGTCCTCCGGCGCTCCTTCTTCGGCCCCGACGCTCTCCTCTTGCCCATCCCCGCCTGAAGCCCCTCCAGCCGGGCGTCGTGCGTCGCTCCGGGCGCCCCGAGCTCCGCGGCCGGGTAGGGCGCCTGGATCTGGAAGTCCGGGGGCACCTCGCCGTGGTTCACCACCCAGCTCTGGAAGTACGGCGCGTCCTGGTGACACCGCTGGACGAACGGGAAGGGTTCGTGCATCAGGTGGTGGTGATGCTGGTAGCCCCCGATGAGGTTCATGTTGAGCGGGGTAGCGAATAACGTCGTTGCCGTGTTGTCCGTCGCCCTCGGTGTCTCTCTGCTGCTGCTGCTGCTGCCCCAAAACGGTCACTGCGCGGGGATCTGCAGCCAACGGGACTCATTCAACACTTAATATGTATTCCCCTTGAATTCGTTAACGAGTCAAACCAAACGCAGCCACCGAGTTTTTACATCGTCGTCATTGTGAAGGCGAATTCAACCGCGGACGAAACAGGCCGTTTAAAAAAAGCTTATAATTCCAGAGAGCAGGTCTCGGCGATGAGCTGGGCTCCACTTCACTTGTGTTTCGCTCTTGCGATCGTTTTCCCAAAGAGGCTTCTCTGATTTGCCCAAGAAATTTGACCCCGGTGAAGGTGTGAGGCCCCCAGGTTTATATGACTTGGATGTCAGCGTGGAAAGGAGGCAGCCAATAGAGGAGAGCGCCCAGGATGGGAGGAGAGTCTGGAGAGGTTTGTAATAACATGCGCCATGGTGCCATAATCTCACGGCACTACACAGGGAGCAAATATCTGCTCGTTGGAGTCGGTTGCTGGCTACACAGTCGTGCACATACGAGCACAAAAAGTGGTTTCAACTGTCACCTCTCGTTTCTAATGTCTTGCTTTAGTTTTGGAGAGGTTTTACGCACGGAATTTACGCACCGTGTGTCCGGACATACCTGCTTAACTAGGTGCTGCTGTAATTCAGTGGTTAAAATAATGATCTTATTTTACTTATTAACACAAAGTCAATCATGTGGGTAGTTCATATGGGCCTGAATGCAACAGGATATTTAAATGTAGAAACGTGGGGATATGATTTTTATAATTTCAAAAAGTAAAATATTTCGAGGAAAATGTTTACCTCTCAAATATTCTTGCTGTTGACAAAAACTATATAAATCCTCCTTAATTATGTCTAGACATAGAAACGAAACTTTTAGACAGTGTAATGTTCTCATTTGCTGTGACACAGATTTCTTTCCAAAGAATTAACGAATAATAGAAGACAGATTTTAGATTTTTCTCAGTAAACACTCATCCTGCTTCAGCGTGTTGCTGCACGCAGTTAACTCACTGTGGAAATAAGAGATTATTTCTCTGTTTCCCTCTGTTCTCCGCAGCTCTTTCCACCTAACGCTCCTCTAATGATTTTTCATATTTGCTTAAAAACGTAATGTTCATTCGGTGCGCACAACGGCTGAATTTAGACAATATTATCAGAGCGAGTTGGCCTGAGGAGATTTTATCCAGCTCTCCTTTTCCAGTAATAACATGAGGTATGTTTCAGGCCGCGCTGAGAAGTGTAAATGAAAGCTCTGATGGATTATTTGGTTCTGTTGGGACAGACACAGTCCGCGGCCTCGCTGTCATCATACCTCAGCGGTGTGAGGGGGGAAAGGCCTGTAGCGGCTTTATCTCCGCTTTAATTCCCCCCACAGCTCCTCGAACACTAAACACATCATCTTATCTCCATCGCCTAAAAAACATTATCCCATTACATTACATGACCTTGACGCTATTTAGAAACCATTTACGACCGCGTCTTATCTAAATACAGCCATAAATCAGGAGGTGTCACCTTCCAGCGGGGTTACATGGACATGTATTCCATAAAAGCTCTGCCCGGCCCGCTCACTGTTTACAGCGCGGCGCTCTGCGGCGTATTTCACCGTCCACCCGAGTTACAATAAACAATCACTCACTGTTTTATGTCCCTTATTTCACACGAATGTACAGAAGTCTGCACGAACACGTTCATATTCTCACAGTCATATACGTGTTTGTTGTTTTCTTTCGCTGCTGTGTTCTTTCACATTTCAGGTTTTTGTCATATTTCGATAGCTCAGTGATTTTATATTTCTATTTCTATTTACATTATAGTTCTAGACTGTAAGGTGTAATAATAATGATAATAAACATACACAGACTATATGAGATGATTAAAACAAAGTGGTGGCTGCAGCCAAATTATGAGAATATTGATGTCAAAAGAAACAAAAATAAAGTACGTATTTGTAAATTACATGTGTCCTTTTAGGAGGGATTTACATTTTTTTAATGCGTCCACCTTCAGAAATAAAGGTTATAATGGTGCTTCTGACTCTACTACATTTTATTTCTTTTATTTTTTTAACCTGGAGTTATGAGCTGCTTTGTTGCGCTGAAATTTAGATTTAAATGTGAAAAATAAATTCTGAGTGGCTCGTAAAAATGCATTGTTGTAGTTCAGAATTAGAGGTTACAGCACCTGGAGCAGCTACAGCTCTAAAATGCTGCTTTCACTTTAATGCATCATTAAATTAACAGTGTGAAGGGAGTCAGTCTTCACTGTGATACCTGACTAACCTGCAGGACTCTTTACCTCAGTAACACACTGAAACCAGGACTGTGATGTATCATAATAACCTTTAACAACAGTTTTTATTTCTGTTGCACCTTTCAAAATAAAGCGCCTTATAGGAGAGCAGGAAAAGAGGTATGCCAAAATAATATGAAAATATGTATGACCCAATTAATGTAAAAAAGTTAGAGGATACAGTTCACAGAAGGGAAGGAAGAATAGAAATCTGCTTTTTTTTGTTTTTATAAGACATGACTTGCAACTGTTTAAAGAAATTGATATGAATAGTCAATAATAGAAAGTATTAATACTTCAGGCCTACGTTCAGCATCTGTAAAGTGTATCTGTGATACTTTAATACCTTTAATTTTACTGATCTTATCAGACTTTATAGTATTTGTGTGTATCCTTTGGTGTCACTATAATATTCCTGTATTGCACAGAACTCCGTAGCTGAATGTAAACGCATCTTGGCATCATAATCTGCTGAATTCAGATCTGCTGAACTGCAGAACTGTGATATAAAATAATTGGTTTTCAGTCTATATTTTATTTTGTAAAGGAGGAAATTCAGCAACTGTTGAAATCTCAGCTGCATGAACCCGAGAAACTCGCAGTGCTCCTGCACAGTCAGACTTTAGATTTCATTCAGGATGCTGCAGTTGAAGGTGTTTTACAGGCGACTGATGCACGTGTTTAGAACAACAGCTTTACCTTTGAATGTATTTCTGTGCAAGCTGGTGCTGCTTATGAGCAGAGTGAAGGCACATCCTCCTCTCCGTCCTGTTTGCCACTCACATGCTACCTCCGCTGTCAGCGTGAAAAACACCATGCAGCCTCCAGAAAGAAAACCTGACACTGTTGATTAAGACGTCCACTACACAGAGATGAAATACAATACTGGTCATACTCCCACCCCCCCTCCTTCTTACTCTTTCTCTCTCTGCATCACTTTCTCCTCCGCTTCTTCTTCCACCATTCTTTCCTTCAATTCATCACTTCCCTCAGACCTTTAACCAAAACCTTCTCTTCTCCTCTTTTTGATCTCTTTCTCTTTCCCTTTTTTTTCTCTCTTGACTTGCTATCGCTGGAGGTGCTGAAAGACCTGGGCAGCAGTAATAGTCTCTTCATATTTTGCTTTCAACCCCAATAGACTCCAGTCATCTCTCTCTCTCTCTCCCTCTCTTGTTGCTTTGCCAGGGGAAACATCCAAAATAGGTCATAAGGAGCCATCTTGGCCGTGTTATGAATTCTCCTCATAATTGTTTGTGTCATCATGTAGATTTTTCAATAGACACTGCTTCCCTCCTCTTCAGAGTGCTTACCCTCAACTCTACATTTCCAAACAAATATTCTCCCTTGATTCAAAGCCGGGCACGGAAAACGCTGCGGAGCACGCTCGGCCTCAAGTGTTTATCATACGGTGGCTCCTTACAGTATATATATCCACCTCTGGCGTGCATCGACGCCGTCACGCAAAGCTAATTAAACCAAGTGGGCAGAATTAGACATGGCGGCGGCGGCAGCTCCTCCTCATTCTGGGAAATGTGGGCAAACTGGGTCATGCCATGTCCCCTCAGAGGCCCAGTGCCTGATGGGAGAAGAAACCCCCCGCTCGGTGTCCGCTGTAGGCCTGGGTAAAAGTGGAACAAACGATGCTAAACGTGACCTTTATCCTGCTGCATTCTGCTGCGTTCGAGGTCATGTTGAGGTCAGATCTCAACTCATGAAGCGAATGTTGGAGAAAGTCATATCAAAAATTCAGATAATCCTTCTCATCTGCTTCTGACTTCAAGATGCTTCAAATCGCACCTTGGTCACTTGTCAAAGTCAGTAGAAATTCGAAGGAGTAAAGGCTCAGACAAATGAAACAGTCTGATTTGTCTGTAGCAGTATCTAGCCATGCGAGTATAGTTTTGGTTTTATGCTCCCATGTTCTGTCTCCAAGATTTCTGCCTCCATCCCAGCACAATGGTGGCAAATCGTGTTTTATTTGTGAGGCTCAAAGCTTGATGATAATATTTAATAATTCAGCTGACTCTGGATAATTCACGGTTGCAGTTTCATGTGTTCAGTGGATTCAAAACGTGAACGCAGACACCATCAGAAATAAGAGAGAAAACCTGTTCCTTCTCTTCAGGTTTGCTTGAATCAATCTGTTAAGATCATCACACAGTTTGACTTTTTAAATGACACATTATCATCAAGGACGTCTCTGACCTTTGTCATCATGTAGCTACCGTCTTTTGTGTCTGTTTAATTGTTAAATAAACCAGCTTCAGTTTATTCAGTCAATCAGTGATTCGCTCTCGGATCCAGTCTGATATCTCTCTGCAGGAATCCTCCTCTGATTTTCTGAAATATAATATCTCACACAGACGGCCTCCAATGATCAGCTTAATTGACTGTATTGTATTCCTGATTCTAACTGGTGCACAAAGAATGAAAACAACAACAAAACTGCTCTGACGTCAGTTTTGTTTTGGTTAAAGTTGATGTAAGCTTTTTGGGGTTTAAGGTGGAGTAATTATTTAGTGGTTTGGATTAGTTTAATGTAATGAATTACATGTAAAAACATGCACATCCCCAGGTTTTCTTTGTATAAATGTACAGTCGGGCTCTGAGCTGACTCCTCTCGGGTTAAAGACTCGTTTATTATTTGTCATTCAGGAGCTTTAACAGACCATTTACTTTTACTACAGCCTGTCCACATCAGCTTTTCTTTATTCAGCCATGTCTCACTTTCTATTTTCTGTTATTTTCGAAACACAGAAAACTCTCAAGTGGATCTCCTCCACTTCAGCTGCTGCTTTCTTCTGTTATAAATTGTTTTCTCTTCTGTCATCCGTCTATTGATAAGTGATTGTCGTCTCCTTGGACGTCTGTTCTCTGGTCTCTCTGGTCATCTGCGTCCTCAAAGCTCCAGAAACTGTCCTCTAACTGCAGTAATTCTGCCCGTCCTCAGCCCATAAAGATAAGAGCAGGACGGCTGGAATGTGGAGCGGAGAGGTGACAGTGACGAGCTGAAGGGATGTAAACTGACATAAACTCCAACACTTTCTGTGACTACCTTTTACCCTTTTTCTTTGTTTATCTGACAAATCACTCACACGCTTTTTAAACAGAAACAATCAGAGACTTTTTATATAAATGAATGTCAGTTTTACTCCTCGGACTTCAACCTATAAACAGTTCATGACTGTTTTAACACTTGCTGCTTGTTTGGCAGCTGTTCCCTAACAAGGACATTTCCTTCACTGTGCACAAAGTGTTTTACTTTTTTCAACTTTAAAAGAATCAGAAACTTAAATTTGTTTTGTCCGTGCAACAGTCCAGAATCCAAAGATATCCATCCAGCTTAAATTCCTGTGCAAAAAAAGGATATTTATTTTTTATTTTATTCATTTTTTAAATAATCGTACATGATCACTAATCTGTGAGCAAACAAACGCAGTGCAGGTGTATATTTTTAAAGGTTCTGGCAGCGCTTAATAGCTAACAGTAAATTGCAGATTACATAAGACAAACGTTTACATTTCTAAATCCGTAATATATATATATCACCTGTACAGCTCATGTGTTTTATACAGAACGTAGAAGTTAAGGATACAGCAATATCACCCATAACAGGAAAAACATATACACAAGCTTGATGCGAAGACATAAGTGTGAGACCAACAGGCCAAAGATCACAGTCAACCGCCCCCCCCCAGCTCAGAATCATCTGCTGATTAAGATGATCATCTCTGTAACACACAGGAAACAGAAGAAATATGTATGTTTCCTGATATTTTTATGGTGCTTAATATTGACCTTATGGTCATCACCAGTACTTAATGTTTTCTGTTCTATGAAGCAGAATTTACCCACATTTTCAGCCCAAAATAAACGATTAGTACTAAAAACATATATCAAACAACCAGTCTGTTGGTCAATGTAAAGTTAATTGTTGATTCTTTTGATGATCAGTTAATTATTTTAGAGCTTTATCAAATTAAAACACTAAAATTTTTGTGTTCACATCTTGGTAAATTGAACTTTCAGGGATTGCTTTAGCATTTTAAGATAAAAATAAGGACTTTTATGATATGCACAGTGAACTTTTGAACATGAAAAGGAACATGAGGGGTATTTGCTGTTATTTTAAGTCTTACAGACCAAATGATAAAGTAATTGTTTATTGAAAGCATAAGTAATAGATTATTTGGTATTTTTTTGTTGCAGACCTGTATTTCTGTTTGAACCATAACACAGGAGTTATACCATCCCAACATGTAGTGAAGTGTCAAACACGTCAATAACAAGCTTCACTTCATCCATGTTGATCCTCACTTTATACTTACACTGGCCAGAGGCATCAAACCAAACTTCCACCCTCACACACACACACACTTGGACGGTCAGGTCCTGTGCTGTGGGCTCGTGGACCACCGGCAGGTCGGGCTCTAATGATTTCACAGCAGCAGATTTAACAGAGGGTGGCTGCTCTGTGTCAGACGACCCCAGAGGGTTTAGAAAAGGCTGACAGTCAAAACATCGGCATAAAGGCTTGACCCTGAAAAATCTAGAGGTGGAAACAGTTCAGGGACCGACTCCTCTAAAAGCATTTTAACACCAGAGAGGCTGCAACACCTTTAAATACTGAGAAGGCTGATGTTACTTTTCAGGTTATAAACAAGCATTAGATCCTGAAAAGGAACAGCATCCTTTCATACATCTCACCTATGAACTCATCTTATCTTATTCCTTATATTTTCCACAGTTGAGTAATGTAATTATTTTAGTTACATAATGTAATTTCAGTTGTTTATTCGGCCAAGAAACTTTGAAAATATCAAGAATTAGAAACAGAGTTCGGTGTGTTTGTTAAAGCCACAGCACTTCCTGCTCTAGAAGCCGGGGATCATGGGTAATATATGCCGTTCAGCTGTGTTTCAGTTCAGTGAGTGTGAATACACCGTCAGACCTCAGGTTAAGTGATTGATAGGCTTTGTTTTTTGTACATGAAAACAGCTTGGACTCGGAGCACAACAGGATTAATTACCACTCGTAGCTGCAGGGGGTGCTGTTGCTCAGTAAAGTTTACATTTTGATGCTTTAATTAGTAATCAGACAATGCTAATTTTCAGCACCTCTTACTAACCAGCAGTGCTGTGAAAAAAAGTCTCTTTAATCTTTTTCCTATAATACTGCCGACCGGTGAAATAAAATAAAATAAAACCAAAGTAACTAAGGGGAAATTTAAGAGTGTCCTTACAGCTATTAGCATTTGGCTGCAGCTTGTTCTAGACGTTGGATGGTGTATTTATCCCTCAGATATCATATATATATAAAGAATTGCATCAGTTGGAGTTGTCTGGAGGCTGTTGTGTGTTGAGGTCATTGTGCTTGGTAACATAATTGCCCCTAAGGCTCTTAATGGCAGAGGCAGCTAGTTAAAGTCCCTGCTTGTCCATTCATACCCAGCTCTCTGCACCTCACTCTCCCGCTCATTAAAACGGTGAATGGGCCACAGATGTGGAGTCGGCCATTAGTTTTACCTGGAAGGAGCTATGGGAGAGGTGAAGCTAGGAAGCGGAGTTAAACACCAGGTTGAGGGCTTCGTTTCCTCCCACTGGGGCCACCCAAGCTAAAAGTGTCTGTGCTCACGATGCAGGGTTTGTTACCTGCTGTATGCAGAGAAACATTGAGCTTGAAATGTTCTCAGAGATTGAAAGACAACCTTAAGGGTATTTCTTTACAACACACTAAAAAGAAATAGATAAATCTGGAGGATCTGCTGGTTCTGATTCCAAAGTCCTGCATCAATCTTTGGCTGAAAACCGATCTTTTAAACCTGGTTGTACTTACAGGAACAATATGAAGAGCACCGTCTCCAGTCCTAATCCTCAGCGGAGGTTATTCATTGTTTTAACAGGTTTGTTGGAAGAAGAATCACAAATCCCCAAAGAAGGTTGTTATTAGATGTTGGTTAAGTCATTTTATCCATGCCAAAGTTTCTACACTACATGGCCAGAAGTATGTGGCCACTATTTATGTATCGTTTCTGGGTCTGGGTCTGTTTTCATGGTCTTAAATGAGGGGAAATCTTAAAGCTGTACAGAATTTGTTAGGCAATAGTCTCCTTCCAAGTTTGTGGCAACCATGTGGGAAAGGCCCTTTCCTGTTTCAACATGACGTGAGAAATGGTTTTCCCAATTTGTTGTGTAAGAACTTGACCAACCAACCCCATCTAACACCTTTGGCATGAACTGGAACTCTGACCGCGATCAAGGTGTTATCGCCAAACAAAGCTCTGAAAAACCCACTGTACAAAACCTGCACAGCATCAAACAGCTGGGGAAGAAAAGTGGAGGTACAGAGCCAGATAGATGGAGGTTGATGTGAGGATTTATGGTTTTGTTGTTGGTCCACCGGTGTGGTGGCCCACCAAGATTTATTCCGGCATACCTACTGGCTGGTCAGGGCTAGGGAAAGGTTGTGGTCTACATTTAACCAAAACCACAATCTTTCCCTAAACTTAAAGGAGCTATTTTTAAGTTTTTGCTGCTGCTACGTAGCTAACATTAGCATTAACATCTGCTTACTCACCAGTCTAGAAGAAGCTCAAACTTAATTCCTTCACCCACCATGAGCTGTCTGCAGAGGTGGAAAGCAACGTCAATATTCTGCTTCAAGTTCTGTCACTTCTTTCCTTCTACTGAAGTTTGCTTGCTAACCAGCTAGCCTTGGTCTGTCCTGTCTCATATTACTACTCTGCGATAGTGAACCACTCTAGCATCCAGTCTGCCTTCAATCCAACATGAAAGATGAAGAAGTAGCGCTGCCCAGAGTGTCTATTCTAACCTCTTGTAAATGCAATGATGGCTGAAGCTCTTGTTAAGTCAACAGGTGCTAATGCTAATGCTGGCTATGTAGCAATGGCAAAAACATAATTAGAAGCCCTTTGCACAGCAGTTTAACTGATTTGGCTGCTGCTGAAGTAGGAAGTGGAAAACAATAAAAAATGGAAAGGCTTACAGCACATGAAAAAAGTTATTTTGGACTTACTCGCACAGAAACCGCATTCAGTGGCAGAGAAAACTTACAAATAGCCCCTTTAACCAAAGTGCTTTTGTTGCTTAAAACTAACCACAGAAAGGACTGTGGATACAAAGCCCAGTCTAGCGGGTGTGGGGTTTGCATTAATATATAATTATATAATGTAAGTGAAGCTTTCATTTGCTGTCAAAGTTGTTTGAATTTAAGTTGTTTGGCTAACTGTAACCTTTGCCTTAAGTCAGTTTGTTAAGTTTTAACATGCTACGAAAAGGCGCTATGTGTAGTACTCTTATTCTTACCACTGTAACAGTGGAGAAATATAATCTTAAAAGTCTTAAACAGGTCGGTTCTGATCAGAAAGGGTTAAAGTAACATATCCTCATTTCAAGTGCAGCTCAGTCAGATTTCTTTCCTATCTGTAAAGGCCCTAAAATAGCCTCAGAGCTCTGTGTCCCAGCTGGCATCAGGCCTCATGATAGTGTCAGATCAGGCTGAGGAATGCAGCGACAAGCTCTCAGACTGAGATTGGATGCTTATCACAGCAGCATGAGCTCTGATTGGATGCTTATCATAACCGTATCCTGTTGTTGGCTCATGGAATGACCTTTACAGTATCAGCATGGGATGCCATCGCAGGGCGAGGTGGCTACGACTGGACTTTCCCTGATTTCTTTGTTTCACACCTTTAGGCTCCATCCCTAGACCTGTAACCCCCCCCCAACAAAGTATTATTAAGACTTTGCAGTTGTATCTTATCACACTCACACCTTCTCTACGAGATCTAATGGGATTGCATAAAAGTCTACGCATTTCAAGCTTCTCGCTCGTCATTTATCACCATTTTGGTTTGGGTTAGTGGTCAGTCAGTAAAGAAAATGATGACACCAGATGACTTGGGGAAATTGGCGCGCTATTCTGATTCCAGGCTGAACCTCCAATATTGCCACTGTGTGGGCGAGTCAGGGATTTTGAAAAAGAGCAGTTTTCAATTCAGCACTTACAAAAAGTTCTTGTTTGCAAGATTTGCATCATCAGTTATGGCAAATAGTAATTATTGACAAGCTGTGACCCTAAAATGGATGGCACACCTCAGCATCCATGGTGTGATTGTTACTGAAGTTATTTAAGCGGTTTATTATCTTAATCCTTGAGGTGATTTTGTGAAGTCAAACAGGAAAGGGATTAAATGTAAAGATACAAAAGAATGAATAATGGATTGGTGGTTATTTTAGTTTGACTTCATCCTACAAATTGGCACAAAAGTTTGGCAAAACACAGATACGGGTCATTTTGTTCAGATGTCTGGTATACTGTCCTTGCACTGTGCATTCAGGAGTGTGTGTTGTAGTTACACCTGGATTAAGTGTTGAGCATGTAACATGTTCATTAATCTTACAGGGACAAATAACACTCATACTGCAGGTCTCTGTTTTCTGGGATTCTTCAAAATCTCCTTTGACCTGCAGAAAAAACTCTGAGTGATGTCTTCACTTGAGATGTACCGGTGTGTGTGCAGCTCTCAGGAATGTGCAGCATTGCCTGTTAGTGTGACTTTTGTTTAATTTAGTTTACAAAACCCTGTGTTGTATTTATGTTACTCTCATTGGCTGATCTGGACCTTCTGCTCCGAGACAAACAGCCTCTGTAGTGACATTAATTAAACTGAACCTGTATGTGCAGTAAATCTGTTGTTTGTGACTTACACCACCTGTCTGTGAAGTTCCTCAATCATCCAGGTGAGAGGACAGTAGTCAAGAAAAGTGCATGCTATGTCCTTTCCTAACCACTTTACCTTGACCTCAATGGAAGTGGTGCTAAGAGAATCTGATTACACTTACACAAGGCTACATAATTATGTGACGACAGATGAGTCACTTGCACATTGCAAAAAACAAAAAATCCATAAGATCATGTAGAAATCTTAAAGAAAAAGATGCTTCTTACACCTGCAGAATTTGCCTGAGCCCACAGCATAAACTATCACTTGGGTTACTTTTATGATGAATGGGCGGGTTATAGACTCAAAACTGGCAACACTTGTCTTTGGAGTTCATGTGAAGAAATGGGTTAGGAGTGGTTTGAGAGGTTTAGTGTAACTGACCGTCAGCTGTAGTTCTCTGGAAAAAAATCAACTCTTACCTTTCAAATCTACATCAGATGAATGTTTGATACTCGAAAGATGGATTTTGGCTGAAGATTTTTTCTTAAAGGGGCAGTAGTTCTCAAAAATGACCATTAAAACACACATTAGAAGAGGCAAAACTATAAGTCAAGAACTCAAATTGATGTGGGGGGAAAAAGGATTAACCTGTAGCTTAAAACACTTTAGCACTGGCTTTAACCTTTGTTGCACTGTTTAAAGAGAATTTGGAAACCTTGTTTTCCACAAACTTGGTCACCATTACCAAGAAATGTGAATGTAGGTGTGGCTGGCACTGTTTTCTTTGTCAGAGCATATTAATTCCTGTCAACTACCTCCTGTTTATTCTTCACAAAATGGCTGAAATTGAAAGACCATGTTTGTCTACAACAGCTCTCTGCATTCATAATGTTATGTATGAAGGATTACCATATTAAAATACTGTAAAGATAAAGATTACGACTTCAAATTACACCTTGGCTGACTGCAGAATTGTTGGGTGTAATTCTGTGGCTGGGACATAAATCTGACTTTGTGGCTCCCCAGGTCAGTCCTCCTGTGGGAAAAGGGAGATGAGAGACTCAGGGTCAATCTGGGCTAAGCCCTGCTGGTGCCAGTGGACTCCTTGGTTCCCCTGACAGACCCTGAGACAGTGTTGACATCAGACCCAGGTCAAACACCGTCCAAGAGAAGGACTTGGCCTTTGTTTCTGATCACATGGAGCAACAAAAAAGGTAATGGCGTCAGGTAAGTTCAGTTGCGGTAGAACTGCTTTATAAAGCCAAGACTTCACCTCAAAATGACCCACTATAAAACATTATTAAACACTAATACACTTTAATATCAAATATAATAGGTGTTCCTCTAAAGCCAGGTGTGTTTGGTCTTTCATGACAGTTGCTTTCTTGGTGATCAGTTGATCATCGAACGTCCATTAGTTCCAGTGTCTCAGCTGCAAGAATGTGCTGCTTTTTGTTGCTTTATGTGACATTAAAACCAAACATCTGGGGGGTTTGTTTGTCTTACAAGAATTTGTAATGAGTATTTTTATAGATTAAATGATTTATCAGTTAATTTAGAGAACAAGTAACAGATTACTCACTACAGGAAGTAGTTGTTAGTTGCAGCCTTGGACCCACAGGAGCTGGAAACAGACCAACTAAAGTTGTTACTGCAGCTACATGTTAAACTCTAGTTTATGATTTCCTACATCTCCCAGGATGCCTTTTGATCTTTGTAGTCCCCCAGTTTGCTTAAGTAGACAAAGCAAGATGCGTAGTACACATGATATTATAAAAGATGAGCAGAAAAATCTCATTTGGAAATCACTGACCACTTCACGAGAGTGTTGAGAGAGAACTGAGAGTTCGTGCTCTTCTCACGAAATTTTGTACAACCTGTTGCGAGGGCAGAGTCGACGTTAACACAACCGACCACAGCAGAGCAGAACTGAACCCACCGGAGCCGAGTCTAGTAAAACTGAGTGCAGGGTTTGGGAGCTCGGCCGAGGCGCGATCCCGACGCTCCCTGCACCATTTTCCCATTTCCCGGCTTTTCCATGTCGACTTCGCTCTGCAGCCTCGCTCCTGAGGAAAAACAGACACCTCCTCTGCTGCCGCCCTCCCCCTCACTCCTCCTCCTCTGCCGGCTTTCTTCTCTTCACCCCCCCCCCACCATCCCTCTCTTTGCCCCATGGGCTTTTTTTATGGCAGGGCTTCTAACACATGACCTCTGCCATCCATTAGACTGCATGTACACATTCATACACAACAAAATAAAACAAGAACAGCATGTGATAAAGTATGAACTGAGCTCTTGAACGTGCATGTTGTTACTCGAGTGTTTCTGTGAGGTGAGTCCAGCTCCCCCAAATCTTCATCTCTGCCAGTTCTCAGCAGCGATAACAGCATTTTGATTTATTCTCTGCAAAACACATTTGTACTTTAATCCAATCAAACAGCAGCCTCAGAGAGCAAGAAATCATCTTTGCCTCGTGGAGATTTTCATTCAGCTCTTTTCTTATTCCACCCGTGCTGCCCTGTCTGGACGATCGCTGCTGTGCTTCGTCCGGCCGGCCGCGGCATTATGCAGCATGACAAGCTGTAATTTGGTGTACACATTTACCTCATTTGCATGAGAAGCGTTTGTGCTGCCCGCCGCCGAGCTGAACGAATTGCAGCAGCGGTTATTCTCAATCTAAATAACGGAGGCTGAATTATGAGCGATGCTGGGAAGTGAGGGAGTAGCTCATTACAAGAGAGCAGCTTTGTGTCAAGTTATGGCGTCCGCAGCCTCTGTGTCCATGACTTGCAGATGAGGGTGGTTTTTTTTGTTGATACTGCCATTTTGAATACTAAACAGTCCCATCATAACCAACCTGAATGAGAAAAAAGATTTAACAGGAAGTCATGCTTCCCTTTCACCTCAGAAATCATCCACAGAAAACCCACCTGATCTGACAGTTCTGGTTGAATCGTGGCATCTTTAAAACTCTAAAAAGCAACAGATCAACTTATTCATTTAAATTAAATATTTACATATTTATTTAATAAAACACAGTTATGTATTTTTTTTCATGTGCTGTAAGCCTCTTAATTTTTATCGTTTTCCACTACCTATTTGACCAGCAGCCAAATCAGTTATGTTGCTGTGCAAAGTGACTTTTTGCTATCGGTACGTAGCCAGCATTAGCATTAACAGCTGTTTATTTACCAAGACCTTTAGTTGTTGTTGATTTTACAAGACAGGAAGTTTGAATACATCCTCTGGACTACTTCATCCTCTCATGTTTGACTGAGGCCAGACTGAACACTACAGTGACTCACTTATCACAAAGTGTTAGGCTAGTCCAAGCCATGACAGGCTGGGGCTATGTTAGCATGCTAACTTCAGTAGAAGAGGTGACAGAAATAGAGTTAACGTTGGCGTTGTTTGGAGACTCTTGATGAGTAAAGAAATTAACTTTGATGCTTAACACACAGAGTTTCTTCTAGACTGGTCTGTAAACAGTTGTTATGCTAATGTTAGCTATGTAGCAATAGCAAAACTTACATATAGCACCTTTTAAAACTTTCAAACCTTGAAGCAACATTATTGATGCATTTTTTTATTTCACTTCACCTCAAGACAAATTTTATTTATATAGCCTCAGCCCAAAATCCAATCAGTGCAACATACGAGACTCTCTGACCTTTGACCTTTAATTTAGAAATGAAAAATTTCCCAAAAAACTATTAGGAGAACAGGGAGAAATCTACCAGATCTGCTAAAGTTTTAGCATCAGTCTATACAACATGCAAAAAGCATAACATCAGTGAGATCTATGGGTGCAAAAAAAGCATTTGATTGTCTTGAATTACTTTATTAATTTATGTTTATACCTAATAATTTATCCTCTGAAAAAGTCTTTTTGTGCTCACCAATCAAACCACTTTTTAAAACATTGAGGAAGAAATCTAAGAGTGTGAACAGGGCCTAAGCTGTTGTATGTACAGTGAAGCCAGAAATAACAATATAAGATGGAGGCAAACATTTTTATCCAAATAGGAAAGACTGAAAAACGGAAACAGCTTTTCTTTGGTTGGATAGAAAAAAACCTTCTCTGAGGCCTAATTTGATTGTTTTAATTTGACGTGCTGCCGTGTCTCCGGCCCGTTTCTAAGCATTTTGCTCTTGAATTTCTCCAGACTTCAAGACAGAGGAACCACATGCAAGACTTCACGTAGAAATGAAATCCTTCCTCCGTCCTCACATCATTATTATTATTCTAACCACCCACTCAACATAAGACAGGTAATTCATTTGGCACTAGGATTATAAAATGTGTTTTGAATGAAAGAGAAGCGCTGCAATTGTGCTTTTTGCTTAAAAAGTCCTCTACAGATAAAATTATTTTTATTATTAAATCGTTTTGCTCTGCTTCTATATTCAATATTATGATGTTTTGCCCTAAAAAAAGAAACGAAAAACACATGACGTCTTTTATCAGAGTGCAAACAGTGAGATCTTTCACGTCAGCGTAAAGACTGGATATAGATGTTGGATAATATCGTCTGGCATACACGAACACAAGACACAGCGATATGATAAATGCTCAAGTCGTGACATGTATGAACCTCAAACGTGCATGTGCCTGGTACACTTTAAAATCTAAACTAAACTTTGCCCCCGTCAGTTTGTCTAGTTTAACCGTTTCTTGCTGGAGGCAGCTCGTGATTCAGGGTCACTGTTTAAATCCGACCATAGGACACTCAGAAGTTAAAGTAGGGAGGACATTTACACTTATTTTAGTCAGTGAATATCACTTCTCCTGATTTATTATCATTATTTTATCTGTTATTATTTATTTTGCTTTGCTATTAAATCGAAGCTGTAACAGTCATCATACATCTGCACACTGACACATACATTTGTTTATTTGTATCAAAGAGCTTTAAGTAAAAAAAAAAGACTGTATCATCTACAACTGTACAAAACTGCACGTTATAAAAGGTTTATGTAAGACCGGGAAAGTTTGTTTATATAGCACCATTCAGACAGAAGGCAACTGCATAGAAATATAAAAAATATTATTGTAAACATTGTTTTTAAAAAAGTATTAGCTCTGTGTTTCTAAAGCCACAGCTTCCATTAAGGACACAGAGGTCATGACCCCAGTGATATGTCTTGATATTTCAGGGGTCTAATGACACAAAGAGAAGTTTACCTTCCACAATTACACATGCTGGGTTTTTCAAAGCTGCTTCTCATTTATTTTTTAGACAAAATAAGTTAAATCTTTAGGCAAAACAAAAACTGAGTATATAAAATCAAAGTGTATTCTCCACCAGACTCTGAAACCATATTTAAAGCATAATACAGGGAGATAAAATAGCATGAAAATGAATAAAACGTGAGTTTATTTTCAGAAAATTTCACTAGTGGCTAGTCATTAAAGAAATTCTCTGATGGGTGGGGTTGTGTCGGGGGTGATTTGGACTCCAGGCTGCAGCCCTGCTGCTCGGTATCAGCTGGTGAATCACACGCGAGGAATGAAATACACATCCTCCAAAAAATGTGTTAGGCCTCAAAGTGAAAGAATCAGACCTCAGCAGGAAGAGAGGACTAAACTCCTGCAGTCTACAGCATCAAATACTCACAGACACGTTAAGAGTAAATCTTTTTGTCACTGCATGAATGAAAAGTCGTGGTTGTCGTCGGCTGAACCGCACAAACAACGAGCATCATTTCACGTAATTTCTCCATAACTGCCTTCGCCTCACAGCTTCCTACAAACGGACGTCTTTCTTTCTTTCTTTCTTTCTTCCTTTCTTTCTTTCTTTCTTTTTTTAGGCCCCAGCGCCGGTTTTGACGTTTAATCAGTTAACATGTTGAAGAAAACTGTTAAACGCTCCTTAAATGACGAAGAAGCCCCGAGTCTGTATCAGGTTGTTTGGTTTAGGATTAAAGTTAAGTCATTGTTTCTTAAACATTCTTGCGCAGACATAACTGAGATCTGTGCATGATGTCTGCTCACGCATCTCTCTTCAGTCTGTCAGAAAGGCTGCTCCGTCTCTTTTTGAATTATTTCTCTTTTTGTGATTTCCATCTTTGAGTTTTCCCGCTCTTATGTGCTTTTAAACGTAACGGACTCTGATTTCAGAGAGCTGCTACCTCACATTGTGCTGTCAGTAATCCTCCTGATGCTGTCACAGTTGCCATGTCTTATCTCTCAGCTAACAGCCAGTATGTTTTACTGGCTCAGATTTAGTACAGGGGCATCCTCGCTGGTCTGAGATATGTGCATGCATGTGTGTGAGCAGATGCAAATGCATGAGTGAATGAGTGTACGTTCGCCTGCCTGCGTGTGAAAGCGCCTCCTCCCTGTAAGCCCCCTCGATGAGAGTCAAACGTTATATATCGTTTATTTGTTGGGGAGGATTACAGCGTTCTGGAGGCTATAATCCATTCTCAGTTTTAAAAACACACCTCACCTCCTCAAATCTACGGCCTGTCGCCAAGACCCGAACTCTGAACCTGTGGGCTTCCCTCCGCTTGTGAGAACTAACCAACAATCAGCCCCCACCACCACCACCACGTCGACCTCCGTAACAATTCGACCGCCCCCGCCAGGCTGCAGTGGAGATGGGGTGCGTTGTTTTACGGCGTGATCTGTCTTGTATGTCTCAGGGCCAAATCCTATTTTTACAGCTTGCTTATACATTCCTGCTGCAAATGGTTTACATACCGAGGCAGGGAGCCGTCCTAAATCAGCTGGCAGCTCCGTGCAGCTGGGACAAGGTGGAAACCTTGTCATCAGCCCGCTCCACCGGCGATTAATGAACCCCAAATTAAGATAATAACATCTCAGCCTGACCTGGGCTGGCAGATTACATCACTTCCACGGAAATTCAATTTTGACTCTTGACGCTCTCGGTCACTGCTGGAATCGCCGGTATTTACCCACCTTGTTTTTTCCCGCCTCAGATTTATTTTGAAAAGGGGCCGGTGCCCATTCATGAAATTGGGTGGCGTGTTTTCTCATTCTTGTAGGGTCCTTCAGCGCTGTTCAAACACCGCTGAGTGAAAGTGGAGAGGCTGTATAATGAGCAGAGGAGTTAGAGGGTGATGACTCTGCCATTCAAGGGCCCGAGCACAATCTGCACCAGTGTTTCGGGCCGAGGCCCTCGAGTGCAGCCACACAAATCCTCTGTTACCTACTCTGTTTTAAAACCTTGTTTCATTCATGTTAGCAGCTCATAAAGGGCTGCCCACCGCCTCAGCAAAAACAAGCTTTGGTTTTATACGGTGCAGTCTGCTGCGGGGCCCTAATCACTCCTCTGGATTTTTTTATAGTTGAGGCTTTGGTTTGATAACAGGTGATACGGAGGACAGAACAGCTAGATGTTACTGTCAGAGCAACATGATTAAGAAAAACTAAAAGCTACCCTCGTTGGTTTGTGAGTAATACAACAGAAACGTGCACTGATCAGCATTTAAATGGGGTCTCCTGGCCACAGGCCCAGGGGCCCCAGAGCCTCTGTGTGAAGTGACTGTTATTAACACAAGTCTCAGACGTCCAGGGCAATCAAAAGCTCTAGGTTTATCTTTATCATTTGAGTCTAAACACTTTAATTAAGCACAAGTGTTTGTTACCAATTTATTTTTTCTGTTTGTCGAGTAATTAGTAGGAAAACCCACAGTAAAGTTGTATTCATCCATCAATCGTACAACTGCAATCAACACTTATTTCGATGGAAGCTCTTGTGACGGAGGAAAAAATGAGTAATTTTCTCAAAGTAATGATGGTGTCATATTTTGAGATACTAAGTTTCTATCATCATGACTTGCAGTATCTTCTTTTTTCATCACAAATGGTGAAAGTACGAGGTTAGTGTGTTAACACGCTAAAGTCAGATTTTCTTCCTTGATTAAATATTAAAACGTATAAATTGGCTTTGAAATTGTCCTCTAATTCTTTATTTGTCAAGATACAAAAAAAACCCCAAAATGCTATGACATTTGGATCGACAACAAGATACTTGAGTATTTAGCATTTTATCAGCTTATAGAGTTTTTTCTCGCATGCTAAGAAACAATAAGCAGCTCATAAAGAAAACCCTATACAAAAAAACAACTGGTTGTCTTTAGACAGACGGACCACACACGAGGCGCTCAAAAAATAAAACAACATGAATTAAACCTGGTTTGTGCATCTGAAGTTTGCTAATTCAGACGTAGCATAAACACTGACGTCTTATTTCTCAAACTTTAATACACTGTAACTTTGTCACAGAAAGTGTCTGTAATTCTGTATTTTTCCCACCAACTGCAAACATTGAAACTGCAAATCATTTCCTTCACCTCAGACAATAAGGCACTGTAGATCATACTGTTCTGTTTATGTTGCTGTTACTGTACTATCAGGTTCTTCATCCTCCCTCTCACTCCCGAAACTCCCCCCTGCACAGGCTGCTTCAATGACGTAGGAAGAAAAAGAAGTCGAATTTTACATTCGCATCTTTTTTATTTCCCTCCTCCCCCTCTCTTCTCCTTCCCTTCTACATCCTCGCCTCGCTTCCCGAGGAATTGCTTTTTCTTGCATGTGGGAGAGAAAAAAAAAAGTTCTTAAAAGTCTTATGAGTGAAAAGGATGTTACCTCATTAAAGAAGAGGCCATAAATCTGTCTCCCTCCTCAGCAGCACCGTTCCACATCTGGACGTTTCGCTTCAGCCACTCATTGTTGCTCATTCTCGCTGAGCCCTGGATGGGATTTATGGTCCATTCTGCTCGTGTCACATGTTGTTTAGTCCGGCTTCCCCTATCAGAGATCTCATGCTGGTACCGTCCCGTCTGATGTTTGGGATTTTTGTGTAATGCTTTCTGTATCAAGATGGTCTTTTGCTTGTGAGATGTGCTTTACTGTGGCTGCGTAGCTGAGGGTGTTAACTGCTGCCGACGATTTTCCCCTGGAGATAAGCAGGAAGCAACCTGGATGAATTAATGTTAAAATAAGAAATAAACTGTGAGTCCTGGTGTTTTCTGAAGTGTTTGGCTGTTTTAAAGATAATGTTTAAGACAAACGCCAAATATAATTTTGTGCAGTTTCTCTTCACAATATAGTTTTTTTTTTTTTAATTCTTGGTCTGTGCTCAGTATTTTTGGTTTGTCCAAAAAAAAAATATTATTGTAAATTATCCTGTTCATTTCAAGAAGACTAGTAGCTGGTTTGGCTGTTTAGGGTTAAACATAGACTAGTAATACATTTTTTGGGTCATCCAGCATCTAGCAGCGTCTGAATTTATGATCTCTCCAACATCATAAACTTTACGTAACAGACAATCTGACAATCACACTCGCTTTACGAAGCAATTAGACCAGGTGTGCGGGGATCAAAAAGTGGGCAGGGTTTGAACTTTTCTCTCAAGCTGTCTTAATTCATTCCTCACACAACTACTTCTGTTAGTTTTCGAGACTTCTTCTGTAAAACGAGCCCATGAGTCGTCTGTGCGGCAGTTTATTACAACCTACAGCTACGTCTTGTTTAGTGACATCTAGTGGCTGTAGTAATTATGACAGGATCAGGGTAGATGATGTTGTATAAAGAGCAAGAAAGTCCATGTTAGGAGGAGGTTGGGTTTGGATTAATGGGTCAACAAAACACAGGAGGCTGCTGTTTGGTTCCTGTTTGAACCCAGTAGTAGTTGTTTCTTTAATCCCTGACCGTTCCACAACTAACTTTAACCCAAACCATGATCTTCTCCGAAAATAAGCTCACTGTTGATGTATCGATAGTCAACACAGCACGCATTTGAGTTTCGTAGCATCCACAAATTGGATCACTATATGTGTGCGCTGTTATAAAATCAGTTAGAAGGCATGTCAGTGGTTGGATAGTTTTGAATACCTCCTTCGACAGTACCTTTCTGACGCCAGACCAGAGGTTGTCAATGTCAACCATTTTTGTACCTTTCCCAAATTGACGAACTAACACTCACACCAGCATCACACCGTGATAGGTCTGCTGTGCGACTTTTAATCTGAACAACTGAGTGCAACACAGTAAGTGTCTTCCTGGAGAGAAGATCTTAAATTGTGCGCTGTTATCCCCATTTTTAAACACCCTCCCACCTCCGTCTCTGCGACAGCCGGCATTTCACTCCACCTTCAAACAAGACCGTTCGACTTCCAACGTTGTTGGATAGCACGTCTTACAAACTGGTTCTGACAGACCATAAACTGGCCCTTACACTCAGTATAGACGGAAGTCGAGTGACATTATTATAGACTGAAATCCGCAGAGGGAGGATGTTGGGTGGATGGATAGGTCAACAAATCATTGGACTTTGCCTATAGGAGACTGCTGTTCATTTTCCATTTCCTATAGATAGTCTGTTGATTTCTTCAAGCAATGACCACAATTGTTGCCTCAGCTTAACCATGTGGTTTTGTTATTGTAACTGGGAAAGTCCTCTAACCTTTCCTTAACTAACAAAGTCATGTTTGTGTCTAAGCCCTAACCAAACCTTGACCATCAGAAATTGGGCTATCCAATCAGAAAACCCTTCTATGTGTCCTGCTGGAGGGCAGATCATATTTTTTCCTTTATTTTGGAGGGGTTGGAACGTATTATATATCAACATACCGAGTTCTATTATACCTTAGCATGTACAAAGTAGTATATAGTACATTCAAACCATCACATACATAAATTTTAACGCCAAGTAGTCTTAGCGGACATGAATTACTCCCAACAACCTTAACAGATTCTCAATATAAACCTTCGTCTTGAGTCACACAAGTGTTGCACAGAAATAAAACTTTCTGAACTAAATATAAAATGACACAAACCACAATGACTGTGTTCTTCTTCAGTGCTTAACCTTGTTTTTTTTTTTCCTTTTACTACTTCAGAACCAAATGTGGGCAAGCCCTCTGGGCAGACACGCATCCACTCCCTTCTCCCACGGTCTCTCGCAGCCAATAGATCAGTGTAAAAGCAAACCTGTGACGTCGGGTCATGATATACTGTGACTCGACTTTAAGTGTGTGTACAGGTCGGAATCTCTCTGTACGTGTAGACAGAAGCACTGAGGCCGTAGGCAGACACGCAACGCCAGACGCTTCCAATTACATCTCTGTAACTGTCAGGGGCCCTCCGAGCTTTGCCCTTTATGAAAACAACGAGTGGCACAAGAGCACGCAAGGCCACTGTGGTCTGGACAGCAGGGATCTGCATTGGCTGTTTGAAGCCCAGAGCAGTTCTGGTTGATCATGTCTCGGCTTCTTCTGCCTTAAATTACATACAGTATCATTATGAAGCAGAACGAGGGATCATGGAAATATTAGTTTGTGATTTGTATCTGAGCTGAGGAAAATCCTTCTCTCAGTTACATGGTTGTCTGTTCAGTGTAGCTGCAGGAGTTTCTTATTGTTTTCTGTGCATCAACAGCTCAAATGATTATTCATAACCACATAATTAGGTGTTACGGTAAAAAGGAGATTTGTACTTGAGGCCAAAGCTACCAGATTACACTGAGCACATAGATGTCATGTCCTTAGTAGTATTATCTAACTAGAAAATACCTTTTAGACCACAGTTATGTCACTACATTGGTGGAAAGTAACCACACAAAATTTAGTATTTCCATTTCCTGCTAATTAATTCTCTTGCTCCACTGCAGTTTAGAGACAAGTATTGTAGTTTTTTCTTCACATTTAGTTGATAATCACTCGTTTTCTTGCAGATTTAAGTACTACAAATATAATTAGCAGATAAATTGATATTTATTCTTACAGGTCAAGATAAGATAAAGGTGAAATTCAGCTCAGCCCACTCCACCAGCTGCAACATTAAAGTGTGTATGTATTGTGGAGACTTTATCAGCTTATTTGGATTTAAGTTTTCAGAGTTTGTTTCAGATGTGGCTCAGTTTTTACAGATATTATTATGCGGTTTACATGATTTTGGTTTTAATATTAATTGGTTCAGGACAGGAATTTGTTTGTTTGGCCTTATTGGGACTGAGATTACAGAACAGAGAGAGACAGGAAACATGAGGAGAGATAAAGGGAGGTCACATGGCTTGCTTCCCGGTTCACTGGATGAACCCGAATAATTTTATTCATAAGGTTTTTGACATAAAAGTGTAGCGACAGGGGTCCTTATCGGACTGGATTGGACCAGTCGGACCAGTGGTGGTGGTGGTGTTCAGATGCTGGTTTCACTGGAAGCGTTTCAGTAACTGTGAGGTGAATCGAGTCGATCCAGACCAACTCCAGCTGTGATGTGTTTGTTACAAAAGCTTGTCTGAAATGATGGAAAACACACAACTCAAACAAAATCGAATTTGAAAAACACCGTCATCCAAACTTTTTTTTCTCTGTAGGAAAATGAAAATGCCAGTTCACTGCGTTCTTGCATGTTTTAATACTGTTTTGCTTCAAATTGCGCACATGTGCGTTGTGCCAAAAAGATTATTGTCCACACTGACCAGGGTTTTAGATTTCTGATGGCTCCTCAAACTTTACAGGCAGCTGTTGGTTTTCATTTATTTCACAATGCTGTGAAATTAAAGAACCTGCAGGGACTTCAAGCTTGAACATAATCAATCACAGTGAACCTCAAGTCTGCTTTTATTCCTTATCATTTTGTGCCAATATTTTGAGTGCAGAGTGATTTCAGGCGTCTGCACAACATTATCATGCAAATAAATATCTGACATTTAAATATATTGACAAATACCGGACAGATTGATAAGCCACTTAGGGCACATATTCATTACAAAGTGTCACCTTCACAAAGTGTCACAGCAGATCAAAGTTTACGCTCAAACTAATGACTTCTACAATGAATGAATGAATATGAGTAATGAATTCTTGGCCAGCTTCAGCTCACACATGCTAACTGTTTTTGTCAAGACTTCACAAAGTAAATCAAGCTGTCATTGCAAAAGTGCAACGCAGCAAATGGAGGGTTCAGTCAAATGTCGTGGATGGAAATACACTGGATGAAATGACAAGCTAAAAAAACAAATACATGTAAATGAAAGTGCTCTTTTTATTTTGGAGTCATTTTAGAGAGTTTATCAAACGTATAAAGACTTGTAGGCAAAAACACACGTTTATAAATGAAGAAGGTCTCAACCCTTAAATCTTTTTTTAAATTACATCATTTCCTCAACATTTTTGTATCGACATCTTTGAAGGACGGTTTTAAACAGGGTTTATTACTAATGTTGGTGTTGGTGTACAGAAAGACACGAGCGCTTAAAGTGTGCTAAACATGCTAACAAGCCAAATGCTAGGAGCTAAACATCTGTATATGTACGTTCAGGAGTTGCTAATGTACATGCTAATATGCTAGCTGTAGGCAGGTAAACAGGAGCATTCAGCTGAAGGTGAAACTCTGACAAACTGGGTTGTAGAGCATAAAACTGCTAAAAGCTGTGATGATGTTGAGCCTTCTGAGTCTGAGATGTCCTAAAATGGCCACCGTATTTAGTTCAGTCAGGCTGTTCCCTCAGGCCAAACTATATACTTCAACTCTTGATAGTAAATCAATAAAACATGCATGAACTCTGGCATGGCCCTTTAATCGCCTGTAATAGTGCCTCTTTACTCCACTCTGTCAGACCCTCCTCGGATGTAGCTTTAATTACATCACGCAGCGGGCAGCACCTCCAGTTCAAACAGCCCACACTCATCCTGTCAGCTGCACAGCTCTGCGACATCAGCTGAGCCTCGGCGGCTGCGACGCGCTGCAGCTTCAAAGCTGCTGCTCGTCTGGCTCACGCCAAAACCAGTTACAGTGGTGGAGAGCAGACCGCCGCCACACAAAGGAAGCTTTGCTTTAATGTTATCAGAGACTGATCCACGTCTGTGCGGCGCTGTAATGACGCTGTATTTCCCTGCCTGTCTGACAATGGCCTTATGGCTTTTATAAGCGAGCCCTAATACAACTATACTCCATTAGAGAGTCACTTTTATTACGTTTGCAGCCCCTGGAGAAGCCCATTCATCTCCAACGAGATGGATTGCTCTTGTTTTTTGTGATCATCAAGATGAATGAGTTTATGTTTCCCTCTGGCGCTGCTGGTGGTGGTGGAGGTGGAGGGGTAGATGGTGCCTGCATTACAGTATCTCTACAGAATCAGGAGGGCACAAAACACAGATTATATTTTACTCATTTCTTAAAAAATCATCTTTAAATTCACTTTACCTCATTTACCCTCAGGAGCTTGATTTTTAATCTGGTTTTGTTTGATGCTAAAGCTGCTTTGCTGCTGCTAAAGCAACTCTGAGGAGCTGAAACAAGTGATGAGACTTGTAACTATCACTTGCAAATTAAACCTGTCCCGCAGAATAAAATACAGACCTCTTCAGAATCAGTATTCCACTTTACTTTCCTGTCAAGTAGGTAAAAAAAAAAAAAACTTTGTGTGTAATAATCAATGAATCAATCAAACTTTATTTGTAGAGCACCTTTTATACAGGTTAGTGTAGTTCAAAGTGCTTCACAGAACAAATTATAAAAGACAAAACAAATAAAATGCTGAACATAAAAAACAGTAAAATAGAATTTTAACCATAAAATCAGAGTTAATTAAAACTGTGCTAAAAATGGGTTAAGATAAATAATAGATAAGCAGATAAATAAAATAAAAAATAAATAAATAAAAGGATGAAGATAAAATAAGTCGAGTAAACTAAGTAATGAACCATTCTTAATCAAAAGTCAGGCTGAAGAGGCAGAAGTTTGAAGTTTAAAGATTTCAACACTTTCCTCTCAGGTATGATAACACAAGTCAAAATTAATTGTTTCACAAATTAACTGAAGCTGTATCAAATTGTGGAGTGAAATATCCAGATTGAATTTGTGCACTGCATCATTTTCTACACCTTTGCATCCACCCAACATATTTGTGTAGCTATCATCTTTTTTTAGCCGCATTATAATTTAGTATAAAGTTATTTCTGCTACATAATCAGACGGTTCAGCTCGTCCTCAGTCTTTGCTTTGATAGTGAAAGTGTTCTCAAACTGTGTTAACGCTTCCTCGGACATCTGAGGACACACAGCTGATCAGCGACAGTAAGTCACAGCGCCGTCTGCTCCGGCCGTAAACTCTTTATCAGGACCGGAGCGCCGTGGCTTTGGACATTCCTCCTCTCATGTCTTTGTGTTGTTCGCTGTGTCGTGTTTATTTCAAACAGAGTTGTAAAAGATGTTCCGAACCGCCCTGGTGCGGGGTCAGAGCGCTGCCGGGGCTTTGATGAGCGACTGTAACTGCACCCATCCTCACCCTCATCCCCATCCACACATACACCCCCACCCCCCGCCCCAACCAGCCAAAAACCCCAAATCTAAATGGGGGGCTTTGATGTGGCTGGATGGTGCCTGTTGTTATTGTTTGTATCAGGGCTTGTCACTGGCCGACCCCTCCACCTCCCCACCCCCTCCACCTCACCCCCATCCTGCTCCACTGCCTCCTCTCTTAGTGCATCGAACAGGGTTTTCATCTTTGTTATTTCATCTGGTAAAAATACAGACTCTTCTTTTAATTCCAGAGCATCTTCTTCTTCTCCTCCTCCTTCTTCTTGTTCTTCTCTTCCCTCTTCTTCTTCTTCTTCTTCTTCTTCTTCTTCCTCAGTGCAGCCAGACTCTCCCTGATAAGGATGATGGATGGGGCAGAACTCTGGCTCCAGCCAAGCCCGGCAGCTTCCTGGGAGCTGAGAGATACTGAGGGGGAGGATGGTGGGGAGTGGGGAGGGGGGTTGTGTTGGGGAAAAGGGTTGAGGGTGGGGGGGTGAGGGCTCGCCTGTGCCCTGCACTGTCCATAGAGTCGGATAATCCACAGTGGGTGTGTCGGTCCTCTGTATGTGAGGTGAGACAGTGGGTGAAAGGAGTTTTTCTTAAAAAAAAAAAAAAAGAAAAAATGTAAAGAAACTATAATAATAATAATAATAATAATCACCTCATTTTTGAAAGTAAAGTGTCATTTGAAAGCATCAGCCAACCTGATTTTATGGCAGAGACACAAAGGTCTGTCTACAGATGACAAGCCTTTTCCAGTTTTTCATCTCAGAATAAGAAACTGGAAACAAAAAAACGAGCCGTTTTCTGGTTTTTGGAATAAAATCAGAAAACAAATAACTAGTATTTTTTTATTTTTGTTTTATGTTAACACAGGGAAAATGATAAATTACTTAAAAATCGTCTGTTTCATCGGGTGTAAACAGCACAGGATCCCTGTGAGATAGCACAGTCCTTTTCTGTGCTGCCCAGCTAAGGTGAATAAAGCTAGTCATAGCTAGCTATCTTCGCCCAGCAAACATGAAAATAGATGAGCAAGAAACACCCTGCTAAGAGCCCACATCTTCGTGTTTCTGTGTCCTGTTCTGTGCCGCCCGAAAACAGCGAAAAGAAAAAAATGGAGGCATTTTGTTTTTGAATTGTCACAGTTTCGTGAAGGTGATATCTCAGCAAGGCCTCAGAGGAATCCCTTCAGATTTGACTCAAATGTTCACTTGGACTCAAGGATAAACTGGTTAGATTTTGGTGGTCAAAGGTCAAAGATCAAGGTTACTGTGACTTCACAAGGGTTTGGCAGAGGTGAGGTGGATATTTTAGTATTCTGTGGGTGGTGTCATTGAAGCTTTTCTTCCTTCTCCAGCTCAGTCAAGATCCACACTGAAAACAGGAGGAGTACAAGTTTTAATATGTAGTTTTAAAAGACAAACAGGGCCGATGTGAATACTCCCCCTCCTTTGTTCTCATTAAAAACATCATTTTAATGCTTGAAATTCTCTCTCGCTGCGTATTCATCTGTGTATATAACCACAGCATCCCATCAGTCATTTCTCATGATACAGCAATGCCATCCCTAAATTTCTGTGTAAAATTTGCCGTGACCTTCAGAGGCAACGTCAGGTCAAATCCTTTTCTAGAGAAACGTCTGGCTCTCTATTTCCTACTGGCATTTAACCTCCCGGCCACCCAGCCGCCGTCCTGCTGGAAAAACTGCGATTACATTAATGATTTGTTTTGGTTTCAGGAAGACAGAGGTGGGAGGGGGAGACAAGCAAATATATTGTTAAATAAAAAAGCCTAATCCGTGTTTACATCCCAAGCAAAGACAGGCATTTGTTTTCATTATGAATCGGGCGAAGATAGTGTTTCCCACAGATGTGCGCTTTCAAAATAAATTTCCAACCAATTTTCCACTGCTTCTATCTGTGCCGCCCGGGATTAAGGGTGCAGAGCCTGCAGGCTGAGGGATGCGTTGACCTGCCGTCCTATCTTGGCATGATCAGAAACATCGACAGGGACGGCGGCCAGGAAGCTGGCAACTCCAACCTTTAAACAAAAATCTGTTTTTGGAGTGCGTTACCTCACGTCTCTATCTGTGTCCACGCACTCCTCAGCTCTGTCACGCTTCTGATACACCCAGAGATACAGCCAAGGGACAACTTTTATTCCCCAGAATTCCTCCATTTCCCCATAAGGTGTGCGCTCACGGCTCACAATGATGATTTAGGGCTGTTTATCGCAGCTCGCTTAAACATTTACTTTTCAGCACAAGGTGAAGCTCAGAAGAAAAATGTCTCTCTGCGGGGTTCAACCTCTGGAGGATTTAACACCGTGTCCCCCCTCACCCCGCTGTCCTCTGCACAGCTGATGTTTACAAGAAAAGCAACTGGTAATGGGACCCAAGGAATCGTGGGATACATGTCAGAGCTTGGCTGAGTGTCAGAGCGTCCGAGAGCGTGCCTGTATATTTTATTCACGGAAGTGCAGTGCGTTTTCAGCGCGATTGCTACATCGTGTCTGGGAGGCGTCTCCATTTTTCATCGCAACACATTGTTTTGATCCAGTTCCTCTTTTTAATGACCCATAATCCTTTACTGTAAAACGGCTGGAAGGAGATCCAAAAGCCCCCGCTGAGTGACTTATTATCAGTTTATGCTTTAGGATGAAGAGTAAATAAACGAACATTTCTCCACTCGCCCTGAACCTTCACCTTCTTATGTTCGTCTGCTGAGATTCTTCACTACTTCTTGGCTGTTTTATTGCTTCTTTTCGTCTCTATTTAACACACCCCCCCCCCCACACACACACACACACACACACACCTCCTTTGCTCCCCTCCACCTCCTGTGTTAAGCCTTGACAATATCTAACACCTTGAGCTTTTTAAGAGGCTGCAGTTTCAGAGAAATTACTCCAGAGATGCTGTTGAATGTTAAGTGCAGGGGTATGTTTCTGGGTGAGGGAGGGGGGCACCGGGTTCCTCAGCTTTCCTGGGGGGGCTTAAGTAGGGCCTGATCAGGGTCAGATTTGTAAGTAGAGGTCAGATTTGGAGATTTTTTGTTACAGAAACATAGAATAAATTTGAGGTTTTAACTCATGTCGAGGGATTTGGGGTGGGGGGGGTCGTGTGTGTGTACATTGAGGGGGTTGGTGGTTCCACTAATGGGGGTTTAGCTGAGACACATTAAGACGTGGAGGAAAAAGGTCGAGCATGATTAGTGACCGCCTTAATGGTATAATGTCGCCTCTATTTCAGTCTTCCTGCAGAGGATGGGAGTGTGTGTGTGTGTGTCCCGAGGAATGCATACAAGGACCAAGTGTGTGTGTGTGTGTTTATAACCTTTATAACCTTTAACTTTCATTCGTACATATCCTATGAAAAGCTCAATTTCATATCTTCAGTTATTGGTCCTTTTTTGTAACACTTGCTGTCAGAGCTGTTAAAGGTTTTAAGGATTAAACTGAAGATTAAAGTTCAGTTAATCAGAGCAGAGTGGTGTTAGCATTTTAGCGCTCCTGGTTCTTTCATCCCAGAGTCAGTGTGTTTCTGGTTAAATGTCTAAAATAAGGTCTGTGGTTTTAACACAAGCTGAAGACATTTTCACATTTTATTCTACGAAATACATCAGAAATACCCCACTTGTGATTTTTTAGGCTTTTACGCGTCTTAAAAAAGGCGGTTGCTAACGAGTGTCTAAATGAGACTACAGAGGTTGTCGAGGACGTTGTGAACCTCGGTCTTCGGTACCAAAGTTCACCTTCCTCTCCAACCGTTCATTGGAAAACACGTCAGCACCAAACATAATCCAGGCAGCATTACATTTCCCTCAAAGCCCTCAGATTAGTAGTATATAAACATCATTTCAAGGAGACGAGGTTCCATATAAATGTACTTTCCTGTAATATGGGTTTTAACAGATGTAGCTTGTTATCGTCTGAGCTGCCTGTTGACTCTGATCCCCTGCTGAATCAACTGGAGACACATTATATTTACTGTTGGTAGCTAATGTGGTCAGTGGTGGTTTAGACAGTCAGACTACAGTCCTCTCTCTGCAGGGCATTTCCAGCTGTACTGGCACTGGTCAGAGCTATCTGATTACGCTCCAATCAAAAGGACAATATTGGCCCCATAATGGATGAACTGATATATTAATCCTCCTCGACTGTCGGTGTGTGCCAACAGTGCAACAGACATGGCGTCCGCTGACAGCCAGGCTCGGTGTTATCTGCTCTGCAGGAGTGACGTTAGAGAGCCAGGAGGGGGGAGAGAGGGAGGCAGATAGAGAGCTAGACACACTCTTCACAGTCTTCTTCACTTTTATTTCTCCACTTTCTGACGCCGTGACCTCTTCACCTCCTCGCTGTTGGTAAACCACAGACTGTCTAACACCGGTGATCTCAAAGCTGAACTACGCTCCGTTCACCGTGAGTCACCTGGGAAAAGAATGTGAAAAGCCTTAAAGCTGGGAGCCTTCACATCAGTTTCAAGGACAAGAAATATCTCGTAGTGACCAACAATTCTGTCGACCCGCAGAGGATACGGTTTCATTGTGGTTGTATTGACACACAGAGGGGCAGAGAAGGAACACCTGCTTCGATGTTGTCCAAGAAAGTCCACTAAAGTGCTTGTTTTTGCCACTGACAGGCTCAGATTGTTGTTCTAAAGGCCTTTTCACACACAGCGCAATGCAAATATAGACCGGGAAAATGCGACATACTCGCCCACGAATACACAGAAGCTGAAGCTGCACCGCGGCCAGTTGTGGAGGTATTTTTCAGGATGTTTGTGGGACAGTTTGAGGTCCTGTTGGGGAGGTGACCACCACGTTTGGGGAGGCAGGGGATCAACTACCAGGATCTTTTGACCAGGAGCAGCCTCTGGCAGCCTGTGTGATTCGCTCAGATCACAAATTAATCTTTTTTCGTTGCGTAACATTCGCGTTCTGTGAGGAAATACTGAACAAAAACAACAACTTTTAAAAAATAAATTGACGTTTGAATTAATCGCACAAAAAAACTGTACATTGTCAGCCGCAGTATATCTGCACATGAAATGTATTCATTTATAATCTGTTACTCTGAATATGAATATGAGAAACTTTTTGTGAGAGCGATAAACAGTAGAGACGAATCTCCTGTTTTACCTCTTGCATTTTTATGTACAGTGATAACAATCCGACTCCTTGAAAAAGAAAAAGAGGAGACTGCCCTCCTGCTTCTGGGAAAAGTAGTTAAAAGGACGACGAGCAGAAAGCAGAGCTGGAGGAGAGGCTGAATGGGACGAGGGTTAGAGGAGGTGATTTGAGACGGAGAGATGACAAGAGCTGAGGAGAGGAGGAGGAGGAGGGGGCACAGGGAGGAGAGGAGATGAGGTAAGAGACTCGTGGGAAAGAGATGAGAGGAAGAAGAGGAGAAAGAGCAACGAGACAGGGAGAGAAACTACAATATATATCTCTAATGTGAGCCTCTACAGGTGACCAGGTGGAATTACAAAAACAATCAGTCACTGTTTTTCCTCTGCAACACCTGCAGCTACAAAGGCAGAACACACTGCCCCACGTTAATGAAACAGGTGAGGTGAATTCAGAGTAATGTACATGACCAGTGTAGTGAACAGTGACTAATAAAGATAAAAACTCAAATTGTGCATTTCAAAAAAAAAAAGCAAAAACACACAACTAAGTTTGGTTAACGAGTTTTACCTTTGATGATCGTCTTAGTTTTGAACCTGGAGTCCTGTCAGTACTTTTTATACCGTCGCCTTCATCTAGCACCACCATCAGATCAAAGTTTTAATTTAAAATAAAGAGTTTATATTTATCTATGAGATTCCACCAGCTTTAGACGTACTTTAGAGGAACGTCCCCGGAGGTTGGATTTCCAACTTGGAAAGTCATGTATTGTCTATGGAATGACAAACATAATTGAAACGTTTTTTACGCAATGAAAATCAAAGATATGACGTTTAAGACGTTTTAACCTCCTCTGAGGTGTTCTTCAGGTGGAGTCCATATTTGTTTGGATTCTCCAAAAGAGCGAGAACATTAAAGCCATTCCTTGTTTTTCTGACTCCTCAACTGGAACATGGTTCAGACGTCCGACTTCCGATGTAAATGGAACGAACCATTTAACTCAGCTTTAGCACAACCACCACCACTAGCATAGCTGCTCTTGATTCATTCATGTTCTGTTAATTGCTGGTAAGCTTGCCGCTCCCAGTTCCCTCACTGTCATTCGATTTATGGTGATAATGTGCTCTTGTTTATAAGAAATGATTAGACATAACCGAGTGAAATATAACAAAGAGTTGTGAAAGAATAAGAAAAACAGCAAGAAAGAGAAAGCTTTGAGAGTGATAACAACCCTGCTATCATACCTCCCAGCCATTTTCCAACACAGTCATTGATCATACGACAAAAAAGAGGCCCAAACATCTCCACCATGTATTGTATTAATCTTCCGTGCAGAGATGTGAGTGAGCATTGCAGACGGAGTGACTTGAACCTCTGAATCAGAAATACTCCACTCCACGGTGGTCAAAATTAAACCTAAACCCATTTTTCCACAGCAGGCAGGACTCGTTAGAGCGAGTGGAGGAAGTCCGGTAACAGAAGTTGAACCTGAGTGCAGCCTCCAAAGAGCAGCAGCAGCAGCAGCCACTTGTTTCTGTTTATTTCAGCTTCATGATGTTTGTCTAATGGGACAGACATCAAAGAGGAGACGGACATCTGAGACAGATTGTTGTTGGTTTTTCTTTCATTTTTCTTTCATTTTTTTCTTCACACACTATCTCCGTAACTCAGGGGAACATGGAAGCCCTGTGACCCTGGATGATTTATCAAGACATTTCTCTCTTTTTTCCCCCCTCTTTCTCTCTCTCTCTCTCTTCTCTTCAGTTAAAGTAAATGACTGGTATGTGGAGAGAGTCCACAGCCCCCCTCACGAGCTATTAGGCCTCCCTCCGCCTCCCCCTGTGGAGAGAGGGAGATAAGGGAAAATTGAAAATGAAGAGGAAAGGGAGGGAGAGAGAGAGACATCACCATATCCACAGGCAGAGCTCTTGTTCTCCTCCACTATCTCTCCTTCTCTCCCTCCTTTGAGCTTGATTAGCCGCCAAGCTTAAGAGGCTTGTTATCAACCTTGGAGACGATGGAAGTTCATCGGCCACAGGACTTGACTGATGGAGACGGGGATGGAGGCTTTTTCTGAGTGTGTGTGTGTGTGTGTGTGTGGAGGAAGTGGCGTATATCTTTTTGACTGATGTGGAGTCACGGTAGAATGCGGTCAGCTCATTCGTATCCGGGGCCGCGGGGACTCCAACATGTCTGCTGGCTGGGTTTTTTTTTTTTTTACTCCGTCCCACGAATCGTCCAAGTGCTGCACGCAAAATCTGCTCTGTGCTCAGGGTCAACTCGACCCCGAAATCTTCATTGAAGGCAGATAAATTAAAGAGTTTGGTGCCAATTTAACGCATGGCCGTGGCTCAGAAAAGGCAAAGAAAGTTCATGATAAACTCAGACGCTCTCCTTTTGGGGGAACAGCAGCCTGCTATTTAAACTATCTCCTGGGGATCCACTAAGTGTTACTTTATCTTATCTTATCCAGAGGGGGGCAGCAAAACTATCCATCCAAGTGACCCAGACAACAAGTCCTCATACATTAACTATTTTTTTTCTCATGGTCTTGCAAAACAGTCAATATGACTTGAATGTGAAAGTTCATTTTTGCCTTTGGAAACAAAAGCTTGACCCAGTAATCTTAACTCAAGGTCTACCTACTGCATTTCTCCTCAGGTTTTCAACTGCATCTCATGATTTTCATCAACAAGCAGAGTTTGCTCAGTTGTCATCATGTGACTTCAGTATATGGATTACACGATAACAGATTGTATTTTTGACCAAAACCAAACATAAAAATCATCAACCAGGAGTGAAAGATGTTACTGTCTTCTCTTTGTATGCAGCCACCTGTTGTCATGTGACCAAACTCCCACACTTCTGTAAAGACAACTGAGGAAACTCCATCCACTGAGAGTGTGAGATGTGGGAAGCTCTGGAAAAGCTAGAAAGTTGGATTTGACTTGAGGCTATTTTGTCAAACAACTTGTATGGATAGGAGTGTTTTCTGATCTTGTATAAGTTTGTGTTATTGATCTATCTGTGTGGTGATGGTTTAGGAAAGACCCTGGTGGGCAGAAGACGGGATGTGAACAATGGTCTCATCCCTAAAAGGTTTTGCAGTGCCACAGCTTCACAGTTGCAACATTACACTACTGAACAAATTTACAGTCCTCTCACTACTCAGAGAAGATGCTAATCAGCTCTTAAAGTAGAAAAAGGTTGCACATTAACAGCACATTCACCTGTATAATCTGTCTAAACCACTGGATGGATAATGACACAATGACACAGATGTGTAAAAGACCTCCTACAGAGGAGCAGCACACCCAGACGAAAGGCCTCATCAAATGACCACAAACCATGACGCCATGTTGTTTGTGGTCCATCGATCTCTGGGTTATGGGCCAGCACGTTCAGGACTCCAACCCGGAATCAGATAAAACGGCGCAGGCTGTTAAGATGCTTGCTTGGAAACTCGGGGGTCACAAGTTTGAATCTTACCTGAATTTTGAGGGCAAAACTGAATGGAAACACCCAAAACCTTGATGACACCGCGGTTAAAAAATGAAAACTGGAAACCAGATCTGAGAGATGGTTCAGGTGTGAACAGGACCGGTGGTACAGTGTGAATATCAGCGGCTGTAAGGTGACTTATGGTGCAGAATGTGATGGATCGAATCCTGCACGTTACCAGGACCTGGAAATGCCTCACTGCTGCAGGAATGCTCGGGCTTTGGGGGTTGTGCCCCCCCCCGGCCCCCTGGAGAGTCAGGAGCAGGGGGTTATCAGACAGAAAACAATAAATGGCTGAAATTTTACATTTTATTTATTTTATTTTTGTTGATTTCTGTAGCTTACTTTAACTCCAAACGAGTGGTTCTTGCATGAGTGTGATTGTCGTTGAGTGTCAGTTTCCTTGTGAGCCATTCCTTACAGTTTTATCAGAAGCTGCATCAGTTAATTCGTGACTTGACGGGTATTGTCTCTCAGTGTTTCTCTCCTCTGTCTGAGTCCTCGGCGGCTCTGGATGAGGCCTCGTAGGGCGACAGGACCGTGTAAACATTCCCAGCCTTCAGAATCTGTCTGTCTGCCGGGGGTTGATGCATCTGTCCGACCCGTTTGTTTACTGGCCGAAGAATGTTAAGAATATAGACTTCAGTTAGTGTGTGTGTCTGTGTGTGTGTGTGTAATTGCATGTCCACGTGACCGTGCACTTAAAATAGAGAGTGTGAGAGGCCGAGTGGTGGTGGTGGTGGTGGGGGGGTGGCACATGGTTGGGGCGGGGTCACGAGTTTTGTTTCCTTTTGTATCGTCTTAATGTTTGTAATGATCCAGCGGGTTGTGGATCTGGTGAATATTGCACGCTGTTTAGTCTACCAATCACCACGGTGACAAAGAGTCTAGGTTTTTTGGGAGGGGGGTAGAGGTGAGGGTAGGGGTGGGGGTGGGGTCTAGTGGGTCAGGGTAGTTAGTGGTGTTGTTGTTCAGGGAGGGCTGTGCTGCAGAAAATACACACACATGTAAAAATATATATTGTGGCATTTGCTTTCAAAGCACCGGAAATGACTAATTTCAAACTGTTCAAGTCCTAAAGTTCAGGTTTTGCACATGTGAACACAGTTGATCGCTGTAATTGTTCTCCTGTCTGTAATGGCTGCAAAGAGACTCCCTGTTGATGCAACTCCAGTGTAAGTAATGAGAGAAAAATCTGCAGTCTGGTTACTGTGTAAACACAAAGTCGATATCTTTTAAAGTTACAGCCCTTTCAGTTCAGTTCCCACTTTATGTTACCGAGCTGCAGATGCCGAGGACTCAGATTATCTTAAGCTTAACTTTGAAATGCATTTCTACACAGACCTACAGCTGTGGATTCAGTCCTCCATCATTTACAGGGATCTCTCTGCAGTCAGTCATGGCAAGAGGAACAATGACAGCGACCAATGAAGCTGTCAATCTGCAAGGGAAGTAAATACATTAACCCGCCCTTTAGCATCTGACACCATCACTTATAAATTCACATTGCATGACCCACAGAATTTATTCCAAATTCCAGTTGATAAAATGTGTTCAAAATGATGGTTAAGATTTAAAAACACTGGTTCTTAAACTCAAATTATTTTCTTAATGTAAGCATCATATACCTTCAGCCAGAGCCACAAACTCAGTCATATGACTTAGCCTTTTTATGTATCACAGGCGCAAATTATGATAAAAAATAAAAAATAAAGTATAACTGTCAAGATAAACATAAAGGATTTGAAATTAACACTTGACTGCTCTTTGATTTTTGAAATTTAAATTGATATCTTCCGCCCACAAAGCTCAAAGATTAAAAATTATTTAAAAAGACTATTAAAGACTTTAAAGATATATATATTTTTCAGTTAAAAGGTATTAATTATTTAATTGTTTAGTCTGTAAGATGTAAGAAAATGGCCATTATAAGATCCCAGAGCCTAATGTGATGCCTTCAAAAGCCCAAAGACTGAAAATGATTGTAAAAGTACCGTTATAAAAAGAAAAGTCGTCGCCAATCGCGTTCCCCGAACAGGAGGCAAAGAGTTTGTGTTTGTCAGTGCAGACCAGCTGACCTCAGATTATCACATGGCCTGATGTAAAGGCTTTGCCGTGATCAACAAGAGGAGCAACATCCAAAATATTCAGATCAGAAACTACCACTTACAGTGATCAGACAAACCTGAACGTTTTTTCTTTAAAAATCTTTTAAAATCTACATTAAATTTGCTGATGGCGGTACGTTTGTGATATTGTCAAAACATTGTGGGTAAAATGTTTTTTCTCGTGTTTTAAAGCTGATTAAAGGGAGGAGATCTGGGTTTAAGACATTAAAACAAGTTCAAACACAATCTGCTCATAGCCAGATAAAAAATGCAAATACTCCTGAAACGAGGCCAGAGCTGCAAGTCTTGATAAAAGTCTTTGGTTTAGAGTAGAGACAAGTTTAAGACAAAGAGTTATGTACTTGATTATGTGTTAGATTGTATGTTAGTTGTTCACTAAATACTGTTTTCAAAGGGTTTGTTGCAGTGGAGAACAGTGACTGTGCAGAACCACCGATCCCCCTCAGGCACCCCCACAGCTGCTCTGGACAGTTTTAAAACTCCTGCTGACTGTGAAAGGTAATTCCAGTGAGGCTGCACTCTTACCGTAACACACATTAATTCTCGGCTGTCTGCAAATGTTGGAGTCACTGTGGGATGTAAGGTATTTGGGGATGTTTAAAAGCTTGGCTTTGGTTTGACTGGCTACTTTTTGATTTGTTTTATGTTCATTTATGTTCAGTTCAAATCAAAGATTTAAATGTTGACTTTGGTGACATCTGATAGGCTGAGGAAAGAGTCTTTAATCCGTCTTTAATCTCAGAATTCCAACTTCAATCTCAGAGTTCTGACTTGAAACTTGGAATTCTGACTTTAATCTCAGAGTTCTGAATTTAAATTTAAAATTCCAATTTTAATCTCAGAATTCTGACTTCAATCTCAGATTATAGAATAATCCCTGCAATATACACTACTCTTTTTTCCCTCTAAGACATTTGTAGAGCAAATCCTTTGAGGATGTTAATCAGAAAATCATGAAAAAAAAATTAATGACTGACAGCACAGCTTGTCTCACCATCATCTTCATACAAAAATATAGATGCAAAGTGATGATCAATTTCAGTATTTAGGTTTTTAGGTAATTAGAGGTTAAACTATTTACAGAAGATTAAAATTTAAGCCTTTCTAAATGGACAGCAGTCCCAGAAGACTCTCACCAGACTTGTGTGTCTAACTGAGTGAGGCATTGCTGCTGTTTGTGTTTGCTAAATGCAAATGAGATATATACAGATGTGTTTATAGTCCTTTTTAGGGCCAAATAAAGTAACTAAACAAGTCTGACACAACAGCAGAGAGACGACATCTGCACAAGAGTTATAGATCTTATTCACCTTTTCAATGAACCTTGAGATGCACTTAGAGGATGTTTGCAGCAGTCGTATATCAAGGCTAACAACAGTGGAGAGCCACTTCAGAGGAGCCTGGCAGGAGTCAAAGCTTCAGTACTGCCCCCTAGTGGAAGAAGATTCCCATGAATACATGAAAGGCCAACTGAGCCTTCATAAAACTCCATCTAGACTCCAAGTATTACTACTGTTAATAACAAGTTACAACTACTGGAAAGCATTTTTTTTAATCAATTAACTGACCACTGAGCAATAACAACAATAAAAAAACACATATAGACCTGATTTATGACAGTGACTAAAAGTTGTGTTTAGATGCAGCTGCATAGTAGAAATGCATATTGTTTTCTGGTCTTGAGTCTTATGAGACTGTGTTGCCCACTCGCTAAAGCTCCTCTGACTGACAAGGTTCAGTAATCAAAGAATTTGTTGACCCTCCACCACCTCCCTCCCCTTCACTGATCTCTCCTCTGCTGCTGCTGCGCCTCCCATCCCTCTCTCTTCTCATTAGTCTGTATGTGTCACAGACAAATGCATGTACGCCACATCCACAGAAACGCAAATAAATCTGAAAGTGGATCTGCATTAGTGAGCTACTGACCACCAAAAACAAACCATATTTTTAAATCTTGGCTTACATGGAACCACTGTTATCTACAAATGACATCCATATGCAAGTTTATTTCACATTAACTAAATATAGTTTAGAGGTTTAGGGCAGAAGGTTAATGTTGAATGTGCTGTTTCTCCCAAATGCTTAATGCCAAAAGGTTTTTAACTGGTTATCCCTACATTTTTTTATATTATTATCACCTGTCTAGTGATTTGGTGTCTGATAAGCCCACTAATTCATGGATCAGATACCTGAACCAGCCTGTTGTATTGTTTTAACATAGTTCTGTTTTCAGTCTGAACGGTCAGGGAGGGGGCTCAGGGTGACTTAAACACCAGAGACTGTTGTTTGCGTCCCATCTCCTACAAACAGTTAAGTAGGTTAAGTTGCCTAAACTTACCTAAGACATGACCACAGAGGCATGACCATCCCGCATCTTGTTCACTACGTTGCATCTTATGTTTTATGATCGCAAAAGAAATTGATTTTGCAGTTTATCAGATGAATACTGTATCAGTACCTGAGCCTAGGGAAGGTAGTCATGTTTAAGTTTACTGCTATATCTATTTATTTATTAATTTATTCTAGAGACCACGTACGATATTTAACATTAATTTTACTCTTTGATGTATATTCACAGAGTTAAAAGCTTAAAGATCATTTTCATCTGCAGGCCCTTTGGCATATACTGAGAACTTTCTTCATATGTTGTCATTGTTTTATTTGTGTGCCTGGTGTTGTATTATCCTGTCTGAAACTTGCCTGTGAATATTCATCCAGGTCATAGTTATCTCAAGGAAAGTTTTAATCAAAAGCAGCTGGACTTAGTTGCAGTCTAGAAGACGTTTCACCTCTCATCCAAGAGGCTTCATCAGTTCGTGTTCGCAGCTGACCAGGCTGGGACTGGTCCAACTGTCTGAAACTTGTATTGCTGCAGTCATGTACACGTCTCGTGAAAAAGAGGTTGCTAATCTCCATGTAGCACAGTGACAGAGCAGCATTGTAAGGATGTAAAAGATGCGTCTCTCTTACGTGAATGTCAGCTCCCTCTGAGGTTTTTGTAGAGCATTATGGCACACAAACACTCTCCTGTGAAACCAGAGTTGCGATTATTTTTGTTGTTTAAGACACAGTGACTCACTAAACGTAAAGAAAACTACCACTCACACATAAACACACATGCCCACACAGCCCTCTGATTTTAATAGACACTGGGACACTAAGATCACGGAGGGATCAGATAATTCTTGCCCTGCATGCCCCTTTGCCCCCAGCTCTCCACCTCCCCTACACACACACACACACACACACACACACACACTTGCTGCACCATCACCAACCTCTACCTATCCATCTCCTCCCTATCAGCTGCTCCCTGCTGCCGTTGTTTTGAGAGGTCAGAGGTATTTGTTTGCTCGGAGGCCCGTCGTCTGATAGCGTGTGTCGGACTACGCCTCCCCCCTCCCGCCTCATCTTAACCTGAGCCTTTATCAGCCGACTCCCCGGCAACTCCAACCTTGTTTTTTAAAAGGAACACTTCCCCAGGAAATTATGGAGAGACTCGGGCAGATAGACGGCGTTTCTGTCTGTCACGGTGGAAACCTTAGGACAGACGGAGAGACTCAGGCAGATTCCTCGCACATCAGGTTCAAATCCATCTCATGACCTCTGATTTCCATCTCAGGCTCTGTCTTCACAGGATTAAATATAGTTAAAGCTCAGTTTTGACCAATTTCCACTGAAAAATATGTCGATTTTTTTTAAAAGGAGCAGATCACTTATGTCTCCGAAGATCCACAAGTTGTTGCCAGGAGGACACAGTGTGGTTTATGTGAAGGTCGTCTTTTAATTACTGTAAATCTCCTGGTAATACAAAGCTAAGGAAAATATGAATCAAATGAGCCACTGATGATGCAAGTGAGTCCCTAACACTAAAAATTTAAACTACACTATCACATGCTGACCACTGCTTTTGTCCAGGCTGAAATAGCAACTACTGCATGCAAGTTTTGCACAAATGTTCATGGTTCCCAGAGGATGAATCCTGATGCCTTTGGTTATCTTCAGACTTTGATATTAAAGATAGTGACAGTAAACATTAAAACTGAAACTAGAACTGTACTTATTTATGAAGTATTACCAAACCATAAAAAATGACCCTCTGACACAAATCCCCTTCTGGTTTTCAGAAACCTCCCTCACCTCAGAACAGAGTCATCTGGCTTGAAGTGTGGCCGTCCGTGTGGCCACAAGAGAAAAAAAACTGTGATAAAATTACTCCCCCAACACTGGATCAAACCCAGCGGGGAGGGGAGCGCCAACCACCTGATTAAGCAACATGGAGGAAATGAGGGAAGCAAAGGGGTCCATTTTCTTCAGGAGTGGGAAGGAAAAACCTGGAAGAAAGAAAGAGGGGGGGGGCTGTAGGTGGGATAAGTCGTGTACATATGTGTGTTTGGGGGGGGTGTGCGGGGTTAAAGTCACAGATTTTAAATCAGTTCTTTGGCCTTTAACGGGCGCAACAGAAGCCCAGTATGAGAGAGCAGAACAAAGAGGGCAGCAGTGGCCTCGACCAATTAACATTCCTGCAGCCTTTATGAGCCGCCTGGACCCGCCCCTTCACTCACACCTCATAAAAGTCACAAACATCAATTCTTGCAAACCATAACTGTCATTATAATCCCATTAAAAACAACCCACTGAGCAATTTACAGTGAACACCGGGGCCAAGTTTGCCAGCAGATGGGAAGGATTGCTTCCACTGGAACGTAAACTGGACTAAACAAATGGCAAAGTTTATTGGGAGTAATTTGACAAAATATGACATGATAGTGACTCAATGAGATTACCGTCCAAACTGAACAACAGAAAACAGGGTTAAATCTCTCCTTCTCCATCCTGTATTTAAAATTAATGGCTCTTGGCAAACATTTTGCTGACCACACATTGCAGATGTTTGTGTTAATCAATTTTTGGCCACTAGAGGGCAGAAAAACACCGAAACAAGCCAACAAATGCGCAACCACCACTGGTAAAGTCCAAGAATGTAGGTCCAATATTCTCAGTCTTTTAGCTCTGTTTTGAACTCCACGAACTGTCAAATGCCCCACTATATTCACCAGCTACGTATTAACTTTGTCATTTGGTGCTGGGTGGTTAGCATAAAGTGGGTCTCCCAGATAGATTAAAGTACTAAAACGGGCTAAAAGGCTCCATGGGGTTTCGGAGTTATGAGATATTTCATCACTTGCAACCCATGACATCAAATACAAACACATGAAAAGTTGAAAAAGAAAAAAAAAACTCATAGCAAGTCAAAATTATGCAATAAAAAATTTAATTTTTAATTTAGCCAACAAAAATTATAATATAGCATTCAGCTGAAACGTAATCCCATAATTTTCACTTAAGTCAAAAGGATCATTTACTATCTCATAACTTTGAATCATTACTATTTATGTTATTTATATTCTTCTTGTGCAAAACTACTTCATCTACTTTTTTTTAACATGGCATCAAAAATCTACTTGTCTTCCTTTTACCTTTTTTTTTTTTTTTTTGCTGATATATTCCAAGAAATTTCCCAGAAAAAGCCACAGTGTGGTAGTAATTCTAGAGAAAATAGGAATGTCCTTAAAAGAAAATGTAAATGATTTTTTCTTAGCAATTAATTTAAACCCAACTAAACATTCATCTATTATTTATTAATTATTGGAAATTTCACATGTTGAATTTCATGCCTGCCTGTAGAAAAAGTGCACATTTTATGCACCGAACTGAATGACTCAAGCTTAAAATGGCAATGAATAATTTATCAGTTGCACATTGGTGTAATTAGTAGTTAAATGGGTCTTTCCAGTAAACTGAACCTGAGTGTCCCCATCTTCATCACTGAGCTTCTAAAGCAACATCAGGCAACTTACAGAGGTGGGAAAAGGACATATGTTCACGGTGTCAAACACTGACACATTATCTGATATAGACAAAGGTATCTTTTGTTCATGTTTTTTTTTAATAGATTGACCTCCTGTGTAGACAGGTGATAAGTACAGTATAAGCACGATCTGATTATCACTTTGATCACCTGTGACCCCACATAACCTCAAAAATCCAAGGCTTGTCTTATTATGAAGAGTATGTCTCCCTCTAATGGATGAGTAGTGTTTTACATTAAATGGCACTTTCTACTTTCTATGTAGTGTGCCTTTTGAATTTTACACATTTTATGTAATCATGTATTGTTACTGTCAACAGGAGTAAAAGAATCAAAAGCTTTACTTGCAACCAGCCGACACGCAGCAGACGGAAGCAACCTGGAGGGAACTGATCTGCAATCTGCAGGCGCTGCCCGGGGCATTAAAAAGCACCACACAGCGTCGCAGCTGACCAGAAATGAATTAGCAGCATGTTAAGAAACACAGCGGCGGGAGAGGATACTGTTTATTAAAACGTGTGATCTGCGGTAACATAGTGCAGGACTGAGCATCTGCAAAGTCAGAGGAGGCAGCCGGTAAGAAATGCTGAGCTTTGAATTATTTGAAAAACTGTTCCTCTGTTTCCCTGGTGAGAATCACTGGTGCCGACAGTTTGGGTTATGGTGACGTATGGTTCCATAGATTAACCCTTTCACGCTCCATCCCTTTGGTGTGTGTGTCTGTTTCCAATTTAATGGTTGTAAATCGATGTGATGATGTGGACGTTAGTCACAGCATGTTCTGATAAATGTTTGATTTAAAGTACTGCATAATTTAATGTTATTTTAAATACCTTAAATAAATACGATTAAAAGTTATTTTAATAAATGTAAATAATATATGTATGTAAGTGAAGTGAAATAAGACACTGCTGCTTAATGTTCAAATGTTTACAACTTTATACATTTATTTACAACAGCATACATATTTCCTCCATGTTTTTTCCATTCAAAGGTTTTTCACCTAGAGTCTAAATAACATCTTACTATAGACACTTTAATTCATTTTATTGACCGTAAACTAAAGTCAGCTTGTTAAACATGACATTACAAAACTTAAACTCAAAACATGAATATATAAGAAATAAATATGCAGCTTTATAAAGTAAACAAAGCAAAAATAAAACAATCAAAGGCTGCACTTGCTCTGTGTTTTTATGTACCAATTTAAGTTTAATTAGTTTTAAATTGGGGGATGAGGGATTCACATTGTCTGTGCATACTATTTCTAAACAGAGGCATCTATCAAGTTGCTATCTGTATCAAAGACTATTTCCCCTCTGCACTGTATCAAAGAAATACAATGTGTGGGCGAAAAAAACAAGGATATTTTTTTCTAAAAGACTCACTTAACGCTTAAAACTAGAATTACCAGAATTGCAAAGCTGCTGCAAAAATGCCCCATACTGGGGATGTAGCTAAGTAAAATAATCGGTTTTTTTTTTGTTTTTTTTTTAGAAAAAGTGAAATTTTCCTGTTTTGTTGGCAGATAATTTCCTTAAGTAATATATTCTCAATATATTAACTTTTTTTCTTGTTTGTGAGAGCTGAGTTTTTGCAACAGATACCACTGGATACGAGTAAGACATAACATTAACAAGAACAGTGGGGTGTGTCAATGAGTACTGTGTTGAGATTGACTTAGAAAAACATGAACATATCTTTTAAACAAAGTACAAATACATACAACAGACGTTCAAAGAATTATAACCAACTTGTTTTCATTATTTTTTGCAGCAAGAGCTTTAATAATTCTTATTAATAATTTTTAGCTAAGTATTGCAGGCAGAAATATATGATTAGTGTTTTTCAGTCAGCCCTTCAGGCTTCGTATCACTAGTGCTTTTCAAAGGGCTTCAGTCTACAGTGTAAAAAGGCAGTAAAAACACCCCCTTAACTCCACTCTGGGCAATGATGAGAAAGAGGTCATGAGTTTTTGGCGCTGACCAGAACGACCTGGATGTTTCTTTTCTTCATCTCCCTGGACATCTGGCACCAGGTGCAGGAGGTGCAGAAGGTTGAATATACGCAGTCAGTGCACAGGTTGCCCTACAGACAAAAGAATACATGATGTTGGCCAGCAGATGCACAGTCAATTCCTTTCTTTTTTCAAAGATGTTTTAATTACAGTAAGGCCCCGTTGGCATATAAAGATTATCTGAAAAATAACAATTATTCCTAGCTTTACACTGCAACAAGTCTTCTAAACTCATAAGAAAGGTTGTCATTGTCAGCTGTGTTGCTGTTGTTTTACTGCTTGAGACATCTTTACAATTTTTAACTTTAAAATTTAAGTTTAAAATTTAGGCGAGATTTAGATAGATTTCTACTTTAATCAGATTTTCTGTGGTTTCAATAACTGAAAAATGATCTGGTAAAACTGAAAACAATACAAACACCTCTGACATAGTTAAATAAAACAAACTGAAAATGGTTCAATTCTTAAACAAAAGCAGAGAAAAGCAAAAGCAAAGAAAAAACTATGGTCAAATGATGTCTGAATGTCATTGTGGCTTCAGAATCAGAATCAGAATCCTTTATTAGTCCCTTGCGGGAAATTGTTGCATTGCAGTGCTCCATTTCACAAGTACAGATAAATAAAGAGAAATAAGATAATATAATGATAAAAATAAAAGAAAATAGTGATATAACCCAATCTTCAAAATATAAAGAAATAAAGAAATGTACCCCTTCAAAATGGACACTATATACATTGTTAATATTTACAGAGATTTTGATAATATTGGGTTGTCTTCACTGTCAAAAAAACAACCAACAAAATTTTTGTCCTTACTTTGATGCCGTAACGATGTCGCATGGAGACTCTCATGGACATGGTGATGGGTGGGATGATACCTCCGAAAATCTCCAGCAGGGGGAGACAGAGAGGTTCACCATAGTCCCTGGAGATTTTACAGGCGAAGCAGGGACAGCACCAGTAAGCAAAACAGCCTTAATCAGGAAAAGGAGAATACTCAGATTAAAACACTGATAATGGGAAAAGATAAACCCACAAACATTCAAAGAAACATCAACACAACGTTTTCAGATACAAATGAAGATATGAGGAAGTAAATGAATCTCCTTTTGTTTTGGTCAAATGTATTTCCTTAATGCCATCATTCAAGAAGTATTTGTGCTGTGATCTCTTACTATCTCTCTTTCGTCTGATTTGTTGGTATAATTTAGACTATTAAGGTGTTTTATTGTGAGAAAACAGCTAAATAATTTTGTACTGTAGGTGATAATAACAAAATGAGTGTATTCAATACATTCTAGAGAAAAACTGAGTTGATCAAAGTAGAGTTGAACTAGATAAACGTTTGAATGATCAGATAAAAAACACATAATTTTATCACCCAGCTGCTGCACTGGTGTTAATAGGAATAAGCCACAGAGGTGCAGACACTTACACTCAGGCACATCTTGAAAGCAGTCACATATCCCAGATCCCCACTCGTTGGACGTCTGGGACACCATCACAGGCTGAGGCTGACTAATGATCATTGTGGAAGACATGATGGCGTCTAAAGCAGAAACCGAAATGTAAAGTTGAGTAGTATAAAATATAATTGCTGGTGAAGACTTGTTTGCTGAAATGCATCAGCATAAGAAATGGTAAACTGAAACCACAGTGTTGAGACTTATCTTTGTTGTTTTTAGCATGATTTAAAAAAAAGCTAAAACATTTTGGAGCATTAATGGAGTGCTTTACTTACTCTTGAATGTATGAATGTATAAATGGCAAAATATCTGTATTAGAAATACCCCTTTGACTCAATCTTAGTAATTTAACTGTACATATCAAACTGACCTTTGGGGATGAAAATAAATATTTAAAAAACAACAAACAAACAAATAGCATAATGTGGAAAAATCATCTAGATGACACAAATGAAATTAAGAGATAATAAAATATGTGCAATATATAGACCAGTACTGTAATCAAGCTCTGATCTTAAAGATTACAATAGTCTCACCTGTGTGTTTAGAGATCTCTGAGTCGTTCGTCCAGTCACACCTGATGTCTGCACTGAGAAACTGTCATTTCAGTCAGTTCAGAAATACACTGAGACAACAGAACACCTGAGGGAGCAAACCGGACAAACTGGTCCATCCCTGCACTCCTTTAACCTTATTCAGCCATTATTTATTGTAACCAGTGACAAGATCAAAATGAAGGTGGGGCCATGACATGACCATCATCATGATGAACAAACATTATGTGACTCTGTTTTCTTAAAACACAAAGTTTTGTGTTTTGTCCGTATACTGAAATTTGATTCATGAGTCTTGCACCTAGTATTAATGGAGCATATCTATGTTCCCAATTCAGTGTTCTGTTAACACACATTAACCCTCCTAATACGTTCAAATTTGACCCATTTCAGGTTAACATAATTCATAAATATGATCCTTTTTTATTGGAACAAGGCTTCAAGGCAGCTACAACAACCCACACTCTAACCTATTGGATAAGTTAAGAAAATTCCTTTGAGTTGTTATTGTGTTCCCACAATAGCCCATTTCATATTAAGTGGGGGAACAATTTTTTTCATGTTCCCATAATTTGCTTAACAGAGCTGGGGAACTTAATCCCCAGGAACATAGGACCATTGGAACATTGTAAAATTTAGAGTCGGGCTGTACCTGATTTGCGAGCGCTATGGCTAGGGTTGAGTTTAGACAACTAAAACTACTTGGCTAAAGTATTTACTCGAAGAGGTTTCTTATTTATATCATTCTGTAATTTTTCATGTCTCTTAAACTCATTCTTTCTTAGTGAAACATTTGGTTTGGGATGATCTGAATTGCACTGTAAAAATAGCAGCTACATCTCTCTGTTACAGTGTACAGTGAGTAATAATTACAGGGATTAAACCTGTGACGTTTAGGTCACACTGGTTCACAAAGTGATTAAACTGATGGAAGTGATGTAACAGATGGTTCTGGGACAAAGAGATCACCTGTTTGTCCTCCTTTAGAAAATAAGGGCGGGAACAAATAAACCTCTCCCATACTTTAACAATTACAGTCAAGAATCCTTTTAATGAAGCTCAACAATAATTGCAAGCCACAAACCACAGTAAAGGCTGTAAGTGTTCTGTGAACAAAGCTTAGAAAGCGCCTAGAGCATGGAGCAAAGTTTTAAATAAAATCCAACAGCAGACAAATGGTAAAGAATTTGTTGGTAGTGAGTCCATTTGCCCTTTCTTTTACCAACCTTTTTAGAGCTTGTAGAGATGTAGAATTGTTGCCTCAATACTTTTTAAAGGGTACAGTGATTTGATTTGACATCATTGCTTATGGCCACAGACACTGAGCTGCCCAACCCTGGATTCTGAACAAACAGTGAATGCCACAGATTTCTTGCTTTACATTGGATCTACCCTGGAAAAACTTGATCATCAGTTAGTGCTTCATGTCCTTCAAGCATCCATGACTCAGTGTTACACCAGCTGAGCAGCCACCAGCTGTCAATTCATGCTCTCTGTGACCGGATAGTTCTTACTTTCACTCTGCTAGTGTCCTAATTGGAAAAAATATCCTCAGTAGTTTCCTCCTCCCTTCTTATTTTTTTCCTGACTTTGCCAGAGTTTATGTTTGTGTGTTTACACCCATCCAAGGCAAAAAAGTCATTTTGAAACATTTGGTTTGAACCTTGGGCACCAGTAGCTGACCAGTCTCTGCAGATCTGAGAGACCTACTTTTGTATTAAGCAAACATATCTGTGATATATTTCAGGCCCAGATCATTGAGAGACTTATAAACAATAAGGGTAGGCCTTGAAATCTATATTTTATTTAAGTAGGAGCCAGTGCTATCTAGCATTTTGAATGAGTTGCTAATGAGTTGTCTAATGGGGAGGCCAGTGAGAAGTGCATCGCTGTAGTCCACTTTAGACAAGATAGAGGCATGGACATAAAGTTTCTCATTTTAGATATGTTTTTAAAATTCCATGGAAGATTTTGTTACAGCCTCGGTGTGGGAACTGAGATTTAAATCCTTGTCAGAGATCACATTGAGATTTTTCATGCACGTGTTAGTTTGAACTGGCTGAACTGGTCCTTACTCAAACACAAATAAAATGTGAGTTTGTTGGGGACTTTTCAGCAGTGGATGAATACAGATTTGGCATCCTAGTGAGCATTTCCACCAGCAGGCAATGGATTTGGTCTTTTCAAGAGCTTTGACTACCAGTGGCTACAGCTTTCCCATTACCTCTGACCCAGATCAGTAGGAACCACTATGAATTGGCACAAATGGCAAACATGTGAACAGCAGCTTTTAGAAGCTGATGATCACATGACATGATGAAATCCTTAAATATTTGGAATAGTTGAGAGCAGGGGGGGTTACAGTCTCGTGTGCTTGACTTACACCTTTGAGCTTATTTACTCATGTGCAACAGCCACAAATATGCCAACAGAAATGACACAAAGCAGTAGATGGAAAACAGAAAATTCATGACTTGTATTTTGGGATGATGCATTTTTTAAAGGCATACCACAACAAATAATCATGTGATATGTCCAACAATGACCATAACTGGTTGACGGTTGAAAAAAGAAATATATACTCACTTACAGAATAGTTCGAAATATGGCTCCAAAATATCTGGGTAACTGTTTCTCATTGGTAAGAGACTTTACAAGAGGAAGCTCAACAAATTTCAAACCTTTTCGATTCAATAAGCAGCAGTACGGTGGAATAATCTGCCCACTGAGTGTTTCACAGAACTCATTAAAATGGCCTTAAAGAAATGTTACCAATGTAGTGTACTCAATTTATAATCTTAAGGTTTGTGACCAAGAAAATTGAGCACCCACCTATTTAATTGTCATTTGTGTTAATTGCATTGTCTAGGACTATTGTTTTTGTTGTTTGTTTTGTTTTTTATCATGTGGAGTGTTAAGTTTTATTTTAGAGGACCACAATGGAAATAAGCCTTCATGCTTTATTGTTTTGTTTTTTTTTTATCCTCAGTGATTTCTTGATGTATGTAATGACTGCAGTGCTGTGTTATGTGTTTTTTAATCACCAAAGAAATTCAATCAATCAATACATTTTCAATCTGGGTGAAGTTTTATTACTTTTGGGTCATCAAGTGTTTTTGTTTTTACTACATGACTTGTACAACGTGGTAAGATGAGTTTATTTAGTCCAATAGTCCTGATGATTTCTCCTCATCAGATAAACCTGCTGAACTCAGGAAGTGATGACCAGAGAGTAAAAGTCTGATCAGAGCAAACAGACAGCAGAGCAGCAGCCCTGCAGACTGAGGTTACAGTCCAGACTCCTGTCAATATAATGCAGACGTTTGGTCTCAGAAAAAGGGTTCTCAGCAGAGGTGACAAAGTTCACCAGTGAGCCCAGTGAGTGCAGAGAAAAACAGATTAGAAGCAGCCGAATATGTGCTGAAAGAAATGGAATTGCTTCATTTGTTTCCCTATAGTATCCTCTCATATCAACCTGGGCAACGTTGGGGAAAAAAGTTTTGGTTCAGTATTTTTAAATGGCATACATATTTACTTTGTAAATATATAGGGTTAAACTTTGAGGTTAGGGTTAGGGTCAGCGGCTGGGAGGAGTGTTAAAGGGTTAAAAATATGTTAGCAAATGCATTATTATTTATACATGTAACATTAGCATTTATTTGGAGTCCTTCCTCTGGACACCTGATGAATGCAAACCCAGTATTCACTCTCCTCTTAGCTCTGTTTTATCCGCACCAACTCCTGAGAAAAATATCTGCCTCTTCACATCTTCACGTCCTTAATGATCCACTCTGTTCCCCAGAGAGTCTCAGACTTTTCTGTCTGTTGTTTGGTGCAGGTACTGCAGCATACAGGAGGTTTATCAGAGCTTCTTCCACTTAAAACAGCCGCCCTGCTGCTGCTGGAGAAAATGTTCTCAGGCTGGAGAAGACGTTCTTAAAGTGCTGTGGATTAAAACACAACAGCTGCTACTCACATGTGAACAAATGCATCTCCATAACAAAACTCCATCTGCTGATGAATACCACATATGTTTGACAGCTTGGGAAAAACTGGCAAGTCGACCTTATGATGGGAATGTTCTGTTTTTCAGTTGTTTTGATGTTTAAAAAGCAACAGGTACAGTTTATTTTATTTTGTCATCACAGGCAACTCAGTATTTCACTGTATTTCAAAATGTTGGCTATATTCTGAAATGGACTTTGGACCACAGAGAGAGAGAGAGGAGTGAGAGTTAGAGAGAGAGGGGGGAGGAAAAAGAGAAAGTGGGTCAGATGGAGCAGTCAGTCCTGAGAGGAGGAAGAGGAGAGAAGAGAGAAATGAGGATCTCACACTGAAATCTGGTATCTACAGAAACTGAATCTGCAGCTTTGTGGCAGTTTACTTTGTGTTTACTGGAACTGTTTGATTTTATATGTGTTCATATATGTGTCTGTTTAGATGAGATAGAGATGGAGAAACACTTTGATGTGATTAGAGGCTGTGAGCATTTATCTAATGTGTACCATGGTCTTTCATTCGTGAAGTGTCCTCCTTTGTGCTTGGCAGGTTACATATTACTGGCTGAGCTTCTCTGTTATGATGATAAATTCAGGTTTATTTAAGGGAAAGTGGTGAAGCTCATTTATTTCCATTTTAGTCGTGTAAAAGTTGGAAAAATCTTGTCTTACAGCATCATTGATCATCTGTATCCACTTGTTTCAACACGTCATTGAAACTGTGTGATGTTAATGCTGTTTTACAATTGTAACAATCCATCACATCAAAATATTCTGATGTCTTGTGCATCAAAGTTTCCCAAAATTCAAGCTGAAATATCTGGTGTCCGTGAAATGTAAAATAAAGTTCTGCATGAGGATGAGTTTGTGATGGCAGAGCAGGTCAGTGAACAGATTTCCATCAATAGTTTATACAAATCAATAAGTAACAACTGGTTAAAGCTGTGTTGTGCTTTTAAAGAATATTGAATTTAACAAAGGAGATTTTTGACGTCAAATTTCAACCACATCAAAATGTGCACTGATTATTCTGGGACTGCAGCCATAATATATCACATCATGATAACCTATAATGATATGTGTCTTATCATTGATCTTTTTCACATTCTTCCCCCACCACTGCAGGTGTACCTTGAACCCAGGGATCCTGCTCTCTCTTACAGTGACCAGGACGACCTCAGTCACCCTGAGCCCTGCTCTCTGGGTCTCCAAACCCACAGGACAGATTTATTATTTACTCGTCCGAGGCGCTTTGACAGCAGCTTCAGGAGGAACAGGTTAGTTCAGCTTGGTTGTTTCACTTGCATGACAAAAGCATGACTAAATATAGCCAAGAAAAACAGATGACCTGTTATTCTAGGAACTGTTGATTTCACTGCTGCATGTCTTTGCATTTATCTTCCTATTGGAGGCCTTTCACACACTCTCTACCTCCCCCTGGTGAAGACACCTCAGAGCTGCACAGAGATGATCACCCTCTCTGTAGTTTTGTTGTGTTCCTGTGTTTTCAAAACATAGGGACTATCAACACTGAACTTAGATTCATCACGAGGACAGAAACATGTCACAACAGAAAAGGAAATACATTTTAAAATAAGATGATGAGTACATTAATCTTTGTTCGGGACTTGGTACTTTTTATATATAAAAAATATTTAGATAATTTCAGTGTATAAACCTAAAAGGATCTGCACTCATTTATTATTTATTTCTATGTGTATATGAGCTGTATAAGTTGGAAAAAACACAGCAATAAACTTAACTGCTTTTCAGCACTGCCCCTTGTTCAGAAATGTTTATTAATGCAATTTTAACAACTACAAAAAAATCTAATAAAACCACCAAAGGAAAAAAGGCAAAGATTTTAAAAAGCCTGAAAAGCTGAAAAGTAGTTTTTTATCCTGTCATGATTTCACAATCTCTCAGACTGTGACCCTTCATGGGGTCCTGACCCTTAGGTTGGGAACCACTGATCTAATATCATCTGATATCACTTCCTCTAATCTGCCTTAACATGCAATGTACAGGTATTTCAAAATGAACAAAAGATTTATTGCCTCAAACCAGGTGTTTCTGCAGCTGAGGTGGAGACTGGAGTGAGGAGGGGAATGCAGGGCAGCAGTAACCCAGAGAGCATGCCTTCTGGCGTGGGTAGGACACCAGCCATGCCTGGGCCTCCACTCCCAGAGCCTCCAGAGACACTCCACAGCCAGACAGACTCTTTCCTCACTGCTGCTCGGCTTGTCCGCAGAGGATGGGTGGAGGAGGAGAAGAAAACAGGGTGGCAGATTTCCAGTTTCAACCACTCAGCACATCATCCCCGTCTGACCAAGTCAGATGGGAATCAGGTTTCAAACCGTGCTGAGATCTGTTTAAAGGATCCCTGGAGCAGACGGGTTTCTGATGCGAACAGCAGGAAGACGGCTGAAGACAGAGAGACAGACTTTGAGAAAAAGGCAGATGAAGTAAAACAGACAGCTGAAGGCGTATCCTCAGGTTACAGACAGGCAGAAAGACAGAAAGGCATTGTGTTTATCTGGACGTCTGGCTGTCGCAACAAATGCAGGCAACCCCTGAGATTTAAGGCCCCGATACTGCCAGTCATTGCTGAGATGTAGACTAGATTCTCAGGTGCACATAAAGACCACAACATGGTTATAGCACTGGGTTCTTCTTTGCAACGATAGTGGTACTTGATTCTAGCCTTTAGTCAGACTGTGTTAAATGGTGGTCCTTAATGACAGTGTTTGTATGGTGAAATATGTTGATGCTGATTTTGTTCTGTTCATTAAAATTCAAATATGAAGAAATGCAACTGTGGGTTGGTGTTTTGTGTTGATGAGGGGAATATATAATGTGATAGTGAAGGCCGCGGCTTCTTTATGAATAGATTAGATTGTTTTACAGCTGAGGACTGAGTGATGTGGTTCAGTAGAAACGGAAAAACAGATGAAAAATATGTCTTAAAAGTGATCTGCACAAAACTCACTCAGTTATGTGTTGTTATTTTCACCTGTAGACAAACTACCATTTTTATGAAATGTTGGTGTATATGCTAATGACGATGTGTGGTTCCCAACACATGATTGGCTCCAGATGCTGTGGGCGTTGCTGATTTTTTTCCCGCTGCCTGAATCCTGGATCCTGATTGGAGCGGCACTCGGTCCGGTCTTCCAATCAAGCGGATGTAATTTGGGGACCAGATTCGGCGTTATGACGTTGAACACCTCTGTGGTTTCAGTTAGCCACTTGTCAGCAACCTCCCTGTGTTAAGCCAGGTAAAAGCCAAAAGTGCCCAACTTTAGAGTTCATAGCCTGATACGCAAAGTGGCTTTCCTCCCTATAGCTAATTGCCCCGGTCATACAAACTGTTTAAAGTGTATTAAGTTAACTTAAAGTGGTGCGTTAGTGAGCGCGTGGCTGCTTTGAGTGAGTAGCCACCGAGCGGTTAGCCGTTAGCGGTCTGCTAGGCGTCACCTCAGCTAATCCGAGTAACCTGTCCGCCATGTTTCCTGTGCCCTGTGGAGACTTCTTCACGCAAATATGGACATATAACATGGTTTGCTGTTAGGTTAACAGACCGGCCAAGACGCCGTGTTCCAGTTTTTTTTCGGTGAGTAAAATTCTGCTATTATTTTATGTATACGTTATCACTAATTAGCAGGTAACAGTGAAAGCCCTTAAACTACTTGGCTTGTTAGCTTAGCTCGTTAAGTAGCATATTAGCTAGCTAATGAATCCATGAATGATGCCCATGTTTTCCAGAATTAAAAGTGACATAGGGTGAAGCCTGCATTTGAGGAGGAACTGTGCAAATTCACACAAGTCACTTAACCCAAACTATATTGAAGGCATTATTTTAATTATTGATGTGTATATGACTACAGTGAAATCTAAGCTTGTCCTTTGCATTCAATTTTTAAATTCTTTACTGTTGCTCTTCATTCATTTGCTATTGTGCTTCCAGTCTTTATGCTTATTCAATATTTGCTATTTATGCTTCTTAAAGTATTCACCTTTTTCTTTTCCAGTGCCATTCTTTTGGTCTGAGACCCTGAGGCCGCTGCAGCACCTGAGGAGGAAGTATCTTTTCCTGCTCCCTGAAACAGAAACCGATGGGACAATGTGGAAAGATGTATTCAGAGTCCTCCTCCTCTCTCCCTACATATGGTAAAGTCTGTCCTATATATGTTATTTTTTTATTTGGTGCAGGATGACACTTGTGAAGATCCTCCTATTATTTTATAGGTTTAGTGTGTTCATGCAATGTAGGGCGATATCGTGCCAGATTATTGGTCACTATTAAGGGTGTTTTAATATGTATAAAAAGCCTGTATTCATCAGGCACAGTCGCTTACGGCCATACCACCCTGAACACGCCCGATCTCGTCTGATCTCGGAAGCTAAGCAGGGTCGGGCCTGGTCAGTACTTGGATGGGAGACCGCCTGGGAATACCAGGTGCTGTAAGCTTTTTTTTTTTTTTTAAAGCCCCCATCTTTCACCAGCAGAGGGCGTTGCAACACATATTGTGGTTAGAGAGTATTACAGCCATACTGACAAGCACTGCCATCCTCTAAAGAAGACTACTCCCCCTATTACAAGTCAGTGTAGCATGAAAATGATTTTGAAGCAGCAACTTTAAAGTGAAATAGTCACATAATGTTGCTTTAAAATAAATCTTCATGTAAAAATGGCAGAAAGTTCTGATTTCAGCTGCTGAATGTGGAGATTTCCTGCTATTCTCTGTTGTGTTTTGTAGTAAAATTAAATATCCTAAGGCTTTTAACTGTATTTTAAAGACATATCCCTGGATAATTGATGAATCTAGAAAAGAATCTGCAGGTTAATTAAAAATGAAATCAACTGTCACTTGCAGTTCCAGTCAAACGTAACCAAAAGCTTCTTTTGAAGCATGTATAAAAAGCCTGAATTTATCAGGCACTGTCGCTTACGGCCATACCACCCTGAACACGCCCGATCTCGTCTGATCTCGGAAGCTAAGCAGGGTCGGGCCTGGTCAGTACTTGGATGGGAGACCGCCTGGGAATACCAGGTGCTGTAAGCTTTTTTTTTTTTTTAAAGCCCCCATCTTTCACCAGCAGAGGGCGTTGCAACACATATTGTGGTTAGAGAGTATTACAGCCATACTGACAAGCACTGCCATCCTCTAAAGAAGACTACTCCCCCTATTACAAGTCAGTGTAGCATGAAAATGATTTTGAAGCAGCAACTTTAAAGTGAAATAGTCACATAATGTTGCTTTAAAATAAATCTTCATGTAAAAATGGCAGAAAGTTCTGATTTCAGCTGCTGAATGTGGAGATTTCCTGCTATTCTCTGTTGTGTTTTGTAGTAAAATTAAATATCCTAAGGCTTTTAACTGTATTTTAAAGACATATCCCTGGATAATTGATGAATCTAGAAAAGAATCTGCAGGTTAATTAAAAATGAAATCAATTGTCACTTGCAGTTCCTGTCAAACATAACCAAACGCTTCATTTGAAGCATGTATAAAAAGCCTGAATTTATCAGGCACTGTTGCTTACGGCCATACCACCCTGAACACGCCCGATCTCGTCTGATCTCGGAAGCTAAGCAGGGTCGGGCCTGGTCAGTACTTGGATGGGAGACCGCCTGGGAATACCAGGTGCTGTAAGCTTTTTTTGAAATGTCCCCATCTTTCACCAGCAGAGGGCGTTGCAACACATATTGTGGTTAGAGAGAATATTGCATCTGTATGTCAGTCAGTGTATTATCAAAATGATTCTGAAGCTTTGATTTTAAGGTAAAATAGTTACATGATGTTGTCTTAATCTAAATCCCCATGTATGGCAGGAAATGCTGTTTTTAGCTGCTTGAATATGGAGATTTCCTGCTATTCTCTGTTGTGTTTTGTAGTAAAATAGAACATCTTAAGGATTTTAACTGCATTTTAAAGACATATCCCGAGATAATTGATGAATCTAGAAAAGAATCTGCAGGTTAATTAAAAATGATATCAATTGTCACTTGCAGTTCCAGTCAAACGTAACCAAAAGCTTCTTTTGAAGCATGTATAAAAAGCCTGAATTTATCAGGCACTGTCGCTTACGGCCATACCACCCTGAACACGCCCGATCTCGTCTGATCTCGGAAGCTAAGCAGGGTCGGGCCTGGTCAGTACTTGGATGGGAGACCGCCTGGGAATACCAGGTGCTGTAAGCTTTTTTTGAAATGTCCCCATCTTTCACCAGCAGAGGGCGTTGCAACACATATTGTGGTTAGAGAGAATATTGCATCTGTATGTCAGTCAGTGTATTATCAAAATGATTCTGAAGCTTTGATTTTAAGGTAAAATAGTTACATGATGTTGTCTTAATCTAAATCCCCATGTATGGCAGGAAATGCTGTTTTTAGCTGCTTGAATATGGAGATTTCCTGCTATTCTCTGTTGTGTTTTGTAGTAAAATAGAACATCTTAAGGATTTTAACTGCATTTTAAAGACATATCCCGAGATAATTGATGAATCTAGAAAAGAATCTGCAGGTTAATTAAAAATGATATCAATTGTCACTTGCAGTTCCAGTCAAACGTAACCAAAAGCTTCTTTTGAAGCATGTATAAAAAGCCTGAATTTATCAGGCACTGTCGCTTACGGCCATACCACCCTGAACACGCCCGATCTCGTCTGATCTCGGAAGCTAAGCAGGGTCGGGCCTGGTCAGTACTTGGATGGGAGACCGCCTGGGAATACCAGGTGCTGTAAGCTTTTTTTTTTTTTTTAAGCCCCCATCTTTCACCAGCAGAGGGCGTTGCAACACATATTGTGGTTAGAGAGTATTACAGCCATACTGACAAGCACTGCCATCCTCTAAAGAAGACTACTCCCCCTATTACAAGTCAGTGTAGCATGAAAATGATTTTGAAGCAGCAACTTTAAAGTGAAATAGTCACATAATGTTGCTTTAAAATAAATCTTCATGTAAAAATGGCAGAAAGTTCTGATTTCAGCTGCTGAATGTGGAGATTTCCTGCTATTCTCTGTTGTGTTTTGTAGTAAAATTAAATATCCTAAGGCTTTTAACTGTAAAGACATATCCCTGGATAATTGATGAATCTAGAAAAGAATCTGCAGGTTAATTAAAAATGAAATCAATTGTCACTTGCAGTTCCTGTCAAACATAACCAAACGCTTCATTTGAAGCATGTATAAAAAGCCTGAATTTATCAGGCACTGTTGCTTACGGCCATACCACCCTGAACACGCCCGATCTCGTCTGATCTCGGAAGCTAAGCAGGGTCGGGCCTGGTCAGTACTTGGATGGGAGACCGCCTGGGAATACCAGGTGCTGTAAGCTTTTTTTGAAATGTCCCCATCTTTCACCAGCAGAGGGCGTTGCAACACATATTGTGGTTAGAGAGAATATTGCATCTGTATGTCAGTCAGTGTATTATCAAAATGATTCTGAAGCTTTGATTTTAAGGTAAAATAGTTACATGATGTTGTCTTAATCTAAATCCCCATGTATGGCAGGAAATGCTGTTTTTAGCTGCTTGAATATGGAGATTTCCTGCTATTCTCTGTTGTGTTTTGTAGTAAAATAGAACATCTTAAGGATTTTAACTGCATTTTAAAGACATATCCCGAGATAATTGATGAATCTAGAAAAGAATCTGCAGGTTAATTAAAAATGATATCAATTGTCACTTGCAGTTCCAGTCAAACGTAACCAAAAGCTTCTTTTGAAGCATGTATAAAAAGCCTGAATTTATCAGGCACTGTCGCTTACGGCCATACCACCCTGAACACGCCCGATCTCGTCTGATCTCGGAAGCTAAGCAGGGTCGGGCCTGGTCAGTACTTGGATGGGAGACCGCCTGGGAATACCAGGTGCTGTAAGCTTTTTTTTTTTTTTTAAGCCCCCATCTTTCACCAGCAGAGGGCGTTGCAACACATATTGTGGTTAGAGAGTATTACAGCCATACTGACAAGCACTGCCATCCTCTAAAGAAGACTACTCCCCCTATTACAAGTCAGTGTAGCATGAAAATGATTTTGAAGCAGCAACTTTAAAGTGAAATAGTCACATAATGTTGCTTTAAAATAAATCTTCATGTAAAAATGGCAGAAAGTTCTGATTTCAGCTGCTGAATGTGGAGATTTCCTGCTATTCTCTGTTGTGTTTTGTAGTAAAATTAAATATCCTAAGGCTTTTAACTGTATTTTAAAGACATATCCCTGGATAATTGATGAATCTAGAAAAGAATCTGCAGGTTAATTAAAAATGAAATCAATTGTCACTTGCAGTTCCTGTCAAACATAACCAAACGCTTCATTTGAAGCATGTATAAAAAGCCTGAATTTATCAGGCACTGTTGCTTACGGCCATACCACCCTGAACACGCCCGATCTCGTCTGATCTCGGAAGCTAAGCAGGGTCGGGCCTGGTCAGTACTTGGATGGGAGACCGCCTGGGAATACCAGGTGCTGTAAGCTTTTTTTGAAATGTCCCCATCTTTCACCAGCAGAGGGCGTTGCAACACATATTGTGGTTAGAGAGAATATTGCATCTGTATGTCAGTCAGTGTATTATCAAAATGATTCTGAAGCTTTGATTTTAAGGTAAAATAGTTACATGATGTTGTCTTAATCTAAATCCCCATGTATGGCAGGAAATGCTGTTTTTAGCTGCTTGAATATGGAGATTTCCTGCTATTCTCTGTTGTGTTTTGTAGTAAAATAGAACATCTTAAGGATTTTAACTGCATTTTAAAGACATATCCTGAGATAATTGATGAATCTAGAAAAGAATCTGCAGGTTAATTAAAAATGAAATCAACTGTCACTTGCAGTTCCAGTCAAACGTAACCAAAAGCTTCATTTGAAGCATGTATAAAAAGCCTGAATTTATCAGGCACTGTCGCTTACGGCCATACCACCCTGAACACGCCCGATCTCGTCTGATCTCGGAAGCTAAGCAGGGTCGGGCCTGGTCAGTACTTGGATGGGAGACCGCCTGGGAATACCAGGTGCTGTAAGCTTTTTTTTTTTTTTAAGCCCCCATCTTTCACCAGCAGAGGGCGTTGCAACACATATTGTGGTTAGAGAGTATTACAGCCATACTGACAAGCACTGCCATCCTCTAAAGAAGACTACTCCCCCTATTACAAGTCAGTGTAGCATGAAAATGAGTTTGAAGCAGCAACTTTAAAGTGAAATATTCACATAATGTTGCTTTAAAATAAATCTTCATGTAAAAATGGCAGAAAGTTCTGATTTCAGCTGCTGAATGTGGAGATTTCCTGCTATTCTCTGTTGTGTTTTGTAGTAAAATTAAATATCCTAAGGCTTTTAACTGTATTTTAAAGACATATCCCTGGATAATTGATGAATCTAGAAAAGAATCTGCAGGTTAATTAAAAATGAAATCAATTGTCACTTGCAGTTCCTGTCAAACATAACCAAACGCTTCATTTGAAGCATGTATAAAAAGCCTGAATTTATCAGGCACTGTTGCTTACGGCCATACCACCCTGAACACGCCCGATCTCGTCTGATCTCGGAAGCTAAGCAGGGTCGGGCCTGGTCAGTACTTGGATGGGAGACCGCCTGGGAATACCAGGTGCTGTAAGCTTTTTTTGAAATGTCCCCATCTTTCACCAGCAGAGGGCGTTGCAACACATATTGTGGTTAGAGAGAATATTGCATCTGTATGTCAGTCAGTGTATTATCAAAATGATTCTGAAGCTTTGATTTTAAGGTAAAATAGGTACATGATGTTGTCTTAATCTAAATCCCCATGTATGGCAGGAAATGCTGTTTTTAGCTGCTTGAATATGGAGATTTCCTGCTATTCTCTGTTGTGTTTTGTAGTAAAATAGAACATCTTAAGGATTTTAACTGCATTTTAAAGACATATCCCGAGATAATTGATGAATCTAGAAAAGAATCTGCAGGTTAATTAAAAATGAAATTAACTGTCACTTGCAGTTCCAGTCAAACGTAACCAAAAGCTTCTTTTGAAGCATGTATAAAAAGCCTGAATTTATCAGGCACTGTCGCTTACGGCCATACCACCCTGAACACGCCCGATCTCGTCTGATCTCGGAAGCTAAGCAGGGTCGGGCCTGGTCAGTACTTGGATGGGAGACCGCCTGGGAATACCAGGTGCTGTAAGCTTTTTTTTTTTTTTTAAAGCCCCCATCTTTCACCAGCAGAGGGCGTTGCAACACATATTGTGGTTAGAGAGTATTACAGCCATACTGACAAGCACTGCCATCCTCTAAAGAAGACTACTCCCCCTATTACAAGTCAGTGTAGCATGAAAATGATTTTGAAGCAGCAACTTTAAAGTGAAATAGTCACATAATGTTGCTTTAAAATAAATCTTCATGTAAAAATGGCAGAAAGTTCTGATTTCAGCTGCTGAATGTGGAGATTTCCTGCTATTCTCTGTTGTGTTTTGTAGTAAAATTAAATATCCTAAGGCTTTTAACTGTATTTTAAAGACATATCCCTGGATAATTGATGAATCTAGAAAAGAATCTGCAGGTTAATTAAAAATGAAATCAATTGTCACTTGCAGTTCCTGTCAAACATAACCAAACGCTTCATTTGAAGCATGTATAAAAAGCCTGAATTTATCAGGCACTGTTGCTTACGGCCATACCACCCTGAACACGCCCGATCTCGTCTGATCTCGGAAGCTAAGCAGGGTCGGGCCTGGTCAGTACTTGGATGGGAGACCGCCTGGGAATACCAGGTGCTGTAAGCTTTTTTTGAAATGTCCCCATCTTTCACCAGCAGAGGGCGTTGCAACACATATTGTGGTTAGAGAGAATATTGCATCTGTATGTCAGTCAGTGTATTATCAAAATGATTCTGAAGCTTTGATTTTAAGGTAAAATAGTTACATGATGTTGTCTTAATCTAAATCCCCATGTATGGCAGGAAATGCTGTTTTTAGCTGCTTGAATATGGAGATTTCCTGCTATTCTCTGTTGTGTTTTGTAGTAAAATAGAACATCTTAAGGATTTTAACTGCATTTTAAAGACATATCCTGAGATAATTGATGAATCTAGAAAAGAATCTGCAGGTTAATTAAAAATGAAATCAACTGTCACTTGCAGTTCCAGTCAAACGTAACCAAAAGCTTCATTTGAAGCATGTATAAAAAGCCTGAATTTATCAGGCACTGTCGCTTACGGCCATACCACCCTGAACACGCCCGATCTCGTCTGATCTCGGAAGCTAAGCAGGGTCGGGCCTGGTCAGTACTTGGATGGGAGACCGCCTGGGAATACCAGGTGCTGTAAGCTTTTTTTTTTTTTTAAGCCCCCATCTTTCACCAGCAGAGGGCGTTGCAACACATATTGTGGTTAGAGAGTATTACAGCCATACTGACAAGCACTGCCATCCTCTAAAGAAGACTACTCCCCCTATTACAAGTCAGTGTAGCATGAAAATGAGTTTGAAGCAGCAACTTTAAAGTGAAATATTCACATAATGTTGCTTTAAAATAAATCTTCATGTAAAAATGGCAGAAAGTTCTGATTTCAGCTGCTGAATGTGGAGATTTCCTGCTATTCTCTGTTGTGTTTTGTAGTAAAATTAAATATCCTAAGGCTTTTAACTGTATTTTAAAGACATATCCCTGGATAATTGATGAATCTAGAAAAGAATCTGCAGGTTAATTAAAAATGAAATCAATTGTCACTTGCAGTTCCTGTCAAACATAACCAAACGCTTCATTTGAAGCATGTATAAAAAGCCTGAATTTATCAGGCACTGTTGCTTACGGCCATACCACCCTGAACACGCCCGATCTCGTCTGATCTCGGAAGCTAAGCAGGGTCGGGCCTGGTCAGTACTTGGATGGGAGACCGCCTGGGAATACCAGGTGCTGTAAGCTTTTTTTGAAATGTCCCCATCTTTCACCAGCAGAGGGCGTTGCAACACATATTGTGGTTAGAGAGAATATTGCATCTGTATGTCAGTCAGTGTATTATCAAAATGATTCTGAAGCTTTGATTTTAAGGTAAAATAGGTACATGATGTTGTCTTAATCTAAATCCCCATGTATGGCAGGAAATGCTGTTTTTAGCTGCTTGAATATGGAGATTTCCTGCTATTCTCTGTTGTGTTTTGTAGTAAAATAGAACATCTTAAGGATTTTAACTGCATTTTAAAGACATATCCCGAGATAATTGATGAATCTAGAAAAGAATCTGCAGGTTAATTAAAAATGAAATTAACTGTCACTTGCAGTTCCAGTCAAACGTAACCAAAAGCTTCTTTTGAAGCATGTATAAAAAGCCTGAATTTATCAGGCACTGTCGCTTACGGCCATACCACCCTGAACACGCCCGATCTCGTCTGATCTCGGAAGCTAAGCAGGGTCGGGCCTGGTCAGTACTTGGATGGGAGACCGCCTGGGAATACCAGGTGCTGTAAGCTTTTTTTTTTTTTTTAAAGCCCCCATCTTTCACCAGCAGAGGGCGTTGCAACACATATTGTGGTTAGAGAGTATTACAGCCATACTGACAAGCACTGCCATCCTCTAAAGAAGACTACTCCCCCTATTACAAGTCAGTGTAGCATGAAAATGATTTTGAAGCAGCAACTTTAAAGTGAAATAGTCACATAATGTTGCTTTAAAATAAATCTTCATGTAAAAATGGCAGAAAGTTCTGATTTCAGCTGCTGAATGTGGAGATTTCCTGCTATTCTCTGTTGTGTTTTGTAGTAAAATTAAATATCCTAAGGCTTTTAACTGTATTTTAAAGACATATCCCTGGATAATTGATGAATCTAGAAAAGAATCTGCAGGTTAATTAAAAATGAAATCAATTGTCACTTGCAGTTCCTGTCAAACATAACCAAACGCTTCATTTGAAGCATGTATAAAAAGCCTGAATTTATCAGGCACTGTTGCTTACGGCCATACCACCCTGAACACGCCCGATCTCGTCTGATCTCGGAAGCTAAGCAGGGTCGGGCCTGGTCAGTACTTGGATGGGAGACCGCCTGGGAATACCAGGTGCTGTAAGCTTTTTTTGAAATGTCCCCATCTTTCACCAGCAGAGGGCGTTGCAACACATATTGTGGTTAGAGAGAATATTGCATCTGTATGTCAGTCAGTGTATTATCAAAATGATTCTGAAGCTTTGATTTTAAGGTAAAATAGGTACATGATGTTGTCTTAATCTAAATCCCCATGTATGGCAGGAAATGCTGTTTTTAGCTGCTTGAATATGGAGATTTCCTGCTATTCTCTGTTGTGTTTTGTAGTAAAATAGAACATCTTAAGGATTTTAACTGCATTTTAAAGACATATCCTGAGATAATTGATGAATCTAGAAAAGAATCTGCAGGTTAATTAAAAATGATATCAATTGTCACTTGCAGTTCCAGTCAAACGTAACCAAAAGCTTCTTTTGAAGCATGTATAAAAAGCCTGAATTTATCAGGCACTGTCGCTTACGGCCATACCACCCTGAACACGCCCGATCTCGTCTGATCTCGGAAGCTAAGCAGGGTCGGGCCTGGTCAGTACTTGGATGGGAGACCGCCTGGGAATACCAGGTGCTGTAAGCTTTTTTTTTTTTTTTAAGCCCCCATCTTTCACCAGCAGAGGGCGTTGCAACACATATTGTGGTTAGAGAGTATTACAGCCATACTGACAAGCACTGCCATCCTCTAAAGAAGACTACTCCCCCTATTACAAGTCAGTGTAGCATGAAAATGATTTTGAAGCAGCAACTTTAAAGTGAAATAGTCACATAATGTTGCTTTAAAATAAATCTTCATGTAAAAATGGCAGAAAGTTCTGATTTCAGCTGCTGAATGTGGAGATTTCCTGCTATTCTCTGTTGTGTTTTGTAGTAAAATTAAATAGCTTAAGGCTTTTAACTGTATTTTAAAGACATATTCCTAGATAATTGATGAATCTAGAAAAGAAATTGGAGGTTAATTAAAAATGAAATCAATTGTCACTTGCAGTTCCAGTCAAATGTAACCAAACGCTTCATTTGAAGCATGTATAAAAAGCCTGAATTTATCAGGCACTGTTGCTTACGGCCATACCACCCTGAACACGCCCGATCTCGTCTGATCTCGGAAGCTAAGCAGGGTCGGGCCTGGTCAGTACTTGGATGGGAGACCGCCTGGGAATACCAGGTGCTGTAAGCTTTTTTTTTTTTTAAGCCCCCATCTTTCACCAGCAGAGGGCGCTGCAACACATATTGTGGTTAGAGAGAGTATTACATTTATACTAATACCATCATCCTCTAGAGGAGACAATTCTCCCCATTACAAAGAAACATCTTTGGGTATTCAACTGTATTTAAAAGACTTTTAAAGACAAAACCTCAGACTTTGAGAAACTGGGGCATTTTCCACTAATTTCAGATTTTTAAAGATCAAACGATTAACTGATTAATGTAGCAAACAATCTACAGCTGCTGTCAGTTGCAGCCCCAGTTAAAATAAATCACTTTTTCAGAGGAGAAGAGCTCTTGTGCATGTGATGGGGTCAGCTTCTAGTTTCAGAATTTGAACTATGCTACTTGTTAAAGGTGTGAGGATATTTTTATTTTTTATGCTTAGGGAAAGACATACAAGCCCGTGCTGGTGGTTGACATGTGTCAAAGCCACAGTAAACATTCCTTCTGTCACAGCTTATGTCCTCACACCGAACTGCATTCAAACATCTGTCCATTAAATAGCCTGTTTATCTAATTAATAAAGTTTGGCTGTCAGTCTGCATATGTTCATGCAGGGGAGCTACACTAGTGGGTCTAAATTTATCATAAATATTCCAAAGTTTTTGCGTAAAGTTAACTAGATAACCTATTATGTGGTGAAATGTAAAAAAAATACGCAGGGTGTTTTTACATGCAGTCAAGTGGCATGATATAGGATAAAGAGTACATACTGTTTGAGTCAGTCATCACCCGCAGCTGCTGCCAGTTTGACTTCACTCCTGTTAAAACTGCTGCAGGAACTTTGAACTTTGTCCGCTGATGGAAAACACCAGATAATATTTGGTATGAGGATCCGTGAGGCGTCTGGCTGCCTGGCCGCCTGTCGTTTAGCCATGGTGTTGTGATGTTAATTTTAGCTTTGCTGTCAGATTTAGCTCTGTTCCTGGTTGTAAAATTTGTTTGAATGTTTTATAGTGAAAACATGACCTCGAAAGTATTTTTTTACAAGTGTAATACACCAAATGGTGCCCATACCACATGGGTTCATGATAGCCTGAGTTCATGAAGAGTGAAGCAATCCACACGTTGTTTCTGATCGCTGTCAACTCTGGCTAGCTAACAAGACAAGACACATGCTGGTGAGAGATAGTAGCTAGTAGCAAAGATAATGCTAACTCAGAGGATGGTAGCTGGACAGGTAAAAATGTTAGCATGCTGTTTGCCTGCTGCACAAGTTAAAGGACAACTCTTTGAATCTGAGCCTTATTTTTGTCATATTTTTGGATGTAACTGATTGATAGGGACCAAAATATTTAGACTTGGTGCAATACTGATCAAGGGCCATGTGCGTGGGTACTGCTAACTAGCTGGCAGGCTTGCTCTGTCAAGTGTCTGACAACATTATTGATAGGATTCCTACAGAGATAGATCTTTTATTAAAGAGTAAAATAAACAGTTGTTTATCACTACCAAACTTCCTGTTTTTGTCAGTGGAGGCTGGTATGAAAATGCTGCTCCTTGCTCAAACTATGCTAGGCACTGGATAGCTATTTGCTAGATGTGCAACAGTGGGGAGAAAAAAATCCTTCTATTAGAGATGACTGTGAACTGACAGAGCTTCACTCCTGACAAACAGTGTCAATATAGGATTTGATCAGCTTCACAGAATCACAAAAAGAGATTGTTCCATGCCTGTTTAATTTTTTTTCTCTGGAAAATTGCAAGCATAACAATGTGACCAATTTTCCATCCATAGCCATAACGTTTACCATCTTGGGTTAGCTTAGCATTTGTTGATTGGCGCTAAACACAACATTCAGCTCAGGCTAATGGGCATGTCATCAGATTTTCAGGTATTTGGGCATAAACAGAAGTGCCAGAAAAGGGGATGTTTTGCCCTGATGATGGCACACCAAAATAATTTTTCATTTTTTCCCATGCAGGATACATATGTGAGTAGCAAATTTCATGGCAGTTCATCCAATATTTATTGTGATATTTCAGTCCGGACCAGGACCAACACTGCCATCCATGGAGCTGCTAGCATGGCCAAAACTATAGTTGCATTTAGATGTTCTATCTAAGCACTGTAAATAAGAAAAAAAGGATCTTGTCATAGCTTTTCCTTACAGTAAATTAAGAGTAAACAACAACATGGACCTACAGTTGTAGGCCCAGATCTTGTGTGACACTGTGTTTACATGGAATCGATGGCCGTGTAGGAAATGCGGGTTGAATGTGCAATCAGTGTCTTGTATCATAATAGAGGACATCATACAATCTCCTGCATCATCCTGCATCAACGGTTCCAGATCAGACACAGTACGCTATGTTTCCCCCCCCCCCAACGAAAGAAGAGCCCCTACTGGGTCAGGCCAAGGGTCGAGGAGGGAGCAGCTCCCCGTGTCCCTTTTCACTGCAGCTGGCTGAGGATTTTACAGCCAAGAAGTACACAGGAATGTCCACGTCTTGGTTTTCTGCAGGACATAATGTTTTATTGCATGGACGCCATTTCTGTTCCTCCTTGTTTGGCAGCTATGCAGCGGGGCAACAAGTGTTTTGCGTTCACCCCCTGGGGGAAACTGGTAGGAAGAAGAAGAGGAGGAAGAGGAGGAGGGTATGTTGCTCAAACAGACCAGCAGGAGATGAAATCGGACTCAACCAACAGAGAGGAGCAGCAGAAGACATCCGAGCTTCGATGATAAAAACAGGTAAGTAAAAAAAAAAAAGTTTTACTAAAGGTGGAGAGCAGGGATCTCTCTTTGCTTCTGCAGGGTTGTGACTGATGTAGAGTTTCTGGAAACTGGAAGAATTATTTTTGAATTATAGTTACCAGTAACTTAGTTTTTGTGCAGTGTTTTTTCTTGCCCCCCTTTCCCACGATACAGAAACAACTACATTAGAACCCATACTACTTTGCAGTATGGTTGCTCTCCTTATTTGTTATTTTGTACAGTTATTTTCCCCATTGCTGCTTTTGTTGTATTTTTAATCTATACCTCCTTGACTGCCTATCTTAGCTTAGCTTAGCTTATCTTAATCAAATATAGCCCTTATATCAAAACACAGAGACAGAAAGAAAGGTGTTTTCATAGAACAGCTAATAATCATTTAAAGCTTTTTGAAGTTTCTTTAAGATGAGCCCTACCCTGTTTGTCTGGGACAGCTTTTATTTACTCTAGTGCTGTTTGTCCGTTTGCCCAACACATCTATTTAAAGCATTGTCTTGGTGGGACAGGTCCATTTTAACATTGTAGTACAGCACAGTGTCATGACTGTAGGCAAAAAGGAAAGCTGTATTCATAATTTTAGCATCTGTTGTTGCTAGTAACAAATCTGGATAGATCTATTTCAGAAGTGAGCATTAACAGATAATATTTAGAGATTTAATTGATGTTAAGCTGCCTGTATTACAGCTCCACGCCTTCACTTCAGGACTGTGACTGTATCCTCAGTAATGCTGCATGAATAAACACACTGCATTCACACAGTGCAGTGTGGTTAGCAGGCATAGTGCTCATTGTTGGAGCAGTGTGTGTTGGTCATTTTAAGTTAAGACTGTTGTTAGATTTCATCTAAGTGTATTTTCAGCTGTATCAGATGAACCGTTAAACTACAACTGATAGGCCTGAATAATCCCCTTCAATTAGAGCTATCAGTCACCTATTTCAACTATTTGGATTGAATTTAATCATATTGCATTCAGAGTAGAGCTAAAGATTAAAGAATCAGAGGGCCCAAGGAGAGTTACTTCTACACTTTAGTCCAGAGCAAAACGCCTGCCCTTAGTAGAACATTATCTAGTGGTTATTTGTCCTACGAAACCAATAAAAAAGATAGTAACACAGACAACAGTTCTAAAAGAAAACATACAGTATGACACAAAGAGTAGTATTTTGCGGCAAAGAGATTGGGCTCTAGTTTGTATCAGATTTCTAGCAGCATGGTTTATATCCTGCAGATCAGGACAATTTTTTTGAATGATATTTTGTTGCTGTGAATGCAGGGCAGGGTACAAGGGTATGGAGCTAAAAGGAGGAAGTTAGAAGACGTTGAAACGTCAACAGAGAAGTTAACCATACCTGCTAAAGAGCTAGACCAGCATCAGTCGTTGCAGCAAATGTCCCCAAAAACGTTTACATCTAAATGCAGACCATTCTCCTCAGTCTGTGTACATGTATCAACATTTTCAGAATTGTGTATAGCACATGTCTTACACCAGTTCACCCCACAGCCATGTGACACATTTCTGATGCTATAGGACTTTCTTTTCATTTAATAAGGACTTTGGCGTATTAGAAGGAGGTGGCTGTTGGGTGGATGGTCAGGGATTTTGTTGGCAAAAAATGAAGCTGCGCAAGCTCTCAAGACCAGTAACCATGCGGTTTAACTGTCACGTCAGGTGTTTTAGTGCCATTAAACAGGATTTAATGGTTTTAACCCAAACCACAATCTTTCCCTAACCCTAACAGAGTGTTTTTTGTGCCTAAACTGTACCAGTTTAACCCAAACAACATGGAGATCAGTAAACTTTAACCAAGTAGTCTTTCTTTTAACTGTTTCCCTAAACCTGCACTAGAGAGGCGTCAGATCAAAAAACACTTAAATGTGTTGCTTTGGATGGGAATTGTAAGCAACAAATTTTGATGTTTAAGTTGGGCAACTTGTTGTTGAAAACAGGAAAAGACAGAGTTGTGAGTCAGCTCACAATTCTGCCTCCAAAGGTCTAACCAAGAGCGATAAAATAACAGTAGATGTTTAGTTTTGTAGAGTCATTTTTCCGCTGAGGAGGAGAAGTTCTTCATCCATCAAAGACTAAAACCGTTTAAGATAAAATCATCAGTGATGCCAGCCAAGTTTTGAAAGAATTCATATAACCTAGCCTGTTCTGGATACATCAAGTCTTAGTGGCTGCAGTTGCAACGGGTCTCATAACTCCATCCATATTAGTACCTTGTTGCGCCTATCAACCTCTATGCAGAGTGAAACCCTCAACACCACTGGCACCAACTCGTGAGTAGTGAGTGTTGCGGGATCTTAAGTGAGTGACAACGGTCCTGCAAGTTGTCAGCAGGAGTGTGTCGTCCTTGGCAGCTGATTTATAGTCGATCAGACACAGCTGAGCCGGAGCGGTGTGGAAAGACGTATCTATTCCTGAGTGAAGGAGGGAGGGAGGAGGAGAACCCTGCTCCTTCACATTGTTGGCTATAAAAAGCAAAGTCCTTTGGCATTTCATAGGCCAGTCAACCAAAACATGTTAATGTTTCAATAAATACTAGAGCAAAATAATAAAAAACAAAACCGTATATAGTTTAAAAAGCATTATAAGAAACTCTTTTGGAGCATGTACCTGAATTTTAAAGTAATCTGAAAGCAATATTTTGGCTAACTCAACTTTCTCTTACCTGAAAAAATGAGGAGAAACTGGATTATTGGCAACTTCTGTAGGTTGTTTAACCTTAACATTTAATTTCAGCTGCTAGGGTAAAATGACGTGGCATAGGCTTACAGCAGAAGTGGAGGAGGAGGTGAATAAGAAATAACACGCAGGGAGAAACAAAACCCTGATGTGAATGGCACGTCTGCTATTTGTGGTGGAGGCACAGGGAGAGGTTCTTATTGCATGAAGATAGAGTAGAGGCATTGACAGGTGAAATGCCAAAGGGCCTGTGAATGCGACAAAGCTGCGTGCCGTCAAATTTTCTACTGCAAACTGTAAGGTTGTGGACGTGCTGTTGTCAAGATGTCACTCACCAATGGAAAAACTGATTTACCTACTTGAATATTAGATATTTTTCTCTCTGTCAGACCTTAAACATTAACCAAACAATTATTAAATTTTACTAATAAGTATTGTGTGTCTGATAGAGCTCCATTGTTGTCCAAAAACTTAAAAAACACATCATAAACATGATCATGAACATGGTAACACTGGTTTATTTTGAGCCAATCCCACATACACTGGCCAGCTGCTGGAAAACAGTATTAGAGACTTAAAGGCTCAAAATAGACCTTTAAAATATGTAGTGACATGAAAAAGTACGTGAACCCTTTGGATTGACCTGGATTTCTGCCTCAATAGGTCATAAAACGTCTTCATCTTCATCTAAGTCACAAGTAGAGACGAACACTGCTTAAGCTAATCCACAACAATTATAGGCTTTTGGGTCTTTATTGAACACACACATTAAACATTCACAGAGCTGGTGGAAAAAGTAGATCACCTATTGGTTTTGATAATGGTTCAAACCTCTTTTAGCAGCTATAACCTCAAACAAGACTGCCACCCTGACATTATCCTGTAAGATACCTGGATAAATTTGGGAATTCATTTTTCCCTCAATGATGGCGAGCGGTCTAGACCAAGAGGCAGCAAAACAAATCATTCCTCTACAATGTGTCACCTTTGGGATAACGTTTTTCTTTTTACACTGTATGTAGGGCTGCATGTTTTTCCCAAGCATCTACTTTTGCTCTTTGCATCTATTCATGCTCCATGCACCATGACTTTCATATGGCAGACTCCCGTGACTCCAATGATTCCTTTAAGCCTTTAGCTGTTACTTTATCTGGGCTTCTTCTTTTACCTCATTGATCATTCTGCGTTGTGCCTTTGCAGTCATTCTAGCTGGGCGACCATTACTAGGGAGAGTAGCCACAGAACTAAACCGTCTCCATTTATAGGCAGTGTGTCTGACTGTGGACTGATGAATATCTAAACTCTTTGAGATTTACGCAGATCAACAGATCAACATCTCTTTCTTGCTTGGTTTTTATAAATCTAATTATCTCTAGATCATGCCTCCAATCTGGTTGGACTCCAGGTTTGTGAACTCCTGACTTCAGTTTGTTGTTTCTAAAAATTAAACTAAGTGCTTGTGATCTGTTTTCAAGTGTTGTTTCTTCAGAGGGAACCAATAGACCTTTTTCAAACAGCAATCGATTCCATTGATATAATTCCCAGTTGTGTATAACACCTTTCTTATTGAGGTGTTTACTCTGTCTTACCTTGCCATATCCAATGACTGCTCTAAAAACCTAATTTCCCCATAAGGATCATTACAGTTTCATGTTTGCTGCTCACGCGTGTGGAGGCTGCCCGGCTGGACGGGGTCGTAACTAAGCCCTCTCCGAAGGGGCAGGGGAAGCCCTGGAGATAGAGAAACCAATAGGTTTTTAGGTTGGAGGAGTCCAGCACTATGTATAGCTTTGAAAACAGAGAAGAGGACACCAGGGGTTGAGGAGACAGGGAAACCTTTGCCCCTGTGTAGATGGAGGGTTTGAATACCAGGCAGAGCGAAGAGGACGAGCTGCACCTTTCTTTACAGCTAAACGTGACATTTCAGCTTTTTGTTTTGTTTTGCTCCAAATTAAATATTTCTACCTTTTGCAGAGAGGCAGAACGGGGAAGACGCTGAAGAGTTTTGACCTTTAATCATAGGAGCCGAGTTCTTCATTCAGGTGCGGCAGCAAATCTCGTGAGTTATATTTCTCCCCTTCACTATTTTTACAACCACTTGGACCAGTATGGAACAGCGTGTTAGTAGAGTTGTGTTAAAGGAATGCAGTTTTTAGTCTTGTGAGCTAGAGGTGGTCAATATTTGTTAGTTGGTAGTCAGTTGTATTATTTATTCATTTGACAAATTCAGTTCCATTCAGAGTGAAATGTTGCATGCTGATGTTATCTTGCTAATCTGTATTCATATCTTAATGCTTAAGTACAAAGTTAACAGATTAGAGTTTAGCTAACTTTGACTCTCAGCCCATACTTTCCATTTTTTACCTCACTAGCTGTAAGAGTCTCACATGACTTAAAACCCCTCTGCCTGTTTGTTTTTCTGTCTTACCTGTTCAGTCATCATCAGATCAGATCCAGAGGCTGGAGAAGAGGAAGCAAAGTGGGGACACACAGCCCAGCGTGGACAGCAGCACTATGGGAATGAAAGACAACGACCGTGGTCTGTGGAGAGGTGACGTTATGTCCACATTATTTCAAAAAATAACTATATGGTAAAAGGCTACCTAAAGTTATATTTGTGTATTACATGATCGTTTAAGCTGTATATTAATGTATTCACACAGCAGGAAACCACATCTTTTGTTTCTACTGGTAGATGGTGATGATTCTAAAACAGATCTCCACACTGAAGGAAAGACCAGATGCTTCAACCAGGGCACACACCAGACCTCCCCAGAAGCGGTATGATAATTGTCTTCTTTTTTATCCTCCTCCTTGTCTCTGACTCAGTCCCTCTGTGTGGGTCTTGTTGCATTTCATGCTGTTTCAGATGGACTAAAATAATAGTTTTGGCTTATGGCTTATTTACACCTAAAAGTTTCACCTAATTCTGCAAAAGCAGCATTTCCAAGGAGTTGCTGTAGTCCTCGAAACAAAACAGGATTTTTACATAAAATGAACCAGAGAAATCAGTATATATCACCGCCAGACTCCATTGATAAAAACAAGAATTTTACAGAGCAGATCTCTGCCGATCTATGCAACAGTTTGTCTAGAAAGCTGTGGATGATTGGATAGTTTCAGAAACCTCCCCTCTGCACCTCTCCTCGTTAGTATAGTGGACAGTATCTCCGCCTGTCACGCGGAAGACCGGGGTTCGATTCCCCGACGGGGAGTACTTATTGTTATCATTTTACCGAGTAGAGCACAGGAGCTGCTGGAAATCTGCTGCCTCCATCAGTCTGTTTGTGTTATTGTGTGGTACCTGTACTTATGTAAAGGACCTGAATACTTCAATAACAATAACACAAACAGACTAACAGATGTAAGAAAGCGGTATTTCAGCAGCTCCTGTGTTCTGCTCTGTAAAATTACTGTTTTTGTCAGTGGAGTCCGGTAGTGATGTTTAGTGATAAAAACAAAGAGGAGGAACTGTGTTTGTCTTCCTCTTCATGTTAATTTTCATTCTTCTATGAGATATAACTTCAAACTTCAGCTCATTGGAATTAAATCTCTTTCTTTTTGTGGTAAAGAAACTGATTTTTAAAATTGTTGCCCTGTCTTTCTTGTCCACTCTCTGTCGACCTTTATGTCTCGGACACAACCACCTCCTCGTCATCCACCATTTGTCCCGCATGTCCAGTGTTCAATGCAGCCTGAGGACGACTCGCTCCGCCTCAAATCTGCTTCTCTTGGTGAAAGCGCTGTCACTGCTGATGATGACGGAGTAAAGAGGAGTCACAAGGGAGAGAGCTGCGAGAACGACGAGGAGGGCCACCTGGTCTATCACATCGGCCTTGTGATGAATGAAAGATGTACTCAACGCCTTCTTTTATCTTCAGTGTCTTTTATTGTCCTTGTCATCACTTTGACGTGTTGAGTTTCTAACATAAAGGTTACATTGCATTCACACTACCAGCAACTCCAGAAATAGTTTTCTGTACAGCTGGGCAAAAAATATGATCACGATTTTATCCCAATATTGATATTTATAAAGATATATAACTGCAAGTTTGAAGAGAATCCTGATAATGACTGAAGCCTAAAGAAACCAGTAGAAACTCATTAGTTAAACTTTGGGAATATAATTTAATTATTAACCAAAATAGAACAACAATTCAATGCAAACATGTTTTATCTGCCTTAATTAAACGTTAAAACTTGTGTGTTAACTTATCAAAAAATTTTATAAAACAAAAATCTGTGACGACTACAATCACAAATTTCTTTGATAGGACCTTCTGTGTAGAGGTGAAAGTTAGTCAGTGTACCAGTGTGTACCTTAGCCTGATTGGCTGTTGTCGAGTTAATGCTGCTGTGTGATAGGTTGTTAAAATGCCTAAATTTAATAAAAACACCTTATCGTCTTAATCGCCATAAATTTTATCCTGATTCTAGATCGAGATCGATTTTATTGCCCAGCCTTAGTTTTCTGTCGCTACGATCACCAGTTGCAGAAAAGTTGTCTAGAACTGACATTACCTACGTTTTGCACTAACCATTAAACGAGCCTTGCAGGAAATTACTGCTTACACTAAACATTTGTCTGTTTTCCCAGATGAGGTGGTCTCTACGCTGGGGGCAGGAGCCTTTGGGAAAGTAGTGGAGTGTATTGATAGACACAGGTAAGCAAACCAAAAATTTATTCATGTGTAAACTGGATTCAGGACAACTCATTTTTTGCACCTGTGCTCAACAGAGACGAGCACGTGGCCGTGAAGATCGTGAGGAACATCGACTGTTTCCGTGAAGTGGCGAAATCTGAGATCGCAGTGCTGGAGGAGATCAACAGCCTGGATGATGACAACAGATTGTGAGTGCAGTAGCTGTGTTAGTTTTTATTTTTAAACTGTCATCAGGGGTCAGTTTTGCATTTTATTTTGCATTCCTCATCTTCTCTGGTGTGTCTCTTTATAGTGCCTGCGTGAGGATGCTGGACTGGTTCGAGCACGAAGGTCACATCTGCATCGTGTTCGAGCTGCTCGGCCTCAGCACCTTCGAGTTCCTGCGGAGGAACCAGTTCCTGCCGTTCAGCGTGGAGCAGATCAGGCACATGGCCTTCCAGATCTTCAGAGCCATCTGCTGTAAGTCAAGTGTGTGTTTAAACAACTTTCTACCAGTGAGCTGCGTCCTGTCTGGCTGTCACGGTGTGTGTTTTTTTGGTGTGTTTTACAGTCCTGCATCGTAACAAACTGACGCACACGGACCTGAAGCCAGAAAACATCCTGTTTGTGTCCTCGGAGTATGATGACAAGATGGTAAAAAAATGTGTACTAAGTGTCAGAAAATGTCATTTCAAGGTTTATCAAGTAGTAAATGATGTTTATTAGTGTGTGTGTGTGTGTGTGTGTGTGTGTGTGTGTGTGTGTGTGTGTGTGTGTAAGGAGAGGAAACTGAGGAGTCTGGATGTGAAGGTGGTGGATTTCGGCACTGCCACATTCGACCATGAACACCACGAATCCCTGGTGTCGACCCGCCACTACCGAGCTCCAGAAGTCATACTGGGTATACACACAGCTCACACACACACATACACAACTCAGACACACACTCACACACACACGGTCACTAAATACCAGGGACCAGCTACACATCATATAATTCATGTTTTTATTTTTAACTGTGTGTGTTCGTGCTCAGATCTGGGCTGGAACCAGTCCTGTGATGTTTGGAGTTTGGGCTGTGTTCTCATGGAGTTTTACCTGGGACATACACTCTTCCCGGTACACACACACACACACACACACACATACGCTCAGTAAATGTATAACGACAGAGGACCCTCTCAGATAGAACCTCACCTATAACCTAATTCTAAATTCATGTTTCAGACCCATGACAGTAAAGAACATCTGGCCATGATGGAGAAAGTCCTCGGACCGATTCCCGTCCACCTGCTGAAACAGACCAGGTAATCACACACACACACACACACACACACACCACACACACACACACCTCCAGTAATCATTTAACTAATCTTCTGGGTCATACCCAGGGAGACAGCCATTAGGTATAATTACATGGTTTTCAACCCACCTGAGCTTCCTCGCAGATCTGATGTTTTCATCTGCTGCCATTTCTTGTTCTGTGTTGTGTGTAGAAAGCAGCATTACGTTCACAATGAGCATCTGAACTGGGACAGGCAGAGCTCCTCTGACAATTACATCAGGAAACACTGTAAACCTCTAAAGGTACAAAGCATCGATATCAGCCAGTCAGCTGCAGCTTTGAGGTTGAGTGGAGGTGGCAGCAGCTGTAAAGTCAGAGTGTCCGTTTGTCTTTCAGAAGTACATGCAGAGGAAGAGTGAGGAGGAGCGGCAGCTGTTCGACCTGCTCAGCTGCATGTTGGAGTACGACGTCTCCCGGCGGATCACCCTGGAGGAGGCGCTGTGGCACCCGTTCTTCAGCCCGATGAGGCCGCAAAAGCATCAGCGTAGTTAGCACAAACACACACAAAAACATCCTGTATATATATTTATATATTCAGCATCTACCTCAGGCTGTATTTTTCAGCATTGCGATTGCTAAACTCTTTGGGTTTATCGTTCTGAATTGATGATTTGGAAGATTTTCATTGACATTTACAGTCATAATATCAGTTGTGGTGAGCATTCCTGTTTATTTAAGACACATTTACAGTCTGCATGTCGTTGTAAAAAGTCCATTTTAATGCAGAGCAATTCCATGTTTTCCATCATCGATTCTTGAGTCATTTGTGTTAGCGATTTGTTAATAGATATTTTGCATTTTGGTGTGTTTTAATTCTGTGAATTAGTGCGTTACAACTGTTACTGTAGCTCAGACATTATCAGAGGTGGGTAGGTAATTAAACAATAATAATAACTTTATTTATATTGCACCCTTCAAAGACCGGAGTTTAGAAGTTATACAGCAATTTTGGAGGGAAAAAGCATGAAAGTGCTATAAATTAGAATAAAATCATCATTAAAGACATAAATGAACATATGAACCAAGAGAAAGTGAAATAAGAAAGTGTTGTTGCCCTCACACAAAGTCATATCAGTTAAATGCCCCGGAAATCTTGATGGGCACCCTGCTGAAAGTCTGTATGACCTGACACATGACAAAACAACCAAAGGCAAATTAGCCCCATTTCCAGTTCCGCTCATCAGTTTTTATGTAGACACTACATAAAGTAAATGTTAGCTATCTAATCCCACCTAGAAATCCCTGACATCAACTGGTAAAACTGGTTTGTTGATACAGACTGCTGACACGTAAAGTGGATGATACTTATCAAGACTCGAGCAGCCGAGGAAGTTTCCATGACTGAATAGTTACCCAGCTATAAAAATATTACATGTGCAAGCGGCCACTCGGATAAACAGCGGGGCTCGTCTGCTATCTGAGAAACATCAGTTTTAAAGCTGCTAAATCACATGAATGTAATAAAGCAGTATAAAGCAAAGTGGGCCAAGGCACGTAATTTGTGTATAATGTCGTGGGTTCCAGTCTGTCTCATGACCTTTTGCTGCATGTTGTTTGCGATGTGTCCTGATTTAGTTTACTTGGCACAGAAGAGACAGCACAAATCTAAAGCCAGAAAGTGTGATTTGTTGGAGGATATGACAGAGTTTGTTATTTTCTGGTGGTAAACCCTGAATATTTCTAACTTAACAAGTTGATTTGGTGTTTAGATGATGGTCAAAATTATGTACTAGTAAAGCCTTTGTACTACTTATTACTTTTTAAACAGGACACAGCACTTTAGCGGAGCCACTCAGTGAATATATAGCTTATTTAATCAATAAATTATCAAATTAATTACATCTTTCTTTGCATATATCTGTTTTTATAATTGTTTGCTCTTGATGAGTATTGAACATTTTGTAATTTTGAAAAACTCATTCTACATTTTTAATGGCTTTCTTTTACAAAGGAGCTCACCAAAACAAATTCCTGGCGACTATGAATTGAGCAGTTAAATTCTGAATTTAAGGCTCATGTTAGTGACCGACCTATAACCTGCCCAGCTGCCATAAAAGTCTTTTTTCAGTTTGTGATCCATCACCTCTGGTTTTCTGTTTTATCAGTAGGAAAACCTAAAGGTGCTATATGTAGGTTTTTGCTATCACCACCTTCAGCCATCATTGCATTTACAAGACAAGAGGTTAGACTACTGTCGTGAAGTGGTGCTGTGAGGCAGGACGGGGCTAGCTGGTTAGCATGCTAACTACAAGAAAAGAAGTGATAGAAATAGAAGCAGTAAAAGAGTTAACATCGTTGTTGCTCTCCACTGCCGGAGACAGCTCCTGGCAAGAAGAAGAAAAGAAGTTTGATGATGAATTTGTAACATTTCTTCTAGACTGGTAAGTAAACATTTGTTAATGCTAACGTTAGCTATAGAGCATGTAGCACCTTTAAATCATCATGAAAAATGTGTTACAGAAGTCATAAAAGAAAATGAAATAAAAGCATTTTAGATAATGTTACATTAAGGGTTAGATTTGACAGTCATCAGTTATCTGTCGTTTTGTGTCCAGCTGAGCTTATTGAACACTGGGCTCTGTCAATATCATTCATGCTGCTCAGATGAAAGGAGGGATATAGCCTAACTTTTTGCTGGCAGGCCTCAACACTGAAGAGCTGGTTGTAGGAGGGATAAAGGTACTTCCTATGGTCAACACAGCACTGTCGTCATTGAAACCCCTTAAACAACAAACTCAGACTAACATGCAGCATCTATGGTTCCTTGTTTCTCAAGATATTTGCATATTATTTATCACCAAATCAGATACAACAGTACTTTCAACATTACATCCTGCTTTCTCATGGGTTTTTCCCCAGGCTGCACACAGACAGTGTCTCCTCTTTGTGGGATATCAGACTTGCAGCGAGTGTATAAAGTCAGCGAGAGTTCGTCATGCCTTCGGCAATCCCACAGTGGGACAGTCATTAACCCTTGTGGGCTTGTCAGTAGCACTGTGAAACTGGACTGTTGAACTTCCTGCCTCCTGCTGCCACTGTCCTCTGACCCGGTTAGTCTCACAGGGAACTGGGGCACAAGTCTGTAAATTTTATTTTAATAAGTCTCCTGCCCCGTTCTCATCACTTAGCAGCTAAAATGACTGACATAACAATCCATTCAATAGTTGTCGCTCAAAACCACAGATGCCAACCTCATTGTGGCACTAGAGGAAAAGTCAGGGGGTGACGTAAGTAATTAAAATTCATCCTCAGATGATCATCATGAATGTCCTCAACATTTCATGGCAATGCATCTAATATTTGTTGAGATATTTTAACAAAAAGACCAACACTAAGCCACTAAACCATCGGCACCAGCATGGTTAAAAATAAGACTTTTCCTTGAATACCACGTGATGTTTGTTATTCGTTCACTGCCAACAAATTTTCCAGTTCTATTAGTGCTGAACGTGTGAGTATGGATAGTTCAAAAACTGGAGAAAAAGAAAAGGAGCAAAAGTTTTGACTTTAAAACTTTATTGATGGGTTTGTCTGAAGCCTAAAGGAACTGGGTTGAATTGGGCTTAACCCCAGTAGCACTTAAAGACAGACAATGATTCTGGGGCACATAAGGCCAAACTTATTCATATGAATTATGAGCAGTGTACAAATTTAAATGTAATATTGACAGTAGTACTTAAGGGTAATGTGTTTAATGGTGATATATCTTTATTTTTGGCTTTAAAACTTCTATTTTGAGTCAGTTTCTAAAAGCATCATTCACATTGATAAGATGCTAGTTTCTCTGGTTTTCTTTCATAAGGTTGTTGTGGAGGATAGTACCACAGTGTGGGTCTCATTGTTGCAGGTAATCGGCCGCAACAGTGAGGGAGCTTGAGTCTGCACAGGTGACGAAGGGTCATGTCTTTCTGCGATACCTGGGGGTCCGGCAGTCGACGATCTCCCTTTAAAGCAGGAAAACATGGCTGCCAGCTGCAGCCTCACCTCCCTCTGCCAAAAGGCGTATACCAGGGGGTTGATCAGTGAGTTGGACAGTCCTAGCAGCCACAGATGATTCTCCAACAAGCCTTTGAGTTCACAACTTTCACACAGGATGTGAACTATGCACACAACAAAGAAGGGGCACCAGAGCACTAAGAAGCAGCCCACAAGCACCGCCACCGTCCTCAGGGCCTTGACGTGACTCCAGTAACCGCTTCTCAGCTGCTGATGCTGGTGGTGATTTTGGTAGTGTTGATGGCCGTGGTGGTGGTGGTCAGTCGTCCTGGAGCCTGCCTGCCTGACTCGGCAGATCTGCTTCTGGTGGCTGCAGGCGATCTTCAGGATGTCCAGGTAGATGTAGATGAACACGGAGAGCACAGGGAAGAAGCACGTGCTGTACAGCACGACGATGCCCCCTCCATGGATGACGGAAAAGAAGGCACAAAAGCCGTTGTAGCTCTCCGTCTGCAGCTGCCGGACCATGACTGTGTAGCAGAGGACATGGGTTATTTCACATACGAAGCTACTACTACATACAAACCGATGATCAAGAAAGCAGTCGTCGAACAAAAATGCAACTTAACATTTAGGGGAAACTCCCAACTTCTCTACAAACCCTGTAATTGTTTTCAGAGTTAAAGGTGTTGGTTGGTGAATTGTCAAACTGCTGACTGTGCAGCACCTCTGACACACCCACCAAACGAGAAGAAATGTTCTTTAACGCCTGTTGCACACTCTTTCAAAAAAAAATTTGGACCTGGAAACCGTAGCACAAAAGGTGCACACTGTTTAGAGACTGAACGTCAACCAGCAACGATTGGATCGCCAGATGGAGCAACTGCAGCAATGGAGATGGAAGTACAGCAACTAAGAGTATGGTGGAAAAACCTTGGAAGCATCCATGAAATGTTTAGGATGCTCCAGGCGTTCAGAGGAATCAATTTAAAAAAGGAAAACAGATTATCATACGTCTGAAGCATGTGTCACCAGTTTTTGTTTAATTACTCTTGTTGCCAGAAAGGGGAGAAAATACAGCCACAGGATCACCTGACAAAAACGTTATTTTAACTTCTGCAGCGACACAAGGCATATATATATATATATATATATAGGCAGGTTATAAAATGATCCCTGCTAGTAAAGTGGATGGATATATTACTCAAACTTGACTGCCTGGCCAGCAGGTTTTTTTCTCTTAAAAACATATTAAATCAGCTTAAGTTAAACGGTTTTAAGTCTCACCTGGCATAAACCCCACAGTGAGTGAGCTGATCCACAGAGTCAGCAAGGACCCGACTGCTGTCCCCCTCCCAGACAGCAGGGAGTACCGCAGGGGCATCTTGATGGCTGCGTAGCGGTCCAGTGAGATCAGGAACATGGACATGATGGACGCCGTGCAGGGCGACGTCACGAAGGCCATCCGCATCAAACACCGGCTTTTCCCCTGAGCCGGAGGCGTGGTGTTCGTGGGATGATCAGCGGTGATGTGGCCGTGCTGGTTCCGAGGGATACAGTTGTTGTTGTTGTTGCTGCTGTTGAAGTCCTCCGTGGCCAAGCCGGTGATGGCCACGCCCACCAGGGTGTCAGCCAGCGCCAGGTTGAGGACGAAGCACCAGCTCTGGCTGCTCCTCTTGATGAGTAGCTTCAGTAGAGCGACCGCCACCAGCAGGTTGGTGGAGATGATGAGGCAGGCGGCGATGCTCAGGATCAAGCCCATGACCCGAGGCCCCACGTCGCTCTGGGTCGTCAGCTCGTGGGAGTCCATGCAGCCAGGGGTCAGGCTAACGGAGGGCTCAGTGCTCGCTTGTCCAGTCAAATATAACATGGTGATATTTAAAAAAAAAAAACAAGAGTTTAAGGTGAATTTCTCAACACCTTTGTGCTGTTGAGAGGGGCTGTGTTTTACCCGTTACAGCCGTTGTCCATCCTAACACAAAATCAGGCACTCACAGTCAATTACCATCAGAAAAAACAGAGATTTTCACAGATGCTCAGAAACAAAGTAGGTTAAAACTTCCAGAAAGGCTGTGTAAACCATATCAAATAGCTAAAAATGTGATTGCACGCAAGTAGAAAAGATTTCAAGCATCAAAATGTTTTGATGAAGAGTCACATCAGCCAAAAATCGTCCTGTTGTGTTAATCCAGAGTCTTGTAACGTTTCCCCGCTGACTGATACCAAAGTTTTAGGGAGTTAACTTCTCCGATCGATCTCACCCCCATCTCATCACTGCCCTTTAAATCCTGCTAACAAATGCAGAAGGACAGAAACACTCACAGGATTATCAGCAGGTCTCGCTTGTCCCCTCCTCTCCCCTCACACACACACACACACACGCACACACAACTACCCATCCGTTGCTTATCCGTTGCTGTTGTTGCTCCGCTGGGACTGACCTTTGCCCCGGCCGTCTGCCTGCTGGCTCCGTCCCAGGCAGGAAGATCTCTATCATTATTATAAATTTACTTTATTTATCAGTTTTTATGAGGAAGATTTTTAAAGCTAAGGCTTGATTATCATTGATATATCACAGAGAACTGAAGCATAAATAATTGGGGAATAGATAAATGAATGTAGGACCAGCAGGCTGCTCTGTATTGGGCTCTTTCAGAGTTATTTGGACAGACTTTCAACTTTCTGACTTGTGTAAAAGTCTAGCCCCATTTAGGACTTGTCTTTATGTCTCTATGTCGACGGTGGCCATTGCTGGAGGCATTATGTTTTCAAGTTGTCCGTCCAGACGTCCCCCGTCTCATGAACACTTTGAGGGAATTTCTGAACTGAGTAGATTTTGGTGGGTTTTTGGCCATAAATCAAGAACTCGCACGCTAATTAATTGCAACTGGTTTGAGGGAGCACATTAATCCAGAGCTGACAGCAAAATCTAAAAATTAATAATGTGGAATTAAAACAACTTATCTATTCATAACCCCACATAAATATTTCCTGATCATCATAACTCTCTGGAGTTTACTATTAAAAAAAGATACTGAACCAATTTTACAGCAGCACAAACTTTTTCTCTCTCTCCTTTTTGAATTTTACTGTTATGTCTTGTATGCACTCAAAAAAAGTTGCTCTTATTCAGATCTTTAAATAGTTGTCACTGCTAGAATCGTGAGGCTTTGTGCTTTTAAATAAATGCATAGTTTGTCATCTTCTGCATGAGGATGTGACGAGATGCTGCCTGTTAAATGCAGCATTACACACTGGTAGACTTATTTCTCATGTGAATGCACTTTATTGTTCCATTAAGTTTTTAAAAACTTAACTTAAAATGAGAATGGTGTAAAAGCAAAATGTCCACGAGCGCCTAGATATTTGCTATAAAATAAAACCTCTTGAGGACCCCTGGCAGTCCTTAGACCACTGCAATGTCCAGGGGTTGTTGATTTTGGTTTTCTAAAATTCATTCAGTAGTATAAAACACAACCAGCCACAGCCGTGTTTATGAGCCGTGTAGAGCTGAATGGGCTTAGTTAAACTCTAACCCTGCTGGCTGCCGTCCCATTCAGGCCCCAGGAGAGACATCTGGCATGAAGGGACCATTTTCCACCAGGATTCACACACAAATAGATCTGGCTAATGACGCTATCTCGCTGCACACACTCAAAACATCATCTGGCATCGCACCAGCTTCTAAAACTACACTATGTCCTGGGAGAAAACATGAGAAAAACACAAGGAAAAAAAAACACCCTACCTAAACTTAAACTGGTTAATGATTTGTCCTGATTGACCTTTTAGCTTTGTCTCAAGGAAATGTATTTCATTTTTGCTGCCGTGAGTCAAAATAGTTGCAGCTAAAACAGGATGTTGGAGCTGGACACAACTAAAGAGAGGACACTTCATTCATCAAAGTCTCACAAAGTCTCACGATGCCATAAACTGCCTTGAAAATGAATCATATGTGTGACTTATTTATGTCTTTGGAGGTTTATTTGATTGCAGATATTCCACACTGTAAGAGACTGTGAAAATCTGTGATATATCAGGTTTAAACGTTAAGTAAATGAAAGAGAAGGACGCAGAAATTAGATGTTAGCAATGCTAGCAGCATGGATTTACAGATATTCAAAGTCCCCAGCAGATTAATCTTGATAACTGTGGTTCGACATCAGGCGTTTCCTGTAGTGTCACCAGGAGGTCAGAGTTTTCACTTTAATAGCTTGACATCAGTAACACGGATTGGCTGAAAACTTTGTACATTCATGGTTCCCAGAGGATGAATCCTAGCAACTTTGATCCTCCCCTGACTTTTCCTTTATCACCAGCAGCAGCAGTTTAAAGCGAAATATTGTGACGACTGCTGAATGGATTGCCAAGGCATTTGGTGCCAACATTCGTGTGAGCAATAAAACACATCTTCGTTATTGCATCTATGTTGTTTTTACATTCTGACTTAAAAGCATGTGAACACACCAGAAGATTGACTTCCCAAATCTGAGAATTACTTTATGGCGAATCAATATTATTGTAACCATGTTTACACACTGATGTTAGCTTTCAGCTTACAGCATTGCTGTGCTGTAGGGTCTTAAGCTGATGGTTAAACAACTTTACTGGTTCTTGGCAGAAAATTTTCCACAAAGAGAGAAAAAACAGAAGTGATATGAACGTGTTAGCTCAGTGTGACTGTGTTTTCACTCCTCAGTCAGTCACACAAACACATCCTCAAACATCTAGCACTGCAATCCCAGCCGGCCCAGAGCAGCAGAGCACCATTTCACCAGGTTCAATATGAGCCGAGCGCAACGCAACCTGAGAGGAAAGATCCTCTTTTTATCACCTCTCACTGCGCCTCCCCATCCCGACAAACCAAAATAGCTCCAACGGACGCACAATGTAGGAATGTTATTCATCCCCTGCTAGACCTTTCAGGACCTTTCAAAACAAAGTGTGGGTCAGCAGTAATTGTGCCCACTGCCCAGCAGCACCCATGGGAGCTGGGATCCTGTTTACACCTCTGCCAGCGCCATCCTCCACCCGCTTTGACGGAAACTTGTAACTCCACCTCCGCCTGGGATCTGCTCTGAAGGAACTTCTGAGACCAAAGTGAGGAGTTCTCCAGTTTTGGAAGGAAAAAGTTCTTCGGGCAGGATTGTTAAGGTGATGATGTTGTCCGGGGGTTGATGTGTGGATTTAGCTGCTAGTTCCTGTTGTTGTTACGCACCACTGTGGCCTGCAGCAGAGTCTGAGTTGTGTCAGAGGCCTTGGAGTTGTCCCAAGACCAAAATCCCAAATTTATTATTCTTTCAAATCTCACTATTTCATTCCTGCTTCAACTCTGCTCTGGTCACATGGAGGACAACAGTAAAAATGAACTTTTTAGTTTAACATGAGTGGGGAATGTAAACATACTAGTAAGAGCATCTCAGATGGTTTTATACGTCACATCATCAAAATGAATGAACTTCAGCGTCTCCAAAGTTTGTTCCCTACTTCTCTACATCCAATCTTTGAAATCGTTTATTAGACAAACTTCATTTAGAAACACCACTGTAAAACCAGGCACTCAAACGCCTCATTAAAAACTAATTTCTTTAAGAGTTTTAAATAGTCCAGTTCTCATTCTAAAGTCTCTCAGAGACTGTGTTATTGTGCGATATGCTCGAAATGAAAGTTGTAAATGAATTAAAAAGAGTTTTTATGTGTTAACTGTGCTGCCATTAAGGCCAGGTCTCATTTGTAGAAAAGATAACAGAAGTCAAAAGACTTCCTGGTTGATTAAAGGCTAATTAATACACATAATTATAGCTCTACAGCCAGCTAAAAACATATAACACATTCAGTCTAGGAGTGAAATAAGAATTCAAGAATACATCTACATTTCCTTTTCATGTCTGATCTTGTCGTAGATGATGTGACAGTGACAGCCTCTTGCCTTTGTGTCTCTATCAGACTGAAGATGTCTTTAAAGAGGCGGCTGCTGTCTATGTTGTTGTGCTGTGTTTACTGCGTGGCCTCGATCTTCTGCTTCCACCCAAACCGCAACAACTGCTTCTCTGTCGGAGCTCGGTGAGTCCGTGTGCGTCGACGTGTTGTTAAACGTGAACATTTAAGAATGTGTTTGTTACGTTGACTAGAGGAAGACTCTGACTGTAGCAGGATTGGAATATCTGACCTTGGGACTCTGGTCCTCTTTGGGGACTTCAGTGCTTCATGTGGGCAACAATGGAGAAACCTGGAGGAACAGATACTGAGAGTTACTGTATTTGCTAAGAGTGAAACTCTTAGTCTGGAGGTTCACTCTGCCCTTTTCTTGGAGCTGTGACTTATTAACAAGGAAAGTACCAGATAATGTGAAAGTGAGTCCAAATGTTCAACTTGACAAGAAAGCCAGCAGTATTTTATAGACAGACGATGGAGCAATGACAAGATGAGGGAGAGAGAGCCAGGACCCTCTATCCAGGAGGTGAAGCCTCCGCTACAAGCCACAGTCTGTGAGCTTTTGCTTGAAGAAGAAGAAAGTGCTCTTCTTCTGTGGTTAATGAAAAACCCTGTTAATTATGAGTATAATTTGATGGACCTTTCTCTCAGGAGACATGTAGACCTGTAAATCACAGGTGTAACAGTTGATTTAGGATTTCCCTCACACTCCCTTTCGTTTTTCTTCCTTACTCTCAGGAATCTGGTGTCAGTCGTCCAGCAGCTTTACCAGCGCGTCATTCGCCTGCTGCGCACCACTCTGTGATCCTGTTTTGAACCGTTAACCCTGAACCTGCCCCGTCTCCGTGGCCAGCTGCGTCCAGCATGTCCTCCAGTAGCACATTACCAGTTAAAAAGAGAAAGAAGAAACAGAGGAAGAGCAATGGCGTCGTGTTCTCTGATCTGCTCAACACTGCGTTTCTCTGACTGTACTTCAGCTGAAGAGAATCTAAAAAATGTATTTTTTTCTATTGATGCAGGTTAACATAATGACGCGAGTGAGGTGGGAAGGATGTCAGCAGTCCTCTTTTAAATGCTTTTAAAGCAGGTTCACTAGTTGCTCTGCACATGCCGAGGAATAATGAAGCTCAAAGAAATTTGCTCGTGACCAAGAGGATGCTGAGAGAATCTGTCACATGTGACGGAGCAAATTCTCTCCCCTTCATATTTGAGGTCTATAATTTGGGTAAACCTATCCAAACCTATCGATCTTTTAGCTGAAATGCTTATCCTTAAGGGTCGCAGGGCGGATGGAACCAATCCCAGCTGATACTATCACAATGCCGACATACACACAACCTCTCACATTCACACCTACAGGTGATTTAGAGTCACCAGCTAACCTAACCTGCATGTCTCTGGACTGTGGGAGGAAGCTGGAGTACCCGCAGGAGAACACACTCCACACGGAAAAGCCCAGGGTGAGTCAGGGTTTGAACCCAGAACCTCCTTCTTGCTGTGAGGCGATGGGGTTAACCAAACCCAAACCCAACAAGGAGCAAGATCTGAGGGGAGACTGGATCAAGAAGGGGGCCCAGAGAGAGTCACAATCGATCTGAAGCAGACCTGAGGATAAACAGATCTGATCCAAACTGCAGTCGACTGAAATAGAGAGAGCACTAACACTTGCCTACAGACAGGATGAGGAAAAAGCTGCAGCACTTTTTTCACGTTTACAGCAACTAAAACGACTTTGAGGGATGGTCGGCCCAGGTTACATACCACTGGTTGTGTGCAGATACTGTTTTGAGATATCTCTGAGCTTTGTGCCTCTACGGCAACAGAAAGGAGGTGAATGGAATTTAGTTTGTGGAGCTCAAAGCAATGAAAATGACATTTAAAAGAGGATCTAAATCTTAAAAACATGTCCCTGTTATGGTGGATTCTCCACAGAAAACAACAGGTTCCACAGGGAATAATTCTGCGTAAGAAAACAGCTTCAACTTTTCAAACGCTTACAGTGAGGTAGCTTGTCAGGAAAACATAAATATGGGTTGTTGTTGTTGTAGACTGTATGAAAAAAGCTGCTGATGTGTTGTTGTGATGAGGACAGTTTCTCCATAGATGTTGAAAAAGACAGACGTCCACAGCAATACCCAGAGCAAGCTTTTTAGTGCCGAGATGAAGCATTTTCAAAAAAAAATCTAATCTTTAGTAATGTGCTACAGTGAAGTTTTGTGGTAAAAGAGCTGATCACAGATATAATTTTAGTTGTAATGCTTGAGTGAAGTGAATGGGCTCTAATATTCTGTGCTGCCTGTTGAAAACAGTGGTGATTTGAGCGTTAACACTGAGCTATGACAACTGTCCACTGAGATGATACGATTGATGACTTTAACTTGAAGTTCTGCTTCAGCTGGTGTGTCTGGAGACTTATTTCATATCATAATTTAAATGTACTGTAGATGAATAAATAAAACAATAATAAATGATATAAATCTACAATAAATCTATGTTGTCTAATTATTATTTTTTTAAGTGCAAACTTTTATTGTGAAACCCCCTGTGTTTCTATAGTTACCAGAGTGCCAAACCCATTGTCCTTTGCAAGGGTATGCTGCATTCGTGGTGTGTGGGAATACAGCCATCAGATGACCTCAAACAAACATAAACAAACCATTGAAAGGTGTTGAAAAAAACATGGGGAAAATGTATTTGTAAAATGTTTAGATTCTTCTGATTGGTCCCAAATTCTGAAGACACTGAAACAACCTAAATCCACAGAACAAGTTCTCCAAGATGCTTTGAAAAACCTACCTGTCAAGTACCTTGAAAAACTATGTGCAAGTGTACCAAGGAGAATTGCTGCACTTTGTATGAGGCAAACTATTCACGGTATTATTTACTTTTAGGGCTTGTATTCACTACTTTACCACACATTATTCTAAACTAAAATTTCTTATTATTTTGTTTTGTTTTGTATCCACTAATGGAGACCAACGCAGTTCGTCAACAGAGGATTTTATTTTGAAAGTATTAACGGAAATCCTGTTCTTTACCGTTTCTGACGTACTTGACATTAGCTGAAATGGGAAGCTAACAGCAGGCGAGAAGTTTTCTGCTTGCACTTTACCAAAGTCAAGCCACGGATTTACATTAAGTCATGGAAAACCAAGTCAAATAGCAGGTCGCGACACTGACACCGACACCGCCGGCACGTGACGTCTCGGCTGAATGTAACGGTAACTAGTTGCTAATCGGTAACCTCGCCAACAAGCGGGCTAGTAATTTACAGAAGTGTTAGCGGGTTAGCAGTTAGCCTAGCAGGAGCCATCTGCCTCGAGCTAACCGTTAGAAACAGTTGGCACGGTCATTTCTGTGATGAAGACTGTTAAACTGGGCGGGTTTCTTATTTAAACTGCACATCATAACAAGCAGGGTGATTTATTCTTCGTTATTCATGTGCTGATTATGTGACCATATGCGTTAATGGTAATAAATAACTTTCATTCTCGTGACACTGTTGCTGTCGCTGTCACTCATGGTTTGTCCTCCCCCGACACGCCAGCCAATTGAATCGCTCGGAACGTTTGATTGACAGAACTCAGCAGCCAATAGCAGCCCCACAACAAATATGATGGCTCTCTTAGCGGTGTTCGACACAGCGGGCGTCTCTTTCCGGCGCAGTGTGCTGGGATGCTGATGCTGAGGAGCCTCGTTGATCTGTAGCATCATTTGGTCTCAATGTTTCTCGACATGTTGTATTGTCTGCGGTTGCATCACTGTGTTGACCTCTGTCTGGGCGGCCTACTCTTGTTTTTAGCGGGGCTGCAGCAGGTGGAAGCAGCCGCCGCCGCGGAGATGACCAACTTGAACTGGAAGCCGTTTATCTACGGAGGCATGGCCTCGATTGTCGCAGAATTCGGTACGTGATGCACCACATCATGCAGACGCTGCCCGACATATATGTTATTAGGCTTTCGCTGTTATGATACGGAGATACAGGATTTATGCAAATAGTCTGTCGCATTCCCAGAATTTTCATCCATATGAAAAATCCTGCACCAGCAGCAGCAGGGTGATGGTAGCGCTGGCTTCAAAACGGGAATGATGCATTCAGCTGAATAAATATCACAGCTCTGTGGTGCACATTGTATGCATTATCCTGCACCTGCAGATATACACAGTTCATAGAGTTAGAGTTCAGTCATGTTGTTGGTAAATATCTATACTGCATGCTTTATTTTCTGCACAAAAAATAGAAAATATATTTTCATATATATTTTAATATATAGATATATAATTTCATGTGTTATCACATATGTTTTTTATATATAAGATAGAATTTATAATTACAGGACCTGAGGCAGAATTTGTCAGACAAAACAAGAAAGGAAATATGAACCTGGACAGGGATGGTAACTGCAGAAAGATGTTAAAAATCCCACAGTTTATCACACTAACTGTGGTCTCACTTCCCATTCCTCCATCACATTATAACCACTGTTAATTTTGTCATTGGCGTCGTTGTTATTGTCACCAGTATCGCCAATAAAATTATTTTTGCTCCTTATCCCATCTGTTAATTTTCTACTCTTTACACTGCCTCATAACACAAACACCTACTCCTCTCTCTCTTCTATCAGCTTGTTATGTTTTTATGTGTCACTTCAGTTGTTCTGTGTTGATGTCTGTTTTGTTTGCTTGTCTAAGTTGCCCTTTATGTTGAGTACAAAAATAAACAATAAAATGTATAACTGACTGCAACTTAAATGTATTGATGATACATAAGAGGAGAAGACTGGAGCCAGCTGGCAGTACGAAGCTGACAGTTTATCGATTCTCTTTGAGGGTTTTTTGTCGTGATTAAAAGTTACAAGTTACAGGGCACCTGCAAAACTACCTTCATTTTCTTTTTACAGTCCATCTTTGTTGTGAGCATTGTTCTTACTATTTTTACTCTTTATCCTCAGGGACATTTCCCATTGACCTGACTAAGACTCGACTACAGGTCCAGGGTCAGTCCCAGTACACGGAGGTGCGCTACAGAGGCATGTTTCACGCCCTCTTCAGGATCGGCAAAGAGGAGGGCATCCGAGCGCTATACTCTGGGTATGGAGCAACTTTTTACAATTTGAAAAGGCATTAAATTCACCAAAAAACCACCCAGGTGATGATCTTACTGAGAATGAACAAGAGCTTTTAGCCCAGTGTGGAGGAGGTGTTGTTGCCCCTGCTATACTTCATTTAAACCCTGTTGGTCACAGGAGGGCAACATTTTGTTAGCATGCAGGTTGCACCAGCATCAGCCATAATAGGAAAAAAAGGACATTTTAGCTTTTACATCACATCAATTGGACACTAAGTGAAGATGAATTACTGCTGTTGTAAACTAATAACAAACTGAGCTTTTATTTTGGTAGATTTGCATAAAATAGATGATCACTGACATGGATGTAGGTGCAATCAATGATGCTTTCAACACAGGGGCAGTCTTAAATCCATTAACGCTGTTCAGTTGGTGGGAATAAAATAAACAGGCTGTGATACAGCACTAATTGTATATTAAGTTTTTCACCTGAAGCTAATACACTTTACACTTGGATTCAGTTTTAAGTTTTACGTCTAAACATCACAAGAATTTCTTTCAGCATCGGGGACTTGGAGAGAGGTTTTGGTTAAACTCTAACGTGCTGTTAAGTAAATGTAGTCACTTCTTCTTGCTGCACGCTCGCAGTGACGCAAACAGCTTGTGTTCGTTACAGTATGCAGTAATGAGCTCCGCACTGAGAGCTGTTACACTTTGTGGGTTGAACTGTGACACCGCTGAATCCGACCACAGATTTGAAAGAGTTCCCAGTGGGACAGAAAATGTATTCTGTCTTGAAACAGGATAACAAGGAGCTTTTCTTTTGACTTTTAAAGCGGAGGGTGTGATTCAAGTGTTTCGCAGCCACAGTTATTTAAGATTCAGCGCTGCTTTTCGAATGTGAAATGAGCCTGGATGTCACACTCCTGAATGAAACTGAAATTTTGTTGATTTGCATCCTGAGCCGCATGAAAAAAAATTGGGTGAGGAAGTAAATGATAAGCTCTCCTTCCTCTTCAGCACCTGCCTTCAGGGGTAAAGGTTAATAAACATGATGTACCTCCTCCCTCAGGATTTCTCCAGCTCTGCTGAGACAAGCTTCTTATGGCACAATCAAGATAGGAACCTACAACTCTCTGAAGAGGCTGTTTGTCAGTCGACCAGAAGGTGGGTGTCACTGCTGCTGCCTCGAATATCCTGTCTCCTTCCTTTCTGATCTCCTTCTCTTGTGAACTCTTTCATCTTAAGGGTCTAAAACTTCCAGGAGAGGTGACTAGCTTCTTAATTCACAGGCTTCAGTTGCTTTGTGCCACAGAAGTCACCTGAAACCCTGACAGCATTTTCAACTACAGGATATTAGTTGCGTTTACAGACGATCAGTTGTGCTCAGCAGTGAACTATGGGAGGTGATTTGAATGATACTAATGGTGATGTATCTGACATTTAGATTGATATTTGCATTCAGCCTCTGACTGGTTTAAAGCTGATGCAATCTCCTGTAAAGTAAGTTTTAGTTTTTAAGCATCAGAAGCCCTCCCCCACCGAAAACTGCAGTGAGCACTCCAGGACCACGATGAGCAAGACTCTCAAAGACCAGTGTGATTTTTTGATTGAAAACAACCTAAACTTAGTGAGACTGGTGAGGATAGACCACCTCAGTAGTCGCAGCAAAGTCATTTACTTAAATGTACATTTTTAGCAGCTTAACTGATGGTGTTATTCAAAGTGAGCTATAGACAGAATAAGGTTGAATGCAGTGCACCTGTGATTGATGAGTCTATGGTGCAGTGCTCTATAATACCTTTATTCTGCATGAATTGACATTAGGATAATGCTATCAGGGCACAGGATGATGCCATGTAGTAGGGCTGAATGATTTTGGGAAAAAATCGGATTTTCTTCCTTCTTCTTGATGTTCAATGTAGTTAAACTGAAGGAAACCTGAGGTGCAGTCAAATATTTTACTCTAATGGTGCATCCAGCCAAAGTATTTTAATTAAATAAATCTTATTTATAGAACAAAGAATCATCTCAGCAAAATACCACAGTGATGTTTTCAGTAGTTTTACATTGTCATGTGGTATAAAACAAAAAAAGATGCTATACGTAAGTTTCTGCTATTGCTATATACCCAGCGTTAGCATTAACAGCTGTTTACTTAACAAGAGCTTCAGCGAGCTGGGGCTGGGGCTAGCCAGATAGCATGCTAACTTCAGTAGAAGAAAAGAGGTGATAGGAACAGAAGCAAAACGAGATAATATTGCTGTTGTTTTCCACCTGTGGAGGCAGCTTTTCGAGCAAAGGAATGAAGTTTGATGCTGAACTTGCACGTTTCTTCTAAACTGATAAGTAAACAGCTGTTAATGCTAACATTGGCTATGTAGCAATAGCAAAAACCTATATGTAGCACCTTTAAAATGAACCTTACGGTTTGTAAATCCTTATGGGTTTCAACAAATCTTTGTTAGTATGTTTCTAAACTTTAAAAGTTGAGGCAGGTGAACCAAAAAAGTAAATTCATGACCCTGCTTATGCTGCATTCTTCTTCTGATTCTCTCATTTCTTTTCCTTCTGTTTGGACTCAAAACAACTTCTGTGCCTCAGACTGCACAAACCTCTCACCAGCCTTCTCTGCTTTTTGCTTGTGTTGGGACACTTATCATGCATGTCTGGTGTTTTGGTTGGTAGGTTGTTTGTTTACATGGATGAAAAGTTGATAATCATTTGTTTTGTTGCAAATGGCTTCAGGCACAACATGGTTGGACTCAATTCAGAAATTTAAAAATGTGAATTTATCTCTGGAGACCAATAAAGTATACATATATATAAGATAATTGTACCACACAAAGTGCACAGCAGTTTACCCTGGTGATACTGGTGCAGTGACCAACAAATTCCCACTGAACAGATCTCTGTTAGGTGTACTGTTTGTGCCTTTGAGTGTGTCACTGTAAGCCGCACACCCCCTGGATGTGTCGTGACAACCTGTGTTGACCCGTCTGGCAGCAGAGTGAGTGTGTTAACCCTCCGGCACTAATTTGCAAGCTAAATAAGAGGCAAAGAGCTTCCAGGGAGGAAGGAAGGAAGGAAGGAAGAGAGAGGGAGAGAGGATAGTAGAGACAGAGAGAGAGAGGTAGGGGAGAATTAGACAGTGAGTCAGGCAACATTCACACTGCAGCTGTAAGAGCGATGTGTTTTTCATTTTATAAACAGTATAGCACAAAACTGCATGATTGATGTTTAGAGAAACTTCATTATTTACATTCATCAGAATTAGAGTAGAGCTGTCTGGAACTACAGTGTTACAATGATCATTTTTCAGGTTAAAAAAAAGTCAACATTTGTTGATTTCAGCCTCTTGAATCTGCAAAAACTCAGTAAATTTCTGTTACTTAAAAAACATAATTTGCCTTGGAGTAAGTAATGCGTTACTACCACCACAAGGTGTCAGTTATTTTTACAACTCCTGACTCTGACGCAGTGTTTAATCACCTTGGCCCAAGTCAAAGCGACTGTGTATACGCCCACTGACAGCTTGACTTTCAATAATTATATCGCAAATCTAATTGTGATCGCAATATCTGTCAGAAAAAATTGCAATTAGATATTTTTTCCAGAAACATTCAGGCCCCTATAGAGAGTAGTGGAATCCAGGAGGACCTCAGAGGACGATCCTGTGTTGACAGACTCAGAGAGCCTCTTCACTTATCAGCCGAAATGGGTTTGCACTATATTTATCAGCGACTAGCCGGTGCCAACACGTTTCTAAGACTCACAGGAGGTTTGTGACCACAGGCTCTCTCTCTTCCTTTATTCTCTCCACCCTGTTTTATTTGTCATTTCTCTTTTTCCCCACTGACTGCTTCCCTCTTTATCCGGCCCTGCCCTTCATTACCTCCAGTCCGAGTTTGTTCTTTCTCCCACTTTGTTTCTCTTTCCTTCTGCTCCTCTCAATATTTAATGGCCAATTAGTGTACATAAGCCAGATGACATGAATAATAGAGCAGATCAAGGTAGGAAGAACAGAAGTGTGGTTAAAGGGAGTTTTATTTTATTTTATTTATCTGCTTCTGCATCTACAGCAGCAAGTCTGTTTTTCAAATGTGAGTAGCATGGGATGATCTGAAAATTTCATGTCACAATTATCCTCGCCAGAATATTTGCGAGTAATGATATTATTGCCATGATCGTGAAAATTTTGGTAAGAAACAAACATTTTTACTGCTTCACAGACAAGACACATCTTTTTTTTTAATGAACATTATCTCTAGTGAAAAACAAGTTTAATTCACTGGTCACTAAAATAGCATCACAACGTAACAAACATTTAGATAAACGTCAACATTAGTATAACTAGGGTTGCAAAATTCCAGGACTTTTCAAAGTTGGAAACTTTCCATGGGAATTGACGATAATATTAACGGGAAGAACCTTCAGCTACGGTGACAGGCTCAGTATTTTGGAATGACTGGAAAGATGCAGCTCCCCCTTGTGGTAATTTAAAATAAAATCAATACAGGACTGAACGTTGGTGAGCTTTTTACTCTTGAGGATATTAACGATTACCCCAATGATGGAAATTCACTATGATCAACTTATTGTGTTTTTTATCGCGATGGGCGATGAAATCGTATATCGTCCCACGCCTACACGTCAGCACCAATAAACCAGGGTAAACGTCTTGTGTACTTGTTGAAAATATGAAGTCAGAGGTTTGAAGGGAAGGGTGCCTGGAGGGAAACTAATGAAGGGATGAAGATGTTTTGTTGCCAAAGCTTTTTGGCAACAAAACTTTTTAATATGTTTGTTTTTAGCCAAAATATAAAGAGCTCTTTTTTTGTTTTTTCTTTTTGTTTGTGTTGATTGTTTGCCTTTCCACTCTGCATGCCCTGTGCCACGATGGTGCCACTGTGTTTTGAATGCTTGTTTTGATACAGGCTTGGGTTTGCCCTGTGGTTGTGGTGGGATCGAACGTCCGTTCCCCTGCCCCTCCCCCCCATAAAATGAGCGGCGCGAGGACCGCCACACTAACTGTTGGTCAGATTGATCAAGGATTACTGTAACTATTGTTCTAAACTCAATCCATGTCTCCTCCTCCTCCTCCTCTTCTCTTACTTTACTGTAGAAACCACACTGGGTTATTACTAATGAGATCCACCACTTTCTAACACTGACAAACTCTGCCGAGGCTAATTTGCTAACAATGGCTTCTGTTTATTTAAAGCCAATGTACAGAGTGTGCAGTCTCTCCAACAGATTAGACATGATAATTTCTTATTTCTGACAATAACAAATCTCTCTATGACTTAAATACACACACACATGTGAAGCTGTAGTTTGTAAATAATAATTTCCATTTTATAACTTAGAGCGATGCTAAATCTGTAGCCAGGATCAAACAGGATGTTAAAAAAAAAACAGAATGTGTCACTTTCAACACACTCTAGATTGTGTCTTGTTTGGGGAATTCAAGCATCAAATCTAGTTCATTGTCTTTTTACTGTACATCTCTGTACACGGTAGAATAAGAAAACATTTCTCTGGGACCAACGCGCAAGACAAGACAACAACAACTAAACACATGAAACGTTAATTTGACTGCATATGCATACTAAGATTTTATGCCCTGAATCACACGTCCCTAGGATATATAAAGTGCAAGTTTCTTGTTACTTATCAGCAGACCTACACTATAATACAGAAACAACGCTAAGCTAATATAGGCTCAGCTGATTTATCAGTCAGGCTCTAAATTAGATCCAGAAAGTACCTGCTGGCCATGACAGAGTTTTTAATGAAGTGAAACTTAAGGCAGATATTTACTAGAAGACATACTCCGGCTCGGATGTTTTTGTGTAAAATGATTTTATCTCAAGGTAAATTAGCTTACATCCGTCTGTCAGAAACATCAGGGCATGAACACAAACAAGATCAACTAATGTGCTGAAAGTGACACATGATTTCTTAAAGTGGAGAGTCTGCACAATGATTTTATGATTTATGGGAATGAAAAAACATTCCTTTAGACCTCTACACACATATATATATATATATTATATTACAGGCTAATCATAACTACATTGTGTTTGTGTGCTTTTGGCTGTGTGTGTGTGTGTGTGTGTGTGTGTGTGTGTGAATTAATATAATTTCTTGTCTCTTTTCCGACAGATGAGACAATGGTCCTCAATGTCTTCTGTGGTGTCGTGTCTGGAGTCCTGTCCTCCTCTCTGGCCAACCCCACTGACGTCCTCAAGGTGATTCTTAATGCTCGGGACGAGGCTCAAACTAAAATGTCTGGGAATTTACCAAAGTGAACCGGGGCCTCATTTTCTCCGTGTTTTTGGGTTTTAAACGATTGATAGGGACAAAAACCTTTGGAATTGGTGCAGTATTGATTAAGAATAGTGTACCTGACCACCGCATTAGACATTAGAGCTTCATACTCTCTGTCAACATCCAGCAAACCTACATTTACTTTCACTGTGTGACTAACCCCACAGCAGTAGGGTCATTGAAATGAGTCGTGTAGACATTGAATATTGAAATAATCCTACGCCTTTACCGTACAAATGAATCTTTAGATCTGAATTCAGACACTGAGGGAAGCATTTTTGTGAATCAGGGGAGAAAACCAAGTGTATTTGAACTTCTCTTGTGTGTCTGTATTTGTTCCAGATCAGAATGCAGGCGCAGGGCAGTCTGCTCCAAGGCAGCATGATGTCCAACTTCATCAACATCTACCAGACAGAGGGAACCAGAGGCCTGTGGAGAGTGAGTAGTGGTGGTGATACTGTGCCAATAACAGCTGCACTGAGAGCTGAGTGGGTACAGTTTTTCACTCATTGAAGAGCTGCTAACTGAAGCTCGTTTCACAGAACAAGTCAGATCAAGTTTTTTGTAGCTGCCAGGATGTTACTGCTCTCAGGAGAAAAGCGAGACAAGAACTAGTCTGGCACATAACCCCCTGTAAAACGATGACTTATGAATCAATTTTGCATTCTGTTTTGTGTGATTTTTGTTTAGCCTAGCTTAGCACAATGCTATATAGCAATTTCAGTTATACTATAGCAGTGTTACAGTCAAGCTTATTTTCTTCATCCTGCTTTTCCTCAGGGTGTCATTCCCACTGCGCAACGGGCAGCCATTGTCGTCGGGGTGGAACTTCCTGTCTATGACATCACAAAAAAGCACCTGCTTCGCTCTGGCCTCATGGGAGACACCATTTTGGCTCATTTCATGTAAGTTCAGTATGTGCTCGCTCTCAAATTACAGCGCATAACTAGTTCAGCAGCTTTGAGAAAACTAACTGCCACCTCTGAAAATTCTGTCCAAAAATCTGATTCAAACCTCTTTTAATTCCCACAATGTCCAACCTACATAGACACTTTATATATGAAGATGTGGGGGAAATGTGTCCTCTTTCACCCAGCGTGACTCTCATTGTAACGTGACTCACTGTTTTTGAATAAATTGGTTCCAAGCGCAGAGAACACTGATAGACTGCCATGTTAAACTGAGCTCTGAAGTTCTTGTTAAGAACAAAGATGGTGGGTGTTTTAAAACTGCGATGGAGCCTAAACTGTAAACAGTATCTACACATATAACACCTCAGTGATGAAACTCCTCAGCTCTGAACTCGTCCGTTAACCTTGTGTGTGTGTGTACAGCTCCAGCTTCACGTGTGGCTTGGCGGGGGCGCTGGCCTCCAACCCTGTAGACGTGGTCCGGACTCGTATGATGAACCAGCGAGTTCTGTCGGGAAGCCCCATGTACAAAGGGACTCTGGATGGAGTGATGCAGACATGGAAGAACGAGGGCTTCTTCGCTCTCTATAAGGGATTCTGGCCGAACTGGCTGCGACTGGGGCCTTGGAACATCATTGTATCCTTTAAAACCAAACAGTTCCTTCACAGGTGGGAAAAACAGAAACAGAATTCCAGGTAAAAAGCCTGGAATAGAATCTGAAATGTACACTAGACTCTTTAAGCTTTGAAATTGAACATTTTTTGAGTTTAGTGAGATAATGAGATGAAATCATCAGAGGATTTTCAGTATATACTGAAATAGCTGCATCTTTAATCTCATAAACCCACTTGCCAGCGATGGGACAACCGGTAAAAGGAAGAATATTTAAGGAAAGTTGTTTTCTTTTGACAGCCTGAGTCTAATTTTTCTACCTCATTTTTATATACCATTCTTATTGCTTTGTATTATTTTATTTATTGCCTTAAAGCGAACCAGGCCTTAATTTGATGCAGGCTTATATAGGAGACTCAATTTATTTCCAGTTTCCATTCTTCTCCGAAGCTTCCAGTGCTGGTGATGCGCAGAGCAGCCATCTTGGATTTTGAGGTCAGGGCTGTTGAGGTCCTTGCGACTTTCCAAGTAGTAAATCCGACTTTAAGGGGTGTTCCAGTTGAAACTTCCAACTGAGAACTTGGAAATTCTGACTTCACAGTTCAGAAACTCTAACACTCTAACAAAAGTACTCTTCATCAGTTTTCTCCAGTCACTTCTATTTCTTGGCTTTTTAAAGTTACTTTTGAGCTACAGTCAATTAAACTCAACATTTCCAGCTCGGATGTTTCAGAATAAGTCTCTCAGTCTTTCTGGAAGGCTTCAAATATCTGCAGTTTTAAAGAAAAAGAAACTGTGGCTGATTTGAAGTGACAGAAACATGACCATGTTGTTGCTCTCACAGAGTCAGTGCTGAAATGTACATTTAACCATCTGTCAGTGTTTTTGTTGCCTCTATATGAATATAGTCTTTTATTTGAGAGTAAGTTTGATCATAAAATGAAGGGAAATGCTCTGAAATCTCCAGTTTAATTGTCCATTTCAGGGTAAAGCTGTGTGCCTGTACAGCCTGTTATGATGTAAATCCCGAGGTTTTCCTCAACACGCTCGCTCAGTTCTTCATCACCTTCGAGCAGCTGAAGAAGCTCCCGTTTTAACACGAGCAGGGAGGTGGGACTTCGCCGGTCTGCAGACTGTGCCAGGGATTAATTGGAGTGTGAGCGCGGCAGCACCTGGAGTTTTGACACCAGTATTTTCACCCCCCCCCCCCCCCCCCCCCCCCTCTGAATCCATAGAAATGATATGCTCATGCACATGCTCATCAAAATCCAATAATGATTTCTGCTTTTTATTTGTGTTTTATTTATTTTCACTTATTCTTTTATTTCATGCAGTTTTAAGGACTGTTGCTTTGATGACTACTGTCGCCCTCAGCCACCTTTTGACACCCCTCCCCCCTCAGGCAGCTAAATATCTGCTTGTAGCTGAAGACTGAAAGTTTGGAAGACTAGGTTTATTTCCGCGAGCTGTTGAGAATCATGGAGTTCACCACTGTGGATTTGGTGAGTGGAACCTCGTGAGCTTTGGCGATTGAAACGCAGATCTGGAAAAACATGACTGAGTAAAAGAAGAAAAGAATACAAAATTTAAAAATGACTGAATGTGTAGGAACCCTGTATTTTTTAAGGGCGTAGGCATGGCATGAAATGTGCAAGGAAGTCTAGACTTACCTGTTGAATGTTGAGGAATTGCATGGATGTTAAACTGACTGTTACGAGTAGTCACTGTCCTTCGAGAGAATGCACAGAGTGGAGGAAATACTGCTCAGTGGCACTCCAGAAGAAGATAGGCTTTGTATTGGAAATGATATGCAGTGATTAGAGGGTGTAACGATTCTGAAACGCAGACCGAACCCACAAAATAACCGTCCACAGCACATTTAAACCACAAAATTATCCTGTTTAAAGTTAGGGCAGAACATTACACCTACTTTATTTTCTTCCAACAGTCTGTGTCGTGACTGTTTTGGTTAGCCTAGTTTAATAAACTTAAAATGACTAATAATCCTGAGATTACAGATCGAGGTCTGAACCAAATCATTACACCCCTGACCACAACATATTATGAGCTTTGGTTTGGTGTCAAAAAATGGGGTCGCAAAGCCTCTGAAATTTGTGTAGTTTTAACTTTATGTAGGTCAGTTACCAGAAAATCACTCAACACATGAACATAATCTGAAGCTTCTCTATTTATTGTTTAGTATTTGTTCAGACATTTTGAAATATAAACTCCAGACTTCTGTGATCTTAAAGAGAACAATCAGAAATCTGAACCAAAGCCTCTAATGAGAAAAGGGAGACATGTTTATGCTGTTTTTATTCATTCACAACCAAATAATAATTTATTTTATATTGTTAAAGAAACACAGACTCCAGATTAATCACTCCGATTGAAGGTTTTAGTTTTTTTATTTTTGCTGTAGAGAGTTATTTTTTCAGTTTTGCCTCACCTCCAGTCAGCTGCAGTGTCTGGAGGTGACGAGTTGTGGTTTGCTGCCGTTTGTCTTTACCGACCCCACAAGACGACAAACCCGGTGCACGATGTAAATGGCTGTACAGACTCATTCACACACACAGGTGGATGTACTTAATCTTCGGCATGTTGAGGTGTACATACGATGCCTTGTTGCGCTATCTTTACCAGTTGTGTGTCTCGTCTGAGGTGAGGTCAGTGGACCTCATCCTTTCATCCACCTTCATCACCAGACTTTTTTTTAATGTCAGTTGTTATATTTTTAGTATTTTTTATTTATTTTAAAAGCTGATGGGTTTTTTTTCTCATGACAGCAGGGTTGTTTTTTTTTTAGTCAGTCGAAGGATTCTCTTCCTGGCAGCCATTTTGATCAGACGAGTGTCTCGAAGTTTTCTTGAGAAGAGACAAGTCGTCTTTCTTCTGCTGTAACGGTGCAAACTTGGTGAATCCTGTACTGTAACCGACGCACAATGAAAACAGGCTGTAACTTCTACATGTAAGCTGATGCTGGTCGATCCTTCATATCCCCTGGTCTGTGCTGCTGTTTGCTCGAATTGTGAACCAGCCCGGCTGTTTCATCCGTTCTTCTGTTTTATCCTGCTTTTATCTGCTGGCCTTTAACGTCACCTCAGAGAGTCAGATTTCCAGGCAGTTATTAGTTTCTTTTTGAGCTTTGTCAGCACTTTCACAGCCAGTTTTAATTTGCTCTGTTTGTTTGTTTGTTTTTTTTTCATTTTAAAGTGTACCTCATCTTGTCATTTTTCCATGTCGTGCAGTTTGGGATGCGGTTTCCAGTGCGTGTTGGAAAACGTCAGGTGTTCCCGGTGTGTTTCTGCCTTTCTCATGAACTTGGTGTAAAGATAATTTAATGCAGTCCTGGAGTCCTGGGAGACTCCCACTGTTACAGCCTTACACTTTACAATGATCACCTGTTAATGTGATAATGTTGCTCCTCTGCCTGTTCTGATGCCTCATTAACATACTGAGTTGAGGAGTTTTTTCATTTGTTTGTGTTATACAGTTCTCATTATTGAAGTTTTAAAACCCACTTCTGTTACCTCAGCAGTGGCCATGCTTTCCTGAGCCATTTAAACTGTCTGTGTTTCATGTTGTCTCCATCGTATGACGTTTAATCAGCTTGTGGAGTGACCACATGTTATCAGCTGGCCGGGGTTACTCGTAGGAACAGGTTCAGGACTCCGGATTGGGGTCAGAGGTCAGGTGGAGATGCAGCTAAGATTTGTGTCAGGCTGTCAAAGATGATACAGATTCATTCATTCATTCCTTTGGTTTTGGTTTCCATCCACACTGACGATGCTTCACAGTCCTGAGATTAATCCACTTACCATTTATTTAACAGACCAAAAGAGATGGAAGAAAAAGAACATTTGCTGTTTTTCTGTTGTTTTTAGATCCAAAGTAATTAGCTGAGCAATACGAACAGAACATTAACTAGCTCCTGCTTCTCATATGTGAAAATTTGTTGCTTTTATTTGATTTCTATCAGAGAAAATTATTGAATATCTTAATTTCAGACACAATGAACTTGAAGCTCTCCTCTTTGGGTTCTTTGGGTTTGTTTCACATTTCATAGATTAAATAATTGATAAATTAAAAAGCCAGTGTGGATGGAAACCTCTCAGAAAACAGCACTTTCAGATTTATACATATTAGTGTGGTCAATACAGTGTTCATATAAGTTGCAGTAGTATCACAGCACGCAGTAAATGTACATTGGAAGGTGAATTTCATCATTTTAATTCAGTGAAAACTGAGTGAATGGAACTAAATTAACTGTGAGATGAACATTCTTAAGGTGGACTGACGAGATGCAGCAGATTCAGGCTGGTTTTAACAGCTGCTCCTTCGCACAGTGTTGTGAATGTGAAACCTGGTCTGGTAAATTAGAAGGCCAGCGCAGTGAGTGGCACCTTTTAAAAGATCCAAATTAAAGTCCTGTAGTTGTTGTTGAATCATTTTTTGGGAGATTTTTAAAATTGTTTTAAGCTTTTTATTTTCTAATTGTTTGAAAGAGTTCTGCTTTTATGTTGATGAGCGTGATCTATTTATTCGACTCTGTGTTCAGTCAACCTGAATACAGCTCAGCTGATGCTGCTTTTCATTCCTGCTTTGATTCCTTTAAAAAGTAATTAATGCTGACACTGGCTTTGTCTTGTCTGTTTCATTTTTGTAAACTGCTTTGTTTTGTTTTAATTTGAACTGTTGCCAAGTGCTCTGACAACCCTTCACTTATTTGCCTCATGATTCATTCCCCTCAGCCGCCATTTTGTGTTCATGGCGAACAAATTGAGGTGTGTAAGAAGTAAAGAAATAATCACAGCTTGTAACTCCCTCCTAAACCACAACTTCACCAGTTATGCTTTTTCTCCCGGAGTGGATTAAACAAACAAGCTACTGCATATGAATTAGTGCGCTTTAGAGCTTCCCCTTTATGCTAAGAGTGTTTCCCAAACTGTCGAATAGTTCCAGTGAAATAAATCTGTGCATCTTTGCAAATTATTTGGTAAATGGTGCAAGTTTAGTGAGTTGAACTTGACCTGAATAATTTGTGATTCACAGATTGGAAGGAATAGAGTTCAGAAATAATATTTAATTGAAGAGGGAACCTCTTGTGTGGCCTAATTTTAGCAGAAACTTTGAGTGTAAACTGATATTTTCTTCGTCTCACACCAGCTGTGTGTAAAATGAGTTGGCAGCTAATTAATAATACTGGCTTAGAGCATGGGATTTGTTGTTCTGTGATGTAGTGTTGACAGTCTTCCTCTCAGTGAGGTTTCTGTCTCGCTATCCGTTTATAATACTGTACCTGCATTCACAGTCTTCATCAGTAGATGGGATTTTTCTCAGTTGAAAGCTCTGGAAAGTGGACCTTGAGTCAAGATGATTTTGGCAAAGTATTAGCTTTGCTTAGAAGGAAGGAACTAAAAGGAAACAGATCCAGAAAACTGCTCTGTGGCACTAAAGCATGTTTTAATAATGTGTGTTTTTGTTTTCTCACTAGATACACTGATTGTGATTAGGTAGTGCTTTGTGTTAATGAGAGAGAGCTTGTGACTGGTAGAAAGAAGGAAGTCAGTAAATAGTTAGAGAACCTCACCAGTGTGTGCCATGTGATTTGTTTTTTAAGGTTTCATCTTTAAATGCTTTAAATCAGTGGATTCCTCAGTTACTATGGTGGTTTCTTTAATTTGATGCTTTTCTATTGTTTTACCTCAAAAGTAGTTCAACATTCGTCAGATTTCTCACAACCTTAAATATTCATTTTACCTTTCAGGCACCATCTTTCTCCTTACAGTCTGTTTATTTGTCTGTGACTGACTCAAATCTGTCTGTTTTTGTGTTGTGTTTTCGTAACCAGAGCCACATTTCCCTGTCTCAAGATATTCGCCATAAATTTATTATTGGATTCCTAGCCAAGTCAGCATCATTCCTCCTGATAAAACAACCTGAAAAAACCTGTAGATTGATTGATTGATTGATTGATTGTTGCATCTGGACATTTATTTTATCAGTTGATAAAATAAATTTACTCCAAACTTCATGTAGGTTTGTTTTTGTTGTCCCTTCTATTAAGATGCTGTTTCAGAGGCTTGAGTTCAGGCAAAATGTTTCGTCATTCTGATTTTAAAAATAATTTATAGTGTGGAAATTAAGTGACAAATCTGCATCTGTGCAGCAGTCTGACAGGATAGAAAATCTATAAATATTTTTGTAAATTTTCTCCTCACTTCCACTGATCACTTGCACTTTGGTGTCTGCTCAGCTTGTACTGTTACTGTCTATAACCTTTTCCCTCGTTGACTCACTGAATTTCTATGGTGGAAGTGGAGATCACTTTTTTATTTTCTTTGACAAAATGGGTTTGGCTTTATATAAATTCAGTGTTCACTCAAATAAAATATATGCTGTGATTGTTTCTGTATCCATTTATTTCTTCTTTGTACAGTTGGGCGGGTGAAATCAACTTGATGTGTGTAAAACATTTACACACATAAACATAGGAAAAGATCGGTCCAGGTTCAAAAGTTTTCAAGAGTTTTCCTTTAAGCAACATGCTTTTTTCCCCTCTGGAAAAGTACTACACCTGGTCCGATGTCAGTAGATCTAACTATTTGGTAATTGATTGTTTTAATTCATTTTTGAATTCATAAACATAAAACAGTTTATCTTACAGCTTCTAACATTTGAGGATTTTCCTACCTCGCAACACTTAAAATGCATTTTTATTGGATGTTTGCCTCCACCTAGTGGCTGATGCAGATTTAGCAGCTTTTTTACCTTCACATTACCTGCTGTGTTTTCCATTCAGTTAAGGGAAATATTCTGACCAGCGCAGTTAAACACTGACATTTATATCCAACCCTGACAACAGTTCAAACAAGGCAAACCTTTTCATTGACAGGCAGCGGTCCATCTGTGGAATAGTCATCCAAAAAACTCATAACATGCAATTAAATATTGTTTCGAAACAACACTTGCTCCCATCAGAATGTCAATGACTTCTCTGTTGAACGAAGAATAAGTAACTTCACAGGGCCCCTGCTGTACCTCTAAACGCACTGTTTTGTTTTTTTGTTTTTTAATTAAAGGTCCCTGGAGGCTGAGGGGCTGCTGTCACCCTCTGGTACCTTGATCCATTGCGTGCAGCAGCATCTACCACAGACCATGCATCTGATTATTTCAGGAATGAGACCAATCATGGTAAACAAGGTCTCAAAACTGATGCAATTGCAATCATATGACCTGGATCTGAAACCTGACATGCTTGAACTCATCATCACGGCTTTATGGTAATTAACTTTAGTCGTTATCTCTTTTGAAATTAGACGAATGAACTAACTAACAACTAAAGTGTATGGTTGAAAGGTTACACATGTAATACTTACTAAAGCAGTACTTTCAGAGAGAAAACCTTTTTTTACATTTATTTTATTTTTGTTTTATTGAGGATTGAAAACAGGGGTCACCTTATTGCTACGGGAGCAGAAAAATTTTTAAATATGAAGGATCAAAAATATGATCTATACGGGCATTACTTCCTCAACAATAACAAACTCCTGTACTAAACTGATTAAAACAATAGTCTTGGTGGACATTTGTAAAACATGAGCTGACAGAAGAAGGAGGTGAAATAGATTACAGTACAGTACGTCGGTGAAACACTCATCAAAACAAAAATTTAACTTTTAAGTCTTTGTTTTCCTGACTCTTTAATATTTTTTCTCTAGAGACAAATTTGGTATCTAAATGTGCTTTAACATTCTGTGCCATGAGAGAGAGACGGTCATTAAGTTAACCAGCTTCAGGTGTGTCACCTGGTCACACAGCTGAACTGTGGTTTCATTTAAACCACATGAGAAACTGAGGAGGGAGTGACTCTTTTGTATCTGAACAAGCTGCTGCTTCATACACAGATTCAGACAGTTATAAATATACATATGTTATTTATTGGTGTAGCAGCATTAGAAATCAAAGCTGAGTTCTCTCCAGAGCTGCAGCAGCAAATCTGTTTGCTTCCAGTTTGTCTTGTTAGTTTTATTTGTTATCTTTTGTTTTTCTGTGACAGTAGGATCAACCTACACGTGTTTTATTGTCTGAGGAGTTTTTAACAGTACAGGATTCGGCTTGCTGAGCCTGGCTGGGTTTATTAAACGAGAGGTTAGAGAGCGAGTGTGTAGTCATGAAGGAGGAGATCGCTGCTGCTGTGTTCTTTGTGGCTCGGCTGGTGAAGAGATATGGCTGTCTGGATAATGACAGCAGGGAGCGATTTGCTGCCGCCCTCACCTCCGTTCTGTTTGAGAACTACAAGAACCACTGGCACCCCAGCGCACCCACCAAGGGACAGGCCTACAGGTCAGTAAACACTTTTTTTCATCGAGCTACACTACAAATCATTTCAAGCCGGTTCAGCGTGAAAATGATAGTTTCCCTGTTGCCCTTTAAAAATGTATGTAAGTTTCTTCATGAGTTCTGAAACCTCAGTTTAACTCATCACAAGCACTTGAGGCAAGAGAGGAAATGTAACTGAAACTAGAAAATGCATTTCCTGCAATGCTGAAACTTGTGAAGGTTAAAGAAGCTCTCTAAGAGTTGTTTTGTTTATTAATTTTCTGTGTGTTTCAGGTGTCTGCGTATGAACCGTGTGCGGCTACAGGACCCGGTGCTGCAGCAGGCCTGTGAGCGCAGTACGGTACGGTACGAGGATCTCGGCCTTCCCCTGGAGCTGACGGTGTGGGTTGACCCCGGAGAGGTGTCCTGCAGGTCAGGCCGCTTGAAGCCCATATATGGGGACAATGGGTTTATTTTCCTGTGTATAAAACTGTTTGAAAACTATTTTAATGCCTAAACATGGCTGTGCAAAAACAAAATTGCCATCAGGGCAACACATCAAATAGATAGACTTTATGACTATTTAACATTTCGTAACTCTACAAATTTTCCTTCCTCTATACTTGAAACTAGGAACGTCCATTTTGTCTGTATGAGCAGAGTCACACTTTTTGCCCTGTAAATGTATCACACAAGAAAAATAAAATAAATGTAAACTATTACTAATTAAGCATTTATCCAATTGTAAACTGTTGGTTTTGTCTCAGAACTTCCCAACTTATGTTCCCATACTTTTACACGTTCACGTTCGCAATGTCCTCAAATGAGAACTTCCTAATTAACCATGTTCGCTAAGATTGCCGCCATCTTTAGACTATTCCTTTAAAACTGACCTTAAAGGAACGGTTCTGATTTTTCCGTCCGTGCAGGTACGGCGAACACAGCACTCCTTTCTGCGTTTCTGTGGTGGACAGCTGTCGGCGTGGAGATGGGGAGTTTTCCCGCCGCATCCATGACGCTGTGGAGCGGGCGAGCCTTGACGTCCAATCAGGAAGCTCCTCAGACGAGGAGGAGGGGGGCGGAGACAACAGCATGAGCAGCAGCAGCAGCAGCAGCAGCAGCAGCAGCAGCGTCGGCCTGTCAGCGACTGTCTGCCCTGCTCCAGCCCCACCCACCAACCCTGAACCCAAAACCATCCCAACTGTCAGCAACCCCAACAGCGTCTATCGGGTAGGTAGAGTACAGTAAAGGATTAAGGTATAGTCTGGAATATAAATTAACTGTAACCCTCCAACCCTCTCCTCCTCAGTTCAGTGAGTTTTCTCCTGGCGCCCCTCAGACCTGGCTGAGGGAGAAGCGAAAGGCCTTCGCCGGGGACTCCTTCCCACCTCACGTTCCCCCGCCTGGAGGTCCGACCTCCCAGTTCTCCGGCCAGAAAGGCTTCAAGTCCTACCGAGCCACGTTCACCTTCACTGGGCCTCGCGTTGACAAGTACCACTGGGTCAGTAAATCCCGATCCTAGGGCGAACCAAGCCTTCAACCCAGAACCAGAGCAGGGTCGCTGCTCGGGACAGCAGCTGCGGTGCCGGATCAAAGCACCATGGGGGGAAAAAAGTGTCAGGACAGTTTATGTATCTTTAAAGGATGAGAGTTTATTATTCATATATGGTTTAAAGTAATAATGATTTAAAGGAATGCTGTCAAAGCATGTTTTTACAGATTGAATTATTCAAGTATTTTAACTAAAACCTTCCCTTCTAAATGTGTTTTTAAATTAAAGTAAGTGTGAATAAAGTAACATTGAACTGTCATTGAAAAGAAATAAAAGCGTCTTGTCAGCTCTGCTGGTTATTCTAAAGTGGTTCTTCTGTTTCATTTTTTTGGTCCATCTTTCTAACTCAGAAAAACTTTAATGTCCTCTGGGTATTAGACACATTAAAAGTACATCAAATAAACTAAATTATTTATGGCAGCCATCATAAATATCATCACAGTCCAGTGGTCATTTGGATAAATTAGCTGATCAGAAGTTTCTTCACCCCAAAGAAACACACAGTTTTACAATCAACAAAAAAACTTCAATTCTGCAAAATGGCAGTGTTGTAGAACAAATTTTTAAAAACCGTAACTATGATCGTACACGTCTGTGTTTTGTACAATCTTGGTTTAAGATTTCATTCCTGTCTGAGCGCCTGTGTGTGGTGGTGGTTGTACTGGTAGTGTAGTTAGTGATTGGTGTTTAAGAACAATCAGCTAACAACACTGCCTGCACAGCAACCCCAATCACCATCAGGAAGGAGTGTGAAAATGGCCCGACATAGTAGAAACATGTTGGTACAAAAAAAAAAAATCACTTGGTTTTGCTTGATGGATTTAGGTAAGATCATCGCCTGGTTAGGAGAGTGGTGCAGGAATACTAACAATGCTAACAAGTAAGTAAATGAGACTACAGAGGTTGTTGAGGACATTAACATGAAAACCCATGTTTGATGAAGATTATCTGATCATAATTTGAGTTGGAGGCAAGTTCCAAAACCACTGCCATGTCTGTACAGTAAATGTAAGGCTAAAGCTAGCAGACGGCTAACTTAGCTTAGCACAAAGACTGGACACAGCCAGCCTGGGTCAGTCCAAAGAAAAAAACCCCACTCATTCGCTTCTATAAAGCTCACTCATTAACTTATGAGTTAAATTAATCTAAAAGTGACCTGATTTACAAGAACAATTCACGATTTCACAGAAGATTCTGTGCCAGACTATTTCCTGGTACTCGCACCACTGGTCCCAGCCAAGAAATAGTCCAGTGAATTATAATAAAGTATCCAGTCACCACATTGTACTACAATTTTTCCTATTTTCTTTTTTTTTTAAATCTGTAAAGACAAACACAAAAGTTTAGTACATTGCAATTTACAAAAGACAACAAAATAATCTGATTATAAATCTGTTTTAAGTAGCTTACCAACCCCTGAAGAGGTCCCAGACTGAGCTGTATGAGAAGGGGGAAAAACTTAATTTCTCTGATGCTGAGGTTAAATTCTCTCATGTAGACAGCTCTGCCATCGGTTTCATGCTTTTCAGACTAATTAGCAAATATTTAATTATGCAATGTGAGTCAGAAATAATAGGAAACAGTAAAATGAGTCATTTGCTGTTTTGAACTTCCTTTCAGTTGGATCTTCATGAAGCTGAATCACACTGGAAGCAGGAATCTGATTGGCTGCTAACACCTGATTACAGTGAAAACTTTCTGCTTGAAGAAAGTTTGATTGGATAAGCAACATTCCTGTAAACGATAGCAGATTGTTGCTGGAGTGGATTATTACTGAGCTGTATAAAATGTGTATATATGTGAATGGACGGGAGCTGTGTTCTTACCTGTGGTCGCTGCAGGTCTCGCCGCTCTGTTCACAAGTGACCGCTGCTGAAGAAACACAACCGTCTCCACAGCTACACTTTATTGTGTGTGTGTGTGTGTCTATATCTCAGGTCATGCCTCAACTTGCCCCTGGCTGGCAGGTATAGTTGATGTTGCCATGGGTGAAGCAGTCGGTGGAGGCAAAACATTCACCCTGAGCCCCAGGATTTGCCAGTTTTGCTGTGTTTCATGTGACCGCAACTCTCTGTCTGTTTTACCCATATTTATTGACATTAGCTTCATGTTATTTCATGCAACCTGATAATAAAATGATTTTTGTTCCCAGTCATACCAGAGATGTGTCGTTTGCTGTTGCAGTTTTTTTTTTAAAGATGAGATTTTTGACATGAGAAACACAGGCCAGAGAGAGGGGGATGACATCTGACAACAGCTCCCAACTGGAAGCAGCTTGGAAACACCTTTCCTTGGAACAGGAAATAGTTTTTCAGCTCCGAGAAGCGGGATAAAAATCTTTTCTAATGTGCAGCGTCTTGAATATTTTCTTTTTCAGATGTTAGAAGTATTGTGTCACTGGTAATTCTGGATTGTCAGGGATTTAACTTTCAGGAACACAAATGTTTACCGAGCTCTGTAACTCAAATGATAATAATATCACATGAGAAAGACAAACTGTGATTGAGATTCAATCCACGAGGAAGCATTTTGGGACAAACCATTCCTTTAATCTGTAGGTCGCTGCCTTTTTAAATTACGCTAATAAAGTTCATAAAAATTTTGTGTCAACAAAAATATTTTACATCTAGACTTTCTGCATAATTTATTCATAATTTTACTTTTTGCACATGAACATCTATATTTACTGCAACGCTTCTGCATGAAAGCATTATAGATTTAATAATGACGCACTTGTTGGACTTTTATTCTAGCAATTACAACAACTGGGTTAGTGTGGACATGGTAATCAATTGTCGACAGTCAATAGGGGCCCAAAAACACATTTTGCCCCGGGTCTCCTCAGGAGCTTCACCCGGCCTGTACTCAAAATAGAAACTGCGCACACAGATAAACAGCTTTTACACTTTTCAAGCCGCTTCTGAGAATTTTCTATTTTATCGAGCAAAATAGTAGAAAAATAAAGATTAAAATAAAGATTATCCGATTCTATAACAAAAAAAATGTCTCATTAACGATGAAACAACAGAGTCGGAGAGAGGACAGGAAGCAGGAAGGACGTTTGGCTGCTTTATTTGATGTTTTCTCATCTGTGCGGGCAATCGGCCAATCATATGCCGCCTTCATTCGCACGAGAGAGCCTCGCGTCCAATCACAGACGTTCTCACTACGATGTGTGCCAGCGGTTGGTCACATCCGGTGGTATATATGTTGCCACGAGTTAGCGGCGAATTTGGAGAGTGTCCATTTTGAGCAGCGAGTCGGTGTCTCTGGTATTTCCCCGTAAAGTAAGCACGTTTTCTTGTTTTTATTTGCACATTGAAACTCGGGCGAGGAAGTTCAGCTCAGCGTAGCGACTTCTTTCGTCGCGTTGTTTCCCTCCCGCCCACTTTTATCCGTGCGGTGTCCTCTTGTTAGCAGTAAATCTAGCTAGCCGTCTGTTAGCCACCGAGTTGCTAATGTAGTTTATCGCGGTAATTACGTTGAATGAAAGCTCGTCTGCGGGCTGTAGTAGAAACGAAGCACTTGCGGCTTTTTTGAACGGTAATTGAGATTTTACTTGGACCATTTATAGGGACTTTCCCGGCTTTTTTTTAAATTCAGGACCAGCAGCTTAGCTAGTAGCCGCCGGGCCTTCACTCGGGACGAGCGGTAACGGAGCAAAGCGCGGTCCATTCACACTGGTCTTTGCTGCTGCTTCGTCTTTGTGAACATGTACACATTCAGCAGTGTTCACTCATAACCAGCTCTGTCACAATACTCACAATAAGCAAGGTGTATGACCACAAACATACGACTGATGCGGTTAAAAGATATTAATTGTATTGTGGAAATTATATGCTAGCATGCAAATAGCTCCCGAAACTGTAACTTACTATAAACTTTCACGGTGTTATACTGATTGTTATGACTTTAAAAATAAATAAATAAATGTGAATAAATATTTAGATGATGCCGTTTTTATTTCTTAGCGCCTCATGCCCTTTTTAATAATAGTAATAATAATTACATTATGCACAGGTTTTAGAGCTGAAACAGTCGATTTATTGGCTTTGGATTTACAGAATAATAAGCAGCATCGTTTCAGTCATTTAAAAAAAAGTGCAAATAATAAAGTAGATTTCAGTCCTCTGAAAAGAGAGTTTTCTGCACATATATCATTGTAAACATAACATTTAGTGGCCTTTTTGATCGAGCAAAACGTGACATTTGAAGACACAAACTTTATTGTTTCATACACTAAACGATTGCTTGTTTTAAGCTAAAATAAATAAGTGTTAAATGCAGCCCTACTGCTTGGTTGTGCCTCAGGGTCCCCAAACGAAAAATGGAAAATGATCTCACAATAGATTGCATTGTAAACTGTTCAGATTAATAAATAGCAAAGGTCTAGTGATAAAAACACAACATGTTTATTTAATGCTAAAGCTTAGGAGTCTTTCTTTGTTTATGCTCTGTACTTGATATAAATTAAGGATGCGTCACTTTAACCCATTGCTGCTGCATCGGCCGCTGTTCACTCCATTAAAAGAGCGACCATGTCCTGTTTTCAGTCTCTTGAAGAGCCCACCGTCACAATGTCAGACACTGAGAATCTGCTCATGGAGACATCGGAGCAGAACGGCAACGAGGGAGAGGAGGACCAGAACGGAGCCGAGCAGGAGCTGATGGGAGGAGGAGAAGAAGAAGAAGAAGAAGAAAGCCAGGACAACGGCACAGACGGAGGCAAGATCGATGCTAGCAAAGGAGAGGAGGATGCAGGGTGAGTGTTTCTGGTTTTCCCCCTGGGACCGGCACTGTTGGTTTTCAGTAAAAACGGTAAACATAGTTTCATTTCCGGCCAACTAAAAACTGAACTGGGGCCTTGTCGAGGACAGAGTGGTGATAAAAACATTAGAGATAATTGTGTGTGAAGTTGCCAAGCAGCTGTTAGCAAGGATGTTGATGGTCAGTGGGTCAAGTGCAAATCACGTAGTGATACACAAGAAATAGAAGTTAGCCAAGAGAAACGAGGTGTGTCTTCTGTGTCAGAAGTAAGAAATAAACACCACGGCGTCCCTTTTCTGTTTGCAGTAAAATGTTCGTGGGCGGCCTCAGCTGGGACACGAGTAAAAAAGACCTGAAGGATTACTTCAGTAAGTTTGGCGAGGTGTCGGACTGCACCATCAAGATGGACTCCAGCACCGGCCGATCCCGGGGCTTCGGCTTTGTCCTCTTCAAAGACCCCGCCAGCGTGGACAAGGTGAGTCATAAAGTCGAGAGAAACCAACACATTAATAGTTCTGTTATGATCAGATGAGGACTGATGCTTGAGGATTAACACGAGTAACATCTGGATCTTTGTTAAAGTTAAAGCACCAGAAAGATCATGGAGTGAACTGGGTGCAGTGTGTTGTTGTTTTTACACAGACCGTTTTTGTTAACCTCACTGACGTGACTTAAGATCAATGCAGGAGCATCTGTCCATGTTCTCACGGCATCATTTCATTCCTGTGTATGCTCTTAATAAAACGTGTGTGTGTCTGCAGGTGCTGGAGCAGAAAGAACACAGACTGGATGGACGTCAGATCGACCCCAAGAGGGCGATGGCCATGAAGAAGGAGCCCGTCAAGAAGATCTTTGTCGGAGGTTTGAGCCCTGAGGCGACCGAGGACACCATCAGGGAATATTTCGGCGCTTTTGGAGAGGTTAGTTTTCTTAGACTCCAGTAGCCCTGAATGCTCAGGCATTGAACACTCTTACAGAATTAAATCACAGTCTTATTGACCTGAACGTAATTTGAGAGCAAACACACTTCTCTCCTACAGAATTCTAAAGGGAGGATGGTTTAGTCAATTTTAATCCTGCGACTGCTGCACAACACTTTGGTTAATCAGTCCAATCCCTGAGCTGGACACGGATGCCTTTCCTAATTAAGCTACTGGCTAATGAACAAGTGGCTGATTAAAACCAAGTTTCTGGTTCAAGCTTCAAAGGACAAGCCTCTGATAGAAAGGAACCTGTGTTATAATAATGCTACCCAGAATTAGAAATGTTTTGAAACATGTTTTTGACGGATGCCTCCTTCCAGATTGAAACCATCGAGCTCCCCATCGACCCCAAATCGAAGAAAAGGAGGGGTTTTATCTTCATCACATACAAAGACGAAGCGAGCGTCAAGAAGTGTCTGGAGAAGAAATACCACAACATCCAGGGCAGCAGGGTACGTGTACACACACACAAACAGTTTTACCTCAGCAGCTCTGGATGATTAATGATGCTCAGGATTTCAGGCGGATGAGTTCAGGATTTAAAGTGTGTGTTTGCGTCTCCTCCTTTTAGTGTGAGCTGAAGATCGCCCAGCCAAAGGAGGTGTATCAGCAGCAGCAGCAGTACGGAGGAGGACGCGGTGGCGGTTATGGCGGCCGGGGAGGCAGGGGCCGTGGAGGTAAGAACGAGGAGTCTGCTTGTTTTTCCTGCAGGCGTATCAAACAACCCTGTTCCCTTCACATCTGGAGACTGTAATGACTGTCACACTTGGCCATATTGACATTTTGATAAATGATCTGTAAAGTAAAAGGTCTGACATAAACAGGACCAAACAGAGATAGAGCTTTATCTCTGTGAATCGTCGGACATTGAAACATTTTCAGCTGAATATTTTCTTACTGTTAAGTTACATCTCTTTTTAAAATCCGGACAAAGGATTTTTGTCGTCGGACGTCTGGTTCTTACAGAGCCCAGGACGGGACATGGAGAGAAAAGAAATTTTAAGGTTGGGGGGAAAAAAGATGCACTTTGTACTTTGAAGAAGTAGTTTCACAAGATCTCAACATCTCGCAAAAATTGCTCGACCTTGCAAGATCTTGAGAAATTTCTGCGAGGTCTTTTGGGATCTTTTTTTTCCCCCTCCATGTCCCCTTTGGGACTCTGAAGGTTCTTAAGTAATCAGAGAAACAAGCTCAACAGCACCACAGAGAAATACTGATTTGTAGCATTAAACTGCTTTACTCAGTGTTATTTTAACACTTAACAGGAGACCACTGTGGATAATTTGGCTCCCAGTAAAAAAAATCCTCCCACAATAAAAACAAGCCAGGCTAACGTTAGCGGCAGCTCAGCTAACAGCTGTCAGCCCCTTACTGACTTCCTGTGTCCACTGAAGAGCAGCAGGAAAACAGATTTTTTTTAACGAGACTACTTTATTCAGTGATTTTTCAGTTTTAATTATGGGGTCTGTTTGTTTTGGAGTGGTCGAAACCTCTGAGGATAATTCAGCTCCTGGTAAAAACCTCATTAGAGAAGGAATCTGAACCTACAAACACGACACACAGTGACTTGTAAATAACTGTAAATAACTTTGTGTCTCAGGTCAGAACCAGGGCTGGAACCAGGGCTACGGAAACTACTGGAACCAGGGCTACGGTAACCAAGGCTATGGCTACAGTGGATACAGCGGCTATGGCAACTATGACTACTCTTCTGGTTACTATGGATACGGTCCCGGATATGATTACAGTAAGTACAGTCAGTCAGTGATTTGATGAGACAGTTCTCTTTATGATAACCTTAATGCCATAGTCTGAGTACAGGAAGTTACCAGAAGTAGTAGCTGGAAAATCTTGTGTTTGACCCGTCTGTGCTCCACAGACCAGGGCAACGCCAGCTACGGGAAAACCCCAAGACGGGGGTCACACCAGAGCAACTACAAGCCATACTGATGATCACATGGTATTGCAAGGTAAGCCACAGCTATAAGTACCTTCCTCCTTACATACTGTAAGCACAAGCTGAAACTGAAATCCCATCTGCATGAGGTCATAGTTCAGTTTTAGGACTGACAGCTGGTAAACCCCGGCCTGTCTGAACCTATTATGATTAAGGGTAGGATTCCTACAGAGAGAGAACTTTTTATTAAAGAGTTAGATCCATTTGTTTAACTGAAAACATCTCTACATATCACTACCAGACTCCATTGACAAAATCATTAATTTTACTGAGCAGAACACAGGAGATCCTGGAATACAATGCCTCGATCGGTTGGTTAGTTTGTGTTGTTGTGTGGTACTTTTGCTTATGTAAAGGACCTGAATACTTCTTTGACCAGTGAAAGTCACACAATAACACAAAATAGAGGCAGCAGTATGCTAGCAAACCTCCCGCTCATCTCGTTAAAATGACTGATTTTGTCAATGGAGTCTGGCAGCAATCACACAATGTTTCTGGCTGAAAGAAGGATCTTACTCTTGTAATAAAAACGCGTCTCTACGAATCTTGCCCAAAACTTTATTAGACGCCTATAACAACAATCTGAGCCTGTCAGTGACAGTGGAGACACCTTTACCTAGATTTATATTGAATAAGAGAAACATGAGACAAAATGTCTGAATCTCTGAGAGGATTATTTTCTTTTCCATTCATCATTTTGTGCATCATTGAGTTGGTGTGTTAGACATTTTGTATTTAACCAGATTTTTTTGTGTCTTTCCTTCAGGACTCCAGTGATCCTGCTGAACGGGCACACTGGGCTGAACTCGACCTCTTTTATGACAGAAGACCATTTGTACAGAAAACACCTGAAATGTAACTTTTCCATGTTTGGTTTTGTTTTGTTTGGTTTGTTTTTTTTTTTTTTTTTTTTTTTTTTTTAAATCCTATCATTTTTAAGTTTTATTTTTCCCTTTAGTGTTTTTTTTTTCTCGTCCCTTCCACATTTCCATCGATGGAAGTGTAATTTTTACTGTACTTTTTGGTACCTGTTTTGATTCTAATGTATTGTAAGGGTTGTATTTTACATGTTTGCTGACTTTACAGGTTGAAAAATCTTGGCGCTGTAAAGGAGCTTTTTTGACAAATAAAAACAGTTTTCAGTAATTTTTTTTTTGGTTCTGATGCTTCCAGGTTCTGGGGTGGAAGATTAAAAAGTTGAATAGGTTTAGAATTATAATTCATTTCTCAAAATTAAAGGAAACCCTGATTTCTTGATTGATCAGCCTAAATTATAAAAAAAAACATTTCATATCCCCCCTCAGATGACATTTAGTTGTTTTTTTCTTTTTGTAGAGTCCAGTGTACCAAAAGCAAATTCAAACTTAAGTTTCAATTCCTTAAAACTAAAAACTGCCTGTAAGTTTTTGTCTTCCAGGACATCCTGAATTTACAAGGGAATTGGAGCAGATATGTGAGATGTAACAGGGAAAAATGACTCAACCACATGTAACTGTGGGACCTGCTGTTTATATCAAAACGCCCTTTAAAACAAACTAATTGTACAAGTTTCTATTCTGGTTTAGTTTGTGTTTATAAAAGATGGTTTTTTTTCTTTCTTCTTTTCTTTTTTTTCTTTTTCTTTTTTTTTTTTTTTAGAAATACCCGCTCTGACGTTAAATGTCTGCTTAAGTTTTTTCTGAACAGACTTCAGACCTTTGGAGTCTCCTCCGCTAGTGTCTTTGGCAATTTTATTAGTAATAAACATTTTCATTTGTAATAATTTGTGTATTTCTAATGCTTAATGTTACTGCTAATCGTGATCTTGAGTCCTTAAAGAATAGAAGAATTTTTTTTCTTTTATTTCTAAATTCTGGTGCTTAAACTCGTTTTAAACGATTCCTGTCCACACATCAACATCTACAAAAACATTCGGATGTTTCCTCTGTTATGATTTTCCCTGTGATGCTATTCTGTCCAAACATGAGGAAAAAACCTCCCATAAAAAGCAAAAACTCTGGTGAGGATATAACAAAGGTCAGGGGTCACCACAGTAAGTAAAGAGTCAATACAGTCATTTATTAATTTCTGTACAAATTTGTTGTCTTTAGGTGCAAGTCATTCACTCAGTCTGTGTGGAAAATAATAGAACCAAATTGGGAAGCTTCGACTTGAAAACAAACCAAAAGAAAAAGGAAATCTGTCCCAAAGAACATGAACTGTGCTTTAATATTTGGTCAGTCAACAGTAGCCACATTTTGTGGGCTGTCATTCACACCAAGAGACTGTCGTCCAGCCGCGAGTAGGTGAAGAGGGCGATCTGCTGCTTTCAGAGAGAACGTGGTTCAAGTCCTGGTTTACCCAAAGAAACGTGTGTTTTCCTCACAGCACTCTGCGGCAGGATGTCTTCATAATATACAAGACATAATTAGTGTGAATGCTTCAGCATTCAAACCTATTATTATATAGTAAGTCTGTAAAAAAACATGCAGTTTATTTAAATTAGTTAAAAGCAGATTGGTGATGTTTTTAAGAAACAGATTTTAACCTGTAAACATGTTTCTTCCTGAGAAATGTCTTTAAACAAGTGTAAATGTTCATGTAGAGAGACATGAGAACATCACTACTGTCATTATCAAACCATGATCATATGTTACATCTGCTCTTTACAAGTGTTAATATGTGTAAAATCTGAGTTGTTTCCACAGACTGAGAGCAGAGTCTCCGGGATCCAGTGGTCTGTCTATGAAGAGCGACTGGTCCAAAGAAGAACCTCGGTAATGACCTGGACCCTCAGACACAAAGTAAGAGACAGTTTCTACTGTGAACTGAGCTGAAGATGATTCAACATTAGCAGTAGTAGGAGCTCTGAGTGGATATTTACTGAGGGTTTGTGGTCCTTGTTTCTAAAGTCACAGTCACATTGTGTTTGTCTTCGTTTAGTAAAGGACTGTTCAGAGGTTTTGTGCAGAAAACAGTGAAGAAAAGCAGCACTGCTGAAAACTGTCTTCAAATAAACTGTCTCCTGTTCAAGTTGACAACAAATGGGAGGAGGGAATGTAAATGTATCCACACAGCTTTCTGATCTATCACTGTAGATAATGTAAAGATTATAGAGCTGCATTCAACCTGTGAGCTGAGGGTTTTCCTCCACTGATGTAATGTGTTATAATGAATGTGTTGATGTCCACAGAGAGACTGAACACCTGTCTGCAGATATCATCATTTCTGAGAACAGGAGTTGTTGTTTTCTACAGAGTCATTTGTTCTATCACACAGCTCTGACATTTAAGATGATTCTAAAGAGCACAACATGAAAAAGCTTTTCTCTGCTTTAGTTTTTCTGTAGCTGATGAAAAGAATCATCAGATGTCTTAGTCTGACAGTGTTTGTTGTCTTTGAGCAGATAGTGGTCTGCAGGAGGTTTTAGATGAACGTGTGACTGAAGGAACTGATGGAACAGGAAGTAGAACCCTCCTCAACAGGATCTACACTGAGCTCTACATCACAGAGGGACAGAGTGAAGAGGTTTATACAGTTCTGGAGCACATGTTGACTACTGGACAGAGAGGAGAACTGCCCAAGACCATGACTGACCTGTACTCATACTGTACTAACATGCCACGTTGACTTTGTAGTGCAGAGTGTGATTCACTGACTCACTTTTATTTCTAACTTACTGTAATAAAGTCCTGCGTGGACTTGAGGTATGGAGGAGCCAACATGGAGTTCTCTGAGTCCTAACCTGCCGTCATTCTGCTTCATCCAAGAGACCCTGGAGGGGTGGATCCTTCTGGAAAATGTAAGTTATGTTTTTTGTTTTGTCCACATGAAACCACACACATAACAAACACTCATCCATTCAGAACAGTCCACAATTCGTGTTCACATCCTTCAGCTGGTCCTGTGCTCACATTAACTATGGCTAAGGTATAGGAAATATGTGCATTATAAAATATTTATATTGTTATTATCTCGTTGTTGTATATCTCTACCAGACTCCATTGACAAAAACAGGGATTTTACTGGGAGCTGCTGGAACACCACTGCCTCCATCTGTTAGTGTGTTTCTTTTCTTGTGTGACTGCCACTGCTGGAAGAAGTGTTCAGATATTTTATATAAGTAAAACAACAATTCAACACAACAATACAAACTGACAGATGGAGGCAGTGGTATTCTTGCAGCTCCTGTGTTCTACTCGCTAAAATTCCTGTTTTTGTCAATGGAGTCTGGTAGTGAGATGTAGTGATGTTTCTGGTTTAACAAAAGGGGAGAAGAAGTATTCAGATCTTTACACCCATGACACCGCTCTCTCCATTGTCTCCTATTTCAAATCTACTGATTCTCTGACAGTCAGCTTTTATCTCATCGTCATTTCTGTCATGTAGATTAGAGGACTTGTTCCAAATACAGACTGTCTATATTTTCAATGAGTTTTTTTCTTCAGATTTTTTATTCTTCAGAAAGTTCAGGTTATTACCACAAGAAATAGAAATAAAACACAAACTACAGCAGCAGCATCTCAACACACAGTGCCACATTCAGAACAAAATAAACTGTAAACCAGCAACTGCTTAGCCAAACACATGTTTATGTGCATTTTCTTTGTGTGTTTGTCTCCAGGTGTGAACGAGGGTCTCTAGGCCAGAGTTTGTTCTTGTGGACTGGACTTGTCTCTTGTGGATCTTGTAGATGATCAGAGGAGGTTCCTCAGAGCAGAAACCGAAGGAGAAAAGACAGACAGACGTCCATTCTTCACAGAGGAAAGACACTTGTTTGACTTAAAGGATTGTCCACGTCAAAGTACGTCCACTAAAGTGTTTGTTTTTGAGTTTGACAACATTATGGATAGGATTCCTGGAAACACAGCAAACTTCCATCCCACTCAGAGTTTTTACTTCTGTTACTCAGAGCTGTACCAACTTCAAACTCTTGGTTTAAACATGAGCTCAGATTTCATTTCATTTTACAGTCAGTCATGTGGAAAACATGTTGGGTTTACACTCTGCAGTTAAAACCAGACAGAGATCAGGTTGGTACTAAATAACATCAGCTGCTGTGATCCTGGACTGGACTGATCTCTAACAGGAGGAGACTCTCTCTGCTACACTCAACACAGAGACACTGAGGAACCAGTGGACCAGAACCCAAACCCAGGATACAGAGGTTGAGTGAATGTGGTGTTGAAGGTGTGGAGGTGGATCAGAGAGTCAGAGGAGACTCTGTAGAAGGACAGAGAGCCAGCAGGACAGTCCACATACACTGCTACTCTGTTAGAGACAGAGGAGGAGGAGGAGGAGGAGGAGATAGATGTACCTCTCTTATTGTGACAGACTGAGTAATGACCATTATCAGAACATTGCAGAGTCCAGGACTGATTGTTCCTTCCAAACCAAGAGTCATGTTCTCCATTCCTTCTGATTCCTCTGTAACTCACTGATATAAAAATGCTTCCTCTCCACTCCACCTCCCAGTAACAGCGACCAGTCAGACCAGTTCTACACAGCAGCTGAGCACACTGATCAAATCTGTCTGGATGATCAGGATATGACTGATACCCTCTCACATATGTCACCTTCCTGTTGTTGTCAGACAGTTTGAGGTTTCTGTTCACTGTGTTTGTGTCGATTGTGAGTTGACAGGAATCTGATGGAGAGAACAAGACACAACACAGCTGCAGTTATTGATCGATCATCTGATCATTGATTGACAGTTTGAAGCTGCTTTGTTTTCATCAATCAAATGAAAAACACACTTACACCTCCTCAGACCAGGTGTCAACCATCGGACTCCACCAGGTTCCACCCTGAAAGGAGGAGGGGGGTCAGACCAGCACATTCTCTTTCAGCATGACAACATGGACATTACATGGATTATTCTGTTCAGATGGAGGCTTGTATATATGGATGTACATTCAGCACAGAAACAAAGGAGCTGGAGTCAGAGCAGGGAGGAGACATGGAGAAAATATTTCATCATTTGTCTTCAACATTTGATATCAGTTTTGGACGTGGGTGTGTTTTTCTCTATAATGTTTATTGACTGATCTCAGAGCTGGACAGTGGAAACAAAGCTGAGGTTCAGACGTCCTGTATACAGAGGAAGTCTAGTGAACTGTATAGTTTTCATTAAGCTGGGACTTTGTGGCTTCGTCTTATTTGTTGTGACATTTGTCTGATGTGATTTACTATCTCCTATATACAACAAAAGATCTGATCATTACAAGATCAGGATCTGAGAGAGGTGAAGGCTGATAAGGGGTTTTAAAACCTCATCATTTTTGTCTTTTTTTCTCTTTTATTTCCTCCTTGGTTGGAGACATTGTGAGATGAATGTTTCTGAACAGTGTTGATAGTGTTGTTGTTGGTCTGTTATTCTTGGTGTGTCAACACTGAACAGGTCTCTAAAGTCTTTAGGATTGTTGTGGTGAGATCTCAAAGTGTCTCTGTTGGTTCAGGAGCAGTAAACTCCTTCTCCTCAATATGACACAGTGAGTCATAATGAGAGACTGAAGTCATAATTAGAAGAAAACCTTTATTGTTGTTAAATTCAAACCTCTTGTGTAGAGTTCTGTCATCAGCTGTGACAGAGAAAATGTTTCCAGCTCTTCCTCCTCTATCAGACATTGTCTGTGGCTGCAGCAGGCCTCTCCATACCTGAGAGTCTCCAGTCTCCAATCTGGATCCTTCAGTCCAGCAGACAGCAGCTTCACTCCTGAGTCTCCTGGATGATTGTAGCTCAGGTCCAGCTCTCTCAGATGGGAGGGATTGAGGCTCAGAGCTGAGACCAGAGAAGAACAGCCTTCCTCTGTGATCAGACAGCCTGACAGGCTGCAAGAGGTAAAGGCAACATGGTAAAAAGGCAAAGGTAAAATATACTGAGACAAATTTAGGAATATACTGTAAACATCCTGACCTGAGAGTCTCCAGTGAACAGTGTGGACTCTCCAGTCCAACAGACAACATCTTCACTCCTGAATCCTGCAGATTGTTGTTACTCAGGTCCAGATCTCTCAGACTAGAGGACTGGGAGCTGAGAACTGATGATATCTCCTGACAGCTTTTCTCTGTCAGTCTGGTTTGATTCAACCTGATAAAGAAAAAAGAATGGAAACATGACAGAAAGCAGGAAGAAGTTTAAAGTCTGAATTGTACAGAACATTTATACAAGGAGCCTTTTTCCTGGTGGGGTTGACAAATTCCTGGTAATTTACAAGGTTGCCCTGAACTATTAAACATGTTCCTGTATAATTAATTTAATCTGACCTGAGAGTCTCCAGTGAACAGTGTGGACTCTCCAGTCCAACAGACAACATCTTCACTCCTGAATCCTGCAGGTTGTTGTTACTCAGGTCCAGATCTCTCAGACTAGAGGACTGGGAGCTGAGAACTGATGATATCTCCTGACAGCTTTTCTCTGTCAGTCTGGTTTGATTCAACCTGATAAAGAAAAAAGAATGGAAACACGACAGAAAGCAGGAAGAAGTTTGAAGTCTGAATTGTACAGAACATTTATACAAGGAGCCTTTTTCCTGGTGGGGTTGACAAATTCCTGGTAATTTACAAGGTTGCCCTGAACTATTAAACATGTTCCTGTATAATCAATTTAATCTGACCTGAGAGTCTCCAGTGAACAGTGTGGACTCTCCAGTCCAACAGACAACATCTTCACTCCTGAATCCTGCAGGTTGTTGTTACTCAGGTCCAGATCTCTCAGACTAGAGGACTGGGAGCTGAGAACTGAGGACAGAGCTTCACAGCTTCTCTCTGAGAGGTTACATCCACTCAGTCTGAAGAGATGATGAGAAGGAATTAAAGAAGAAAGGAAATTAATTTCTCTCCTGTTGAAAAGACAGCAGTTCAATTCTGATAACAAATCTAACTCTACATGTTCTGTTTGTACTTACAGAGCTTTGTTAGAGGCTTTGACCACTGGCAGCAGCCTCAGAAGAGCCTCCTCTGAAGCAGAGTATTTCTTCAGGTCAAACACATCCAGATCTTTTTCTGAGGACAGTAAGATGAAGACCAGAGCTGACCATTGAGCAGGAGACAGTTTATCTGTGGAGAGACGTCCTGAACTCAGGGACTGTTGGATCTCCTCCACTAGAGAACGATCATTCAGTTCATTCAGACAGTGGAACAGGTTGATGCTTTTCTCTGCAGAGGGAGTCTTTACAATCTTCTTCTTGATGTACCGAATTGTTTCCTGATTGGTCTCTGAGCCACTTCCTGTCTGTGTCAGCAGACCTCGTAGGAGAGTCTGATTGGTCTTCAGTGAAAGACCCAGGAGGAAGCGGAGGAACAAGTCCAGGTGTCCATTTGGACTCTGTAAGGCCTTGTCCACAGATCTCTGGTAGAAATGGGTTGATTTTTCTTTCAACAGTTTAGACCTCAGGGGGGTTAATTTCTTTTCTGACAGCAGATTGACTCCAGAGTTGATGAAGGTCAGGTGGACATGAAGAGCAGCCAGAAACTCCTGAACACTCAGATGGACGAAGCAGAACACCTTGTTCTGGTACAGTCCTCTCTCCTCTTTAAAGATCTGTGTGAACACTCCTGAGTACACTGAGGCTGCTCTGATATCGATGCCACACTCTGTCAGGTCTGATTCATAGAAGATCAGGTTTCCTTTCTGCAGCTGATCAAAAGCCAGTTTTCCCAGAGACTCAATCATCTTCCTGCTCTCTGGACTCCAGTGTGGATCTGTCCCACATCCTCCATCATACTTGATGTTCTTCAGTTTGGACTGAACCACCAGGAAGTGGATGTACATCTGAGTCAGGGTCTTGGGCAGCTCTCCTCTCTTTGTTGTTTTCAACACATCCTCCAGAACTGTAGCAGTGATCCAGCAGAAGACTGGGATGTGGCACATGATGTGGAGGCTTCGTGAGGTCTTGATGTGGGAGATGATCCTGCTGGCCTGCTCCTCATCTCTGAACCTCTTCCTGAAGTACTCCTCCTTCTGTGGGTCAGTGAACCCTCTGACCTCTGTCACCATGTCAACACACTCTGGAGGGATCTGATTGGCTGCTGCAGGTCGTGTGGTTATCCAGAGGCGAGCAGAGGGAAGCAGTTTCCCCCTGATGAGGTTTGTCAGCAGCACGTCCACTGAGGTGGACTCTGTAACATCAGTCAGGATCTCAGTGTTGTGGAAGTCCAGAGGAAGTCGATACTCATCCAGACCGTCAAAGATGAACACAACCTGGAACTCTTCATACCTGCAGATTCCTGCTTCTTTGGTTTCAGTAAAGAAGTGATGAACAAGTTCCACCAAGCTGAACTTTTTCTCTTTCAGCACATTCAGCTCTCTGAAAGTGAATGGAAATGTGAAGTGTATGTCCTGGTTGGCTTTGTCTTCAGCCCAGTCCAGAGTGAACTTCTGTGTTAAGAATGTTTTCCCAATGCCAGCCACTCCCTTTGTCATCACTGTTCTGATTGGTTCATCTCTTCCAGGTGAGGCTTTAAAGAGGTCTTCTTGTCTGATGGTTGTTTCTGGTCTGTCTGGTTTCCTGGATGCTGTTTCAATCTGTCTGACCTCATGTTCATCATTGACCTCTCCAGTCCCTCCCTCTGTGATGTAGAGCTCTGTGTAGATCTGATTCAGAAGGGTTTGGTTTCCTGCTCTAGCGATGCCCTCAAACACACACTGGAACTTCTTCTTCAGCTTTGACTTGAGTTTAGGCTGGCATTTGTTAAGAGCAGCTGAAGGATAAAGAACAGATAATATGATGACAATCCACAGTGAAAACAGTCTACACAACCTCATGATTCAGTTTTGTTCTAAACTCTTGGTGTTATAGTAACAATATTACTCTCTGACTCTCTCTACTGTTGTGTTCACACTCCTGGCATGTAGAGGTAAAACAAAGCTCTTTAAGCTAATGACTAATGGTCAGTTTGAAAACCTGATAGTTTATTAGCTTCAAGTGTTAAAAGCAGTTTATTCTCTGACGGAGAAGCTTCAGTAAAACTAGATGAGATAATAAGCTACAACAGCTTCCTCTTCTTTGGACTCCCAGCTCTGATGACTCATTACCAAACTCAAAGTTCATCAAAGTTAAACTTGGCTATAGAGCCCATCAGAGTAGCTCAGCTGTAGGTACAGAGAAACCAGGACTATGATTGATCAGCTGTAGCAGCTTGTGTTTTCTCTACCTCACTGATGTTCCTTCAGAAAACCTGTTGATCTGTACTCTACCTGCTGCAGCAGCTGCACGAGCTGATGGATCCTCAGGAACAGCTGATGATCGTTTTCCTGTTTGGGGAAAGCAAATCTTCAGTTATTTTCTGTTATCACTTGATTTAAAAAGAAGATATATAGAAAATCAAACTGTCTCACATGGTGAGATGCCAAGATGTTTAATAAACGTAAAGTGAAACTGATGCAGCTTGAGCTTTAAATACATTTCAGATGTTTTTAAATATATTTGAAACTGCTGTTTTTGTGGATTGTCCAGTATTTGATCCTTTCTCTTCCCATGACTGACCTCCATACTCTTTCATCTTCTTTAAAACCAACTCTGCCACCTTCATAACATTTTCAGTCGTGTAAGTCTCGACCATCACATCCACTGTTCTCAGTCTGTTTGCATTCTCCAGTTTGAACTTTTTGATGGCTTGGAAACCATCCAGTAACTCCTGATCCTGCAGGAACCATTGGAACCGTTCCAGTTCTACATCTCCCAAATCCTCCAAAGTTCCCAGCAGCTGCAGCTTCACAGACGTCTCCATCTTTGGTCTATGAAAAACATCAGAGGACATTTTCAACTCACCAAAGAATGTCTCACGTATTCATTTAGGTTTTCAACACTTTTCTCGCTTCTCTGTTGTTTCTTTTGGAATATTTAGATCTAATATTTCGGATGGACACACTTTCTACCTTCACCTGGAGAGGAAACACAAATCATTCATCTGCACAAAACACATAGAAAACAAATGTGGAACAGAAAAGTGTGAAGCTGCTGTTTTTCAGGATGGAAACTGAATCAAACCAATCAACAGCTCCACTTACTCAGCTTTTCACATGAACTTCATCACTCTGCAGCTCTGTTTGAGTCGAAAAGGAATGCCATCTCCTCACTATAAAAATATGCAGTCTGACTGGTCGGACTGAGTCTCAGTCAGACTAAAGTTCAGATGCTGACATGTGATTAAGACATTAAACCTCCTCATGACTCCTAGTGTGAATTCACAAACACTCTGCTGCTGTTTGAATGTTTTCATTATTATAGATTATTGATCAGCTGAGCTGTAATGGAACTAATATCTCCATTAACTGTGAAGGACTTTGACTCTTCATTGATGATGATGGAATAAGAACCAAACCACTGTAACAAACATGATCCAGACAGAAACAAAGACTGAAGCAACTAAAGACAAACTGAACGTATAAAACAAAGAAACTTACACTTGATTCAAACAGTCCAAAGAGCTGAAGAAGAAAACTCTCCACACCTGCAGAGAAAAGGTGTGACACAGGTGAGCTGTTTCCTGGACTGACTCAGGCTCCACCTGTGATGGAGGCAGGTCAGGTAGGAAGGGCTGGACCAGGAGCAGATTTTCACAGTAAGATGAGATTTTACAGGATGGTTGTGGCTTATTGAATTGATTGTAGTTTGTGATATCAGACTGTTGATGAGTCTCCTGCTCTGGACACCATCTGACCTGTTAGACACACATGGAATTATTTTCCAGATTTACCTTTTTAAAACTCTTCATGTGCTCTGTGTTCATACAACCAACCTGTTGCAGTTCACTTTTACTTCCACCAGGTGGAGCCAGATGTTTCTAATGACAGGTGGGGACATGTACCTCAGCCTGTACAGTTAATGTCTATGTGTTGCCAACATGCAGTGACTCATCTGTCATTTATAAATGTTCATCTTATTTCTGTTTTGTCTCTGAATTCTACAGGTAAAACCTTCCATTCTCTCTGAGCCCTGATTTTTCTCTTGGACCTGTTTTATATTTTTCAGTTCGAGAGGAGAAAGTGAAGAAAAGTCCATTACAGTGGACAACAGTTGAACATGGAGGAAGTTTTGAATTTGCATTAACTGGGGAACTTAGAGAGAAAAGCCCCTATTCTCTCTGCCACTGAGGTGAATCCATTTTACATTTACAGTTGGTAAAGTCAGTCCTCTGCCCTCTCTCTCTCTCTGTCTTCAGCTGGCTCAGGCTGCAGCGGTGGAAAAGTCAAAGTTCAAGTTAACTGGACACAGAGCAAACAAAGACGGAATCAATGTGTAACCAAAAAAATTGAGTTTATTCACAAATGAAAGACACTGGTGCTCAAACGGAAGAAAATAACCAAGGGACCAGGATAAACTACAATCAGCACACACTAGTGCAAAGCCAACACAGGTAAGTCAAAGTTAATCAATCCACACCCTCCTTTCACAGAAAGGAGTCCACTGGTAGCCACAGCTCCCACACACACACCCGAGTTTGAGCTTTGATTTAGTTTTTAATCTCTTTATTTTCTCAGTTTGAACTGGAGAATGGATTCGATGTGACCTGATCCTCAGATACTAAAACCCACAACAACCTGATCCATTAAAATCCTCCCAGATCAGCCAAACACCAGAGTTCTCCTTTAACTGTGGTTTGATGCAGAATGCAGATGTTTTACATACAGTATATATACACATGAACAGACTGAACCAGGGCACTGACTGAATACTAACTGAACTCTAATTGTCTTTACTGCACTGAAAGCACAAACTCTGTTCCTCCTCTTCTGGCTCTGATTTCAGGTGTAAATCTATTTTTTCTGTGTCTTTAGAGTTTTTGCAGAACAGAGATAATAATTGTTTTATTTTGAAAGGGGACGATGAGAGGGAAGATGTAGCATTAGAACAAAGATGTCTGTGTGTGTTTATATTTCATGATGGAAATCTGATGTTATAAAGTTTCTGCAGGATGAGACTTTTGCACTTTGTTTCACTGACTTCTGTGGTGTGTGTGTTCTTTAAACAAACACTGTAAACATTCTTAATGAGAAAACTCAGAATTTCACGACAACAAACTTATAAAAATGAAGATAATTTATTAGGTTTTGCCTAAACCCATCCGTCCATCTTATCTGGGGTCAGGTCACAGTGGCAGCAGGCTAAACAAACTATTCCAGACTTCCATCTCCCCAGCAACATTTTCCAGCTCCTCCTGAGGGATCCTGAGGTCCCAGGTCAGATGGGATATGTAATCTCTCCAGCGAGTTCTGGGTCTGTCTTGGGTCTCCTCTCAATTGGGTGTCTGGAAATCCTCTGAAGGAAGGCACCCTGGAGGCATCCTGATCAGATGCACGAACCACCTCAACTGGCTCCTTTAGATACAATATAGCATCTCTACTCTGAGCTCTCTCCTTGTCCAAACTCATCATTCTATCTCTAAAGCGAAGCCCAGGCACCCTGTGGAGGAAACTACCACTTCTGGTATCCATGATCTCATCTTTGGTCACTCCCCAGAGCTCAGGACTATAGGTTAGGGTTGGCTTGGCTTCACCTTGACATCCTGTCCATGAATATCACAAGCAGCCCTGGTACCCCCTACAAGGTCCCTTGTAGAACATGGTCATAGGTCTTCTCCAAGTCCACAAGACACATGTAGACTGGATAGTAAAACCCCCATGAGTCCTGCATGTCTTTGGACAGTGGGAGGAAGCCGGAGTACCCAGAGAGAACCCACACAGGCACTGGGAGAACATGCAAACTCCACACAGAAAACCTTTAATACTTTTCATTTCATGAACAGTAAGTGTCACGTTCTCAGTTTTATATGAAGGCAGCTGGACGTTCTCGAGGTTCTTGAAGACATTCCACCTCTCATCTGAAAGGTTCTACAGTTCTAATTGACTGGTGGGGAGACTAGGGGTTTACACTGGGGTTGTTAACATCTTGAGAGTCTTTGAGGTCAAATGAGTTGTGGTGTGAAACTGCCTGATCTCAAGACTGCTCTGTAAGTGGATGATAAGTGGTGCCTCCTCCTCCAGTGAAAGACACATCAAAACAGCACTGAACAGATAAAGTGGTCGACAACAAAAACATGTTGGGTTTACACTCTGCAGTTAAAACCAGCCAGAGATCAGGTTGGTACTAAATAACATCAGCTGCTGTGATCCTGGACTGGACTGATCTCTAACAGGAGGAGACTCTCTCTGCTACACTCAACACAGAGACACTGAGGAACCAGGCCAGATGAAGAACCCACGATAAAGAGGTTGAGTGAATGTGGTGTTGAAGGTGTGGAGGTGGATCAGAGAGTCAGAGGAGACTCTGTAGAAGGACAGAGAGCCAGCAGGACAGTCCACATACACTGCTACTCTGTTAGAGACGGAGGAGGAGGAGGAGGAGGAGGAGGAGGAGGAGGAGGAGGGGAGATCTGTCCATATCTTATTGTGCCAGACAGAGTAACCATCATCAGAACAGTACAGACTCCAGGACTGATCGTTACATCCAAACAAACAGTCTCTGCCTCCTTTCCTTCTGATTCCTCTGTAACTCACTGATATTTCAACTCCTCCTCTCCACTCGACCTCCCAGTAACAGCGACCAGTCAGACCAGTTCTACACAGCAGCTGAGGCTGGAAGTCAAATCTGTCTGGATGATCAGGATATAACTGATCCTCCTTCACTCCTGTCACCTTCCTGTTGTTGTCAGACAGTTTGAGTTTTCTGTTCACTGTGTTTGTGTCGATTGTGAGTCGACAGGAATCTGATGGAGAGAACAAGACACAACACAGCTGCAGTTATTGATCGATCATCTGATCATTGATTGACAGTTTGAAGCTGCTTTGTTTTCATCAATCAAATAAAAAACACACTTACACTTCCTCAGACCTGGTGTCAACCATCGGACTCCACCAGGCTCCACCCTGAAAGAAGGAGGGGGGTCAGACCAGCACATTCTCTTTCAGCATGACAACATGGACATTACATGGCTCTCATACACATTTGATATCGGTTTTGGACTCGTTTTGGATGCGTGTGTGTTTTCTCTCTCTATAATGTTTATTGACTGATCTCAGAATTAAAAAGTGGAAACAAAGCTGAGGTTCAGATGTTGTCCTGTGTACAGAGGAAGTCTAGTGAACCTGCAGCTACTGTATAGTTTCATTAAGTTGTGATTTTGTGGCTTCGTCTTATTTGTTGTGACATTTGTCTGATGTGATTTACTATCTCCTATATACAACAAAAGATCTGATCATTACAAGAATCTGAGAGAGGTGAGGGACGATAAGGGGTTAAACCTCATAATTTTTGTCTTTTTTTCTCTTTTATTTCCTCCTTGGTTGGAGACACTGGGAGATGAATGTTTCTGAACAGTGTTGATGGTGTTGTTGTTGGTCTGTTATTCTTGGTGTGTCAACACTGAACTTGTCTCCCTAAAGTCTTTGGGATTGTTGTGGTGAAATCAGTCTAATATCTCAAAGAGTCTCTGTTGGTTCAGGAGCAGTTAAACCAGCTGCAGCTGAAATTCCTGCTCAGGTCACAGAATACAGCTGACAACAGCTGATTTAATCACTGTGACATCTTTTCTCCTCAATATGACACAGTGAGTCATAATGAGAGACTGAAATTATAATTAGAAGAAAACCTTTATTGTTGTTGAAGTGAAAGCTCTTGTGTAGAGTTCTGTCATCAGCTGTGACAGAGAAAATGTTTCCAGCTTTTCATCCTCTATCAAACATTGTCTGTGGCTGCAGCAGGCCTCTCCATACCTGAGAGTGTCCAGTCTCCAGTCTGGATCCTTCAGACCAGCAGACAGCAGCTTCATTCCTGAGTCTCCTGGATGATTGTAGCTCAGGTCCAGCTCTCTCAGATGGGAGGGATTGAGACTCAGAGCCGAGACCAGAGAAGAACAGCCTTCCTCTGTGATCAGACAGCCTGACAGGCTGCAAGAGGTAAAGCCAACATGGTAATGAGGCAAAGGTAAAATATACTGAGACAAATTTAGGAATATACTGATCAACATCTTGACCTGAGAGTCTCCAGTGAACAGTGTGGACTCTTCAGTCCAACAGACAACATCTTCACTCCTGAATCCTGCAGATTGTTGTTACTCAGGTCCAGATCTCTCAGACTAGAGGACTGGGAGCTGAGGACTGAGGACAGAGCTTCACAGCTTCTCTCTGAGAGGTTACAGTCACTCAGTCTGAAGAGATGATGATAAGGAATTAAAGAAGAAAGGAAATAAATTTCTCTCCTGTTGAAAAGACAGCAGTGTCTTTAAATTCTGATAATAAATCTAACTCTACATGTTCTGTTTGTACTTACAGAGCTTTGTTAGAGGCTTTGACCACTGGCAGCAGCCTCAGAAGAGCCTCCTCTGAAGCAGAGTATTTCTTCAGGTCAAACACATCCAGATCTTTTTCTGAGGACAGTAAGATGAAGACCAGAACTGACCATTGAGCAGGAGACAGTTTATCTGTGGAGAGACGTCCTGAACTCAGGGACTGTTGGATCTCCTCCACTAGAGAACGATCATTCAGTTCATTCAGACAGTGGAACAGGTTGATGCTTTTCTCTGCAGAGGGAGTCTCTTCAACCTTCTTCTTGATGTACTGGACTGTTTCCTGATTGGTCTCTGAGCCACTTCCTGTCTGAGTCAGCAGACCTCGTAGGAGAATCTGATTGGTCTGCAGTGAAAGACCCAGGAGGAAGCGGAGGAACAGGTCCAGGTGTCCATTTGGACTCTGTAAGGCCTTGTCCACAGCACTCTGGTAGAAATGTTTTGATTTTTCTTTCAACAGTTTAGACAACAGGGAGGTTGATTTCTCTTCTGACAGCAGATTGACTCCAGAGTTGATGAAGGCCAGATGGACATGAAGAGCAGCCAGAAACTCCTGAACACTCAGATGGACGAAGCAGAACACCTTGTCCTGGTACAGTCCTCTCTCCTCTTTAAAGATCTGTGTGAACACTCCTGAGTACACTGAGGCTGCTCTGATATCGATGCCACACTCTGTCAGGTCTGATTCATAGAAGATCAGGTTTTCTTTCTGCAGCTGCTCAAAAGCCAGTTTTCCCAGAGACTCAATCATCTTCTTGGTCTCTGGACTCCAGTGTGGATCTGTCCCAGCTCGTCCATCATACTTGATGTTCTTTAGTTTGGACTGAACCACCAGGAAGTGGATGTACATCTCAGTCAGGGTCTTGGGCAGCTCTCCTCCCTCTCTGGTTTTCAACACATCCTCCAGAACTGTAGCAGTGATCCAGCAGAAGACTGGGATGTGGCACATGATGTGGAGGCTTCGTGAGGTCTCGATGTGGGAGATGATCCTGCTGGCCTTATCTCTGAACCTCTTCCTGAAGTACTCCTCCTTCTGTGGGTCAGTGAACCCTCTGACCTCTGTCACCATGTCAACACACTCAGGAGAGATCTGATTGGCTGCTGCAGGTCGTGTGGTTATCCAGAGGCGAGCAGAGGGAAGCAGTTTCCCCCTGATGAGGTTTGTCAGCAGCACGTCCACTGAGGTGGACTCTGTAACATCAGTCAGGATCTCAGTGTTGTGGAAGTCCAGAGGAAGTCGATACTCATCCAGACCATCAAAGATGAACACAACCTGGAACTCTTCAAACCAGATTTCTGCTTCTTTGGTTTCAATAAAGAAGTGATGAACAAGTTCCACCAAGCTGAACTTTTTCTCTTTCAGCACATTCAGCTCTCTGAAAGTGAATGGAAATGTGAAGTGTATGTCCTGGTTGGCTTTGTCTTCAGCCCAGTCCAGAGTGAACTTCTGTGTTAAGACTGTTTTCCCAATGCCAGCCACTCCCTTTGTCATCACTGTTCTGATTGGTTCATCTCTTCCAGGTGAGGCTTTAAAGAGGTCTTCTTGTCTGATGGTTGTTTCTGGTCTGTCTGGTTTCCTGGATGCTGTTTCAATCTGTCTGACCTCATGTTCATCATTGACCTCTCCAGTCCCTCCCTCTGTGATGTAGAGCTCTGTGTAGAACTGATTCAGAAGGGTTTGGTTTCCTGCTTTAGCGATGCCCTCAAACACACACTGGAACTTCTTCTTCAGCTTTGACTTGAGTTTAGGCTGGCATTTGTTAAGAGCAGCTGAAGGAATAAAGAACAGATAATATGATGACAATCCACAGTGAAAACAGTCTACACAACCTCATGATTCAGTTTTGTTCTAAACTCTTGGTGTTATAGTAACAATATTACTCTCTGACTCTCTCCACTGTTCTGTTCACACCCCTGGCATGTAGAGGTAAAACAAAGCTCTTAAAGCTAATGACTGATGGTCAGTTTGAAAACCTGATAGTTCATTAGCTTCAAGTGTTAAAAGCAGTTTATTCTCTGACGGAGAAGCTTCAGTAAAACTAGATGAGATAATAAGCTACAACAGCTTCCACCTCTTTGGACTCCCAGCTCTGATGACTCACTACCAAACTCAAAGTTCATCAAAGTTAAACTCGGCTATAGAGCCCATCAGAGTAGCTCAGCTGTAGGTACAGAGAAACCAGGACTATGATTGATCAGCTGTAGCAGCTTGTGTTTTTTCTACCTCACTGATGTTCCTTCAGAAAACCTGTTGATCTGTACTCTACCTGCTGCAGCAGCTGCACGAGCTGATGGATCCTCAGGAACAGCTGATGATCGTTTTCCTGTTTGGGGAAAGCAAATCTTCAGTTATTTTCTGTTGTCACTTGATTTAAAAAGAAGATATATAGAAAATCAAACTGTCTCACACGGTGAGATGCCAAGATGTTTAATAAATGCAAAGTGAAACTGATGCAGCTTGAGCTTTAAATACATTTCAGATGTTTTTAAATATATTTGAAACTGCTGTTTTTGTGGATTGTCCAGTATTTGATCCTTTCTCTTCCCATGACTGACCTCCATACTCTTTCATCTTCTTGAAAACCAACTCTGCCACCTTCATAACATTTTCAGTCGTGTAAGTCTCGACCATCACATCCACTGTTCTCAGTCTGTTTGCATTCTCCAGTTTGGACTTTTTAATGGCTTGGAAACCATCCAGTAACTCCTGATCCTGCAGGAACCATTGGAACCGTTCCAGTTCTACATCTCCCAAATCCTCCAAAGTTCCCAGCAGCTGCAGCTTCACAGGACGTCTCCATCTTTGGTCTATGAAAAACATCAGAGGACATTTTCAACTCACCAAAGAATGTCTCACGTATTCATTTAGGTTTTCAACACTTTTCTCGCTTCTCTGTTGTTTCTTTTGGAATATTTGGATCTAATATTTTAGATGTATTCTAATGAGTAAATCTACTGCTGTTACTAAATGACCAAGAATTAGACTCACAGAGTCACACACACAGAGCTGAGTTTGAAAAATGATGGTGGAGTGATGTGAGTGCTGAGCTCTGACATGGAGAAGAGTCATGGACAGTTAGAGATCCTCATCCCACCTCTGAGCTTTGGTCTGGCTCTCATGTTCCCCACACAGAGTGGTTTTAGAGGGAGGGACTCCCTCCTCTCTGTCCTCACTCTGATTCATGCTGCTCCATTCACATCCACATCAGCTCACACACACTTTCTACCTTCACTTGGAGAGGAAACACAAATCATTCATCTGCTCATCGACTCAAATAATTTCTCCTGGAAAAATCTCAGCTGCTCCTCCACTGATTGGCTCTTCTTTCCTCTTCCATATCAGTGTCAGTTGAATGCAGTCAGACAGCAGTGAGGCAGAGGAAGCTGCCATCAGCTGCTCTACTTCTACTATCACTCCACTAGATGGAGTCATGGAGCTGCAGCCAAGTCAACAGCAGCTCAGCTCACACTCGATGAATGGACAATCATTTACATTCAAGGACTGGGGTTGGTCCAGTGTCAACATGAAACTGACCAGAACAGAAAAGAAACTAGAAACAATTTCCATTTATTAAAGAAGGCACAGTAATTATTATATTATGATATAAGAGATTCTTGTGGCTGACTAAACAGTGTGGACAGGTTTTGAGAAAGAATCTGATGTCATGTGGTGAGCACCACAGAACAGCTGTGAAGGTTTTTCCACAGTGAGTTAAATAAATGTACAACTGGTAAAAGGCAAAAACTGGGAGCTCAGTCACACGTGTCTAAAGTGTCTAAAGGGTCTAAAGGCACTGTGGTTTCATGCTGCATCCAGCAGTTACAGGAAGTGAAAAAAAATTGCAAAGTTAATTCCTAGTTTAAAGACTAATTTCTGATGCAGTCTATAAATCCTACACTGTGATAATACTCTGTTATCAATTTATAAATATTTCATAGTTGTTTTCTGAATTTGTTAATAAATATGTAGATGTCAGGGCCTCATTAGTCTGTGTGATTCACAGTCTGACTATGGTTCAGAGCCAGGTTTACTGTTGTCTTTCTGCCATTCATTTCTGCTGTTTCCAGTGGAAGCAGCTGACAGCAGCTGCTACTAACAACACAAGCAAGACTCATTCAAGACGAAAAGATTGAGAAATGTCGTTTACATTACCTTTAAATGGAGAAATGACGCTGCGCTACAATCATCAGAGAAAGTGGAAGTAAACTTTAACCCGGAGAAGGGGCAGAGAAGGAAGCTCCAATAGTTGTAAAAGTCGATGTGTTTCATCAGACTTTCAGAAAGAACAGGGTTCAAGTTCCGCTTTACACAAAGAAACGTGCTGTTTTCCTCAGAGCATTTTGCTACAGGATGTTTTCATATTACATTAGAAAAATTAAGTATAACAATTAACCTTTTAAAACAAACAGACAAATTAGGCAGAAAAAATTAGATCTGAATCAATAAACATATAAAATCAACACTGACCTGCCTGAATAAATCATGAATAAAACAAATGAACAGTAAATAGAATTTACAGTGAATATACAGTACAGTTTATTCATAAACAACCATTCTCTGGTTCCAGCTCCTCGAATGTGACGATTTGCTGTTTTTCTCAGTTTTGTATTATTTTAATATGTTATTATGATATATAGAAGAAAACACTTTGACTGTAAACTGTGTTGTTTTCCCTCTGATGCTCCACTGTCTGTCACTGTAACAGGAAACAGGGTCTCCTTTCCTCTATGCTAACGTACTTCCAGGTTTTAGGACTCATCCCTGCACCACTCTATTTCCTTAACTTTTCCCCTCTCATTTATTCTCTATGCAAACAAGTGAGGTCAGTTTTTCTTGACAGAGACAGAGGCCTGCCTCTTTCTCTAGTTAGCATTATTTCCATGCGTGTGATTTATTACAGACATGAAGTCAAAGTGAAGAGGAGAGGAGGTGACACATTTCATTTAGTGGAGAGCACACACACACACACACACACACACACACATAGGGAAACATGCAGAAACACACACAGCACTTTGTAATGAAGAGTACTGTGCCGTCCGCTGCCAGTTGTATTGATGGACAGATGTGAAAGCTCTCAGCTGTGATTGGAATCAGTCAGTCAGAGACACAGGCAGACTTACAGTATAGCATTAATATCTATTGGGCTGCGAGGCTGTTACACTTAAAATTTACCCAACAAAGACCTCTGGTTGTTTCTTACAGACACACAAAGGCATAAGTAGTTGAACTTTATTACAGTGCTACAAAACCTGTATGTGAGGAGGTCCTAACCTAACCAATCCTTAACTGAAGAGCATCTTACAGGTTTTTTTTTTTTTTTTTTTTAGAATTTTATTCTTAATGTCTGAAAATGACAAATTGAAAAGTTAATTCAGGTGTTTGTGTTTTACAGGACATAAAGGCAAAAATTCAGAGGCAAAGCTCCTTAAAAATGCTTTTTTCTTTTCAACATTGCGTCGTATCACGTCACATAGGGGAGATGGTGTCGTTGACTCCGACTGGATAGTGAGTCTGAGCAGTCGTGGCGTATTTCCAGTAGTTTTACAGTGTAATATCCATGACTGATCATGGTGAGTTATTGTGTGTGTCTGTGCAGGCTATTTTGCTGCACTAGCTTTTGAGCTTAGGTGCTAAATGTACATTTTTGCTATAGCATAGCATTGCATAGCAAACATTAGCATTGACAACTGTTTACTTATAAAGAGCTGTGCCTGCACATGTGACGTCTGGAAACCGAGCAGGAAAGTAACATTTTGAACTTGTCAGTACACAATGAGAGGCAACGATTATCCCGTTTGTTGTGGATGAACTTGACTGGCGCGGACTGAGCCCTGACCTCAACCTCATCCAACACCTTTAGGATGAACTGGAACTGGCCACCTGGGTGTCACCACCTTACATCAGTGCCTGACCTCGTTAATGCTCTGGGTAGCAGCAGATAAATGCCCATACTTTGGAATAACATGTGGCAGTAATATTCATGTGTCCACATACTTTTGGCGAGAGGTCTGGTGTATATTTGATGTGATTGCTTATATTGATCACAAACAAAGCTTTAGCGATATACTGTATACTGTGTTGTACCTCAGGCCAATGAGGCTTATTGAATTGGACTGTATTGAGAGAGAGGGAGAGGTTCCTCATACTTTAATTGAGTTCAAAAGTTGACTGGGCCGACCAGCCTCTCTCACTTTTATGTCCACTTGAATCATGGTGACAGTGTGTGTGTGTGTGTGTGTGTGTGTGTGTATGCGTGCGTGCGTGTGTGTGTGTGTGTGTGTGTGCTGCAGCAGACCATACTTCAGCAGCAGCAGATTTTGAGCCAGATCATCTCTCTCTCATTCCCTCTGTCTCTCTCTCTCTCTCTCTCTCTCTCACCATCAGCTGTGATTACTTTGGTAAAACAGCACTGCGTCGCAGAGAACCAATTTTCCTAATGCACAGCCCTCACACACACACACACACACACACACACACACACACACACACACACACAAAGACAGCATGGTTATTGATGAGGTAAATGGGGAGGGGGGCAACAAGGGGGCACACACACTGCTGGGAAATGGAGAGAGAGAGGGAGAGAGAGAGGGTGAGGATAGTGGGACTGAGAGAGGAGGACAGGCTAGACGGGGACAAAGAGATGGACAACGGGGGAGACAAATAGAAAGGAAAAAGACAGGAAGAAGGAGAAGGAGAGGGACGGGGATTACAAAGACGTGGACGTTCAGATGTTCTGGAAATGGAGCAGGACGTCCAGTTAAAGAGCTAATAAAGCAAAGGACATAAGAGAGGGAGACAAGGAGAAGGAGGGTTGGGAGGATACAGGAGGGAATACTAAGATCGTCTCTTTCCTAATGGACGATGGACTGGTTTGACTCGCCGGCCGGCGTGGAGGAAAAAAACAAGACTAGAAAAAGAGTAAAACGTTCCCCCAGGATGGTTTTACTTTTTGTCATCTGCTGAGAGAAAATATAACGTGAAAAGAAGGAATTATAAAGACAGAAACAGGTGGAATAATGCCGATCCGGTGTCTCAGACAGTGAGACGGTCATCATGAAATACTCAAAAGACGGCAAGCATAGTGAGACAAATCACTCCTGGTGCTTCAGTGAACTGGAGACAGGTTGGAGTTCATGGGTGTGAGCAGCATCTTTACAAAGTCTGTCCTCTTTAAAGCATCAAAAGGACGAACGAAGTCTGGGTTTCTGTGGTTCTGGATATGGATGAATGCATCATAAATGCTTTAAAAGCCTTTGTAGCATCAGTGTTGCGACCGTTTTGAACTTTGTGCCAGGGAATTATTCAGCTTATTTGGCTCTGGAGAGATGGCTCTTGCGAAGAGGAAGCTAGAAATACTACATGCTGGAAAATGTCGGCTTTGTCCAGGAAATAAATTGACTGAAACTGTCCGTGCAACGGCAAATGGAGTTTTCCAAGGAGAGCAGGGGAAAATATTTTAGGAATTGTCCGAGAAGAGCAGAGTGGGCGAGGTTGCGACATCCTGGGACTTTAGGAACCTCTCCAAAAGGCCAATCCAACAAGCATCTGTCCTCAGGGTCCTCTAGTATCCATTACCACAGGGGAACTTTTTAAAAGACTTTACATCAACCAGAAACCTCTTGTTAAGACCTGCTCTCAAATGTGTGATCCAAAGATCTCTCTTAAAGGCTGGGTTCCCATCAGATACTCCTCCCTCCCTTTGGGGTTAAAACCTCTCTGCAAGGCCCAACCTGCACAAGAAACCTCTCTTCTCTTTAATATATATCAAGTAGAAGACTCTACCACTACAAACCTCTGCAAGGTCCTGTATCTACTACAATCCTCTCTTTAAGGCTCTGTCCATGTAGACCAACTTGAGGTTTGAATACCCCCCTGAAACCTTTTTTTAAGGCTGAATTTCCTACATGGTGCTATATGTTTAACACTCAATGTGCACTTGGAACGGTATAAACCCGGAGTATAAACCCGGAGCCTCTCTTTTTTTAAATCCACCTAAGCCTTTCCGTCTTTTTAAGGATAGCTAACCTCTACGATCCAACCTCTCTTTGAAGCTCTTTTCAGACAATATCCACCAAAAGTTTAAGGTCAAACCTCCGCCAAGGGTCTCTTAATGAATCTTTGCATGAAAAAGAAAAAATCTGAAGTGATGCACCGTTGGTGTCCCTCATTCTGAATTCTCACAAGTCTGCAAAACACTTTGAAATCATTGCGTGTAATTGTCGCCGAGCATCTTCATCTTGTTAACGTAACAACAGGAGGAGAGCAGGAGTGCTGCAGCATGGGACTCAGCTGCTTCAAGTCCTGGAAACATGACAGTACAGGCCACAAAGGTTAGACACACACACACACACAAACCATCAACATATTAATTGTTAATCCCTCTTGAACTGTGTGTGTTCGTGTGAGTTGCCCTTGAGTGACATCGGTTAAATGCTGACTCAGAGTCTTTAAGCTCCAATCTGAGGTGACAGTGTGTGTGTCTATGTTAGTGCTTCATACATGTGCTGTATGTGTCTGTGTGTTGTTTTAATGTGACTTTGAGGAGGACAGACAGTGAAGCATGATGGGACGTGAAGGAGAAGGGAGGAACGTGCGTTATGAGTATGTCCGTGCACTAAAGACAGCGCCTCAAAATTGTACTTACCAAGAGTAGAGAAAGATTGCAAGCTTTGACCAAGTAGTTTTGTGCTTAAACCCAACAAAACCTTAAAGTGATGCCAGTTTAGGCAACATCTGTTGAGGCTGATGAAACATTACAGGGTGTCGAGTTAGAAAAAGCTGAGTTTACAGACCTCTGCAGCCCACAAGTCATCTCTGCACGAGGCCAAAGGCTTTTGGCATAACACACCCAAATCTCCTACTGAACCATTGGTGGTCAAGCTGCACTGAGGCTAATGTAGTTATGAATATGAATATCAATATAAATTGTCTTTATAACTGTCAAATATGTTTAAATAACTTGGCTCATGTCTGTAAAAAGTCAACGAATACAGTATTACAACTTTGACTTTGAAGAGAAATTTTGAAGCTAATGACAGTAGCACTGGGGTTTATGCAACAACATTTTTGTAATTTTGACCTAAAATTCTCTAATCTTTTTCTGTGAGGCTAGGTTAGGATTCACCAAACTCTTTTAACTGCGCAAACATGTCATTTGTAAGATTAAATCATTAGTGTAATTGCCACAAATTCTCTTAAGCTGCTGGTACATTCTCAAGAACAAATCTGTTCATACAACTGTTTCTTGGCCCATTGTTTCATTTATTAGTCAGCAATAGGTTTGTGTCATAGTTTTCATTTTGACCCTGTGATAAAAACTTGAGGCTTGACTTGGACAGTTCCCCATAAAAGTGGCCATGTTTGTGTGTATTCAGGTAACAGAGATGTGTTGGCCAGCCCAGGCTCGTATTTCTTCCTGTCTAACAGTGCCGGTCAGGGTGACGAGTGGCTGAAGAGCCTCAACAAGGGAGTCTGGATCCCTTTTACAGGTAAACACACAACAACAAAACACACCACGTTTGGATCCTTTCCCTAAAAGTGTTCAGCTCAAAAAGAACTTGACATGAGTCTTGTTTCTGGTTGGATGAAGTGGACTTTGGTCCCACAGAGGAATCTCACTAAAATCTACCTCCCTTGCAGGGGTCTTCGGTCAGCGTCTGGAGGAGACGGTGCTGTATGAGCGACGTTATGGAGTGCGCTTGGTTCCTCTGGTGGTAGAGCAGTGTGTGACCTTTATCCGGGAGCGTGGCCTACATGAGGTGGGCTTGTTTCGCCAGCCGGGACAGACCAGTCTGGTGAAAGAGCTGCAGGAAGCTTTTGATGCAGGGGAGAGACCGTCTTTCGACAGGTACAGTCTGTCAGCTTGTTGTCTGATCATGTGTTCATCTCAGGGGTTTAGATCATGGTGTGTTTTGTCTGCAGTAGCACAGACGTCCACACGGTGGCATCACTGCTGAAGCTCTACCTCAGACAGCTGCCGGAGCCTCTGGTTCCCTACAGCCACTACCAGGACTTCCTGTTGTGTGGAAAGAAACTGACAAGTGACCGCACACAGGTAACTCCAGCTCAGTCAAACAGTTCATTAGTTCAAGGGCAAATTTAACAGATCATGAAAATCTTGTCTTTTCCCCTTCCTGACTCACATCCTTTTGTTCTCCCTCCCTTCATCTTCCCTCAGGGTTTGGGGGAGTTGAGGAATCTTCTTCATGAGTTGCCAGTTGCAAACTTCAACCTACTCAACTTTATCTGCCAGTAAGATTCGTCCTACCTTCTTATTTAGTCTGTAGCCAAGCATTTCTGTGTGTGTTATAAAAAAGTGGATATAAATTGTTAAACTTAATGAGAACACCTCAGTTGTTAACATTAGATTTTAATGCAAACACTTCAGAACATTCTTAAAAAGCTGTTAAAATTTAACTGTATGTACCTTGTGTCTGTGTCCAGGTTTCTGAATGAGGTCCAGAGTTACTCAGGTAGTAACAAGATGACTGACCAGAACTTGGCAACTGTGTTTGGGCCAAACATCCTCCGAGCCAAAACTGAGGACCCACAAAGCATCATGGGAGGTAGACAAAACTCTATATTAATGAATCTCTAGTGTATGACAAGAACCTAAAGCAAGGGTTCTTTGAAGGATAATCTTTCTCTTTGTGTAAAAGGTGCAGCATTGGTCCATGTGCTGATGTTGGAGCTGATCAGAGAGCACGAGTCGCTGTTTTCCAAAGTTTCCCCACCCGTCTCCAGCCGTCCACCTGGTGGTTTGCATGCATCACCAAGTGCTCTGAGGCAGCCTCATCTTCACCCGCCGCCCTGCCTTCGCCAGCTGTCTATGCCTCTCATTGTGGAGCGCTCCAGAGAGCCGGGACAGCTCGCCACAGACGCACAGAACCCCAGGTACAATAGACTTCCTCTGGCAAGGCTTCACCATCAACCAACACTCATAGCATCTCATAGAAACACCTCTCAGACTCTTATTCTACCTGGGTGCTCTGGCAACTAGAAACGTTCAGATCCAACAACCTTTTCCTCCTACATCCATCCCCTTTCTCACATCCATCCAATCTTTTATTACATACTGTTGTGATGTAAAACATCTCTGAGTTGATCATCTTTTCCTTGCTTCCTAGCTGTATGTACTCTGCTGCTGCCAAATCAGATGCGTCCTGCGGCCAGAAGAGAGGTCTCGGCCACCGCTACACCTCCTCCCACCCAGAGAACTGCTTCTACCCCCTGCCCTCCTCCAGCCAGCACCACTCTGACAGACACAACATAGATTATCATCAGCACCATGCTGGCCAAAGACCCTCTCCTGCAAACGTTCAAGCCTCTACAACCAGCCTCCAGCTACAAGACCCACTTCCAGACAGCTCCAAGCCCAGACTGATGCTCATGGGCTGGGCGAAGGCGTGGCCGGGCCCGGGAGAGGCAGATGCTGGATTCTGGAGCTCTGGTGCTGCAGGGGAGGAGGTTGCAGTGCGTGAAAATGCAAGCGGGGGCAGCAGTGAAGCCCAGGAGGACAGTACCCCCTCTGCCTATGACAACCTGGACAGAGTGTCTTTACGTCAGAGGATGGAGGATGTCACTGGTGGACATTTTGAGACCAGTGATCCAGGAGGCCATATTGGAACTTGTGAAGGGCAGGAGGCTTGGCAGATAAGGAACTCTTCCTCTTCATGGTCCTCCTGTGACATTCTCCCATTGGATGAGGGCAATGATGCTGCAGGGGCGGTTAGTCCTGACATGTCACCAAAGAAACCTAAAAGGTTGCCTTCAAGTCAGGCAGCAGAGGAGGAAAACAGTGATAATGACGATCATGAAGAAAACATCAATGATGAAGACGAAGACGAAGACGAAGATGAAGATGACGATGACGGCATCCACCACCCTAACTCCCCAGCCTCCTGTTCTGTACTCAGCAACAGCCCCCTCAGTACAGGCAGTTCAGAGGTGTTCCTCCCCTCTGGTCCTCCAGACATCCAGGGACCTGAACTTCAGTCACAGCCCGGGGACTCTCACTCACTCCTGGCCGAACTGCAGCAGCAGATGGCCCAGCAGAAGGCTGAGTACCAGGCCAGGATACAGAGGTGAGACACCGGTACATCATCAAAACTCCTGCACTGTAAACACATTATTCATCCACCAACCTTTAACGTTAAGACAAACTTGCTTGTGGTTGGTAGTTATTTCCAGTGAAGATCTTGTCTTTTTTTATTATCAAAATTATTATAGTCAGGAATAACTGCAGATTCACTAAACGCCAATTTAAAACTTATGGCATGTAACTAGTGTTTGCTTAAAGCCTGTGTGTGTTTGTGTGCTGCAGGTTGGAGCGCTGTAATGACGTTCTCGAGCGGCAGGTTGCGGTCCTCCGGGTCAGTCTGGAACAGCAAAGGCGCAGCCAGAGTGTTGCTGAGATCAAGATCCGCAACATGGAGCGAGCCAAGGCCAACGCCGACCGGCGAAACAACTCGCTGCAGAGGGAGATGGAGCTGTTCTTCCAGATGTACGGAGAGATCAGGAGAAGAGGAGGACATGAAGGAGGAAGAGAAGGTGGGAGTCTCTGAAGTTGGATAGAAAGGGAAAGAGAGAAAAATTGTTTGAAGTGTACGAATAGGTTAGAGGAGGGTCTGAGCTTGAGCTCGACAGAATATTCAACTCTGAGTTGAACATTAAGGTGAGACCATGAAGACATCAAATCCTGAAGGAAAACAGGCAGGGCAAGAAAATAAATAAGTTACTGTCTGATCCAGACGACAATCTGAAGAAACCAGACGTTGAGATGTTGGCTAGCTTCCTCACCTGTGCAGTGAATGTCGGGGTGGGGTAGGGAGTGCTTTTGGATTGGCTGACTCATGGACACTCGTCATGTCTCTATGCAAACCAGCCTGAGTTTTCCAAAGAGGCCTGAGACAAGGTATTATTCAACATGAGCCTTCGAGAAACCAAATTCTATCCGAAATCATTCCTGAACAACAAAGGTCCGGTTTGGAAGGTAGTCCAGACTGTAAGACTCTCAGGATGTCAGAACTGCTCACATTACAAGATTTTTTTTGTCTCAGACTGTTGTTGTTGGCATGGGGTTCAGGACCTACATGACTGATCTCAGATAAGGTGCACTGACTACAAGATTATTTCAGCTGGTGAGAACTGTGACTGGAGTGCACGTCAGATGTCAGAATACCAGAGTGAGGCCATGTTATGTTGTTCTGGAGCGTCTGCTACCTCCTTCCTTCAGCTCAGACTGTTTTAAATTCATCTCCGAGATACAAGAAGTGCGTCCTGTTTTTGGCTACAACACAATCAAACATGTTTGATGTTTACTGTCTTTGCATCTTGGATTTTTCAAGAAATAAAGGTCAAGATGAATCCTGGAACGGCTTGAAGTTTCATGATGGGATTCCTTGCTCAGAAAATTATGTGGGACTGGAAAGTTGTGAAGTCTGCGTTGGGCTCTAGAGAACTGAAATCTTCCTGGGAAGTCAGAGAGGTTAAGTTTTTGAGTTTCTACCATCTAAATGGAAGGGAAGATTGAAGTCCACGTTGGAAAGACTTCTCAATCCTTGTGTGTTGAAGACTGAATCTTTTCATCGAGTCAGGAGACACTACAAGGCTTTTTACCTCACAATTGATTTAACAGTTTCTACATGAACTAATCACTCAGATAATATAGGATGATGAGGATCACACTTTATGTTCAGAGAATCTGAATGTTCATGGTTTTTGACAATTCAGCACCAAAGTCATAGGGAATTTCCGACTTCTGGCTGTGAACCTGTTGTCTTTGCTCTGATAAATGGAGGACTTGTTTGAAAAGAGATCAATCACCATCAACCTGATGCACAGAATTGGTATTCTGGGTGATTTCCCACTGGCTTTTTTTTGCTACAATAATACAACACTGACTGGACATTGTAGTGAATGAACTGAAACTTCCCTCCAACTGAAGCAGGGCGAAGATGTTTTTGTTTTCACAGTGTGAGTGCCAGACATCACAAAGACTCAGTGTACAATGGACCTCTGAAAGACACCCTGTGATGTCCTGTTCACTCTGCATGAAGACACTTTTCCAATAAAATACAAGAAAGAGAAAAACAACTTTAACTCTGTTTTCCACACATAATGTAATCAGTAAATCTTTTCAGTGTATTAACATGCATGTGTCTGTGTGTGTGGCACTGGTTGGCTCTAAAATTACGGATCATCTGCTTTATTTGGTCATAACTAAGGTCTGCTGGGCAACTCAGGATGAGAAATATGATTCAAAATCAAAGTCTGTTGAATGTGATTGCTCTGGATTTGGGGGATAGGACCAACAGGAAGCTCACAAGCCAATATTGTCCAATCACAGGCTGCCACAAAGACATTATTCAGCTTCAATTGTTTGCACAGCTTCTCGTTTGTTTCCAATATACCTGATTTTGTTCTTTATTCCTGAATGCCTGTTATAATGAATCAACAAAAGTTAAGAACTGTTGGTGCTGGATGTTAAACTGAGGCTCTCTAGAGGCTGAAATAATAACTGCAGATCAACAGGGAATATTTATACAACAATAAACAGTTTAACTTGAGCTGTTCTGCTTTGTCAAACTCAATGGAAGAAAACAGTGGAGATGCAAAATCTGCAGCAAAAAACATTCTTTTCATTCCAGAAATAACAAAGCACTTACTCCTGTCATAATCATTTAATATTTACAGCTGCTGACAGCAGAGTGTGTTTTGATCTGTGTTCAGCTTCAGGATCGTTGACACAAGGATGAGAAACTGGGAAACACCACAGCCAAACACCATAGGTACAGGTGGCACATGACTTCAAATGTTTTACTCCATTAAACAGACAAACTTCCACTGTCACATTACACCAGTAAATAGACCGCTTCCACTTATTAATAAAACACAATAACAAAAATAAAAACAACTATCAGCCAGCAGCTACATTTTCATTTAGCTCTGTTTAAACTCTACCAAGCTTCACACGCACAGCTTTTAAGGAGTTTTTTCATGTTTAAAATTAAGGATATACATATGTTAGTCTTAGGTTTATAAGCTTTTATAATTTCCTCTTTCAGTTATTTCAATGTCTGTGTGTTTTAGTTTGATTTAATCTTAGTTTTGTTTGATTAATTAATTTATTCCCCACTGGTTGGTCTGTGTACATAACGGCTAATCGATTTTCGTTTTGGAGTGGGAAGACCGAAAACAGATAACAAGCATTTTCCTGTTTTGGGACAAGAAAACCAGAAACAAAAAATAAGCTGTTTTTCCATTTTCGTTTTGGAATGAAGTTGGAAAACAAAGAACGACTAGTATATTTAATTTAGATAGGAAGCACTGAGTCCAAGAAATATCTAGATTTTCAACACTATACTCATTATATTCTGCTGTTTTATGGATGTTTTTCTCTTCAGGTTCATACATTGCAATGTATCACAGATGACTGTCTTGCAGTATATTGCAGAATCAATTAGTGATTCATGATCAATATTGAGAGAGTTATGATGATTACCTGATCAAAATAGTCAGTATATTCTGTTCTTCATAGAAATACTGTATGGCATGTTTCAGTATTAGTGTATAGAGTCAGATATCAAATTTAGCAGTGAGCATGTTAGCACAGAGTTTTTAAAATTTAGTATTTATCAATTAACGTTAGTCTGTTAGCCGATCAAAAGCCAGTTTAGGACACGGACAACGTTTTACTTGGTTAACTGTGATTTTAGACATCTGTTTAGGCAATTTTTTTAACCATAAACTTTAATCGAGCAGAATAAAATAATGAAGGTGAGAAAAGAGAGAAAGTGGATTCATGTCAAATGCTGTACGTCATCTCACCTCTTTTTTAAGCTGTCATCTGTACAGCTCAAATCTCGCCCAGTTCCCATTTGTCATGACTGAATTGTAAGCTTCCATCCGCAAACCTCAAGCAGAAATGTCTGCAGTACCGCCTTTTCATCACAAGGTGGCACCAGTTCATCCTACTCCAAATCAGCTCTTACAGTCAAATCAAAGCAGTGTGATTGTAAAACTGAAGGTTCATCAAAGCATCAAGTTTTATTTGCTTCTATTTATCCAGACAGAATAATTTACACCTTCAAAGACATGCAGAAGTATTCAAACCTTTGTGGTTAACCTCATTTCAACCCATATTTCATCAATACTCTACATGCCAAAGTCTTACCATTAGTTCCATTTTGTGTCATAATCTGAGTCTGTGGGACTGAAATGTGGCTGTTGGCAATGCAAAAAGCTCCTTTTTTTTAGTTTCTCTGCTGTCCAGTTTTTGAAGTTTTCTATGAAAATAAGCTTCATCCAGAACTTAGTGCTGCCATTTGTGCGAGAAAGTAAAACACAGGTATCTCCTCCTCTTCTTTCTTGATCCATTTTTCCAAACCTACGGGAAGTGAACTGACCTGAAGTCCTTTTATCTCCTGAAGGTTCTGATCGGTGAGTGAATAATTTTGTTTCCACCTGGATAATTTTGTGCTAACTGGGTTCAAGCTGTGTTGACTTTAATAAGCAATACAGACCGGTGGTGTTTTCTATATTAGCTCCTGCTGTAGGTGGTGATATATGAAGGGATTTGCACAGTTCAACACAACACATTTAAATCATCCGTCGAAACAGGAAAATAGTTTAGAGAAAAAATGTCTTTTTTGTAAATGGTGATATGGTTTTGAATTTTTAGCTTATACGTCTGGTGACAGTCTGTAAACAATGGAGAAAAACTGTGAGACTTGAAGTTAAACTGAAACTTTTGGAACATGTGTAGATACAGATTCTCTCCAGGAGAGAGTTCAGAACATATTTTTAATTTTGTTTCAGTCTGTTAGAAATCTGTAAACGTATCGGACACGGTTCCTGGTTTTAGTTCAGTTGCTGCAGCCAGCCACGAGGGGGCGACAGAGCCGTTGGAGCTGTCATGGCGGCCATCTTTAAACACAGTCGTTGGTGCCGAACGCGGTTGAAACACAACAGAAGAAGAAATTCAAACTTTCCTGCTCAGTGTGTGAACAGAGTCCGGCCTCAGGTCTGTGTCTGTGTCCGCGGACAGAGAAAAGACGGAGAGAAAATATGGCGGCTCACCCGCACTGTCCGGCTTCACCAAAATAATCAGCGCTGAAGGAGTCTGAAGAGTCGCTCTCCGCCGCTACTGTTAGCACTGATGCTAACATGATGCTAACGTTACCCCTGCTGGGCTCAGCCACACCTGGAGGTGGACGGGGGAGCAGGTGTGTGAAAACAGCCTCTCACGGCTCCTCTTCCCGGATCTTCGTGGACCCTTCGCCCCAGCTGGCCTTCATCAAGCCTTGGACTGAACCCGGACTCCGTCCACATCCCGGAACCAGTAACGGCAGCTGGTCCCAGGAATCTGATGCTTCTACTTTCAGGTAAAGGTTTTTACTGTCTGTTATCAGTCTGGTCTGCTCTGTGTGTTTACAGCCTGTTTGACCTCAGTTTGGTGTCAAACTGTGGCGGTTCTGGTTCTGGTGTGGAGCTTTGACTGCAACCACTACCAGACTCCACTGACAAAAACAGGAATTTTACTGGGAGCTGTTGGAATACCATTGCCTCCATCTGTTAGTGTGTTTGTGTTACTCTGTGACTTTTAGTGGTAGAAGAAGTATAAAGCACTAAAAGCTCTGATGACAGCAGGAATTCAATGAAGTATAAAGCAGCTGTGATCCGAGTAGGCAGACTAATGTATTGACTTGGTTTTGAGAGGATTGTTCACAGCTGAATAACTCGCTCTCACCTGAGCATTGTGTGTTCTCCACCTGGCATCAAAACACCACACAGATAACAAAGCTAGTTTCAAATTCAGCACCACAGAAACAGGCCCCCATTAAGTTAGAAAAATTAGAGGTGCTGTGTTGTGTTTTTGCTTGGCCGCAGTGCTTATCTAAATCTAATCAGCCAGTTTGTGTGTTGTGCACTGATGGTGCCTTGTGTTGGTCAGTCTAAGTTTATTGTGAAACATCTGTGAATCTAGCTTAGCATCTGCTGGATATCTCTTAGCTTGTTGTGGGGTTGTGTGGGTGGGCTCAGGGACAGGGATGGTGTCCGCCCGCCAGTTTGTCCGTCGGTCCTTCCATTTGTTGAATCAGTTTGGATCAATTTAGATTTTTGATTTTGGATTTGAAACTTATTTCAAATACATCTATAGTGTCTTGCTCGGCTGCAATAATGTTTTTCTTTCAGGGACATCTATTAACAGTAAGTGTAATTTATCTTTTCTTTAATGCTATGTTGTGTTTTTGCTGTGCCACTGTGCCATGATGTTGGCCGTTGTGCCTATATGTGTCTTATTGGTGTAATAACTTTGATTTCGGACAAGGGTACAGTCGTGTCACTGACAAGTTATCAGCTGACAGAGACAATTTGGTCGCTTTCATATGAGCATAAACATGTTACAGCAGCTTCAAAAACTGAACTAACTAAACACTTTTAAGGTTGATTAACTCTTAAAGACTCATTGTCAGACTGGAAAACGCTGGCTAGCCTAGAAACACAATAAGGCCACAAACAACCCATAATGCAACAGCTCTAAAATAATGTAGTTACACTGGTACTTAGAATATCTGTTGTAATCAGAGAACATGTAATTATCACGTTCCTGAAATATAAGTCAACCCTCAGTTTATAAACCTGAGTTTGAGAGAATGTTGTCTTTATTAGAGCCAAAACTGTATCCTTTCTCTGCAGAGCATTTTTTTCTTGTTCTTTTGGTTGAGGAGTCTTACAGTGGTGGTAAAACCCCGACCTTTGACTGATGCCAGACCTGGTTTCTGCTAGAAGAGGGATGATCTGATAGCTCTGACAACTCTGAAGATGCACCCATTTTGGGTATATTTGCTTAATCTGCCATTTTGACACTGCTTTGAACAGTTTGCTTCAACTGAGGTCTATGTTATTGACATGCTTTAAATAGTAGCAGTATACCTTTCACTAGAGAATACTGGCATTATTAACAACATTATTAACAAAATGACCATGTACCTAATTTTTTATGGGAGATTTTTTTGTTGATGTCATTAGACACAAGCAGCATTACTAATGTGTGTGATCCATCTAACTGTTTAAAAAGAGGCAGGCTGGTTTTATATGTGGAAAAGTTTAAACAGACTGTACTGAAGGAGGAAATTGAAGTGGCGTCTGATAAAGAAAGAGGTGAGAGGGGAAGAGTAGTCGGACAGAGATACAGGAGATAGCTGTAGTGTCAAATGAGTTGCAAAATCTGTACCCAATGTCTGGTTAACTTACCTTGATTCAGACATGTCTCAGGATGTTTGGCATATAGTAAAACTTGGTAAGGTAAGTGAGGATCAAGAATAATTGCAGTGAGGAAGAAGTATCCTTCAGATGTTTGCATGTCCAAAACTTGGCAGCTTTGTAAACACGAGCTTTCTAGCTTTTTTGTAGCTTGGTTCTCTGTGTTTCGTGTCTCAGGATGATTTGGTTGGCTAGTGAGGTTTTTGTTTAGACGAACCTTTGGGTGCACAACTTGTGTAGTGATATATGTCATTTCCAGTGTTGTGTGTATTCTGTAGCTGGAGTTTTATTTAGGAACACCACTGAATTTGCTTAGTTTAGCTGTAGGCCATGTGTTGTTGGATAGTTGTAAGCTTTGGTGCTCAGTTCCTGTAAGTTTGTTATTTAACAGAATAACTTTTTCCACTCGTATTATCACTTACATCAAATCTAATTATCTAATCAATAGAAGTAAGTGGAGGACCCACTCTTCCCATTTTCACCAGTGGAATTCAAATAAAATGAATCAGGCTCAGATAGGAAATTATACTTTACTTTGCATTTTACATACATTTTAACATCATTTAACATTAAACATCTGGTTACACAGAAGCACAGAATTAATGACAGAAGACCATTTCAGTGACTGTGACACTCATTTGAGTTTGTCTTTAGTACTGAACATCTGCAGCAACAACCTTTCCAGGCAGCAGCCAGAGCTCTGTGGGCTTTTTCAGCCCTGGGTTTTACCTAAAGCTACACTCAACCTCTGATTGCTGGAGGTTCTTATGTTTCCATCCAGCCAGAAAGGGCCTGGAACACGACCGCTACCTTCACTGTGCATTTTTAGCGTTAAAATAAAGATATATCTGGATGTACAGTTGATTACAATTCTGCTGTAAAAACACCACAACAGAACACCTACTCTACCTCCCAGTCACAGCCGCTCACCCTTACAAAGATCATCACTCCCACCTGCAGAGAGAGTGAGACAGAGAGGAGATGAATCAGTGTTTACAGAGACTCACTTCATTAGATGTCAGTCAGTGATGCAGCACATCCAATATAAAGCATGGGCTGACTCCAACTACTGACCTCACAGTCTCCAGTCTACAGTCTGGACTCTCCACAAGATCACACAGCTCCTTCAGGTCTGAATCCTGCAGGTCGTTGTTACTCAGGTCCAGTTCACTCAGATGGGAGGGGTTGGACTTCAGAGCTGAGACCAGAGAAGAACAGCTGATCTCTGACAACCTGCACCATTTCAACCTGAATAAAGAATAAAACATGTAGTTGAGAGTAGAGAGAGTAGAGTGACTTTGTCCTTCTGTTATTGTGGATCATCATAATGTCAGCATTTATTTATATTTAGAATAGAAATGTGGCTTAATTCTGTTCTGAATGTATTCCCTGAATATGACTGATGGGGATCTGGATCAGATAAACAAACTTACAGCTGGTGGCTTCACCCTGACTTTGGGAGGATGAGCAAATCACAATTCAAATCCTCTCGCTATGAGTCTTATTTAACCAGTGATATTTTGTGATTATTATGTTTTATGGGGCGATGTGACCACTCACAAAAATGTTGGTTTAGGTGCTGCTAGAGGATAAAGTTAATGTGGAGCCCTAATTAAGATCCTCAGTGTGGATCGTAACCATCGGTCATATTCATCTCAGCACAGAAATAAAATATAGAGTCTGACCTCAGAGTCTCCAGTCCACAGTCTGGACTCAGCAGAAAACCACACAGCTCCTTCACTCCTGAATCCAGCAGGTTGTTTCTACTGAGGTCCAGTTCTCTGAGATGGGAGGGGTTGGACTTCAGAGCTGAGACCAGAGAAGAACAGCTGATCTCTGAAAAACTGCAGTCCATCAATCTGAATAAGGAATAAAACATGTAGATCAAATCATTGACAATCAATCTGATATAAACTGAACACAAACTATTTTAATCCCAAATTACAGATGATTTAATGGAATACTTTGATGATCAGCAGAAATGTCAGTTCACTGACATCACCTGAAAACATGAAGAGTTTTTACTTCAGGTGAATTTCATTTTCTTTGTACAAATATTAGTTGTGAGGATCTTCTGTTTGTTGTTGTGATAAAAACTGACTGTGACCAACGACCACTGGACATTTTCTACAGTGTATTTAGAAAACATTAGTCCTCTGACTGTGAGAAATACGAGTGTGTGAGTTGTGAAGGTTTGATTGAAGTGAACAGACATTATTCATGACAGCTGACTGAAATGAACTAAAGGAATAATTCTCAGTCTTAGATCAGAACAACTGACAATATGGAACAACCACTTTTTACCACTATCAAACAGTAACAGACAGTGAACTGACCTCAGAGTCTCCAGTCTACAATCTGGACTCTGCAGAAAACCACACAGCTCTTTCAGTCCTGAATCATAAAGGTAGTTCCAGCTCAGGTCCAGTTCTCTCAGATGGGAGGGGTTGGACTTCACAGCTGAGACCAGAGAAGAACAGCTGATCTCTGACAACCTGCAGCCACTCAACCTGAATAAAGAAAAAAACATGTAATGTAAACATTTAATCCCAAATTACAGATGTTTCAATAGAATACTTTGGAAAATGTTCAGCAGAAATGTCTCATGCAGACAAGTTAATAATAATAATAATAATAATAATAATAATAATAATAATGAGACCTTACAATAGAAGATTTGTAGTTATTGGCAAGAAACATGTCAAACGAACACTGAGCTCCTCTAAACTTTCCTTCTTTAACACTAGGGCTGGGCAATATGAAAAAAAAAAAACCCTTTCATTGTTTTTACTAGTTTTTACTAGTAGTAGTTGATATCGATATATGTCATGATTGGCACGCCTTCTCTGCTCTGTGCTGCTTTTCTCTGTCTAACGTTATCCACGATTCAGCATTGATTCAGACTAAACCAGAGCAAAAGTTGCTCTTTACTGGCGAGTGTGTGAGTTGTGAAGGTTTGAAGGTTTGATTGAAGTGAACAGACATTATTCATGACAGCTGACTGAAATGAACCGAAACTGAACAAATAATTCTCAGTGCTGAGATCAGAACAACTGACAATATGGAACAACCACTATTTAAAATGTCATTAATTAATTTATTTTAAATGAATGGATTCAAGTTCTGTGTGAAGATAAATTAGGTTCAGTTGTGGATTAAAGATATAAGATCTCCAACAGTAACAGACAGTGAACTGACCTCAGTCTCTCCAGTCTACAGTCTGGACTCTGCAGAAAACCACACAGCTCCATCACTCCTGAATCATACAGGTTGTTGTAACTCAGGTCCAGTTCTTTGAGATGGGAGGAGTTGGACTTCAGAGCTGAGACCAGAGAAGAACAGCTGATCTCTGATAACCTGCACCATTTCAACCTGAATAAAGAATAAAAGATGTAGATTAAACCATTGATAATCAATCAGATATGTCCTAATAAATTATCTTATGTCTAAAATGAGTAGAGTGACCAAATAATAATCTCTACAAAAACAATAGGTTCCTGGCACCTTTGGTGCTCAGGCCCTAACTAAAGCATTTATCAGTAAGATGAATATGTCGTGTTGAATGTTGGTTTAGGTTGCTGCTAGAGCACAAAGTTAGTCTGGAGCCCTAATTTAGATCCTCAATGTGGATTGTAATCATTGGTCATATTCATCTCAGCACAGAAATTAAATATGGTATCTGACCTCAGAGTCTCCAGTCTACAGTCTGGACTCTGCAGAAAACCACATAGCTCCTTCAATCCTGAATCCAGCAGGTTGTTTCTACTGCAGGTCCAGTTCTCTGAGATGGGAGGGGTTGGACTTCAGAGCTGAGACCAGAGAGGAACAGCTGATCTCTGACAAACCACAGTTCATCAACCTGGATAAAGAATTCAAGTCATTAATGTATTTATTCAAAATGAATGGATTCAAGTTGTGTGTGAAAATAAATGAGGTTCAGTTCGTGGATTAAGATCAGACAGTGAACTGACCTCAGAGTCTCCAGTCTACAGTCTGGACTCTGCAGAAAACCACACAGCTCTTTCATTCCTGAATCCTGCAGGTTGTAGTGACTTAGGTCCAGTTCTCTGAGATGGGAGGGGTTGGACTTCAGAGCTGAGACCAGAGAATAACAGCTGATTTTTGTCAGCCTGCAGTCCATCAATCTGAATAAAGAATAAAAGATGAGAGTTTAGGAGACAAATGTTTCATCATCTGTTCAGAGCTGACGATGAAATGATTCAAACTAAATCTCAAACATTTACACTTCATGCAGTGGTGACCACAAACATGGTGAGTTTGGTCTGAATAGCTCAGTCAGTTTCTCTTTAGTCACATCACTTTATAGTCGTGTTGGAACAAGAAAATACTGAAGATATATTTGTTAATATCAGAGTAGAAAAAGGTTTGATGGGATTTAAACAGTGAAGGATTTTTCTTGTTCTATTAAAGTTTGAAATCTGTAGCTCAACATTGCTCTGCCATAGTCACTGGAATAAACCAATGAGGAAGAAAACAGACTTTACCATTAAGATCCTCAGTGTGGATCAGTATAATATCAGTCTGATGTCAACACAACTTTCACATCATATTCATCTCAGAAATAAAATATGGAGTCTGACCTCAGAGTCTCCAGTCCACAGTCTGGACTCTGCAGAAAACCACACAGCTCCTTCATTCCTGAATCCTGCAGGTTGTTGTAGCTCAGGTCCAGTTCTCTGAGATGGGAGGGGTTGGACTTCAGAGCTGAGACCAGAGAAGAACAGCTGATCTCTGACAACCTGCAGAGCTTCAATCTGAATAAAGAATAAAACATGTAAATCAAATCATTGATTGATGAATTGTGTAGATCAAATCATTGACAATCAACGATTGAACACAAACTGAGCACAAACTATTTAATCGCAAGTTAGAGATGATTTAATGGAATAGTTTGGAAAATGTTCAACAGAAATGTCACATACAGATGAGTTGTTAATAATAATAAGGATACTACTACTACTACTACTACTAACTAATAATAATAATAAGAATATCCAATAGAAGATTTGCAGTCAGTGAAGTGAAATATGTCAAACCAACAGTGAGCTCCTTTAAAAATTTCCTCTTTAACACATTTAACAAGTAAATTCAACTGGATGAGAAATACAACAATTTTCTCACTTGTTTTAAAGATTAAAACACACACACACAGTTCGATTAGACATTAGTCCTGACAGTTCACTGACATAAACTGAAAACATTAAGAATTTTAACTGCAGCAGCTGAATTTCAGTTTTTCTGCACAAATATTAGTTGTGAGGATCTTCTGTTTGTTGTTGTGATAAAAACTGACTTTGACCAACGACCACTGGACATTTTCTACAGGATTAGAAACATTAGTCCTCTGACTGTGAGAAATACGAGTGTGTGAGTTGTGAAGGTTTGATTGAAGTGAACGGACATTATTCATGACAGCTGACTGAAATGAACTAAAGGAATAATTCTCAGTGTGAGATCAGAACAACTGACAATATGGAACAACCACTATTTAAAATGTCATTCATGAATTTATTTTAAATGAATGGATTCAAGTTCTGTGTGAAAATAAATGAGGTTCAGTTGTGGATTAAAGATATAAGATCTATAACAGTAACAGACAGTGAACTGACCTCAGAGTCTCCAGTCTACAGTCTGGACTCTGCAGAAAACCACACAGCTCCTTCAATCCTGAATCATGCAGGTTCCAGTTTTCACTTAGGTCCAGTTTTCTCAGATGGGAGGGGTTGGACTTCAGAGCTGAGGCCAGAGAAGAACAGCTGATCTCTGACAACCTGCAGTCATACAACCTGGATAAAGAATAAAAGATGTGAGTTTAGGAGACAAAGTTCCTGCATGAAACCATTCATGTGTTTCATCATCTGAATGTACAAGTTTAGAAAATGGAAACTCCAGACACTTGAACCCAACAGGATGCAGGTTGAAAACAGTCAAATACACAAAGTGAGAAACTCAGGCTGTGCAGACACATTTATTTGAGATTCAACTAAAGATCGTCAAGTTTTCAAAGAGAACAAACATGTCCGACTGAACTTTGGAGAAAAGTCAACAAATGATTCAAACTAAATCTCATACATACTGAAGATATATTTGTTAATGTCAGAATGGAAAAAGGTTTGATGGGATTTAAACAGTGAAGGATTTTTCTTGTTCTATTAAAGTTTGAAATCTGTAGCTCAACATTGCTCTGCCATAGTCACTGGAATAAACCAGTGAACAGAAAACAGAAAACAGACTTTACCATTAAGATCCTCAGTGTGGATCCACATAGTATCAGCCTGATGTCTGCAATTTAGAGTCAACACAACTTTCACATCATATTCATCTCAGCACAGAAATTAAATATGGTGTCTGACCTCAGAGACTCCAGTCTACAGTCTGGACTCTGCAGAAGACCACATAGCTCCTTCACTACTGAATCCTTCATTTGGTTGTTACTCAGGTCCAGTTCTCTCAGATGGGAGGGGTTGGACTTCAGAGCTGAGACCAGAGAAGAACAGCTGATCTCTGACATCCTGCAGAGACTCAACCTGAGAAAAAGAAAGAGTTTAGGAGACAAAGGTCCTGCTTCAATGTTTCGTCCCCTGTTCAGAGCTGAAGAAGATTTAGAATGTACAAGTTTAGAAAATGGAAACTCCAAACACCTGAACCCAACCGGATGCATGTTAAAAACAGTCAAGTACACAAAGAAAAACAGCTCTCATTAATCTACATTTCTTTTAGGAACAGTTCAGTCATTAAATAAATATTTTCAGTTATAACACTTCAGTCAGCATCAGCTTCATAAACTGTAGCTTTATAAAAATATTGAAAATGTAACTGCTGAATATATTTGTTATCATGTGATGGCTGATAGATCATTTATTAATTGTACTCAAGTGTTTTGATCAATACTGTCCTCCTCCATTTTTACTGATTAGCTCAATTTACTGAATGGGCAACAGAGCAGCAACAAGTCAACCAGATAGTGATCTTTAAGAGCGCCCTCTGCTGGATCACAATGTAAACTACAAACACAAATATTTTCCATTTTTTCAGTGATTCTCTATTCTGCATTTTACTCCAGTGATGAAATAAATTCATGTCAAAAACATTTGAAATTTAAAGTAAAGTTCTTTGGTAAAACACTGATTCTCCAGTTCAGGTCATTTTGGAGACTGTAACTTCTTGTCATATTAATCTTGGCACAGAAATAAAATATGGTGTCTGACCTCAGAGTCTCCAGTCTACAGTCTGGACTCCTCAGTAAACCACACAGTTGCTTCACGTCTGAATCCTGCAAATTGTTGTTACTCAGCTCCAGTTTGCTCAGATGGGAAGGGTTGGATGTTAGAGCTAAAGCCAGAGGAGCACATTTGATCTTTGACAACCTGTCGGCCTTCAATCTGAATAAAAAATAAAACATGTAGATTAAAAACAATACATATCATATTGGAGGACATTTTGGCCGATGTTCTTTTCATCTGCGAGACAACAACACCATACTGGCCAAAAGCTGGCATATGCTGGCTAACGTAAACTCTGACCTTGCAACACCACAAAATAAACAATAGATTGTAATATTGTAATAAAACAAAATACGTTTTTATTTCATCATCCAATATATATCGTCATATCGCACAGCCTTAATCCATAGTTAACTGACCTCAGAGTCTCCAGTCTACAGTCCGCACTCTTCACAAGATCAAACAGCTCCTTCAGGTCTGAATCCTTTAGGTAGTTGTCACTCACGTCCAGTTCTCTCAAATAGGAGGGGTTGGACTTCAGAGCTGAGACCAGAGAAGAACAGCTGATTTCTGACAAACTGCAGGACCTCAACCTGAATAAAGAATAAAAGTTGTAGATCAAATCACTTATAATCCAATCAGATATGTTCTAATCAATGATCATTTCTCTTAAATGAGCCTGGTGGAGAGGCTCTGTGCTGGAATCAGGAGAGATGTTGTCCCTAAGCTCTTCTTTTTACTCCCCACAGGGGGCTAGTCAGCAGCAGCAGCTGTAAGCAGAGACTCACTGACTACCAATATTGATTCCTTTTTCTATTTTGCTATCCCAGTTGCTGCTGTAACAATGTAAATTCCGCCGCTGTGGGGTTAATAAAGGATTATCTTATCTTACACAGTACACACATTGTCATACAGGATCTGTGTTTTACTGTAAGCTGAAGGTGGGACAATGAATGCAAGTATAAATTAATTATTAGAATTGGTTGTGGATTAAACATATTAGATATACAACGGTGAACTAACCTAAGAGTTTCCAATCTACAGTCTGGACTCAGCAGAAAACTACACAGCTCCTTCACTCCTGAATCATACAGGTAGTTGTTACTCAGGTCCAGTTCTCTTAGATGGGAGGGGTTGGACTTCAGAGCTGAGACCAGAGAAGAACAGCTGATCTCTGACAACCTGCAGAGACTCAACCTGAATAAAGAATAAAACATGTAAATCAAATCATTGATACATATTCTGAGAGAGAGATAAAAAAAATAAAGAAAATTAAAGCTGCAATCAGCATCGAACAGGCCCTTGTACCCCGCTCCCAACCTGCAGCCGCAGGTTGTAGGATGTTGTTTTGCAACTGTGTGACCACCAGACATAGAATGACCATTCAAAAATCCCTTACTGTGCCCAGTTAACTCTTTCAGAGTTAATGAGCCTTAAAGTTTTTGGTTAGTTCAGTTTAAGCTGCAGGAGTTTGTGAAGCTGCTGTAACATGTTCAGCTACCACAGAGGAAATAAATGTTTTTATATTGTAATAATAATGTTGGCCCCACTCCCACTTCCCCACCTTGGTCTGGTTCTGTTGTTCTTATGTTTTGAGTCAGTGTCTTGCTGTAGGATGAACATCTGTCTTCCTTTACACTGATAGTAATATACAGGACGACTTCCTACAGTACAGTGTTGTTCCAATGACGGCTGAAATGATGGATCAGAGGATGTAGTAATGCAGTTTCTTCCATCACTGTCTTTGTACAGACAGGGTTTGGTTGGGCCACATGTACAACTGTTTGCATTAACTTTCAAAGCTTCATTAACTTCCACTGATGCAGGAAGCTGGAAGTTCACCAACTTCTTCATCCCTGAAAAAAATCTGTTCTCTCATTTACATGATGTATCAGTTCTGACCTGAACAGTTTTTTTAACTTTACCTCTGACCTGCGAACCATTCTTGTTTTTTAACTTTACCTGAACTGACTGACTGAATTTCAATAAAAACTGGTTCTAAAACTTCTGACTGGTAGTTACATTAGATTAAAAATATAAGATCACTAACAGACAATGAACTGACCTCAGAGTCTTCAGTCTACAGTCTGGACTCAGCAGAAAACCACACAGCTCCTTCACTCCTGAATCATACAGGTCATTTTCACTCAGGTCCAGTTCTCTGAGATGGGAGGGGTTGGACTTCAGAACTGAGACCAGAGAAGAACAGCTGATCTCTGACAAACTGCAGCGCTCCAACCTGAATAAAGAATAAAAGATGTCAGTTTAGAAAACAGAGGTTTCATAAAAGGACCAGAATCTAGAAAATGGAAACTTTAACATTAAGACAAACTTTAGTCATGTTTAGAATAAATTTCACACTTTACTGTGTGTATGTTTGTGTGTGTGTGTGTGTGTGTGTGTGTGTGTGTGTGCTTTTGACAATGAATGCAAGCATAAATACATTTCATACATTACAGTAACAGACAGTGAACTGACTTCAGACTCTCCAGTTTACAGTCTGGACCCTGCAGAAAACCACACAGCTCCTTCACTCCTGAATCCTTCAGGTCCCTGTTTTCACTCAGGTCCAGTTCTCTCAGATGGGAGGGGTTGGACTTCAGAGCTGAGGCCAGAGAAGAACAGCTGATCTCTGACAACCTGCAGTTCCTCAACCTGAATAAAGGATAAAACATGTAGATCAAATCACTGATAATCAGATATGTCCTAATCAATGATCTTTTGTCTAAAATGAGTAGGGTGATTATGGAGCATTTAAATACAAAAACATTTTACTGCACATTATTTTATCACAGATTCTTCAGTAGACAGTTTCCTGCTTCTGAAAACACTGAACTTTGTGTCCAGACAAATACTGAACAATATATATAACAATATATTGACCAACTATTTCAAACTTCAGTCAGTGATCTGAATTAAGTTTCTACAAAAAACACCAGCAGCTCCAGTCAGTGAACTGACCTTAGTGTCTCCAGTATACATTGTGGACTCTCCAGTCCAGCAGAAACCAGCTCTACTGATGAATCCTTCAGGCTGTTGTTACTCAGGTCCAGTTCTGTCAGATGGGAGGGGTTGGACTTCAGAGCTGAGGCCACGACTTCCCAGTGAGTATCTAAGAGTCCACAATCACCGAGTCTGTCACGACACATATATTACAGAACATGTTATTATGACTGAGGACACTTTATATTGACTTGAAGCATTTGATCATCTCTCTTTGCTTCCTTGTCCTTGCTCCTGCTGTTAGTTTCACCTTCATCAGCTGGATGATTTAGTGACTGATTCAAAAGGAAACAGAAATCAGACAAATCTCTCTTAAATATCTAGATGTGCAAACGACTGAATGTTGGCAATATTTTTCTGCTTATCTGAAAAAACATATTCAGCACAAAAACACATTTATTGAATGAATTAAATTATTTTCAACAACATGTCCTAAGAAAGACAAAAACCAAAACGGTAGACTGTTCTGTATGTAGGATCTTTAAAAAGTCAAATGTATTCATCAGAAGTCTGTGCATTTTCTACCAACAACAGAACTCAGAGAGTTTCTCTCTGTGACTATAAGGAAAGATGAGACTTCCCTCTTTAAAGCGACAATTCGTTCATAAGTGATAAAGGGCGTCATTGCCCGGTTCAGCACTCAAGATGTTTTACCAGTAGTTTACAGAAGCTAATATTAATGCTAGTACCAATAAATATTGATGTAACTGAATCAGACTGATGATGTGAAAACTACTGAATCACTCTGTGGAACACTCAGGTATGACCGGATTGTCTGATTATAGCAACTGTCAAAATCTTTTATCAAGCAACTGAAAAACAACTGAATTATCGTCTGAAGAACTAGAGTACTAATCTACACTGACTGATGATGTTAATGAGGACTCACCGAGCCTTCCTGCAGTTCCTCACAGCTGGGATGAGTTTCCGTTGCCCCTCCTCTGATGTGTTGTATTTCTTCAGGTCCAAGTCATCCAGAACCTCCTCTGACATCTGCAGCATGTAGGCCAGAGCTGAGCAGTGGATCTCAGAGAGTTTCTTCTCTGATCTGTTCTCTGACTTCAGGAACTCTTGGATCTCCTGATGAACTGAGTGGTCATTCATCTCCATCAGACAGTGGAAGATGTTGATGCTTCTGTCAGGAGAGATAAAATCACTGTTCATCTTCTTCAGGTTGTTGATGGCTGTCTGGATGATTTCTGGACTGTTCTCTGTCTGACCCAGCAGGCCTCCTAAGAGTCTCTGGTTGGACTCCAGAGAGAGGCCATGAAGGAAGCGAAGAAACAGGTCCAGGTGGCCATTTTTACTTTTGAGGGATTTCTCCATGACTCTGCTCAGGAAGACATCCAGAGATGGGCCACTGTGATCATCTTTTCCAAAGATCCTCAACATCCTCTTGTGCAAAGACTTTTGGTTTGAATTCCTGTCTGTGAAGTCTTTTCCCAGGAACTTCTTCAGTACCTGTGTCTTCCTGTTGGTGAAACAGTGGAACATGTAGACTGCAGCCAGAAACTCCTGAATGCTCAGATGAATAAAGCAGTAGACTGGTTTCTGGAAGATCACACTCTCTCTTCTGAAGATCTCTGTACAAACTCCTGAGTACACCGAGGCATCTGTGACATCAAGACCACACCGCTTCAGGTCTTCCTGGTAGAACATGATGTTTCCTTTCTCCAGATGGTCAAAGGCCAGTTTCCCCAGCTTCAGAAGAACTTTCCTGTCAGCCTCAGTCAGCTCCAGTGGACTCTTATCCTTGTTTTTCCTCTTCTTTTCCTTATGTCCCTCGTCATACTTGTTCTTCTTCCTCTTTGTCTGAACCAGCAGAAAGTATGAGTACAGGTCAGTCATGGTCTTGGGCAGCTCTCCTCTCTGTCCAGTAGTCAACATGTGCTCCAGAACTGTAGCAGTGATCCAGCAGAAGACTGGGATTCGACACATTATGTGGAGGCTCCTGGAGGTCTTGATGTGTGAGATGATTCTGTTGGACAGCTTTTCATCATTGGTTCGCCTCCTGAAGTACTCCTCCTTCTGTGGGTCAGTGAAGCCTCGTACTTCTGTTACCCTGTTAACACATGAAGGAGGGATCTGATTGGCCGCTGCAGGTCGGGAAGTTATCCAGATGAGAGCTGAGGGCAGCAGATTCCCCCGGATGAGATTTGTCAGCAGCTCGTTGACTGATGACTTCTGTGTGACGTCAGACACAACCTTCTTGTTGTTGAAATCCAGTGAAAGTCTGCTTTCATCCAGGCCGTCAAAGATGAACAGAACTTTACAGAGAGCCAGCTTCTCTGCTGTGACCTTCTGTAATGTTGGATGGAAAACATGGAGCAGCGTGAGAAGACTGTACTGCTCATCTCTGATCAGGTTCAGCTCCCTGAACGAAAGCAGAACCAGCAGACTGACGCCTTGGTTTTCCAAGCCCTCTGCCCAGTCCAGAGTGAACTTCTGCACTGAGACGGTTTTTCCAACACCAGCGACGCCGTTGGTCAGAACCACTCTGGTGTGTCTCTGTTGGTCAGGTAAGGCTTTAAAGATGTCCTGGCACCTGATTGGAGTGTCATGGAGGGTCTTCATCTTGGAAGCGGTCTCAAGCTGCCACACCTCATGTTGGGTATAAACCTCTTCACTCTGTCCCTCTGTGATGTAGAGATCAGTGTAGATCCTGTTGAGGAGGGTTCTACTTCCTGTTCCATCAGTTCCTTCAGTCACATGTTCACATCTCCTCTTCAGACTGATCTTATGTTCATCTAAAACCTCCTGCAGACCACTATCTGCTGAAAGACAAGATACTCAGTAACGATTCAAGATTTATTCTGTCGTAGTTTTAGAGACTGTAACAAAAAGAAACCGACATATCTGCAGTCTTACTTTGCACAGTGCTGGTCTGACTGGCTGTCTGCACCCCAGGTCTTGTTCTGGATCTTTGTCCAAACTGGAAACAGGAGTTGTCTCCTGATGAACCAGACGGGGTCAAGAGTGAAGTGACCAGTGTCCTCAGACTCTGGAGATGGGATCTTTTAGGATCCTTCAGGACATCCTGATTCAAAGCATTGCAGGACAGCTGCTCCTCCACACAAATATCACTCCTCTTCTTCTCTCTATGAAGACATGAACACATTCATTGTAACACCATACATTAGTGGTGGAAAACCCATGACTCACAAATTGAATGCAGCTCTATGATCTATAATCTTTACGTTATATGCAGTTATAAATGAGGAAGCTGCCCCTCCTCCCATTTCTTACACCTTTGAAGAGGAGGGAGTTAATTTGTTTCTTCAGTGGGTTTGCTGGATTTTTTGATTTCTTTTTTTTTTTTTTTTTTTTTTTTTTTTTTATTTTTTTGTTTGTTTTTTTTTTTTTTTTTTATTTGATTATATTTTTATTATTGTTTCTTCTAGTGTGTTGTTTTTTGTGTCTGGATTTTTGAAAGTCATACTGGCCCATGTGGCCACTCTGTCAAGCTGAACCCAACATTAGCTGAGTGGTTAATAACAGGCCTTTGAGCTCCATTTCCCTGGCCCTAAATTCTATATTTCAACACTAAATCATCTTTAGGTCAGCTTACAGTAGAAACTGTCTCTTACTTTGTGGCTGAGGGTCCAGGTTCCTTACTGAACTTTATAGGAGGTTCATGTTTGGACCAGTCACTCTTCAAAGACAGACAGATGGATCCTGGAGACTCTGCTCTCCATCTGTGGAAACAACACATATTTAACATATATTAACACTTATTAAGAGCAGATGTAAAATATAACATGACCTCCAGATGGATTTCTGGGAACCAGACCCTCCAGGGACCTGTCCCACCAGTCAAACCTGTGGACCCACTCACAGTCCACAAAGTTCATGCAAAGCAAATTCAAAGATTTGTTTCTAAACACATTATTTATGTTAGGATATAGTTCCTGAAAACATGCAAAAAGTCTGTAAACTATGTGCTACAGCATTATGGAGTTAGACTGTTTCAGTTTTTCATAATCCGCTGTTACGTTTGAATGAGGCTGAACCAACCAGGTCAGCAACTGTCTCTTACTTTGTGTCTGAGGGTCCAGGTTCATTACTGAACTTTATAGGAGGTTCATGTTTGGACCAGTCACTCTTCAAAGACCGACAGATGGATCCTGGAGACCCTGCTCTCCGCCTGTGGAAACAACACATATTTAACATATATTAACACTTGTAAATAGATTTGAAACAGATTTTACACCTGCTCTTCTCTGACCATAAAACGTCCTGCTGCAGTCATTAGTCAGTGGTGATCAATATCATTCAGCAGTGTTCCACCTGTTGGTTCCATTTTGGATCTGAATCCATGTTGTATCTGGTTCCAAGTTGGTAAAATACTCAGATTCAGTTCTGTGGCTAATGACTCCCTCATCAAATCTTTCCTTCATGTTCTCTGTTTAGTCTCTGTGGCCTCTCTCTGACACCACAGGTATCAGCAAAGAAAAATAAAAGACCGACAACGTGAATAAAAGTGTGAAACTCAGACACACTGTTGTTACCAACAAATATGGCCAACTGGCTGAAACGTTCCAAAGTCAATGAAACTATGGCTGAGGAGATTAAGAGGAGGTGGATTAATTTTGTGAAAGCCACACTGATGGAGTGTCATATTACCAGGAGGAAGGACAAGTCCTCTTACTGTGTGTCTGAGGGTCCAGGTCCATCACTGAACTTTATAGGAGGTTCATGTTTGGACCAGTCACTCTTCAAAGACAGACAGATGGATCCTGGAGACTCTGCTCTCTGTCTGTGGAAACAACACATATTTGACACGTACTTGTAAATGGATTTGAACAGATTTTACACCTGCTCTTCTCAGACCATAAAACTTCATGCTGTAGTAATCAGTCAGTGGTGATCAATAAGATTCAATCAATAAGTCTTTAAAGTCAAAGACTGGCAATGTAAACAAATATGGCCGACCGGCTGAAACATTCCAAAGTCAACGAAACTACTGGGAAATGTCATATTACCAGGAGGAAGGACAAGTCCTCTTACTTTGTGTCTGAGGGTCCAGGTTCATTACTGAACTTTATAGGAGGTTCATGTTTGGACCAGTCACTCTTCAAAGACAGACAGATGGATCCTGGAGAGACTGCTCTGTCCTCCTCTTCCTCCAAACCATTCATCTTGTCTGGTCCAAGAAGTGAACCCGTAACACTGGACACACACACAGATACAGTAATAAACCCAGTCAGTTCTCCGCCTCTAAGGTGAGAAACTCCTTAATTCTTCATTTGTAGAATTAAAACCATGTGTATTTTCTATTCATCATATAGTCCCCTCCCTTTGTAGCTGCTGGAGTCACAGACAACTCAAAAGAAAACTACTTTTTTCTCCAGTTTTACTCTAAATTTTCCTCAACAGACGTGACAGATTCGCCTCCACAATTCGCTTCGTTCTACTTCAACGAATCTTGCGCCCTGATTTAAAATGTGACCAGCTATCCATACTGTGTTTGTGACCAGAGTTACTGATGGTGTTTGACAAAGCTCCACCCCCTCAGTCACCTGGTGCGCGTGCACAACTAGTCTGTTACTCAGGTTGTTGTTGACACTGTGAACAGTAAAAACCGGTTTGACAAAGACTGAAAATGTGTCGGGGATATAGGAGGAAAACAATCATCCAATCAGATGCACCTGTTACCTGATACCGGTCTGCGGGTCTGACGTCACAGCTCTGAATTTATCCAAAACCAGTCAAAAAGATCAAAAACACACATCAAACACACTGAAGAGAAAAATAAATCAAGTCCCGGAGTGAACAGGACATCCGTCTGTCTCCAGTTGTTTCCTCTTTCCACTTCTCTACCCGCCTCTCCACGCGCTCACAGCTCTATCACTTTAACGTGAAAAGTGTCAGAAGTAACATGGGAACAACTCACCAGCTCGTTCTGACCGCAGAAACCGTCACATCTTCACCAGATCCTCGATTAACACCTCTCTCCTGCTCCGGGACTTTGTTAAAGTCTAGTGACGAACCGAGCCCCACCCGTCCCTCGCGGGAGCGCGCACAGGTTAAAGTGGAAACTACCTACTGTAATAATCAGACTCCTGTTTAAAGACACATCGCCCCTTTTAGTTCCCCGGAAATCATAAATGACCTGAGTCCACAGTATCTGAGTATTTAGACTCGTTGCTGGTTTATAATTAGCGGACGTTACATTACATGTATTAATTACAGTGGTATTAGTAGGCTTTGTTAGAAGAGTGGAGCTGCTGCACATTACAACCACAATCACAAGCGTCATTAAGGACAGAAGTACTAATGTTTGTTTTTTAAGGTAGCAGCACTCGTAGTAGACTAAACGTAGTAGTGGCAGTATTAGTCAGTATTTTCTTACTTTGTTGGAAGAAGTACTTGGATCCTGTACTTTAGTAAAAGTATTAATTCCACAGAGTAAACACGCTCTGTTACATTAAACTTCTGCATCCAAAGTTTTACTTCAGTAGAAGGACAGAAGTATTATACCAAAAGTATTGAAGGACAAATACTACTGGGTTTTGTACTGCTTCATATTTTCATCATCAGGTAAATATACTGCAGTTAAAAGTCCAGTTCTTCCCTCTGAAATGCAGTATAGTGGAAGCACTTCATAGTACACAGTGGAAATAATCAAGGAAGTACCTCTGAGTAGCTTACAGTATTTAGTTACTTTCCCTCTCTACTCTCCCTGGATTTGACATCAGCTTTAAGGGACAGACTCAGTGTCAGTGGACTGTTCAGTTTGTAGTAGTAGTAGTACTTTAAGCCTTATTGGTAATGTTACAGTGACTGCAGCAGCAGTAGTAGTAGTACTCAGAGTACAGCAGTAGTAGCTGTAATAAGATTACTATTCTAGTCAGAGTAACTGTAGTTTTAGCAGAATTTAGACCCAAATAGTTTTCAAGTCAGAGGTCAAAGGCTCCACTGACAGGTGAGGAGGGGGGCGGGGCTAACAGGTGCACCTACAGAGGTGACAAAATCAAATATACTTTTCATACCAGAAATAACAAAGCACTTACTCTTGTTTTTGTGATGAGAGTGTAACATTTATTTTTTAAAGTCCAAACTGTTTTGGCAAAGAAAAATAAACTGTATAAAGACTATAAATCAAGGAAAACATCTCTTAACCATCAACTGGAAAAAAAAATGCTAAACAGAAATATACAATAACTCAGTCAGTCTGTTCTACAGAGTCACACCAGGGAACTGAGACGTGATGCTTCAGTCAGGAAGAGATTTAAAGGGAACAGCATCGCACTTTAAACACAAAGCACTTGTGAACACAGAATGTGAAATATAACAAAATGTAACTGAGCAGAAAACAGTCATAATCATTTAATATTTACAGCTGCTGACAGCAGAGTGTGTTTTGATCTGTGTTTAGCTTCAGGATCGTTGACACAAGGATGAGAAACTGGGAAACATCTGACAAACACCATAGGTACAGGTGGTAAATGACTTCAAATGTTTTACTCCATTAAACAGACAAACTTCCACTGCTGTGTCACATTACACCAGTAAATAGACCGCTTCCACTTATTAATAAAAGTACAAAAATAATAACAACTATCAGCCAGCAGCTAGATTTTCATTTAGCTCTGTTTAAACTCTACCAAGCTTCATCTTGCAGAAACCTTGCATATAGTCAATTACCACCGTCAAAGCTAGCACTGTAGCAGGATAAATGACTGAAAACTATCTATAATGCTAAATTTCAGTTATTTTCCAACATTTTTTTGATATTCATCTTTCAAACCAAAAGCGAGAAGGTTTGTCGGTGGAAAGCCTTTTTGAGTAAGAAAAAAAAGGTCTCTGCAGTTTCCACACCAGCTCTCTCTTCAGTCAAGTGGTTAAGCACCAAAACACATCAGAAATCGGGAATCCTTCATACTTGCAAGAAAAAAAAAAAAAAAACTGAGCACACTGAAGGCTGAAAGACGCTTTAAACCTTCTTAATCTTTTCCATTATTTATGTTTATCTATTCTGTCAGTAGCATGTAGGTCTGATTTTTTTTTATAAATACACACACCAGGTGACTAATCTCGACGGAACAAAATCTGTTGCTACAATAGCAGCTAAAAGATCTTCATCTATACATTAAAACAAAGACGTGGAACGTTTCAGTGAGCAGGAGCTTGCCGAATTTCCAAAATTTCCTGAGTCAAACTTTTTTTTTTAACAATTTTTTTGTTCTGTTGGTTTGATTTGTATTAAATTATACTTAAGGAACGTGTTAGATTTATTCTCTCCACCCTGCTTAGAGAAATGCCCCTTTAATCAGACAACTGAGAAGTTTGTAGAGATAAATAGGATGTTAAAAGCAGAGAGTATTTTCTTGCATTAATTTGCATCCTGGTGGGCAGTTTAATTGAGCCTCTCTGGTGGGAAGAGTTGGGATAAAGTGCATTTTACAGGGGACTGTTTTAAACCAGGATCACCATCATCTTCAACTTCAGCTCTATAAACAAGCCCCCCCTTGTCATTTGAACTCAGGGGGTTAGATTCATGCTGAATTTTCTAACTTCAGCCAGTGTTGATGCCGACATGCTGCAGCTAGATGTTAAAGAGTGAAGGATGAGAGTTTGATTTTACAGCCAAGCAACACAGTATACGCCTCAAAGCAGTGAAGATGGGAAACTTTTCAGCTGTGTTTTTTTAATGTCCATATCAGTGGTGAAGTTGGTGGACAGGACAGTAGTTATCTGAATATTGGAGCTGCTCTAAAAGGTCCCATGAAATTATTCTGAGGTTGAGCAGCTGATGTTTGATAAGTTTTTGAAGAGGAGGGAAATGTGTGAGAGCAGGATACATTTAAGCCACAACAGTATTGGCAATGTTGCTGCAGACTGACGCTCAGATTCGAACCTAGCAGCAGCTAGCTTTGTGGTTGTGGCAATAAAAGTAATTTGAGTTCTGGGATCTAGCTGCCACTTTATTTGGAGGTGAAACTGATTTATCTGTGATAATAAAATGATTACAGTAACAACAGTTGGTCAAAGCTAAAGCAGAATATTGGTCCTGTGATGGATGTTTACGAGTCTGTAATTTTAACGTTCTTTGCTTTCTCATCCAAGTAGATTCATTGAACTTTGGGGCTTTGTTTACAAGCTGTCCTAAAACTAAGACGTGTTGTAGTTGTAATGAAACAGATTTATCCTCTGAGGGCAAAGGTTTTACATTTGGAGCAGGAGGTGAACCGAAGATGTATGCACAGGGATATGGGAGCAGGTTTTAATTTCATGGGACCTTCAGCGTTGGGGCGGCGTGCAGCTCTGATAGACGTTGCATGTCCTCTCAGAAGCCGGACGGTGTCAGGATGTTCATGTCTCGGGGTTTGAGTTTGTGCGGCCGCGCTCCCTGACGCCGGCCTTCCACCGTGGGAATCTCCATTTTGGGAGGGGCCGCTGCCTGTGCGGCGGCGTTGTCGGTCAGCCGCGTGGCCTGCGACTTCATCACCTCCATGGGGGTCGGCTTCTGGGCACCGCGGTACACCTGCAGCGCAAAGCCTGCTGGGAAAAGAGACAAGGAAGTTGTTAAATTATTTTTATTTTACCCTGGAAGTCACCCAATGAAAGATAGCACAGGATCCCTGTAAGCTAGCACAGTCCTTTTCTGTGCTGCCCAGCTAAGGCTAATAAAGCCGTTATTAGCTAGCTATTTTCGCTGTTTTTGGGCAGCACAGAAACATGAAGATGTGGGCTCTTAGCGGAGTGTTTCTTCCTAATCTATTTTCACCTTAGATGGGTGAGGATGGCTTCTGCAGAAAACTAAATATAAAAATGACTGTAACTGATTTCTCATGTTCCTTGTGTTAACATAAAACAAAAATTAAAACATACTAGTTGTTCTTTGTTTTCCGGTTTCTTATTCCAAAACAAAAAATGGGAAAAGGCTTGTTATCTGTTTTCCACTCCAAAATGAAAATCGATTGGCTGTTAAGTACCTGGTTCTGATTTATTTTAAAGGCCTGTTTAGTTTGGGGGAAGGTTTGTTTGAGGTTTTGATTTTGTTTATGACATAGCAGTCAAAGCAGTTTGGCCCGATACAACAACAACAACAAACCCATGGATCACCTGAACCACTGTGGTAAACCACTGATTATCAAATGTGAGTAACTGAGCAGAACACTGAGTTAATCACATTATAGCATCTGTGAGAGAAGCTGCAATATAACCGTTTTAAAATTAGTTTTTAATTTAATATAATTTCGTGACCATTGGTAACTCTGTTACATTCATTGTGTTTATTCTCAGAGGGGTTTCACTGATGCTTTCTTGCTGTAATTTGTTATTTATATAATATTTTCTTGAGCTTTTTACAAAAATGCTGTTTATTATCTGTTTTGGAAAAGTGAGGCACTTTTGTCCTGAAAAGTACTGTATGAATTAAGTTTCACTTAAGTATTTCTACTAGTCTCTATTCTGGTTATAATAATCATCAACATAATCTGTTAAACCAGATTACCTATCTCTACCTATAACTTCACTGTAGCAGCCTCTGATATAAATGTTAATATCTTTGCATTTATACGTATTTATGTGGATTTAAAAAAAGATCACACAGACTAATTTTCCAGCCTTGTTGTAAATTATATCAAGCAATTAATTGTGTTCATTGAACAGTCTACAAACTCTTTGTTCAGTCATTCCTTCACTCCACAAACTAAACTCCAGACAAACTTCACCTACCGAGAGTCATCCTGGAAAAAATATTCGGATTGTTTCCAGACAGACTGAACCGTCCCACATCTGAAAATCTCAGTAGCCGTCAAAGACCTGAATCTGATCTGGTTTTTATGTTGCCATGATGCAGAAAAACTCTGCTTTGTTTTTTTTGCAAAAGCCAATAAGCAAGCAGAGTGACGGGGCTGTCAGCTCTAAATGTTCGTCAGTGTTTACTGTCAGTCTGAAGGTCATTTTTTCGCCCCAAATCCTGAATGTAACTGGTTTGAAGGGACAAAAGGACTGAAATCATCTCTCACAGAGTTTGTGTTTGTGGTTGTACAAACAGGAGGGAGCCTTTGAAGCTGCAGTTTATTTGCTCTTTTCCTTTTGGAGTGTGGTTTGTTTATTTGCTTAAAAAAAAGAAAATACCATGGGGATTCTGACAACCAGTAAATAAAATCCTTGAACATCTAAAAACCTCTTGAAGTGTGAGGACTGTCTGTGAGGCGATGACGTTTACCTGCGGCTGTAGGGTCTGATCCCAGGTCAGAGGTCGACTTCTGGACGAGAGGCCGGGGCGTGAACACGCTCCACTTTTCGACCACGCCTCCTACTCCTCCCGCTGCCATGTCTCCTCCCCCTCCCATGTCCACGCTGCTGTTGGAGGAGCTGAGGCTGAGCTCTGAACCTGTGCTGCTGAACCAGGACCTGCACAAACACAAACAGTGTGTGAACTTGACCGAGTTATAGATTCTCAGTGTTTATCAGGATGGACAGACTCGAACAGGATTTAGAGGACAGGATGGTGAATGCTCAGTGTGTGTGTGTGTGTGTGTGTGTGTGTACCTGCGTTGTTGTTTCGGGGAGCTGTGTGGTGTGTTGGATGGAGTCGACTGGGCCGAGGAGCTGTTCCTCTCTTCTCTGGCCTCCATGCTCTGGATCTGTAGTTTCTAAAGAGCAATAAGGACAGGCTTCAGTCTTAGAGTTTCAGTGGCAACACAGTGTTTCCTTAAGTACTCTGGAAGTAATATTCACAAGCAATGTCACACTTCGCAACAGCAACATGGCAACAATAGCGACTACGGAGTCCTGGAGGGGACATGGAGGAAAAAGGTTGTATTGTTTTAAAGCAAGATAATGATTGTCACTGTGTGGCAGCAACCAGCAGGAGGCGCAGTTAAAATTTAACAGAGCTGTGTTTGAGCTGCCGTAGAAATCAAAGGTAAACACGAAGAGAGGAAGGTGAAGTTTTGGGAAAGTTGTCTGCGCTAAATAACCTAATATTATATGTATGTTTTATTAAGGTATTTTATTAACGTTTGATATGATTGATAACTTTTTGTATTGGCTTGCGTTTATGATAAATGCCGTAGCTTTGGTTTGTTAATTTCCCTAATGGCAACTTTGCTGAGTTGTAAAATCCTGTCTGTCTGCTGTGCAGCATTTCTGGTGTCTGATGAACCTTCAAACGAATCGATCTGTTATTGAAATTAGACTTGGAGAAACGCCCCGTCTGTCCAAACACTTGCTGGTAAATAATCAACTCAGTCTTGGTTGCACATTAGCAGAATGTGGTGTGTTGTGTCTGTGTGTTAAAGTGTGTATGTTCACCTGGAGAGAATCGGGCATACGGTGGTGGTGTCTTGTCTCCTCGGCGGTGAGGCCTTTGTGGGGCGTATAGCTGGTGTCAGTAAGCCCTGCCCTCTGCTCAAACTTGTACATACTGTCCTGCGTCTGCTCTGAGAGAGAGAGGAAACAGATTTACTGATTATTTAAAGGTTGTACAGGTATATATCACAAGTATATTATTGTCATTAACAGATGTAACTTACTGGTGATGAGGGAGTTCATAATGATGGAGGAGGCCTTGGTTTTCACTACGCCTGGCGACCTGGAGGGGGCGTTGTCTGGCACTGCTGATTGAGTCACTGCACCACTCTCATCCTCCTGGTGGAGACAACACACCAACATCATCATCATCATCATTATCATTTAACAGGTGAGAACGAGAAAGCAGCAGTGTGTCCTCTCAGCGTCTCACCTCAGCCAGGTGTGAGAACTTCCTCTCCGGTATGATGGGTCGTCTCCACAGGTTGTTGATGCTGATGTCGTGGGGGGGTGTGGACATGGGGGCCTCCAGGTTGTCGTCGTAGCTGAGGGCTCGGCGGGTCATCCCGATGGGAAGCTTCATCCCGCCTATCCCGGAGCCCTCTATGGCTGTGGACACAGACGGCAACGACAACTTAGCAACAGTTTTCTCTGCAGTTTCACAAAACCAGGAACAGACCTTAAATCCTAACAGAAAGCTGAACAAATCTCAGTTGAGCCACATTGCAGTGTATGTGATATAGTGGGAACATGTTGTACTAGTTTATAATGGTTTAGTGTTGCTGCCGGCAGATCCAGTGTCGCGCAGTATTTCAACACCCCTGGGACAGATTTTTTTGTTCTTGTTCATTTCCTGCTGCAGTTACAGATATGAATAGTTTTTATTAAACAATGTGTGTTTCAGTGTGAATCAGTGTGAGTGTGAGTCATGCTGTGAATGTGTTGAGTGTGTGTGTATGTGTGTGATTCCAGTCCACTCAGATTTTGTCTGGTGTGAGAGACAAAACAATCAGTGTAATCCCCTGCTCTGTGTGACGCAACATGTCAGTTTCTGTATTTGTCTGGTTCCAGGTTGAAGAATGCAGCTGTGACTCCGACCCACACTGAATATACTGAGGGATTTAGTGAAACACTGTCAGAGGTAAGCAAAAAACATAAAGGCATCGCAATCACACAAGCTGCCACAGGCCGCTAGGGGTCAAAGGATCCCGGTAGTTGGTCCCCTGCCTCCTCAAATCCGGTGGTCACATCCCCAGCAGGATTTTAAACTGTCCCACAAACGTCCTAAAAAATATGTCTGCCATCAGCCGCGGTGGAACTTCAGCTTCTGTATATTCACGGGAAAGTATCTCGCATTTCTGTGTTCTATATTTGCATCGGGTTCTTCCACTCATGCCCTCCATCTTGACATAAATGCACGGGGACATAAAGTACATTTCTCCATTTCCCCAAAATGGCGTCATCCAAGCTGAGATGGTTCTCTATGGTGGGTTTGTTTCTAATACAAGAGCAACACAACAATGGCAGCTACTGACAATTTATTCTAATCTTCAGGGAGCTGATAAAAGACAGACGTAGAAAAAAAACGTATGATAGATGTAGTAAAAAAGCAGGTTTTCCTTGACCTGAAGTGCCAACTGTAATGTAACTGTAACTGTTGATGGCGCATTCTTAATAGCAATGGTTCAACTCCAAAGTGGTGGAGGTGCAGGATGGTTTGCTTGGAACCACAGAGACTTGAGGAATCCTGAGTGGACCTGGTTCGAGAACCAGAGCTAATTTGGTGGGAAAGAGTTCAGATTTCCCTGCAAAGAAGCTAAGAGACCACAGACCAAAACAGATCCAAGAAATACTCACCTGGTAAGTCGCCTGAGCCAGACATAGTTACAGTAAAGACAAAGAACCAAGAAGACCAACCAGGACAGGACCTGAAAAAAAAACAGACAGAGAGGTTTCCACATTACTACAACTACATACTGAGATAATTAACAGAAAACAATAAATAAATAATAAATAAATAATAGTTAACTCAGACAGATGACCAGGCTTTTACCTTCCTGTTGTGCTGCTGTGGAGTGCTGTAGATGGAGTGGTGGCAGTGGTTACATTGGTCCGTCTGAGATACACAAAAGCCTCTGGCAATGCATTGTGGGTGAGCAGCAAGGCCCAGGAAGCAGCTAAGGAGACAGAAAAGGTCAAAGTTCAACCACGAGATAATGTCATCCATATTATTTAGAGGCAGACCCTCGTTACTCTAACATATTTAAAATGTGACGTGTCAAATTTATAAAGTGTGTTTAGAAGGAGCCTGGAGCTTATTTTCTGTTAAATATTCAAATTCAAGACACCAGGTTTTGTATGGCTGCATTCTTCCATCAAACTCTAATATTCTAGCTATGCTGTAAATCATTTTATACACTTTAATTCAAAATCCAGCCTCACATTTTCAGAATATTTGCAAACATTATTAAATGTGTCTAAATAATGATCGGTCTCGTGCATTTATGTTGGACAGACTGCTGGCGTTTAAGGTGTTAAATTATAGATTACGTTTTAAAATCACCTCTACAAATGAAAGAGAAAGCGTACAACATAATGAGAGAGAGATAGCTCCAACAGTGACAACATGTTGTAGCTTAGCCCCTGTTATAACCAGTGGACCACTGCAGGATTATCCCTGAGGACGGTGGCAGTCAGGCTGGATTACATAACACCAGGGCCGCAGCATCACTGACACAGACCAGAGGACAACTTCAAAATAAAAGCTCTTGTGGGGAACTGGATCTTTGAAATACACATACACAAAAAGAAACACCACCAGCTTACATAACGGTAATAAATATGAATAGATATACTGAGATTAGGCGTGAAATAGATGATTTCTGACTGTTTAGCACTGGTGAACTAAACAAACTGCGACCTTTTTACATAACTGGTATATTGATCATCTAATCAGTATTATGGTTTAGTACACTGGCACCACAGACTGGTATAAATCAACTTAAAGCACAAATTATGCCCGCGTTTTCCGCGATAGAGGCCACAGCCTCGTATTCGCAAAACCCCATTCAGAAAATCGTCATTTTAAGATCCTTCACAATGAGCTTAACAGGTATATTACTGTGTAACACCTTTAACATTTATATAACATCATTGCAAATTCAACAAATATCAGAATTGCATAAGAATTTGTTTTCAAGCAACTCTTAACAGGCTGTTACTAGGCGTTTCGATTGGGGAGGAAACACGGAGGAGTCTTTAACAACGTTAATTTTTTACAAAACCATCAGCTTGCTTGATGTGTTTTATGAAGCCGAATTGAAGAGTAGCTGCTACACGATCGCAAAATGTCTGAAGTCGAGTTTTAACGTTTACACACATCAACCGAAAAGAGCTGCGTCGTTAAAATGATATATTTTTGAACGTAGTTTTGGTGAGATAACGGAGCCGACCGGGGCCGAAGGACAAGAGGATGCCTAACAGCTGGCGACGAACGGCGTTTGTCAGCACTTTATTGTCAGCATAGTCTGGTTTATTTTCTCTCACCGGGGGTAATGGCGGCTTCAGAGCGACGACTGAAACCCTCCTTTGTCGACTGGGCCGCGGAGAGAACAACGGTACAACGGCGGTTGGGTGGATGCCATTATTGTGTCCGATAAATAAAAGACGTTTCCTGGTGACTGGTACAGTACGTTCCTGTTCTCGCTGAATATCGCGAGAGTTGAGTTCACACGCATATTACACTGTGTGCCCAGTCAAAAATTTGCTGTTTCTGTATAGACTATAGACTTTATACTATATTATTATTATACTATATTACTGTATTGCATATTACTATTTATTAGTACATTACTAATATATTTAATATATTGGTCTACGATACAGATCTTTTTCATTGTTTGATTTATCATGGTGAGAAAAGCAGGTGTGACTATTACGGTATAACCATGTTACACTGATAATGGTGCTGTTCATTTTAGTAAGCCAGGACATTACCAAAAACAATATTTAAAAACAAGATTAAATAATAATAATGTTACTAAATATAAATGCACATTACTGGCTCTGTTTGGACAGATAATAATTTATGTAAAACTAAAAAATAAACGTGTGAGAATAACCAGGATGAAATCAAAGTTCATGCCAATTTCACAATTTAAGGGTCGTATTATATCTGTGTTTACTCATTTCTTTTTCTTATTTAAATTACTATCATCATATACTTATTCTGCTTAATACTGAACACTTTTGGTCTCCATAATATCTCACAACAAAATAAAATAAAAAAGAAAAAGAATTGCTGACCACATACAGAAAACCTTTGATATTTGTCAAAAAACAAAACAAAACAAACAAACAAAAAAACTCCAGGTTCACACAGCAGTAGTGTTTCTGGTATTTTGCTAAATTATTTGCACACCTTAAGTACAATATTAGCTAAGGTGGGTCTTGCATTATTAGTTTATTATCTGACCTTTGACTTTTTAAAGATTTAATTTTCAAATCACGTCCATACTAAAACCTGCACTTGAAAACTAAAACGATCTCGGTACGATTGGTACGTATCAGAAATAATCTCCCTCCATGCTAACACACACCTGACCATTCATGTAGACTGAGCATGCGCGTGCCGGTGTAAACAGGAAGTACATTGTACACGCTGCAGGTGTTTGCTCTGTTTCAGAAACTGCTGCAAGAAACAGCGATGGAGAAACACAGGAATTTAACCGCACAACAACTGCCAGCAAAGACGCAAAGGTCAGAAACGATATAATTAGTTGTCCACGTTTCTTTCACCACAGGTAGACGAAGCTGATAGGAACCAATCATGAAGCGCACGTGTGACTTTGCAAGATCCTTCTTCTTGTGTGGACGTAGCCTTAGTTAACGAAGTGTGGAGCATATTTCTAAAGTTGTTTTAATCAGGTTGCCACAAACTAAATTTGACCAATTAATATTGTTGTAAAAGTTCTGGTCGCACTGGTCTTAATGGGAACAACTTAATGGGAATTATTCATATAACTTATCCACAATCCACATAATCAATGTACAGTTAATTCTGTTTAACATCCTACTGTACAACTGTAAAAGAGAAGCTGTGCCATTTTCTGTACTTTCTATTATTATCACGTCTATTAATATCATTATCAGCAGCTTTCAGTGCTTTTGTAGCTTGAATCTCTGCTCTTTAGAGTTTGCTTCTTTTGTTCCTGTTCTTTAGTCTCTATATTCATTTCATTATATGTCCTGTATTTAGTTATTTTATATCATTTAGTCTTTAATTTTATCTATCTATCTATCTATCTATCTATCTATCTATCTATCTATCTATCTATCTATCTATCTGCTGTACTGAACGCCTCATTGCTGGTGTTTGTCTCCACCTAGTGGCCGACTCTGCCTCTTCAACTTTGCTTGACCCTCTACAGGTGAAGTGAATGTGATTTAGAGCCAATTACGACAAGGGGAATTCACTTATTACAGGGCAGGCATGTTTTAATATTTAAAGTACAATTAAAATGTCAAATTCACCTGCATGGTTTGGCAGGAAACCGAAGCACCTGCAGTGAAGATTCACACAACAAACCACACGTACAGGGTCAGATAGGGAACCAAAATTCCACCTTCTGTAATTAGACAACAGAAAGTGTTTTCTCTTTTTCTGTCAGGTTGAGCTCGGTGCCAGCTGACAGCGTCTCTGAGCCCTCCCTCCTCCTGGTGTTACACCGCAGGATTTGCATACAGACTCGCAGGGCGCCTCCCCTCCGCAGTTCGGTCTAATCTCTCGATGGAAGGACTACTCTGACCGGACTTTCCTCTCCAGTTCGCCCAGCAGAAGAGGAAGTCGGAGCGGACTGTTCGCCTCTCCGCCGAAAACAAACCCCGACAGCCCGAGGAACCTGCGCGGTTTTCACCTCCGCGTTTAAAAACCTCAAACTTTCTGCTGTTTGTTGATTTTTTTCTCCCGGTTTTTGCTGGGTTGGGGGGGACTCTGAGCGATCATAATGTCTGTCAAAGGGAGCCAGAAGACGACGACGACGACGACCTACCGGACCGTGAACATAGCCTCTCCTGAGCCGGCGACCAACACGGTGATCTCGGCCGGGCAGGTGTCCCCGCTGTCGTACGGGCTCAACGGCTACGAGACGGTGCGGTACCTGGTGCCGGTGCAACAGCCCGTGCAGCAGCAGTCCTTCGTCCTGATGCAGCAGCCGATGATGCAGCAGCCGATGATGCAGCAGGTGGTGTCCCCGGTGTACCTGCAGACTTTGCCGCGGCTGAGCGTCAGCAGCCAGGAGTCCGACATGGTGTACCAGCAGCAGCTCAGCACGATGGAGGTAAGCCCCACGTCCAGACTCCTTATAACCATTATTATTTAGCGACGCTTGAGCTAAACTCTGCGGGGTGTCGAGCTGAAGCTGACACACCCTCAACACTATAATTTGTAGTGTGAGAGCTCTTACTATTTACACAGTGCAAGAGCTACTAAAACCCAAACCTACTGCCAAACAGTGATCTTAAAAGACAACATAAAGAGCACAAACAAGCATCCAAACTACTTTAGATAACCCCTTAATCAGTTTCCAACTGTGCATAGTAACTATCAACCACCTTCTTACCACCATAAATTGATAAATGTCTGTTACATCTTCAGATTTCCTTCTTATGGGAAGTTAAATCATAAAAACAATCCAAAAATTGAGTTAGTTTGTGCCCCTGGATGCTGCAAATCAAGCATCCGTTTAGTTGATTTGTGTCTCAACAGTTCTATAGTTTTGTTGCAGCATTTATGATTATTTTAATACATGAAATGAGTGCTTGTACTTTAGGTTTTTATGTCTTAATGTCATTTTTTTCAACAACAATTCAATTGCTTTCTGTTTGTTGAGGTGTTGTGAAAGTACAGATCAGATGCTGTGCCATCCTCTTCTCTGGTGTTTACGTTGAATATGAACAGACTCTCATGGCTTTCCTCTGATTTTCCTGAGCACTCGGTTCCCGTAAATGTCACCATCGATCTCTGTCTACATCTGTAGCTCGTGTTCTTAGTGCAAATGTCATTCGCTTAATGACCACACTCACCTGTTAAATAGATAGCTCATTAGTTTGTCTGTCACAACCAGCATCATTTGTCAGAGAAGTGGTTGACCGCAGGGTGAAAACAGCAGTTCATAAACCACATTACAGCCGTTATGAAAACTTTAGCAGTGTAAGCATGTTGCTCATGTAGCATCGACTTATTATTTTTGACATAGTGCTTTGGATTTTCACACTTTATGATCAGAGATAAGCTCAGGTGAATATGAAGGACAGATGGCTGAGTAGATGAAGGTTTTTTGTGCTGGCAGAAGTGAAGAAATTAGCACTTTTTAATCAGGAAACTGACCTTTTCTCCTTTTTATTTTGAAGTATAAATTGCTCTAAATTGAGCAAAACTTTGCCTCGTATGTGTAATGTTTCATATGGTTTTGTTTTTTATGCACACTATATCAAAGAGCATATTATATTTGAGAATAATGTCATACAGTCATACATATTGATGAGTTATTTGCTGAGTACTGTTACATCAGACTGTGTCCTTGTAGGCATGTGGTAGTTAATACCGTATCACTGCAACTTTGGTTTTGGCAGGGGCATGTTTTTCAAGTCATCTGGTGCTGCAACAATCAATTGATTAACCAAAAAGTTGATCTACAGAAAGTTATTGGGAATAACTTTGACAGTTAACAATCGTTTAGTCACTTTTTAAGGAAAAAATACATACATCTGCTGGCACTCGGTAGAGCGCATACCAGAATATTCAATCTCACAATGTTGAGCAAACTGATAAAAACAATTCCTGGTTATGCCTCTTTAACTGGATCCTAACAAAAATTGAATTGGTTCTTCCCTGGACCATGTTCCACCCCTCCACCAAGCTTGGTATAAATTAGTGGAGTAATTTTTGTGCAGTTCAGCTCTGGTTGGTCTGAAAATGAGGCGAAAACATAACCTCCATTTTTTGCAGATGTAATGTCATCTCCTCTCTCTTTTTATGTTTTCTGTCAGCTGTAATACAAAAAAAGAAAGAAAAACACTGTCATTATCCACAGTTACAGCTGGTAATCAAACCTACTGATGGATATTTTTGATATTATTAGGCAATGATTCCACAGGTCATGTAGAAGTAAGCCCTTAAAGCAGTAGTTCATTGTCTGTCTCAAGGAAAGTTGTGAAGACACTGATAGAGTCAAGCAGGCCCAGTGCCCAACAGAAGTTGTCATAGCAACCAAGGTCGTAAATACGCCCTGCAAGGAAGATAACGTTCAAAACTGGGTGGCATTACATTACAGTTTTAACTTGTATTGCTCAACATAGCTCATAAGGTTTCCATCACAAGTGTCACAATTTGGCATTGGATGAGAAATCTCCAGATTTAAGTCATAATACTTCTAATTTTAGACTGTTTTTTGTTTAGGTTAAGGAAACACTGATGCGACTGAGAGGTTTAGTGTGCTTTGATGAGTAGAAAAATGTGTTTATCCTCAACTTAAGGGTTATATATGAAACTGACGTAGTGTATTGACACTGGTATCAAAAATCTTGTTTTCATTGATTTAAAGTGTTTGCCATCTTTGTCCTTCCTGGCAGAATGAGCTCTAGTGAAGTTAACTTTAATCTGCTCATGTTCATTGAATGATTAAGAAACTCTTGCCACTCCTGACAAAGTGAGGAGTGGCAGGACTAACTGATTACTAGACGCTGTATCGCTGCCAAGACGTAACATGGTGTTAATAATTGTACAATCCCAGTGATCAATGCAAACTCTGCTGCAGGCCTTTATCTGAGTTTTCCTCCTCATTGATTAGTTTTTACATGGCATCAGTCTGGTCCTGCACCTGCTGACGTCTCGCCAGCCAACTCTTTCCTGTGCTGTTAATCACTTCCTGAATTCCTTGGCCTTTCGCCCCAAGGATGGGATTAAATAAGGTCTCAGTTGTTGGCTGAAAACATTTAAATAACATCTTCACTCCTACATTTTCCTCATCTGTTTCCTGTGTTTTGCTGTGACAGAAAAAGAGATGTTCTCCCTGTTTCCTGAGCTCCTGATTTCTTTCTTGTATTGCATGCAGTAGAGGATTGCCAGTCCTTGAGTCACTGCACTCAGACCTAAATGCTCATGAAGTTGTTTGATAGGGAAGCGGTGCCACACCCGGTCTGACTCTGCTGAGGCGGCACACCCTCACATTTGAAGACAAACACATTCTTCCACCTGGCTGGATCACTGCTGCTGAATTTGATTGCAGTGATCAGAGGTCAGGCAGGGCTGCTTCATGTCCTTTAACTTTGCTTTTCCGTGAACATATATTGAGCTTTGGGAGACACAAATATCACCTGATATTTTTTGTTTGGTAATTTATATCTGGATTTTTATCTTACATAAATTATACCACGCCCTGTAAGAATATTTCATTCAAAGTGGCTGAAGGTTTCTGCAGTTTAAGGAGTCTACCAGAGTTACTTTAATTTTGCTATATACAGTATTTTGACCTCTATTAGTCATCAGTAGGTTTCGATGAATCAGATCTAGCAAAAATGCCAAACATTTGTACAGTCCAGCTTCTCAATTATTAGGATTTGCTTCTTTTATTTTTGGTTTTTATAGCTTTTGGAAAATCTATTCTTTAGTTTTAACTTGACAGTTAGACAAAACAAGAAATTGTAAGATGTCACCTTGGACTGTGGGAGCTTATGATTGGGCATTGATCACTATTTTCTGACACATGATAGAGAGGTAATCAATAGATAAACCTACAGTAGAAATAAGGTTGAACATTTTGAACCACTGTGTTGGTTTTAGAGGCAAATCTGCGGGAGAGCATCTCAGTTGGCTAACACACATCGTCACTTACCTCATGTGAATTTTTTTTTACTGTTACTGGCTCAGATTCAGTTTTCGATTTTGCTAATGCTTCCAGAGTGACATCAGGGCAGAGGGACAAGTACCAACATCCTCATCCTGTCATGAAGTAGCACTGCTCTGAACTGTACAGAATACAAGGTTAAAGTGACATGCAGCACATTGATTCACAGAGATCACATAAAACATTTTCCCCCTTGTGATATTTAACTGCCTTTTTTTATTTGTGAACAGTTTTATTCCCAATGAAAAGTGACGTCTGCTGAAGATTTTTAAAAGCTATCTTTAAAGTTTTTGAGCTTCACAATTCAAATTCAGTTCTCCTCTGTTGTATTTTGGACAAATCAGTGTCAGAACAACACGACAGTTGTGTCAGAAATTGCTCTGGTGACAAATATGTACTGACAACTTGGTACAAGTTAAACTTATGGTTATGTACTGACATATTGTACAGTGTGTTGAGTGGTAGTTTACTAGAACAAGGAATGAGTCAAGTTTCAAGTCATTCAAGACATCCAAGTTGTCACATGACTTTGACTTGAACTTCTCAAACTGAAACCTAAAGATGATGCCATGCATTATGTGTCCTTTGTCCCTGAGGACTGGGGTTTATTATTGTCAGTTTAAATCTGACAGCCTTGTCTTTTTCTCTCCTTCCTTTGCCTGTTTATTCAGAGCATCAGCGGGAAGTCTTCATCAGTGTTCAGCCAGTCGTCCAGTCCTGTCAAGAGCCCCGAGCCAAGTGCTGAGGAGGAGGTGAGGACACACACACACAAACACAAATACTGTACACAAAACTACAAATTCACTTCCCCATGAAGCCTCTTCATAAACAGAGGTCTGCAACTGCACAAATATGTGTCCTAAGCCTACTGGAGCAGAAACCATGTTTTATCTTGCCTTAGTTTAGTTAAGTGCATGTTTGTGTATGTTTTTGTGATAAAACACAGATGAAAAGATATTCAAACATAGTCATAACAGATGCAAATAAAGCTCAGGGTAAGCATTAAAAAAAGCAAACATCAAATGTCAACACAATAAAACTCCTGCCTTCAAGTGGAAACTCCACTGACAGATGCTTAAAGTCAATGACCTCCATAAACAGAACATACAGTATTCTTAGGCAAATAAGCCTGTAACTTGTCCCTGCAAGTTTTAAGGTAATCGCACCGTGAAAACATCACTCAGTAAAGTGAAAACTGAGAGGACAGAAGTGCTGCATCTGCTACAGCAGGTCAAGACTGTCGAAGGAAAAAAAAGGATTTGATAGCTGAAAACATCTAGTGTCCAACAGTGAACAGATGCATCAATCTTAAATTAGTTTGGCAACTAATATCAGACAGATATTTAGGTTCCATGTCCATAAAATTACACAGGTAGCAGGTATGAATCATATCTTAAAACTTCCACAGGGTTTCAGCTTCAGTTCAACCTTAACCTTATGTTTGATGTGGTAGAGGGCATGCAAAACTGGTTTAGATTTGGCTGATATTTTAACATGTAGCTATCATGTCTAGACAGGCAACAAATTAAAGGAAAACCCAACATGAGGTGTCTTTGTAAGGTGTTCAGCCACCACAAGCCACTAGAACAGCATCAGTGCTCCTTGGTATTGATTCTGCAAGTCTCTGAAATCTGCTGGAGTGTTGGAGCATCTTTCAAAACATATTCTCTCATTCTGTGTTTTAATGTTGGTGGTGGAGAGAGCTACCTAACACATCAGTCCAGAATCTCACACAGCATATGATTCCCAACATTTTCATACTCATCAAACCATTCAGTGACCCCCTCGTGCCCTGTGGTTGGAGGCAGTATCGCCCTGTTTCTCCACTCATTTTTCAAAGTTTAGTCATTGAAATACTGTTAAAGCAGTTGCACCTTGTAGAGATGGAAATCGTTGGAAGTCTTTTGATAAGACAGCTGAGACAATACCTGAGTTTCTGTGCAGTTTTTTGACACCTTTGGAAGTTTCTCAGGTATTGAAGGTTGTCTAAAAGAACAAGAATTGGCTAAATTTAGATTAAAATCTTATCAAAGAATAAACAAAAACAACTATCTGACTAGACATGCAACACGCTTACTTTCACTACTTGACAAGATTTCAATATTTGGTGCTACATACCCACATTCAGTCTAGATGTGTGGGTGTTTTTTGGCTTGAAAATTCTTTCTGAAGCAGTTTTTCTGCCTCTAGTATCAAATCTTTTGATGTTGAATAGATTTGATGACAACTGGATGACTGGATGTCTTTTAAGCTGCAAATCAACAAAACCTTGCGTACTTGGATTCCTGTACAAGTTGAGTTGTCTTCATCTCTCTGATCTTTGAGTTTATGTTTGCCATTTTGGTAAAGACAAAGCCTGCAGTGTGGTTTGAGCATTTGTGCTAACACTCCAAGAATTTGAAGTGTAATCTTGTTGTAGAACATTGGGGTTGTTCTTAAAGGTGAGAAACACAAAGGGAGAAAAAATGCGATTGGGGTTGTGGAGTCCATCTGTTGGTTCTGTGCAGACACACCCATCAGCATGAATCCTCAACATGGGAACATGTTGTTGTGTGAAAGCACAAAAGCATAACAAGTGTCTTCTTTTTTTTTTTGATTTGTTTTGTTTTAAAACTTTCTTGGTTCAGCTGGGGGCGATGGGAGCTACGCCCTGCCTCCACATTCATACTGTTACAACAGCACTTTGTTCATAATCACAGGACCTTCAACTGTCGCAACGCTGACAAACCATTCAGGGTAGGTGTAAACTCGGGGTGTGTCTGGCCACTTCCCAGAGGCCTCTGCTGTGGGTGGGTGCATTCCTTTGATTTGAACCTGCAGCGTCATGTGTATGACTGTTGTCAAAACAGGGAGGTTCACTGATTTATAGCGGCGCTTTGATGCCGTTTGTCTTGGCACGTAGTGAGAAAGACCTCAGTGCGTTTAGAGAGAAATTACAATTAGCTTATTCAGTTATTGAATTGACAGTCTTAACAGCAGTCTGTCCTCAAAAGAGGTGGTGTAGGGTGAGAAAAATGTGAGATCAGTAAAAACAACTTTTATCATGTTCCTTTGAATGACTTCATGTCAGCCATATTGACTCTCTCTCTACCAATCATAAGCTGTGTAATTGAGTTGTAAAGAGCTAAGCCGATGAGAATCACAAAATGTCAGATAGGCGATTTACAAACATTATTGGAGAAGTCTGTGCTAGAATTTAGAGAGATCTGTAAAGATTAAAATGTAAGTAGTTGTGTGCTATAGAGACTTCATTTTTTATACCTCAGCGCCAGAGGCAGCTGTAGGCTGAGGCATTACGTTTTTAGGTTGTTCCTCCGTCTATCCCATTCTCATGAGCACGAGATCTCAGTAACACGTTGAGGGAATTTCTTTAAATTTGTCACAAACGTTCACTTGGACTCAAGGATGGACTGATTTGATTTTGGTGGCCAAAGGTCAAGGTCAAAGTGACATTTTTGGTCTTGTAAGTGCAGTATCTCAGGACTCCCTTCAAATTTGACACAAATATTTACTTGGACTCAAAGATGAACTGATAAGAAATTGGTGGTCGAAGACCAAAGATCAAGGTCATAGTGAATGTACAAAACAAGTTTTTAGCCATAAATTCACATGCTAATTAAGGGCAACTGGACTGGTTGGTAGAGGAATACAACTGTCAGTTTTCGTTTGTACCTTAGGTCTTGGGCTACGTGGGTGAAAAGTCAAGAATTGTTTGAGCAATTATTTGACTCTCTCACCTCAGTTTTATCCGTCTCTTTGTTGCCTGACAAAGGGAAAAGCTTTTTTGCAGCAAGGCAGTTTGAAATACAGTAAAAACACAATAAAGCCCAAGGGCAAGATAAGACATTAAACATATTTTAAGTCAAGTTCAAGTTTTCAAGTCAAGAAAACTGCAGCGAACAGTCCACAGTGCTTTAGATCTGCGGTAGTTATGTCTTCCTCTTTGTCTTCTCCACGTCCTTCATCATTGTCCTTGAGCTATGAGAAGTATTGTCCTGCAATTAAACTCTGTGGTTTTTAATCTTTCCCCATGCGTCACCTGCAGAGCATGTGCTGGGTTCACTGCAGCAGCCTCTGGTCTGCTTCTGCTCCAACTTGCTCGGTGTGTGCTCAGTCTTGAATCAGGTGCAGCTTCAGAAAATAATTTGGGCTGTCAGGCCTCGTACAGTAATCTTCTCCTCCGTTTTCCTTGGAAAAGACAGAGGAATTCGTTTGATGATTTTTTTAGTGCTCTGGTGGGGACAAAATCAGATAAAAAGGGTTGTTACACCAGTGGTGTGTTTTACTGCAGGAAGGGAGGAAAAGCGTTGGTTCTCAGCCTGGTTCTAATTTGATTTATTTTACTTTTTATTTTTTAAGACATCAGAAGCTATCAGTGTTGCTATTGTAGCAATGACAGCATGACATCTTTGCTATTTTTGACGTTTTTAGAAGGTCCAGGTCCTCTCATGACATGTGTTTATAATAAAAACAGACCCAGTAGTGAATCTGACAGCGTTTAAGTACAAAAATGTGCATGTGGGAGGGAAAGTGGTTAAAACTAATCTATGACTGCAGTGTGCAGAGAAAGGTGAAGTGTTGTTAAATGTCAGGAGGCTTTTTGACCGCTGCTGTTGAATGACTGACAGATGCTCACTGAGCCTCAGAGAGGAACTCTGGTTGCTGCAGAGTGAGGACAAGCTAAATGATTCTCTGATCAAACTTATAGTACTTATGCAGGTAAACACATGCACCTAAGTGATGGACTGATTTAATATCACACTTTATTCATCTTTATTCATATTCATAAATAGTCAGACTGCTTTAGAATTGATGTTATTGGTGCAGTTCCCATTCAGAATGTCCCTGTTGATAGGAGCTGGTTGCTTGGCCTTCATTAATCCAGTTTACAGCTTTGTGGTCAGTCTGTCTCCTTTGTTACTGCTGCAGTCGGCTGCTCTGCCCTGCTCTGATAGTGTCTGGGTGATGGAGTAGAAAGCACCATCACAGTTAAGGTCCACCTTTCTTAAAAATCTGGCATGCTTAAAATTGTCCAATAGATGCACCATCCTCGTAGTGTAGTCCTGCCTTTTTCTGTCACGTTACATTTAGTGACGCAAAATTGGAAGCTCCCTTGAGAACCGCTCATCCAAAACACTTCACATTCAACACTGCACTTCATTTGGTCATCAACAATACACCCTGGAAACTTGAATTCAATTGGACGTGGGGTTGTCAAGAAAATCGAAAGACAGACAGACAGATTCCTCCATTTGTAGTTAAATGTAACTCACCTTGTGGCAGGATGAGATAATATACATGACTTACCATGAACTGTATGTTTTCATTACTAAACAAATGCAAAACTATTAAAATCACATACGGTTAGTTAGAGTTTCATCACAGGACAGGTTTCTTTAGGGCAAAAGAAAATCCAAAATCACGTGTTTAGCCTTTTTGTGGTGTCACTTGCGTTCAGCCGTTAAAAAAATGACACCACAACTATATAATGACACCATCGCATTCATTGTAGGTTTAATCACATCACTTTTTCATGGTCTTAGAGTTTTTTGACAACAGTGACAGAAAACTATGTTGCTAAAAGCAACACAACATAATTTATTAACAATGGGAATCAGTGATCCCTGTCAGAGAAGAAGGTGTGGTGAGCTAACAAAGCCAAAAATAAGCTCTGAGTAACTGAAGGCATAGAGATAAAGATGAATATAACATTTTCTTGTGTTAAACCAGAACATACATTAATACATTATAAATACTGGACTGACTTGTGTTATATTTTTATTATCAACTAATTCTCCACTAAAAACTACCTCAAGTTTTTGAAAATGTAGAGTTTCACTCATTGAGCAAAAATGACCTGAACTGTGATTGGTTGATGCATTCCAAGTTTGTAGCCCTGCAGCTGTTACTTGATGTCTTACAGGTCTGTGCAGGCCAGAGCCACAACTGTGCATGTTAGCATGTTAATCATGTAGCAGAGAGCAGGTGTTTATGACGTTCAGGTGCAGATAAATATAGATTTCACATAGTAAAAGATGGATATAATGCAAAACACCCGAGGCTCAGCTTTTGGTTTTGACATGTACACTTTCTCCCCTTAATGCTACTGCACATACTGACCTTTTAGACAATAGTGTGCTTTTAATTTTGTGGCAACAGCTTTTATGTTTCAGCATGACAGTGCCTCTGTGCACAAAACCAGATCCATCCAATGGATTTTCCTGGTTTGGTGTAGAAGAACTTGACTGACCTGCACAAAACCCTGACCTCAGTCTCAGCCAGCAACTTTGGGATGAACTGGAACGGGGCTGTAACTATCATCTATCAGATTATTTGTGTAGTTGATAAAATGCCAGGGAAAAAGTGAAAAATGCTCATTAAAATTATCACCTTGCTCCATGTGAAATTAAAGGTCTTAAATAAATATAATCTTTTCTCTCTCAGGCTCAGTAGTTCTGCTTTTGCTAGTTTCACTTTAATCTTGATAACAACAACACAACAACAATTGATTTAGCTGTGTTCAGTTCATAGTTCAGGTTCAGCGAAGGCTACACTACTACACACTACTTGTCAGCTGCGTTTCTGCCTGGGGAAAATGGTTGTGACAGCATTTTTCATATTTGACTTTTTAGACGTCTGTTCTTTAATCAGCTGGAGTGTAAACAATCAGTTAAGTGGAGGTCAAAGTCAGAGAGCTCTGGTAGAAAAACTCTGTTGAGAGAAGAACCAGACAAATTGAGCGAAAGGTGTTAGATTTTTCTTGAGCAGCCGTAAGTTCAAGTATGATTAAGCAGGACAGGTTGTTGACGGACATGTTTGCTGCTGTGAGGATGAAATATGTCATCTTTGTGAGACTTTCTTTTCTCACAGCGAGGGCAACTTTTCAGCGTCTGCACTCAGCAGTTTTTTTGTGTGTGTGTTTGTCTGATCAGCTGCTCCCTAAGATGCTTTTCTCACCACTGCAGGGTATGTCAAGTATTTAGAGTTAATTACAGGACTCTGACGAAGGGCGTCGCATTGTGGTGACGCAAGAGCACTAAATGAGATGGCGTGTTTTCAGTGTTTACAATGAGGCGTTATCTTCAGTATCTCCAATTGTTGCTGAGCTAAAGCAGGACAACACAGCTTTAATTAAATGGGCATAAATAACATTTTTCCTCCTCCCTCAAATAAAATGGCTCTGTATCTGTCAGGAGCTGATTTGTAGCTTGAGGAATTCACTTTCATCACCTCTGTGCAATAAAAAGTTCCTGCAGTTTAAAGCCTCACAGTCCATCAACAAAATTTACAGCTCTGCGCCTGATTTCCTGGTTTGCAACCACATTTTTCACCTTGCACCTCATCACCGTGCTTGTCTATGGCCCTCAGAAATGTTTACCTGTTTGTAAGATGATGTGTAGAGATAAAGTTGACGCTGACATGTTTTCATTCAGATTCACACAGCAGAGAATCATCTGTGTATTTTTGTCTTATCACATCTGCACGCAATCTGCTTCCCAGTCTGGGAATCATTTCTGGAGCAGTCATGCCGGTGGTGAGTTATGGCCTCGTGGTGCAACCAGTGTATATCTGCAGATAGCTGCATCGTTTTTTCCTGTTTATTTATTTGCCTCCAAGTGGTTGGATCATTCATTTTGTTTTGGTTGGTGGTTGTGAAACTTGATAAACAGACTGATTTGTCATTTTGGCTTCACTTCACAGCTCAGTCTGACATCGTGTTTGTCTGTTTGTCCTCACCAATCAGTGGAAAGTAAATCAGAAGAATCAGATCTGAATCTTTATTGTCATTGTACAACAAAATTTTGAGAGGTTGTATTTTTGGTAGCATTTATTGTGATAATGGCCTGGGGCTAAAAACGGTTTTTCAATTTGTTGGTTGTTGACCTGATGGTCCTGAATCGCCTCCCAGAGCGAAACAGGTCTGATGGTGTCCTGGGTAGGACTGTGGGCTCTTGCTGCTGCAGAGCAAACCAGTGGCTCAGAGAAGTCTCAATGGAGCAGCGATAGAGGGACACCAACAGCTGTTTGGTCTTTGGAGGTGTTGAGGATGAGGTTGTTCTGAACACCGTGTTGAGTGAGTGTCGTTTGCTGATCTTTCTCGATCAGCGCCATTTCAAATTAACACAGCAGATGTGAGAGCTGTTGCAGCAGCTTGTCAGTGGAAGAAATCTGCAGATTTAAGAGCTGTTATTTATACAAGTCGATTTACAGCAACCATACAGAATACATCCCCTTTAAACCCACCCACAAAGCTCTGATTGGCTTGCTTGTTTTTGCCACCAGGGAAACACTTAACAAAACTACCTGCACTGCTGAACAGCATTCAGGTTTGTTTGTATAGATACAAAATTCATATGCAAGTGATTCTTATTTCCTTTCCATTCAGTGAAGACACAGAGCGACAAGTTAAATAAATGTGGCCGCTGTTAGACATGAAACTGGTATTGATGAGGACAAAGCTGGCTCTGCCCGAGGTTATTCACCTCAGGTAATGTTTTGCATGTTGTTTGGGTGATACAGTTGAGAGAGGATGATATGATGTCTGTACTGACATATGAAGCTGGAACTAGTAGCTGGTTAGCTTAGCATAAAGATGTTGTTGATTTGTTGCTTTAATTTAATCCTTCCAACAACTGAAATGTAGAGATGATTTTGTGTTTGTGAAGTTCTCAGTAGACATCACTATCTGAGTCAGATATAAGACAGAACAGTTTGTTTGAAGCCAAAGCAGAATATCGTGCAGGGTGGTGTTCAGCTGTTTATTGGATTTTGATAAAATTAGACTTAAATCTGTTGGTTCTAATGCTGTTAGTTGATTGGTTATCTTTTATAGAATCAATCAATATGTGGACTTGTTCATATTTATAGCTTGTAACTTGATAACCCTCAGGGCTTCCTGTTGGGTTGTTTTGCTTTTTTATTCTCTGACTTACAACTTAATTTAAATAAACTATAATAAAATAAAGTGTGTTGATTTCTCTGTTGTAGCAGAATTCCTGCTTTTGCAACAACGACTGTTGGTTTTTTGGTACATGTCTATGGCGACATGAGCCTGTGACCCACGGTCCTGGGTTGTGAACTCAGTTTGAATCTTTGGTTGCAGTTAAATAAGAGCTTGAGAGGTTTATGGCCTCATGAATAAATGAAACAGTTTCAGGTGATTTATGTCTCAAATCAGGTCCTAAATTATTTTGTCTTGTTCCTTCTTGTTCTTCAAACAGTTGATAAAAATCTGCCTGAACAGCAAGAACATGTCAGTATAAATCAATTTGTTTTCTCTCTAAATTAGTTTCTGTATCTTTACATTAGAAAGATGACGGCGAGTAGCAGAAGGAGAGTGAAGAAAAATGAAATTGAACTTGAAAACACTGGAAAAAGTACTAAATATTCAGACACAAACATGACTTGAGAGGAGGGAGATATTTTGCGACACACAGTCACACAAAGACACTCAGAGAGACACACAAAGGGCCTGTGTGGTAAGGTGACTCTCCTCTCTCCAATAACAACCTCTACTGTTACTCGGTCACACTCAGTCCTCACACACTGACCTACATCACCACACACACCCACACCACAGGGCCTGAGGTGGTGAGGAGGTGATGTGATGATGTATTGAGTTTAGATATTGTGTTACTGGTCTTTTGGGACGGTCCTTTTACAGCACGTAGAGAGGTTTAAACCAGATCAGTCAGCTTCTGATCTTTAAAGGATACCTTTGTGTGTTTTTGTTGTTTGCATTTGTACAGGAAGTTTCTGCTTTTTAAGCTTGAGAGGATACACGTTACTCTGAAAGGTTCTAACCTCACGATTTAAAACAGAAAATAATATTATTTTAGGACTCAGTTTAGACAGAAATGACTTGATAAGATGGAAATGTCTCAGTGCTGCCTTTGACCCAGGGCTGTCCTGTTCTCTCTGTGCTGTCAGTGTTTTCTAGGTCAGTCTGCCTTACATAGACAAACAAACTTTGGCTACAACTCTAACCAACTAACCTCTCATCATGAGGTTGTTGTTTTTCCTCCCACACATTCTGCACAGCAGTATGAGTTCAGTGCTGCAGTTTATCCCTGGAATTTAGCGCCTGCAGGTTAGCCGCATATTAAAGTCCGTCAGAGTCGACCTGAGGCATTTTTGTTATCCCTGAAAAATGCAGACCACCACCCCCAACCCTAACCCTAACAAAACAAGAACAGCCTCAGCCTCACAGCTGTACAACCTCTGTGTCCTGAGATCATTGTGTTGTGATTTTAAAAATGTTTTTATGATTTGTTTTCTTAGGTTTTCTCTTGTGTAGAGGAAGATTTAAGAGATTTAAAAATGGACGTTGACCAAAGTGCTTTACATAGAAATTTAAATTTAGCATCTGCAGTCTGTACTTTCAACCTGAAGTAGTAAGTGAAACTACATTTTTTATTTAATTGTCATGGCTCATGGTTAAGATTAATCCCTGATCCCTTTGTTGGCAGGCTTGAAAGGCCTCCGCTTCTCTTTCTAGTATTTTTGAAAACACGTGAAGATAATTTTTGGAGAAATGTCGGCGTAGTGAGTGTAAGCAGCATCTCATTGTCAGAGCTGCAATGTGCTGGTATGTGTGGTGACAACGAGCCAATTGTCTTGGACCTTCATCTCCAGACTGGTTTGGATCTGTCTGTCTGTCTGTCTGTTTGTCGTCTCTACTCTCCCTTTCTCTGCAGGAATGACAGGCATGTCACTGTAGCAGCCACAGCCCTGCAGCTCTGAGACACACCTTCCTCTATATGATAATACATCATATATCTACACTCTTTATCCCTTCTCTGTGTCTCTTCTGTTTGCATTTAGTGGTTAAGAACAGATGTAAAAACCCCTAAACGTGCAGGTCTGTCGTCCTGGCTGTGACCTTTGAGCTCTGCAGGATCATAAACTTCCTTTATGTTTCACGTCATCTTCACTGCAGCCAGACTGGATTTGACTTTACAACCTCACACTGTCAGATAGTTATTCAAACACAGTGGGAACTGGATATGTTTTGATAAGAATAAATTCATGTTTGTGCAGTTTATTGCTCAACTATAATTAATCCCTCTAAACAACCTCATTTTTTAGGGTTCTTGAGTTTCCATTGACTGTGTTCAGTCAGGTTTGTCTCACTTGAAACAGTGATTTACCATCCAGAAAGCATTCTTGTCCTGAACAACACAACAGGTTCCCAGAAGGAGTCAAATTCCCTAACAGCCTCCATTAGTGTCTGTTGTTGCCCGCTGAGGTGTACACTCCCATTTACAATACCTGAGCTTGTTTGGATTCAGCGTCGGAATCAAACCTGCGATCTCTCAGGTCTTTTAGCCTCATCACTGCCTATTTTGTTCCTCCCTTCCGTGGCGTTTCCTTCGTTCTTTTCCCTGCTGTATGAGTGGTGGCAACAGGAAGCACAAAAGGCCACGGCAGAAACACTTTGAACTTTGGCATCTGAAGTGTTTCTTTTCCTCTTTTGAGGAGCATCTGAGCAATGCTGATTAATTAGATACATGAATCCTGTGATCCTGTATTTATGAGGATTATAGTCAGTTTTTGTTGGCCCTGATGTCAGGGAGGAATCCAAAGTCATTTTGAGGCTGCAGCATTACATTACGAACAGGGCGGCACCTAGTGATTAATGTGTAGATTAGTTTTCTGATGAATCAAAATGTCAGAAAATTGTGGGAAATTCTCAGAGCACAAGACAACGTCTTCAGATTACATTTGCGAAGCAGGAATTAGATGATGTTTGGCAAAAATGGACAGAAGATAATTAAAAACCTGTCAGTGTAAAAGAGTCTAATATAACGCTGCCACTGAATACAGCCTCAGAGTTGACCACAGAGAGGAATGAGCCTCTTTCTGACACAGTATGAACAGAAACCGAACATGATATTGAAGTGCTGCAGGCCTCCATGTGGCCCTTCAATGGCACAATAGTGTAAACTTCCCTTGGTGGGAAACTCTGCCTCCTAATCTTCCTCCAGGCTCCTGTGGAATCTGGTTTGACTGCTCTGCACAGCCACGGTTTTCTGACATTTAAGAAGACATGATAGAATGTTTCCGCTCTGTATCTCCATTTTCTCTTCCAGCAGTGAAACCAAGATAAAAAAAATTAAATCATGTAACGAGCCTGAAACATCTCATGCATCCAGTTGAACATGGATTTGTTTAATTAAGGAAGATATATGGTTCCTTGTAGAGTTTCGCTCTTCCCTGATGTATTCAAAGGATTAGAACTAATCTCTTTAGTATACCTTTTTATCTAAAGAGCAAACTGTCAGTGTTATTTAGTGCCATTAGGGAGTATGAACTGAACATCCCAGGTTTGATCTTGAGGGTACAAGGAGTAAAAACGGAGCCTGGTTTTGTTTCAAGATTTTTGCAACACAACATCAAAAACTTCACTTTAATGCAGCTTAAATCTTAAGGATAATTTCGAGTAGTGATGCAGGTGTAGCAGCTGTGACTGTCAACGTGTTTGCAGGAGTTCAGCGTTGGTGCAGGCAGCCATTAAAAAGTTGTGGGAATTATCACTCACTGTGTGAAGGAAGATGCATGCTGAGACAAAGAAGCTGTAATTTTTCAAGTTGTGAAAAAAAAAAAAAAATGACAGAAATATTACCAGCTCTAATCATGGACTCATTAGAAAGTCATTATCATACTCGAAACTCGTCCACCTGCCCTAATGATATACCAGAGGAACAGGTGGGGCCCTGCACAGGCCCAGGGCCACTGTTGCACACCCTGCAACTAAAACAGCTGCACCCTTGGATAAATTTGAATAAGACACGCGGGTTAAATCAGGCCAAAAGTATCGACAAACACAGGCTTGTCAAAAAACCCAACCGACCGGTCTTACACACACACAAAAAAAGAAGGGGCAAACTTCATTCATTAGTCTTTATGTGATTTAATCTCACTCAGGTCGGGACCTTCCCTAAGCTGAAAAGCTTGAGAGATGAGAGATGAGGTTGTCTCGTTGCTACAGGACGACAGTCGAGGTCTGATGGGTGTAACAGAGGAGAAATGATTTGTAAAGTGCTTTTTAACAACTGGTCCTGTCACTCAGAAAAGAGCTTGAAACAAGACACTGCAAACATGATAAGTAATGTTGGTGTTGGCCCACCGGTCCACAAATAGAGTTTGACAGACGGGTGTTTTCAGAGAGTGAAGGTGCTTTCTGTGTGAGGAGTACACACAGAGCACGCAACATTAGATAATAGGTTATGCAACAACTGTTTGACTCGACTTTGTTGCTACACGTAGATAAGAGGAGGTGATGGGTGTGTTTGGCTCAGATCACATGTAGGTGACTTGTGTAAGTGCAGAACAGCAGCCTTAAAATGATATATCTAACAATAGTGAGACTCCAACTGTAACTGGCCTTGTAGATTGAGGGAGACCCTTCCCTGGTTCGTCAGGATAATATCCCTTGTGCGTAAGATTTTCCCAGTTTAGCAGAATGTAACTGGTGTGCACAGAGTCATGACTTCAACCTCATACAACACCTTTGGGGTGAACTGGAACGCCAAATTTGTGCTGTTGGACCTCATGTACATTCTCCTGACTGAAATAGATAAAATCCCTGCAGGTTCCACAATCTGGTAGAAAGCCTGAATCCAAAAGACTGGAGGCTGTTAGGATGGATGGAAGATAAACATTTGGTTGTCCATATACTCCTCAAACCTGGTGAATGTCAACAACATGCCTGATCCCATCTTGGTCCTTGCTTGGTCCTTTCAAAAATGGTATCAGTATCAATAGAAATGAATAATTCCCATCCCTAGTCCTTGCAGTGCTTACTGCAAAGCCACAAAGATGTTATGTGACTTCATACCCTGCTAATTCTAGCTCAAGCTGTCCACACAAGTCACATGATGCAAAATTTACATCATCATTTTGGAAGATTTTGAGGCCTGCATGAATTGTTAATTATCACTATTACACTGACTAAAAACAGATATTCCTGGATACATGTTCAACATGGAGCAGGAGAAGAGTGACACCGTTGATGTTGACTTTGACATTAATCCTACAAAGAAGCTGCAAAGAAAGAGGCTCAGTCTTCTCATAAACTCTTGAGCTTGCTTAAATATTTGTCTTTATTCATATATGGTCCTTTTCTTGGATGATAAGGATGTGACCTTATTTCTAAACCAGGAAAACAGAACTTAAGTTTTTAGCTCTTTGTTTGTTTGCTCTGATTCAACATTTTCTGCTGCCAAAGCCAAAAAGATAGAAAACCCCTTCTTACCTAATTCACAAACATTGCCACTGTTCACAGTTTAAATCCTAGAAAACATTTGAATTTTGTATCTTTGGTTTGTAAGGTGAGAACTATGTTTATTGACAGAACAGTGTTTAAAAATCTGTCTCTGCCTTTTTCCTCCAGGAGGAAGAGGAGGAGGAGGAGGAGGAGGAAGAAGAAGAGGAGACGGAGACGGTGGAGGTGGAGGAGGTGGAGATCGTCAATGTCATACAGCAGAAGCCGCCACCAGCGATAGAGAAGATCACCCGGACGGAGGTGAAGGAGGTGAGGGAGGTGCCGCAGCCGGCGAAGCTGGACACGCGTTACTTTGGCGAGTTGCTGGCCGACGTCTACAGGAAGAACTGTGACATCCACTCCTGCATCTCTGAGCACGTGTCCAAGATCCGCGGACAGTAAGTGTTGATGTGTTTTATATATACATAAATGTGTGACTGTCAGTTTAAAAAAGTGATAACAACAAGGCTGCAAGTTTATTTGGAGGGTCGATCCCTGTCACAAATCCTGATAGAGTCAGAAAAAGTCTGCAGACTTCTGCAGAGGAAAATATGACAAAGTTTTAAAAGGAAAGATGGGAGCTATGGACATCATAATTAGGGTTTCAAAATTCTGGGAATTCTGGGAATCCACATTTAATGCACATTTAATGCAAATTCAGTTGAATCAAGTCAGTTGTACTGGAGTAAATATATTTGATCTACAGTATTAAAGTTTAACAAGCAAAAAATAAATCAAAATGTGTTTATACTGTAGCTAGCCAGCTGGTAAATCAGAGATGCTAAATGTAAGCTAGCAGACACCATTTTATTGACAGTTAAAGAGGCTAGCTACCATGTTGCTAGCTAGCTCAACTTGTGATGCTGTTTCCTCTGCCGGTCTGTACAAGTCTGTAGGTTAGAGTTTGATTTAGCAGCTGATTGATGAGTGTTCATCTACTCTGTTTCAATCCATTTATCCAGCATCAATCGTAAAATATTTTACAAGTTTACATTCATGGTTCCCAGACAGTGTTTTATGACCTACTGGTTTTTGTTGTAGCACCACCTTGAGGTTGACATTTTTGGCTTTTAGTGAAGTATCTCAACAGCAGCTCTTTGAGCATGTTAGCAGGCTGATGTTGGCATTTTTCTCAAAAACACGGTGGTCATTAAGTCTATCCTCGCAGAGTACCTAGCTGCTAAGTTGCTTGGCTAAATTGTCTTCCTCAAAATTAGCATGTCTGTCGTAAATCTAACGTTTTAAAACACTGAGAGTCATCTGCAAAATCCAGCACTATCACATTCTAAGCAATTCATTTATAATAATAAAATGTTATTTATCCCTTCTTACCAACCAATAATTACATGTGGACATTAGATAGCAATAATGTTAGTAATATTTATCAGATAAAGCCTCATGTAATATTTGTTTTTTGGGGCGTGTACATGCACGATTTGACTATAAAACATGAAGCGCTGCTCTCCAAACACTTTCATGTGATGACATCATTAACAGTCTGGTTTTATTATCCTGGCAGATTAGCAGGTAGGTTCCTAGACAACATTTATGGAAAATCGTCATGGAGATAGACGCCTGGTGCGGCATGCTGGGGTTAGCGTCCTGAGCAGCAGCATGCTGCAACAGGTCTGAGGGAAGAGTTGCGCCCTCGTCAGTCACCAATGGTCTTACCTCACACTTGTCCTGCAGACTCAGCAGGTGCAACCATGCGGATCCACAGCTATGAATTATGGGTGTATGTGTGTGAGGGCTTGTTTTTATATCCTAGTGGAGACTTGAACCAGAGTGCAGTTACAATGTGGAGTAGGGCCTGCTTGGTTATAGGGTTCAGCTGTGTCCAGTTCATAACACAATACTTACAGGAAACCTGGTTGATGTGAAGCGTAGGGTTAGGTGGTCTGAGTCCGCCAATGAGAGCGAGGTATAACAGAGTTACTGTTTTATGAAAGGTGAGGTGTTTGTCCATCAAGTTACCACCTAGCTGAGTCATTTTAGAATATCTGTGTGAGTGTGTGTGTGTGTGTGTTTGTGGATTTGTTTTACTATATTAATGGGGTCTGAAAACTGGAAACCCACTGTAGTTACTGTACTGTAGCTTTGTGGGGACCAAAATGCTGGACCCCACTTTTAAGTTTAAGAGTTATATAATAATTAAGGCGAAAACCTAGACTTTATGTATTTTAATTACATTATAATTTTCCATGTAATTTTACCAGGGTCACATTTAATGCTCTGTTTTTGTTATTGCATATAAAGCCTAACACTTAATGTTTATTTAAGAATTCCCGTTAACCTCAAATGTAATAACTGAACAACCAGGTAAGGTTTATGTAGAAATTTACATTAATTTAATTCAATCAAAGCTGACGTTGTTTAATTGATTAAAACTGACTCAACATGATATAAAAACACAGCATTAAATGTGATGTTTTATACTGAGTTGTAGGCTTTTTTTGAGTGCATTCAGTTGTGATGGTTAAGAGTTAGAGAACACATTAAGTCAGTGACTGGTTCCCACAAAGATAGGTGTATATGTGCGTGACTGAGCAATTAACCGTAAAATGTCTATCCTCCTCCAACTTTTCACCTCTCTGTCAGTTACCAAAGACATGAGAGGCTCTGAATCACTCAACAAAGACACGTACACACCTGCATTAGTAGCTTGTCACTTGTGTGGTCCTTGTTTTGACTCGTAGTCAGGGCTGGGTATGATTGAAATCGATATCCTCAAGGATAAGTGTAGGGATCTTCTGTAAAAATACCATGAAAAGGCCAAACCAACAATGTTTTTTATCTTACTTCCAAGTAGTGTGTGTGTGTGTGTATCCAAAGCCTGGTTTGTCTTATTATTTTCATGCATATATTACAAATTACAAAGGCTTAAATATTGTCTTTGTGTTTTAATTACATTTTGATTTTCTGTGCAATTTTACCACATACTTCCAATGTAAAAGGTCATATTTCTGCTATTTTTTTCTATCATTTTGAGTCAGTGTGAATAAATTAAATAACATTAGGTTAATGTAAACTTTTACATAAACCTTCTGTAGTCCTTCAGTTATTTTATATAAAGTTAAGGGGGACTTTTTACATAAAGTGATTATTCAAGAATTATACATAAATTAAACACTTACATAAGAATTCCCCTTAACTTTGTATGTAATAACTAAATAAACACATAAGGTTTATGTAGGAAGATTACATTAACTTCATGTAATCAAAGTTCACATTATTTAATTTATTCAACCTGATTCAACATGATACAAAAACATAACATAATTGTGACCTTTTACATTGAAAGGATCTGTTAAAATTAAAATGTAATTTAAAACTGTAATTGTCAAGTGTACTGTACCTTATCAGGACCCTAACCTAAATTTAACATTTTAATCTTAAAATAAATAGTTTACCTTGTACAGACCAAATGTTTACTGTGGGTGCAGGAAGTCATGTGACTGTGTGAACCATATGATAAATACACAAAACACACACACACACACACACACAGTCAAGAGTCAATGAGAGAAAGAATCAGAGTAAACCCTGACGACTGAAACACCGCTCACTCTCTCCCACACACATCCCAGGCCTCTCCGGTCATGTCGCCCTCCTCATTGTTTGTCTTTCCTCTCTCTGTGTGTGTGTGTGTGTGTGTGTGTGTGTGTGTGTGTGTGTGTGTGTGTTACAGGAAACACCGGCTGGATCCCAGCAATGACTACAAGGTGAGAAACAAACTTTCAACACACACACATCTGATAAAGAAATCTGAGCAGACAAAACATCCTCTGGTTCAACTTAGAGCCTGAAAGTAAAGCTGATTAAAAAAAATGTTGAATGTTTTCGCTTTAAGGCTACAAGTAAAAGTTATTAATATAAATTGTGGATTTTATTTTATTTTTTTTAAATTCTCTGACGGGTAATTTTACTCTTGTTTAATTTGTTTGTGTGTAATGTGTGTTTTGTGTGTGTTCAGGTGGAGAGAGAGGAGGTGGAGGCTTTGATTCCCAAAGGAGCCACTGAACTGACCAAACAACAAATCCGCTACCTGCTGCAGGTGAGAGAGAGAATCCAATAAAATGTCAATTAATTCAATTCTGTACGACTGTAACACACGTCCCCATAAAACCAGAGTCTGTATTGATACCAAGGCTCCAGACTATATTTATCCTCTAGTCGGACTGGTTCTCATTACTGAAAATTTTACGGGTACAAGCCCAAAAGTTAGGACCGCTTAAATCAAAATTCAACACAACATATTTATATTTTTTCCATCTTAACTGTGTTACTGATAAATGCTTTGGTAATAAATAGGCAATTCTCATAAATAACAATGTGTTGTTTTATTCTAAAGGAAAAGGTTTTATTAAAATCTACAAGAATGATTGAAGTTGCCCTTTACTGTATCTTATCCCTGACCTTATCATCACAAATTTATCATTCATTAAAAATGAATAAGTTCAGAGCAGGAATAGAGCTGATTTATATTTTAAGTATGATTAAATACCGTAGCTTGTTAGCAACAATTCACTATTAACTTAACTGTTTGGTGTTAAACATGTCGGGAGAGAGTGGTTATAAGATTTAGTCTCACTGTCCCTTGTATGAATTTGATTATTCACAAACAATTATTAATACATGAAAATGTGTTTAAAGACAAATAAAATGAGGAGAAAAGTGATTCCCAGAGTGAAACTTCAATATTAAAAGCATGGTCAGGGACCACCAGAGGGCCACGGGCCACTGGTTGAATACCCCTTGTTTAAAATACACATCAAAACAGTATTGTTTATATAAGGAAATCAGACATTTTAAAAGTGTTTATTAGTGTTTGTGTCAGCGACGACTTCTCCTGTGAGAAACCTCAACTGGTTTATCGACAGTAATGACAGTTATATTCTATATAATGATATATCATTACAGATGTGAGCAAACCTTTTGTAGTATGTTTAAAAAGAAACCTCTTTATACACATGTGCATATGATTCCCATAATGTATGTTTATTGGGATGAGTGATTTGATGGTTTGCTGCAGACTATTGTGGTACTCATGCCTGTGTTGTGTTAATTCTTCTCTCTGTGTGGTTTCCTCTAGACTCGTCTCACTGCAGATAAGAGCATGCGTCTGCTGCTGTCCACCTTCAGCAGCCTGAGAGAGGAGCTCCTCCACATGTCCGAGGACCTGCGGGTAAGAGATTTTAACAGATTCATGGTTTTTCTTCTTTATGTTGTAGTAGGAATGAAGATTTCGTGCTAGTAAAAGGAGTAATGCCACAAAAATACTTTGTAAAGTAAATATTCTGCATTCAAAATGTTATTAAAGCAAAAACTTGACACAAAATTTACCTAAATATCAAAAGAAATACACTGGACAGATGTTTCCATGTGTCATTTTGGTTATTATTAGAGAATTATTGTTGTTTACATGTAGCTAATTTTAAGTATATACTAATCTGCAGTGTATCTTATAATTGAAATAACATGCATTAATATCTAAGAGATTTCTTTTGTGTTTTAAGTCTTCATCCACTTCCACAAGTGAATAAGATCAACGTCAGAGGGATGGCTCCTTACAATTGTGCGATCAAATTAAATGCTGTAAATTACACCAGACATATCCAGGCTTCAGGCCAGATAACAGCTAATGATTACCTGTGTAACTGTGGTGCGGTGGAGTCTGTTTTATTGTGCGCTTGCATTCCTGAAGAGAAACAGTTAGCAGCGCCAGCAGTTCTTTATTTCATCTGTTATAATGTTCTCTTCCAACAAAAAACAAGAGACAAAACCATGTATGTGAATGATGTAAACACGAGAATAAATACAGATGTCTCACCTGCACATGATTAAAAACAGACTACAACAGGAAATATCTGATTGATCCACTTACAAACAAGAAGAAAATATTTCATTATTTTACTGTTAATGTGGAGATATGACTGATTTCTGTCTGTCTGTTGTGTTTCAGCGTCTGGAGAGTGAGAAGGAGACTTTGGAGAGGGATCTGAGTTTCAAAGCAGACCAGGCTCGGCAGTACGACTGCCTCCTGGAGGCCGTCCGAGAAAACAACAGACAGCTGCAGGTACAGTGCACCTGTCTTACCTGTGTGTTTATATATGTGTGTGGAGGGATTTGTTTATTTCTGAAGAGGAGACAGAGGGAATTTGGGGTGTAAGGTAAAGCTAAAAAATTAACTTTTTATATATTTGAATTTGGCTCAAAATAGTACAGTGTGGGAGGTATGGGGAAAATATGTAAAATGTATTTTAAAAAATGTGATACATGGCTATAATGGCAGAAATAGAGTGGTGCAGGGATGACGTATTTTTGTAGTTAGCATCAGCTAGCATCACTCTGGTTCCCTCCACAAAAAGCAAATGGGATTTTTTCCTCTGGTTTTTGGATTATTGCAGAAAATAAACTGTGACCAACAAAAGTTTCTGATACTACTCTGATAGTTTCTGATACGTTAAAACCACAGACCTTATTTCAGGCATTCAACCAAAAACCCACTGACTTTGGGACGAAGGAGCGCTAGTGCTAAAATGCTGACTCACCTCCGGTGTTTAGGACTCATTCCTGCACCACTCTTTCTATGCTGTGACATTAGGGTTTTTCATCAGCACAGACGTTTATTGCAGTGTCATATTCAAAATTTAAATTTGATCCTGTAAAATGAAAAATAATAAATAAATTAAATAATATTTAAAAAGTACGTAAAAAGTATTCAAAGAAAGCTGTGATGACTGAGGATTTGGTTAAGATTTAGCTGTTGATATAACAAATACAAAAAAAAACAGTTTAACAGCATCAATAACTACGGCATGTAAAATCACTATGTACATCTGTGAAACAGTTGAAGCAAAAACTGAACATTATAGACTGAATTATATATTAAACAGCATCAGTATCACACAGCAGCTTTGTGAATGTGTAAACGTTTGTCCCTCTCCAGTTGTCTCTGAAGGAGACCAGCGCCGCCCATCGCTCCCTGGAGAGCCAGCTGATGACCAGCCGAAACACTGACTCGAACCGCGAGTTCAAGCTTAAAGAGCTGGAGGGAAGGATGAGAGCGCTGGAGAAGGAGAACGAGATGCTCCGACAGAAGGTAAAAACACCACTCGTCCCACTCTGCCTGTCTCCCCGTCCAAAAACACATGTAATTTGAAAAAGATACCTTCTTGCTCTGTTCTCCATCGCCTCCAACACCATTGTCCGCTGTCTTTTCTGGACTAGATCCATAGATCTAGACTGAGACACTTTTGTTCTTGCGATACTGTGAAATTAACGATAACGTTACATCCCTAATTAGAAGTAATCAGTTTAGTCGTGCTCTTAACCAGGAGCCTAACAATTTCTAAATGTATCTAATTTACAATATTTGCTGTTGTCTAAATTTTAACTTGTATAAAGTAACATTAATCAAAACATGCTCATATGAGGGTTGATTGATAAGTTTGTTGCCTGAAGTAGCAGGAGACGCATTTAACAGCCCTGGTTAGTTCACCAGCAGTGATGATATTTGGTGCATGAAGGCTGAAGTTGTTCATTTTCTCACAGTGCTCACTCACAGTTTTCAATTATCTAAGATAGAAAAACCCTGAAAGTTGTTAACTTCAAGCTCTGTGTAATGATAATAAAGAGTTGAACTGTGTATGTTTATGTGATGAGAACTCCCTGAATTCATCTCTTTTCCATCTTAGGCCACAAACTTATCAATCATCTCTTGCACATGAGGGTTTGAGAACCAGCTGCAGTTAAACCATTTGTCTCTTTGGATCACTGACTGTGGCAAGAGTTCACTTTGCAAGCCAACTTTTTTTTTCTCACTTCATAAAATAAATAAACCCGTATGAGTGTTCCAACGTAAGTTCTTACCTGATTGGTTCACAAAATGGTTAAGTTTTCTTGCTCCTGTTCAGTCAAATACAGACTCAAACTTTGCACACAGATTGAGATGTGTGAGATTCTTAGCACCCACTGTGATTTGGAAAGTGTCTGAAAATATAAGATATTAAAAATATCAAAATATTTGGATGATGTTTATGTTTTAATACAAAACATTTAAATAATAAGAAATTGCTTTAACTAATTCTGATTAATGGCATTTTCTGTGTTAGATTGAATGAACATAGGTAATGTTGAAAGGTTATAATTAATGGGACATTTGGCTTATGGATGCAAACTGACATGAAATAATGTACACCAAAAAGAACTGGATAAAAACATAAAAATCAGGACACACATGTTAAATCTTGTGTTGATTTCCTCTCTCCCTCGTCCGTACTTCAGCTGGCAGGCCAAGGCAGCAGCACCACCCTGCACATCAAGACAGAGGAGTTGTCACGTCAGTACAACGACCAGCTCAGCACCATGAGACAAGAAAAAGACCAGGAGATACAGAGGCTGAGGGTGAGAGTGAAACAAGATTGTTGGATGCATTGTTATGTAATCTGGTGTAGGCCTTCAGGCTGAAATATGTGTAGTTTTGTAAAGTTGATTGGGGACACCACCATTAAAATAAGAGGTAGTGATACAGTTATATATACTTACTTACTTATTTTAGATTCCTGGACCCTAAAATAAAAAGACCTGGATGACTAACCTACACAGACATGCTGAAAATGTCCTCAGGGATCATTTAAAAGTTACATCTTGCCAATCAAATCTTCAGTCCACTGCATACTTACTGAAATGTCCCTCGTCCCTCTCCGTCCTGCCTCCAGTCCCAGATAACACGAATGCAGACAGAGGTCACCACCGAGAAATCGTCCTCAGAGAAGAGTCTCCAGCTGAAGATCTCAGAGCTGCTCTCCATGTTGGAGCAGCGACAGACCACCATCACCCGACAGGAGGAGGTCTCCAACACACACAAACACAACACACCAACATCGTCTCTGCTGCTATTTCAGTCCAGTCTTTTAACATAATGTTGATTGAACATTTGATGACCAAAGTCAAGGCAACTGTAAAGAAGCAGAACAATGTCTTAGTGATGTATTGACATTTTTTGTGTGTTTGGTCAATGCACAAAGACACTGCGTGACATTATTGAAATGAAGCGTATAAATCATGAAAAACCAAGCCACCTGGCTGCTGTTACACACATACTGATCTGTTTACATAGAAAACACACATACATTCCTTCCAGGCTTGTGACTTGATTTGTTCCTTCAGAAGTTCTTTCACCTTTCAGGTCTGACCACATTCTCACTGATGTTTTTTTTTTTTTCCATGCAGCTTCTCCTGAAGCAGCTTGTCAATTACTTCAACCTCAGGAATGTTTTTCTCACCCTGGGGTGCAGGTGTCACATACCTGTGTTATAATTTCTCACACAAATGGCAGCGCTAAGTTCTGGGTGAAGCTTATTTGCATATAAAGCTTCAAAAACCAGAAAGCAGAGAAGCTACTCTGATTTTAAAAAAAAAAAGGTCTTTTTGCATTGCCAACAGTGTCACATTTCATGACAAGAAATAACTACATAATCAATTCAGATACACAAGTCACACTACAGATGTGCTGTAAACACACCGTACCTGTCAACAGCTGCTGACCTTTGACCTCTTCTGGCTCTCAGGAGATCAGGAAGCTGATGCAAGACAGGAACGACTCCTCCAAGACGACCACCAAGACCATCATCACCAAGAGGTACAACACAGCTGCAACCTGTCAGAGTACAAATATGATTAAGTTACATTTTAAAAGTAAAATTATAAGTAAATCAATCAGTTACTTGATCAATTGAACATTTACACCAGCTATTATAATAATTAATTAAACACTTCTGTCATTTCTGAATCAAAACTGTCAAATATTTGATTGTTCTTCTTAATTGAGCTGCATTTCCTTTTCTTACCTTGATATTAAATTAAGTACATTTTGGTTTTGGAAATTGCTACAGATATTTTCTGTATTATAAACCCCTGATCAACACAAGACATTTAGATCCAACCACTGTTGGTTTTTTAAAACCTGCTTCAGTAGGTTGTTGAGTTTGGTGCATAAATTCAAAATATTCCAAGGTGGATTTGCTATAAACCAATAAACAAATGAAATGAGAAAAGAGAGTAAAGAGAGAAAAGAAATGTAACTTTTGCAACAGCGCCCTCTATGGCCACAATTAATTCTGTTGAACTTTGAGTCCAAACAGTTAGGAGACCACAGATAAACACATCAAACTCCTTTAAGACTTCCTTATAAAGATAAATGCCAGCTTTTCATGACTTTCTAACTGATCTACAGGTGAGTATTTTCATTGTAAAAGCTACTAAAAGGTAGAAAGAACTAATCTGACACTCCAGGAGATGAATCACAAGAAGGAAAACTATCACCTAAAAACACATTATTATCTTACCCTTAAGTGTAAAATCTGTTGATTCAAGTCCTCATTGAATATATCTCCATGTGTGTCTCTGTGTAGATACAGGAACCAGTACCCCATCCTCGGTCTGCTCAGTGACGACTACCAGGCCACTTCACCGGTCAAAGAGGCCAAAACCATTGTCATCGAGAGAACTGGAGAGATGATCAAACAGGTAAAAACAGAAGAGAGGTGGAAGTTAGTTTTAAAAGGAGGTAATCCAATAAGTCGTAACAACACAGGGCAATGTTGACCACCTGCCGTTGCTCAACACACTGCAACTAGCAACAACTTTAATTGTCCGTTGGGGACACATGGATTTAAGATGTGATCTACCAGCTCAGTCTTGCTCCTAAAAGGGATAGCTCAGAGATTTCTTAACCTTATTTTTACACCCAAAAACATGGGGACAAATATAGGGACAGGGACAAAAATCTTTGGAATTGTTGCAGTATAGAGCAAGAATAGTGTACAACACTGATTACATTGCTCAATCCTGCTCTGATTGCAAAGAGAATACTCTTTACAGACACAGCAGACATTCATTCATTGATTTGGAGTCAGACCAACTCGTGCCACCTTGTGAGGAAAAGGTGGTACTACAGACATTTCTGCTTGAGGTTCTTGGGTTTAAGTTTACAATTCAATACATTTGAATTGGTAATTGGACAGGATTATTGAAGGATTGTTGATATTCATGTGAGACTGACTTTTATATGAGCTCTGGACTTTCTATACATGTCCTAGATACATTAAATTTAAACATTACAGCAGGTACTTTGAAACTGTACAATTCAGTGTCAAATAATTAATAAAAATGCCTTGCAGCCCCAAAATCTCCTTTGTATCCAAGTCACGAAACAAAAAACAACACTGACTGTCAAGTTACTCTTTGAACTGTTCCCAACTCAACTCACCACTTTCCTACACATTTAAATGCAGCATAATGCCTGTGTATCATCATCATCAAAGTAAAAATGAACATGGCCACAGCCAAACTAACTGCCCATTTTAATCATCCATTGCATTTTAAATCTACATACCCACACGTCAACAGTAAGTATAGTAGGCTCTGACAGAAACCTTCAACGTTCACCTTTGTTTTCACTGCACTTCTGCTACATAGAAACACTGGGAGACCAAAAAAATCAAGGTTATATATTCTCTGCTGTTCTTGTCAACTGTCCAGACACCTTCATTTTTTTCAAACTGACTAAATATTTGCACAAAAACGTAACAATTGTACCTGTGTTTTGTTTATTTCGAAACAGGAAATCATTACAACCCCTTAAAGACACACTGCTTCTCTCCGACAGGAATGATTGAACGACAAGAAGATGCAGACGTCACCCAGCCCCCCCACCCCGCATGCTAATCCCCCCTCCCCTCCCTCATCCTCAGGGCTCCCAGGGTTGGTGGTGGTTGAAATCCCCCCTCTCCCCCCCTCTAAATTTGGGGTCACTGATTCAAATCTTTGGTCTGACCAAATTGGGCTTGTTTGGGGTGAATGTCTTTTTTGTTTGGGCTTTTTTGTATAAAAAGGAAACAAATAAACTCATAATTAAAGATCAAATCTTTCCAGACTACGCTACAACCAGTTGGTTGTGCCATGGATTAAGGTGGCAGAGATGTAGCAATCATGACAACTGGGAACTGGGTGAGATTTGAGCTGTACAGAAGACAGCTTAAAAAAAAGAAAAAAAGAGCTGAGATGTATGTACAGTATTTGACATGAACCCACTTTCTCTCTTTTCTCACCTTCATTGTTTTATTCTGCTGGATTAGATAAAAGTTTAAGGTAAAAAACAAAAACAAAAACAAAACAATAAATGTCCAAAATCACAATTAACCAAGTAAAATGTTATAAATAAACTAAATATCAGTTGATAAATGCTAAATTTAAAAAGTCTATGCTAACATGCTGTATGTGTTTTGATTATACACTAACACTGAAACATGCCATACAGTATTTCTATGAAGAACAGAATATATTGACTATTTTGACCAGGTAAATATTATAGCTCTCTGCAGTAGGGTTGGGAAATATGACATATTGATCATGATGGAATCACTAATTAGGTGATTCTGTGATATACTGCAAGACAGTCATCTGTGATACATTTTAATGTATGAATCTGAAGAGCAAAACATCCATAAAACGGCAGAATATAATGAGTATAATGTTAAAAATCTAGATATTTCTTGGACTTGGTGCTTCCTATAGAGACACAACACCAAACTGCCACAGAGCAGAACAAGATAACGTCACAGCTGTCCAAGTATCACAGAGATTGTATTGTGATATATCACTGTGTTGATTATTTGTCCCATTCCTACTTGGCAGGTGAGCTGGTAAGTTACAGTAAGGTTTCATTTGGCTCCACATGGACTTTGTCTTCCCTCATTCAAAATACTTGTGTGAAAACGGCTGCCGAGCAAAGTACTACACACCAAGTCCAACTAGGAACACACATATACTGGAGCTGTTACGAATAAAGTATACTGAAACCAGACAGTATGCATACTAAATACAGTCAATAAACTTAAAATGACAATAAAATTTCTCTTAAGTTTAAAATGCACTCATATTCCCAAGTCACACTTTGACTGAGGTGCAACATCACAAATATTTTTGTGGTAGTAAACCCCTAAAACAGTACACTATGACGATTATGTATAACTACCTCCCCTCCAACATGAAGTATCTGAAACAACTCACAACACGATGACTCCACACAGCCTACACAGTACTTTAGGTGCACTATGGCAAAGAATCCTGTCCATAATAGGATAAAGTATCATCTGAAATTTATTAATACCAGTGCCAATTCACTGCCTGCACTTACGCCAGAATTATAGGTTTCTCAGTGTCATATAAAGATGCTTCTTTTAACAAGAGAAGCCAAAGTTTTGTCTAAAATGAGCAAATAATTATTCATAACAGTAAATATCTGAGTAAAGAACAAGTCAACCAGACTAAAAAGCATTCAACAGACAGTGCGTCTGACGATACCAAAAAGTTCTAAAGTTCAATACTCAGTCCTACAAATGTAAGTCGAAATTTATTAATGAATAAATAATAATTTCAAATGCCACATTGTGGCATTGTGAGCCGATCCCTTGCTGAGGGCGTACATCTCATATTTCACCACTAGGGGGGCTCACTGAGCGGAAGACACTGTGCTAATGTGGAACCAAATGCTGTCAGTGTTATATCTCAGCTTCCAGTTGTCACTAATGCACGTTGAGCCAAGACTGGTACCATCTAGCCTGTATCATTAAATCCTCCTCAAAGCCACCACAGCCATGCTAGCCAAGGGGATGAGGAAGTGGATGTGTTACTATGACTGCTACTCTGCATGTACATATTTATATATAAATATATAAATATATATATATATATTTTAAGAGGGGCATGCTCAATGAATGTTTTCCCCAGTATGACTGTAGAGCAGCCCTCCTGCAGTGCGGTTTAAGGAACATTTGAATAATGTTCGGATCGGGTAGTTGGCTTTGCTCTTGTTGGTCGTTTGTCAACTGTGTAACTGTGTTTTTGAAAACATTTTACTTTGTGGTCCCTGATAGACTTAGGAGGTGCATGGGAATGTTCACATGTAGCTTTTATGTGTTTGTATATTACCTGGGTTGTGTGATGTCTCACATCCATGAGAAGAAAATGCAAGCTTGTACCGACTCCCATGGGTGTAATGCATCACAGAGGGCAGGGCGGGGGTGGGGTTAAGAGGTGGATGGGTGGATGTATGGAACTGGAGCATGACTTAATTGGGGTTTATGATGGTGGAAGAAAATGTTAAAGCACAATATTATGTCAACTGTATAGTGAGTCTCTCTCTTCCTTAGTTTTCCTGGTTGTCTCTGTTCAGGCTTTTTACATAACGACACATGTTGAAGGTTTTGTGTCCACCAGGTGCTCATCTTTAAGGTGCTGCAGCCTGTTTCACCAGCTGATTCATAAGCCTGACTGCAGGTCAGGGTGGAAAGTTTACAGAAAACATTGCACAAAAATGTTGAAACAGGAGCAACTGGACTTGGTTGTAGATACTTGAAGACATTTCATCCCTCATCCAAGAGGCTTCCAAGAGGTATGAACTGAAGGTGAATGTCTGCAAGTATCTACAACCAAGTCTAGCTGCTCTCGATTCAACTTCTCTTGGATGATCATGACCTGGATGACTGAACATGAATCTTCACAGACATTAAACAGAAACCACTTGACTTTACACTGAAGCTTAATAAATCTTGAACTAACTGGAATACTTTGCAGACAGTTAGGTTTTCACCGGCCTGTTACCTGAAAACAAGCCTTTATTTGTGCTTTTTTCTCTAACTCATTTCATCAAGGATGTTGTATATAATAGCAAAATATATGTACAGGACATTTATAATCAGCAATAGCTATAAATATTTGTAACTGAAGCTCTTCAATATGCAACCCATCTATTAATTCCAAGACACATTTAATCCCTACAAACAGTAGCTCCTACACAAATCTCCTACTTTCTAAGGGCATGAGTTAATAAAAAGTTAAACTTTAAATGGGAACTATTTCAGTTTGTGCAACAGATAAAATGGATAACGTGTACTGTAACTGGTTTAACAGGCTGCCGCACCGCTTCCTAACCGAGTATTTTAAAAAAGCACACACATATCTCACAAAAATTTTCAGCCATACTGCAAAGACGTTCCCTGCAAAGCGTCTGATCAACACTCCTGACAGACAAGAGCCACCCAGTGGACACAGAGCCAAATTTCTGTAGGAAGCCTGTAAAATATTTTGTCTATTGTGTAACTTAAAGTGCCTTATTGTGTTTATCTCGTTAGCAAGCTACTGTGAGGCCAAAGATGGTCGAAATCTGGCAACTCTGATCATTTTCAAACAGCTTTGGCAGCATCAGACCAATAGTGGCTATTGCCCTAAAGAAAGGCCTTCATTTACTTGCTATCCGGGTAATCCTCGAGAAAACCAAACCCTGCCTTTTCTTTGCCAGCAGAGGATAAATTGTACGCTGAGCTAAATTAACTGGTTGTAGCTAATCTGCAAATAGATATGTCTACATATATTTTCGTATGCGAAAGATTTTTCTTTATTTTCCAGTCCAAGAGGATTTGGCCTGCTAGCCTGGCTACACGGCCTCACTGAGACATGTTTGAGCTGTGATAGATTGTGATTAAAATCAGCAACTTGTCTTTGCAAAAGTGCACTTGTTTTGCTTTTTACTCAAAAACTCTTACAGTACGATGAGAACCAACACAATGAGCAACAATACAGTCATGATAGAGGGTCAGTTACCATCCTTCTGTCCTCACTTTTGTCCTCCAGTCTTATTATGTCTTTATGTCTGTATGCGCATTTTCCTTCTTGTCTTTTGTGCCTTTTTCCTTTCTATGTAAGAAAATAATCCAAGTTCAAAAGGCCTAGTTACTAGCTTGATTGATTTCAGCTGCATCTCACCTGAATGAAGCCAAGAAAAGCAAGTAAGTGGACATTTCAGATTAGTTTATTTTGTATCATGTGCTATTTACAAAGGTTAGAATGAACTAACGAATGCCTAAATACTTTGCCTTTGTTCCCTTCTTTTATCCATAAGTCTTTCATTTTGTTCTGTTCTTCCCCTCCTTCTGCTCTCTGTCTGTACTCAGCCTTTCCCTTTCTCCCTTCTTTTACATGCTGTTCATTCCTTTCTTACCTCTTCTTTTAACATGCTAATCTAAAGGGGCAACAAACCACTCGTAGGAGGGGCGATTGGCAAGTTTGTGGCCTAACTTAGAAGGGAATGAGTCAAACAGCCCTTGTTAGTTCAACTCTGTGAGTGATAATTCAGAAAGTTTTAAAGTTAATAACTTTTGTGGTATTTATGTTTTGGGTCATTGACCTGAGGAAGCCTTTTGGATGAAAGGTAAAACATCTTCAAAAAACCTAAAAAAAGTTCAGTTGCCTTCAATTCTAGCACTTCAGACTACCACAACCCGGATGACTGAGAACCTACACAGATGTCATTGAAAATTGCAAGTTAGCACTGTCTGAGAAAATGGACAACATCAGCCTCCGTTTAGTCATCCAGCAAATGTTGATTTGAACTTGTCCAACAACTGTCCCATTTATCTGATTTGGCTCTTCAGACTACTACCTCTTCGCCAAGATGAATAAAAGAGCTCAGTGGTCACCATTTTGACAGTGATGATGACATCACTGTTGCACAGACAGTGCTGACTTGCAATTTTCAAGTACACAATTCAGAAATACCACAAAAGAGTGGCGCAGGGATGAGTTCTTAAACCCTGAAGTAAGTTAGCATTTTAGCACTACTGGTTCCCTCGTCCCAAAGACAGTGGGTTTTTAGTTAAATGCCTGAAATAAGGTCTGTGGTTTTAACACAAGCTCAAGACATTTTCACGTTTTGTTCATCCAACAACTGCCCCTAACACTAGCTTTTTACTTTTGGTGATTGTACTGAGATTTCAAAAATTTTTGTAGTCCAACCCAGACGTTAGCATCACCCTGGTTCCCTGGTTTCTGGATTATTGCAGCAAATCAACAGCGAACAGCAAATGCTTGTGACACTGAAACGTTTAGTTCATCAGATAATCTTCACAGATGAACACCATTATTATGATGTTTGAAGACTAAATACAATCTCCAGAAGTAAAAAGCTAATGTTAGGCTATAAACCAACTACACCACGGTCACATGACGTCAACGTCTCCACCACTAAGCTTCCAACTGGTCATTTCATTTAGCTCTGAGCTCTTCTACAAAAGCCTTTCTTCTTAGAAAATTGGTGATAGTTTGAAAGAGCTGAGTAGAAACACAACGAGGCTGTAAAGGTGGACTGGTGAGTAGATGGGTATATGCGTTAATGTCCCCGACAACCTCTGTAGTCTCATTTAGACACTCGTTAGCAACCGCCTTTTTTAAGACACGTAAAAGCTTTAAAAAATCACGGGGTATTTTTTGATGTATTTTATGACATAGAATAAAATATGAAAATGTCTTGATCTTGTGTTACACAGACCTTGTTTCAGGCTTTCAACCAAAAACCCACTGACTTTGGGATGAGGAGACCAGTGGTGCTAAATGCTAACTTAGTTCTGGGTTTACGACTCATTTCTGCACCACTCTATTAAGTTCAGTCCCTTTTACCATAGGCCACAAACTTATCAATCATCACTCATACTCCTACAGCTTCCAGGGTAACATAACATCCCATAACATGCATTTATTCCAATACAATGCACCTTTTACCCCCTTTTTTCCTTTAAATATCAGCTGCAGGCCTCTATCCTAGCACGCATCTACTGAAAAGCAGGGACACTCACACATCACCATCCTGGATAAGGTTGCTAGTCTAAGTATTTCCAGCAGAGGGAGCCAGCTCCCCTCAGCACCTCGCTCCCAGCTCGGGGTCAACGAGTGGAGCTGATGGAGCAGAGAGACAGAGAATGAGGTCATCCCAGCTCTGTAGGGCTTGGCTCAGTTGGCTGCTCATCAACCATTTTGACTTCAGTCACTGTTCTCAAAGCCCACATGGTCACAGAGAAAGCACAAACCATCACAGAGCACCGCAAACGGTCGTGACCGTCCTGACATATGACCAGGCCCAGGAAGTAACTGATTACAACACAGAGGAGTCGCAGTCATCAGACTGACAATAAGTGGCTGCTGTAATTGATTACGGATACTGAGCAAATTAAATAATCAGATTTGAGATTCTGAGAAAAGAAGTCATGGGAGAGTTATGTTTTGGGGAAATACCCAAGAGGACAGAGCTCCCATAAGATAATGACTGGTGTGCGCACGATATGATAAAAATATCTCCTTTTGCGGCTTCATACAAAAGTGTATTTGAAAGGGAAATAAATATGTTTTAGAGAATTTACAATTAAAAAAATTATCCAAAAAGTAAGCTAAGGTAAGGTTACAGTATTTTAGATACCAAACGTTTAATTTCAATCAACTTTAAAGTGGATGTTATTCTAATTCTTAATCATGTAACAGTGGATGTTGTTGGGCTGAAAGCTGATAATAATACTTTTAATTAAATGTTTAGGTCATTTGGTTAAATTTGCAGTTGTACTAAAACCACTTGGAGAAGCTATTATACATGACTATTAGATAACTAAACTGTCTTTTAGCTAAGTTTTAACTATTCATCACTGTTTATCAGACATTGTTCACTGTTGCAGCTGATTAAATATGACTTCGAATCTAATTGTATTTTATATTTTATCCAATTAGCTGAGCTACTCAATCTTTCCATGTACCCACTGACAACTGCACAAGTACCCTGAAACATCTACACTGTAAGAGATAACCTCAGCACCATAACTGACAGTTTTTTTATTCTTGGTTGCACTGGTTGGTTTTATTGTGGTTTTATTCTGTATGTTTTTTAATTAATTGTTGAATTTATCAATGGATTCAGTCATTCAGTCTTTAAAAATGGCTATAACTGGGACTAAGTTCATGATATGGCTGATTTCACTCCATGTTTCCTCTCTCTCTCTCCTCACTGACACATTTCTTGACTGAATCGATTATGCAGCCCATTCTATGTAGGCCTCGTGAATTAAATATGAGGAGTCACACTGAAAACAAACAAACAAAAAACAACACCGAAAAAAACCCATGTGGTATTAAAACCTGGATTCAATCATGATACATTTTCCCCATTTTCTTTAATAATGTGCAGGGGTGATTTTTCTAAATGATAAAAGTAAAATAAGGTGGCAGCATCCTTGAGGAGCAGTAAAACTAATGGCCCTGACCTTAACCAAGTCATTTTTCTCTTTAAATGTTTAGCTATTTTGTGGATCAAATGTGTTGGACCTGATGTGGCAGGGTCATCCTTGTGTGACATCCAGAGAGAATATGCAAATAATTCTAATTTGTGTTGTTTTCTGTTCTTATTAATACAAAATGTATGTATTTAAAGGGTCAGTCTACCCAAAATCATAAAAAATCTAGAGCAAACATTCCTTTTCTCTGTCTTCCCCTTCCCCTTCTGTCACATTTAAGATTATACACCATGTCTGGTATATGCTCTCTCTCCCTCTCTCTGTAAACCCAATATCCTCTGAGGCCCGGGGGTTTTAGAGTGTAAAGGCAGTGCAGAGGCAGGAAGAAAGAGACTGCATTATCCACATCAAAGAGCCAGAGTTATCAGCCATAATCAATGCTTCCCCATTACACACCCCAGTCAGCCTCTCTCACTCTCTCTCTCTAATCAGATCAATATGCTTTATTGGCATGAATGGAGGTATGATATTAATATTGGGAAAAGAGGGGGAAAATTCATCAACAAAAGGTGGAAACATGTAGAAAAAGAACAGATAATGATTTATAGTTGTGGATATGAAGTCAGACTTTTTAAAAGTTGAATGGGGTACAGAAACTACTAAACTAACAGCTGATCCCTATTGTGAATTTTCAGACTGATTGTTGATATGAATATGTATTTATTTATTTGCATTAGATCTATATGATCTGAGTCAAAGCATAAAATAATATACAACACAGAAAGACTCAGTAGATTTTATGTTCAATTAATAGACAGTGAACCTGGTTTCTGTGTACAAGTTAAGGTATTTACTGATAACAGTTAAAAAATAATATTCTTTACTTACAGACAATAGATCAAATACAACAATAAGACAAATAAAAATCACATTTTCTCTGTGCTTTTCATCCATATTGACCCTCTCCCCCACACAGCCAGGCCTATCGACCCCGCTCTCCCAGTAACCAGGCCCCATGCCTGGGGTCAGTGACCCACTGAAGCCCCCTGCCCCCGGCTCTGGGGTCGGGAAGTGTGTGTGTGTGTGTGTGGGGGGGGGGGGGTGTCACACTACACATCAACACTAACCCACCACCTCCACACTGGGGGCATCTGTGGAGCCAGAAAGGCTGCAGCTCACACTGATGCAAATCCAGCGTCAGCTGCAGCTAGTGTCTAAACTTTAGCCGCACAGTGTAAAGCACAAAGTAGTGAGATAATCACATTAAAACTTTCAACTTTCTCTTGTTCCTACCAAAGTCAAATGCACTTACTTTAAGTTGCTTTGAATTAGAGCATCTGCTGAATGAATGTAAAGTCATTTTCTCAGTTTGATAATTTGTGGCTGTAATAAGGCAACAGTCACTGTTACTACAAGTTCTCACCTCAAAGTTGTCGGGGTATGAAAACCCATGGGGTAATCCTCACAAGTTGGAGGTAAATCAGGGGAAGTCTGTGTTACTACTGTTGTTGGCTGTCGTGTTGTGTCTTGTCATTGGCCAAGACCATCAGAGAGGAGCGTAGAGAGGTGTTTGAGCCATTGCCTTGGTTTGTCAGTACTGTGAGAAAACTTAATCACAAATGAAGTCTGGATGCTAAAACAAGCTTTAGAGCTGCGTTTGTGTCGAACACAAGTGAGACTGGACGCTGAATACAACTGCGGTGCAAAGGTAAGGCTAAGGAGCGAAGTAGCTAGCGGCTAGAGTTAGCATTTGCATTAGTGGTGAGCGTTAGCATAAGCGTACTCTTTTAGAGACATCCTTTCCTCATTTCCATTTTCACGTGAGTAAGAGTGTGTTGCTGTTTCCGTGACATGAGTTGTGGACCCCCAATGTGGATGAATGAAAACACAATGAGCTCTTGATAGTCCATTTAAATCTCTGTTGTACTTGTTCACAGTCACTTTACCAACATTGTGCATCTCTTTGTAACTTTGTGTTCCATCCTGGTCATTTTAACTCAGTTAATAGTAGTCTATTATGTCACTGTCATCGTTTTGTGTCCATTTGTGGTCATTTTGTACCATATTGTGTCTGTACCTGGCTGCTTTACACCTGGATGTCAGCATTAGCATTAGTCTTATCTTTTAACATTGTCTTTGGGGCTTTTTCCTTCTTGTCATTGTTTTTATTATGTGGGTCAAAGTGTGTTTGTGTCTCTGTGACTATAGCGTCCGTGATATGAGTTGTCGGCACCTTATGGAGGCAGGGTAACTGTAAGGTAGTCTCTCTGTCTGATTATCATGTCAATGTTGTCTTTTTGTGGTCTTTTTGCACAATTTTGCATCTTTAATTGGCTATATTGCATCTATTTTTGGTCGGCTTCTTTGTCTCTTGGTGGTCGTTCTTACAGCATCTCTGTAGTTCCATGTCCATTTCTGATCATTTTACATTTCTTTGAGGCCAGTTTTTGTTTCATTGTGATTGCTTTGTCTGTCGTTTTTGTTTGTCCTTGTAGATTGGTGGTATAATTAATACTTGACTGAGCTCAGTTCTGTCAAATTCAATGTTTTGGCTGTGGACAATTTGACTGTAACTCTCCTTACTTTCTCACTAAAGATAGACAGAAAAATATCTTAATTTCAGCTTGATTGTACATGATCAGAAATGTGTATGTGCTAGACATACTAGACTACACCATACAAAACAATATTAATCCTACAAATAAAATATTGGAACACAAGTTAAAATCCTGCATTCAAAAATTTACTTAACTGATAGTGTTTATTATTGTTGTGCAGTTCACAGTAACATACATGATTGTATCAGTGATTTGTTGATAGATAATTAATAATCTATTTAGTTTCTTTTCCCAAATATTTGTTGTTGTTGTTTGTTCTTCAGGAGGTGATGACAGTCAACTGTTCATTTTCTGAAACAGCCCTCTAATGTTTGGAAAATGTTCTGGTTCAGCTGTAATGTTGAATATTTATCTTTCGTGGTTAAACTGTTGATGAGGAATAGGTAGTAGTGTATTGATCATTTTCCATTGTATGTTTCTCTTTCATTTTCTCCAGGTGTCACCACTTCGTCCGCGACATCATCCACGATCGCAGAGATGTTGTCCATGATCGCAGAGACATGGTCCCTGATCAGAGAGACATTCTTGAGGATGAGGGAAACATTGTCCACCATCAGAGACATTATCAATGTTCGCAGAGACATTGTCCATAATCTCAGAGACATTGTCCGTGATTACAGAGATGTGGTACACAATCACAGAGAGTCTTTGTACATTGAAGAAGTTCTTTGAGACCAGGACAGAGCCCTCCAGGTACACAAACAGCTTTACATCAACTGTCCACAGAGCACTGGCATTAAATTGTTAATGTTTAGTATTCAGTTTGTCAGAAAAATGTAGTAATAGAAGTAATTGGCACCATAAAAATAATGTATAAGTAATACAAGTGATAAGCAATATTAGAAGTAATATGTAATATGAAAAGTAATATGTAATGGTAAAAGTAATCTTATGTTAGAAGTAATAGTAAAAGTAATCTGTAATACAAAAGCAATGCATAAGTAATAATAATCAAAAATAGAAGTAAATATATCACGTTATATTAAGACATCATCAGAGATGTCACAGTATAATATATGGTCACAAATGTCAAAAAATGCCACTGTATATTAAGGCATAGAAATGTCAAAAAATGTCAGTATCATAAGGCGTAGAAATGTCATAGTATAGTAAGACATAAAAATATAGTATATTAAGAAGTAAAATGCCATGGTATATTAAGGCGTCAAAAAATGTCACAGTATCATGAGGCATCCAAAAATGGTCAAAAAATGTCATAGTGTAGTAAGGTGCCAAAAAATGTAAAAAAAAAAAAATGTTGTAGTATTGTAAGGCGTAAAAATATCATGGTAGGTCATAGTATAGTAAGACATCAAAAATCACCAAAAAATGTCATAGTATAGTATGGCGTCAAAAATCACCAAAAAATGTCATAGTATAGTATGGCGTCAAAAATGGTTAAAAAATGTCATAGTATAGTAAGACATCAAAAATCACCAAAAAATGTCATAGTATAGTATGGCGTCATAAATCATCAAAAAATGTCATAGTATAATATGGCGTCAAAAATCACCAAAAAATGTCATAGTATAATATGGCATCAAAAATCACCAAAAAATGTCATAGTATAGTATGGCATCAAAAATGGTCAAAAAATGTCATAGTATAGTAAGACATCAAAAATCACCAAAAAATGTCATAGTATAGTATGGCGTCAAAAATCACCAAAAAATGTCATAGTATAGTATGACGTCAAAAATCACCAAAAATGTCATAGTATAGTATGGCGTCAAAAATCACCAAAAAATGTCATAGTATAGTATGGCATCAAAAATGGTCAAAAAATGTCATAGTATAGTAAGACATCAAAAATCACCAAAAAATGTCATAGTATAGTAAGACATCAAAAATCACCAAAAAATGTCATAGTATAGTATGGCGTCAAAAATCACCAAAACATGTCATAGTATAGTAAGGCCTCAAAAAATGTTACAGTATAATAAAGCGTCAAAAAATGTCATAGTATCGTAAGGGGTCAAAAATGGTCAAAAAAATGTCATAGTATAGTAAGAGATCAAAAAATCACCAAAAAATGTCATAGTATAGTAAGACATAAAAAAACACCAAAAAATGTCATAGTATAGTATGGCATCAAAAATCACCAAAAAATGTCATAGTATAGAATGGCATCAAAAATGGTCAAAAAATGTCATAGTATAGTAAGACATCAAAAATCACCAAAAAATGTCATAGTATAGTATGGCATCAAAAATGGTCAAAAAATGTCATAGTATAGTAAGACATCAAAAATCACCAAAAAATGTCATAGTATAGTAAGACATCAAAAATCACCAAAAAATGTCATAGTATAGTATGGCGTCAAAAATCACCAAAACATGTCATAGTATAGTAAGGCCTCAAAAAATGTTACAGTATAATAAAGCGTCAAAAAATGTCATAGTATCGTAAGGGGTCAAAAATGGTCAAAAAATGTCATAGTATAGTAAGAGATCAAAAATCACCAAAAAATGTCATAGTATAGTAAGACATAAAAAAACACCAAAAAATGTCATAGTATAGTATGGCATCAAAAATCACCAAAAAATGTCATAGTATAGAATGGCATCAAAAATGGTCAAAAAATGTCATAGTATAGTAAGACATCAAAAATCACCAAAAAATGTCATAGTATAGTATGGCATCAAAAATGGTCAAAAAAATGTCATAGTATAGTAAGACATCAAAAATCACCAAAAAATGTCATAGTATAGTAAGACATCAAAAATCACCAAAAAATGTCATAGTATAGTATGGCGTCAAAAATCACCAAAACATGTCATAGTATAGTAAGGCCTCAAAAAATGTTACAGTATAATAAAGCGTCAAAAAAATGTCATAGTATCGTAAGGGGTCAAAAATGGTCAAAAAATGTCATAGTATAGTAAGAGATCAAAAATCACCAAAAAATGTCATAGTATAGTAAGACATAAAAAAACACCAAAAAATGTCATAGTATAGTATGGCATCAAAAATCACCAAAAAATGTCATAGTATAGTATGGCATCAAAAATGGTCAAAAAATGTCATAGTATAGTAAGACATCAAAAATCACCAAAAAATGTCATAGTATAGTATGGCATCAAAAATGGTCAAAAAATGTCATAGTATAGTAAGACATCAAAAATCACCAAAAAATGTCATAGTATAGTCAAGACATCAAAAATCACCAAAAAATGTCATAGTATAGTATGGCGTCAAAAATCACCAAAACATGTCATAGTATAGTAAGGCCTCAAAAAATGTTACAGTATAATAAAGCGTCAAAAAATGTCATAGTATCGTAAGGGTCAAAAATGGTCAAAAAATGTCATAGTATAGTAAGAGATCAAAAATCACCAAAAAATGTCATAGTATAGTATGGCATCAAAAATGTCAAAAAATGTCATAGTATAGTAAGACATCAAAAATCACCAAAAAATGTCATAGTATAGTATGGCATCAAAAATGGTCAAAAAAATGTCATAGTATAGTAAGACATCAAAAATCACCAAAAAATGTCATAGTATAGTATGGCGTCAAAAATGTCAAAAAATGTCATAGTATAGTATGGCGTCAAAAATCACCAAAACATGTCATAGTATAGTAAGGCCTCAAAAAATGTACAGTATAATAAAGCGTCAAAAAATGTCATAGTATCGTAAGGGGTCAAAAATGGTCAAAAAATGTCATAGTATAGTAAGAGATCAAAAATCACCAAAAAATGTCATAGTATAGTATGGCATCAAAAATGGTCAAAAAATGTCATAGTATAGTAAGACATCAAAAATCACCAAAAAATGTCATAGTATAGTAAGACATCAAAAATCACCAAAAAATGTCATAGTATAGTATGGCGTCAAAAATCACCAAAAAATGTCATAGTATAGATATGGCATCAAAAATGGTCAAAAAATGTCATAGTATAGTAAGACATCAAAAATCACCAAAAAATGTCATAGTATAGTAATGGCGTCAAAAATCACCAAAAAATGTCATAGTATAGTATGGCATCAAAAATCACCAAAAAAATGTCATAGTATAGTAATGGCGTCAAAAATCACCAAAAAATGTCATAGTATAGTAATGGCAGTCAAAAATGGCCAAAAAATGTCATAGTATAGTAAGGCATCAAAAATCACCAAAAAATGTCATAGTATAGTAAGGGTCAAAAAATCACCAAAAAATGTCATAGTATAGTATGGCGTCAAAAATCACCAAAAAATGTCATAGTATAGTAAGGGATCAAAAATGGTCAAAAAATGTCATAGTATAGTAAGGCATCAAAAATCACCAAAAAATGTCATAGTATAGTAATGGCGATCAAAAATGGTCAAAAAATGTCATAGTATAGTAAGGACATCAAAAATCACCAAAAAATGTCATAGTATAGTAAGGGTCAATCAAAAAATGCGTACCAAAAAATGTCATAGTATAGTAAGAATCAAAAATCACCAAAAAATGTCATAGTATAGTATAGGGTCAAAAATCAAAAAAATGTCATAGTATAGTAAGCATCAAAAATCACCAAAAAATGTCATAGTATAGTAAGGCGATCAAAAATCACCAAAAAATGTCATAGTATAGTAAGGGCATCAAAAATGCAGTCCAAAAAAATGTCATAGTATAGTATGACATCAAAAATCACCAAAGAATGTCATAGTATAGTATGACATCAAAAATCACCAAAAAATGTCATAGTATAGTATGGCGTCAAAAATCACCAAAAAATGTCATAGTATAGTGAGGCGTCAAAAATCACCAAAAAATGTCATAGTATCGTTATAGTTATGGTAACCTGTAACCAGTGGCGATGAGCCACAACCCTAACCTCTGGCTACGTGGCAAAAAAAAACATAAAGCGTTGTAGCCGGGGTTAGGGTTAGGGTTAGGGTTGCAGTTTTTGTTATTGTAACCTGTTATGTTAACCTGTAACCCAGTGGGTAAAAGTCATAATTGTAACTCTAACCCCTGGCTAAAATGATTGACTTTCATACAATATCAAACACACAGGCAAGATATTCAGTGTTCAGAAGTATTTATTTAAGTTTTAGTAGTCCCACAGCGGGGAAATTCAGTGTTGCAGCAGCAAAAAAAGGAAAAGGCATGATATTAACAAGATTTAAAATAATATATAACAATGTGTAAAAATTATAAACAAGACTATGTACACAGTAATAGATTCAATTTGAGTACTGATATTGCAGTTTGAAATAACAAAAACCAAAATCTTACCTAACCCACACTGTGTAGAGATGTAAGTGAATGTGTGTCAACAACAAAGATTGTCTTAAGCCACGTCACAGTATTAAGGCATAAAAATGTAAAAAAATAAATAAATTAAAAAAAAGAATAGTATGTTGTCAAGAAAATGCCACATGCCATGAAAAATAATTTCTGAAAATAAATATTAGCAAACGTAAAATAACTGTCTCTCATAGCTTTGAAATTTGAGAGATAACTATGTAATAATTACAGTAGGTTCTTATTTTGTTATTTTTATGTACTTTAGAAAACACACTAAAATGTTATATTGACTGTGTTGTACAAAGTTTAGTTTAAATCATTGTAATTGAGTATCAAAAATGAATAAAGAGAGTTTAGAAAAGGAAAAATATACGTGTTCTTGTCTCTGCAGGAGGAGAAGACGACAGCAGCTGAAGACCTGAAGTGGATGACAGAAAACAAAAGTGTTACGAAACTGTTAATTAGATAAAAGCCCTCCACCATCTAACCACTGTAAACAGTGTTGGTTTCCTGTTGTTCAAGTGAAAGCACTTTGTTCTTCTCTGCCATCTGTAATATAGTCATGGGAATGTTTTCCAAAGACTAATATGTCTACATTAAACACCAATAAACATTCAACTGCTTATGATCACACAGATGGCTAGCAGACATCTTTGGAAAATGTGCCATTACTCTAACCAGGTCTAACAAGTGTTTCCTTGTGGTCTGTCATTATCTTTGCTGTGATTTGTTAAATGTTGTCTGGAATAAAATCATGAAAAGTTTCTTCCTGAACTTTTGAGGTACATTTCTCTATTTTGAAACATTCTCAAAACATTTTAATGGCTTTATAC